>NC_091859.1:28442910-29125424 GCF_037783145.1 Equus przewalskii
TCCCCCCAAACCCCTTCCCCTCTGCTAACCACCAATGTGTTCTCCATATCTATGTGTTTGTTTGTTTATCTTCCACATATGAGTGAAATCATACGGTAATTGTCTTTCTCCGTTTGACTTATTTCACTTAGCATAATACCCTCCAGGTCGATCCATGTTGTTGCAAATGGCAAGATTTCAGCTTTTTTATGGCTGAGTAGTATTCCATTGTGTATATACACCACATCTTCTTTATCCATTCATCAGTCGATGGGCACCTAGGTTGCTTCCACGTCTTGGCTCTTGTGAATAATGCTGTGATGAACATAGGGGAGCATGTATCTTTTTGAATTAGTGTTTTCATGTTCTTTGGATATAGTCCCACAAGTGGAATAGCTGGATTACATGGTAGTTCTATTTTTAATTTTTTGAGGAATCTCCATACTGTTTTCCTTAGTGGTTGCACCAATTCACATTCCCACCAGCAGTGTATGAGGGTTCCCTTTTCTCCATGTCCTCCCCAACACTTGTTATTTTTTTGTCTTTTTAATCATAGCCTTTCTGATGGGTATGAAGTGATATCTTGTAGTTTTGATTTGCATTTCCCTAATAATTAGTGATGGTGAACATCTTTTCATGTGCCTGTTGTTATATATGTTTATATATATGTAGGTAGATACATATATGGATATATAAATATTAGAGATAAATGTATATATATTTACAAAGATGAAATCATCATGCATATATTATAGTGTGTCTTGCTTTTGTCACTTAGTACTGAATCATGGGTATTTTCTCATGTCATCCAATTTTCTTTGAAAACACTGTAATATTCCATCATATGGATCTGTTATCATAGGATGGAATTTAGTCATTCTCTTTTGTTGAACATTTTTGCAAAAAGTTTTCCCTTTTAAAAAATTGCCATGGTACACCTTTTGTACCTAAATATTTGTCCAGGTTTCTTGAAAATAAATTTCAGAAGGGGAATGCATAGGTTATAACCTTTGAAGGCTCTAGATAGGTGTGGCCGAATAGCGTTCTAGATGGTTGTATCCATTTATGCTCCACCAGCAGTAGATGAAAATGTTGGTCTTACTGATCTCAGCCAGTTTGGTCTAGCTGTCGTCCAGATTCCCATCAGAGCCTCCCTCAGTCTCAGCGTGGATGCTCTTGTGTAAGTTTTGGTCTGCACTAGATTACAGGCTTCTGGAAAGCACAAACTGTGTCCCCGGTGCCTGGCCTATCACAGACTTGTAATAAAATAAACGTCTGTTGAATACGTGCTTGCATGTCTGAGTGAATGCACCAAGACGGGTAGGGGTCAGTTTCCCATGACAACTGGAAAGAGACTGGAGCTTCTGTCATTGTCCCAGAGTACCTTATCAATGGCCTTTCAGGGAAGGAGAAACTCATCGATAGACAAGTGCTTGTCTGAGAGCTGCCTCCACGGTCTTGGTGCATGTCCTAGGGGCCTGTAGGTCATCCTCAGGGTTGAAATGCCATTACAAGCTGTGTCTTGACTGCTTACTCGCTGGGTGCCCTCACCTGTCTTAAATCATTGTCTTCTCAACAGCCTGGCGAGCGAGGCACTGTCCTCATTCTCTCTTTTAGGCGAGACATAGGAGTTTTGTAATTAACTTAAGGTAACACGGTTCAGGGGTCTGATTGTGTCTCCCCAAAATTTGTATGTGGAAACCCTAACCCCCAGTGTGATGGTGTTGGGGGGGGACTTTTGGGGGTGCTTAGCTCATGAGGGTGGAGCTGTCAGGAATGGGATTTGTGCTTTGATGAAAGAGCTTCCAGAGAGCTCCCCAGCCCCTTCTACCAGGTGAGGACAGAGAGAGAAGGTGCTGGCTGTGAACCAGGAGGAGGGCCCTCACCTGACCATGCTGGCCCCCTGATCATGGACTTCCCGCCTCCAGAACCTTGAGCAATCGATTTCCGTTTATAAGCCCCCGGCTCTGTGGTTATTTTGTTACAGCGGCCTGAACAGACTAAGACACACAGCTGGTGAGTGCTGAGCTGGGATTCCCAGGTCTGTCGGACCTCAGCTGCTCTCCTAAGAACTTACTTCTCTGTGCACAGCATGCATCTAATGCCTGTGTGAAAATCTCCCTTCTGTGATTCAGGAGGAAAAATGTAAGCAGGACGATCCCTGAACTGGCAGGAAAATGGACAATCGCTCTTACAGTTGGTAAGACAGAATAATGGCTCTAGGAGGCATCGTGCACCCAATGGTCCTCAGCGATGTGAGGAAGGACTCAGATGCGAGGGAGTTCCTTTAGTGACAAGGACCAGCATCCACTGGCACCATGGAGCAGTTCCTTACATGTCTTGTCCCGTTCTCTGGAGGGCGATGGGTCATAGAGCCCTGAGACCCAAGCCTCTCTGGGAAAGGGTGTCTGGATGACACACTCAGGTTTGGGGAAACAGGATCCCCAACAGGAAGTGGGGGTGGGAGGAGAGAAAAACAAAACCAAATTCAACCTATGACTGTGTCTTTTCTTTTGCAAAAGCGAAAGACTGCTGATTGTTAATACGCGCGCGCACACACACACACACACACACGGCACATGGGGCTTCCAGTATGATTCCTCTATTCTTCTGCCTCCAGAGGGGAGGCCTGGATGTAATTTCACCATTCTCTTTTTTTGAACATTCTTAAAACAAGATTTTCTCTCTTTTTTTTTTTTTAAAAAAAAAGCCCACAATAAACGTAAACATTTTTATACATGTCTTTGAATTTCATATTATTTCTTTTAAATAATTGTGGAAAGTCACTTATTCTTGATATTAGACCGAGAGTGGATGCAGACCACTCTGGTGGCTGCATCAAGGGCTGGCTTGGGGAGACTTGAGCCCCACATACTTTCCACCAGCTCACACCAGATCACTCCAAAATCCCCACGAGGGAAACAATGCGATGTTGGCTACGCAAAGGCCATGCCTAGAACCTCTCTCCCACCAGACAGTCTCCCCTGAGGCTTTTTATATGAGAATTCTGGGGTCGTCGCCATCCCTCTCCTCATGTTCTTTTTACACACACCCTGACTCCCCGTCAACTTAGCGCTGTGGTCGAAGCAGAGGAGGGGAAGTGAGAATGGCTCTAAAATAGCTGGCTATTAGGTTTCCGGTTAAATAGGATGTGGTCACTTAACTTTAGTTGTCTGTGTGTCTGTGTGACACTCGTGCTAACACAGTACAGAGAGTGCCCCAAAGCTTGGTGGTGCCTGCCTGGGCCTGGAAGCAATGATCAGAAGTGCTGGGACCCAGGCACCACCTTGAGAAAAGCCACTGTGCCTTAACCCTTTGGGACATAAAGGTGATGTTACCTGTAGCCATCAGCAGTAGCAGGCAGTTTCAAGAACTCCAGGAGGTGGCTGAAACCAATCTAGTTTCTAGTCAATTGGGGGCTGTTGATGTGGTTTGGTTCTTAACACGCAGTGGGAGTGGCTGTGAACCGGTACCTCCATTCTAGGAGGTTTTAGAGGCAGGTTTTTAAAATTGGTAATGACAACATGGAAGGAGCCTTTAAAACAGTTCCTAGGGGTGAGGTATGTTCAAGGATGGGCCATTTTCAGAAAAGTTACCTGTCTCTACTTGGCATTTTCACACTTGCCTCAAATACCTTTCTGCGGGAGCCTTAAGGTATTGGTCAGGAATCTTTTAGATGCAAGACTTCCTTCTCCCTGACCCTGTTCACATTGGTTTAAGCAAAAAGGGACCTGTTTTTGGTGCAGAGACCTGAAAAAGTCAGTATGGCAGGGTCCAGGGACTCTAGGATCTGGTCTCTCATGCCTTATCTCTCTCCTCATGGTGGCAAGATGGCAGCCAACAGTTGCAGCC
Organism: Equus przewalskii; assembly: GCF_037783145.1. Taxonomy (NCBI): domain Eukaryota; kingdom Metazoa; phylum Chordata; class Mammalia; order Perissodactyla; family Equidae; genus Equus; species Equus przewalskii. Next base: position 28,446,742 of record NC_091859.1, read on the forward strand.
TCCATCCCATCCTCTCAGCAATCTCAACAGAAGGAAAGACTACTACTCTTTCCCAGCAGTTCCCACCAAAGTTCTGGAATGTAAACTCCACAAGGGCAGAGAGATTTTAATATTTTGTTTACTGTCATATCCTCAGCTCCCGGAACAGTGCCTGGCTTATAGTATAGTATAGTTTAATAAATATGTGTTGAATGAATGAATGAATGAATCTCATTGGTGTGGCTAGGGTCACATGCCCTGTCCAAGAGTTAGGCTGACGACGGGGGAGAATGGTTCCCAAAGAAAACTGGGGGTGCTCTTACCCAAGATGGGACATGGATGCTGGTGAGAAATCACAGTGTTTGAGTTGAACTGTGCCAGGAATGACAGACCTGTTATCTGTCGAGAACGTTGGAGGAGCTGCCTAGGAAAACCAAAATGACAGTCGATATCAGCCTCCTCCGCCAGCAGGAGTTCTAGCCGTCTGTGGAATCCTAGAAGTTCACAGTGCCTTGACTGACGAGCTCAGGGAAGAGCTTTCAGGACTTAACGTTGCGACCAGGAGAAGAGGCTCGGAATTGGCTGTTAAAACCTTCTTGAAAAATGACAACATCTGGGCCTGCTCACCCCAGTGTATAACTTAGGGACATGTGTACCCGGGTAACTGTGGCGTTGGAGATGTGGTCCATGTGGCCGTGTGGCTGCTTTTGGCCCAGGGTCCCCATGGGCTGTGAAAGGATATTCTTCTTTTCCTGCTGAATAACAGAAGGGAGAGAGACAAGAGGTGAAAAATCTGTAATTGGTTAAAAAACATCTTGTCCTCTTTTCATAGATAATATTCTTTGGAAAATTTTTTTGCCATTTGCAAAGCATATTTGGACTGAAAGTGGCGACTTGAATGATTTGAGTCCATTTCCCTCCTGTTTTGGAAGATAGGTGCATTGCTGTGGTCTAAACAAGATGTAGGACATCTTTTTTCAGGTCAGCGGTTCGGGGCTGATGCGGTGATTGCATGGTCCTGGAGGCCCACACGCCTCCCATCGTGGTGCATGTTCTTCCGATGCCGTGGTCCTCATCCCCTTGTTGAAGATGGCTCACCTTCATGTCTGCGTCCTGCCATTGGGAAGGGGAAAGAGGAATAGCGGAGGGCATACCCTTGCACCTGTTTCTTTGGTTATATCTCATTGAGTCACAGCCATTTCTATCTGCAAGGATGGCTGGCCAAGGTCGTCTTTATTCTGTGTGGTCATGTGCTTGGCTAAAATTTTGGCTTTTTAGTTCTAAAAGAAGAGAGAGAGAGAGGGGCTGGTCTGGTGGCGTAGTGGTTAAGTTCACACGTTCCACTTCAGCGGCCAAAGGTTTGCTGGTTCAGATCCTGGGCGTGGACCTATGCACTGCTCATCAAACTGTGCTGTGGGATGTGGCGGCATCCCACATACAAAATAGAGGAAGATTGGTATGGATGTTAGCTGAGCAACAGTCTTCCTCAAGCAAAAACAGGAAGATTGGCAACAGATGTTAGCTCAGGGCCAATCTTCCTCACACACAAAAGAAAAAAAAAGGAGAGAGACAGAGGGAGAGAATGGATATTGGGGGTTAACCAGTAGTGATGCTCCGTTACACTCCAGATGGTAAGTGCTCAGTCCTTGTTGAACACAAGTAGATTTCATAACCCTCTGCTCGCTCAGTGTACTGAGTTGGATAGTGTCCCTCCAAATTCATGTCCTTCCTGGAACCTCAGAAAGTGACCTTATTTGGAAACAGGGTCAGTGCAGATATCCTTAGTTAAGATGAGGTCATCCTGGAGCAGGGTGGGCCCTTAGTCCAATGTGACTGGTGTCCTTATAAGAAGAGGAGAGAGAGGCAGAGACACACGCAGGAAGAAGGCTGTGTGTGCAACGACAGAGGCAAAGACTGGAGTGATGCTGCCACGAGCCAAGGAGTTCCAAGAGCCACCGGAAGCTGGAAGGAGCAAGGAAGGATCTTCCCCTGGAGGCTTTGGAGGGCGCGTGGCTTTGCCAACACCTTGATTTTGAACGTCTAGCCTCCGGAATTGTGAGGGAATAAATTCCTGTTGTTTTAAGCTGCCAAGTTTGTGATACTGTGTTACAGCAGCCCTTGCTAACTCATACAGCCCGGGGGAGCACATTTCCTGCCTTGACCCAGCGGGCATGGTTCCCAGCGGGCATCAGTGGCTCTGGCCTCTCTGCTTGACCCTGTGCCCAGGGGTCACTCAGTGGAGGTCACAATCCAGGAATGTTGTAGGTTGTCAATAATATACACCTATGATTATTATCAGTGCTGTGGAGGATCAGACATGGAACAGATACATATTTAACATCAGTTGTGGTAAGTTATGTAAATAAGAAGGACAGGGTGTCAAGAGGCTGTAGCCAGGAAATCTAATCCAGAGTTGGGGGTGGGGGGGTCTGGTGGTGGTCCCAGAAGGCTTTCTCTCCTGAGGAAGCCACCGTGGAGCTAGGACATGGATGAGTGGGAGTTGGGAAAAGGATGGGAAAGGAGTGGGAGCCGCTTTCTTTGGGAAGCATGGCCTCGAGGTCAGGAGCTCACAGGCATGGGTGCTCTCTTGGGAGGTAAATTTGCGGGCCCCACCCCAGACCTCGTCTGCCAGGGATCGGGGAGGGTGCACTTTCAGGCTGTGGGGTCCAGACATGTGTGTCTCTTTTAAACTTGCTCTTGGAAATTTTGGGGGGAATTGGTGCCCTCGGGGAGTGGGCCTCAAACATTCACATGCTTCTGAATCCTCTGGAGAGCTTGCTCAAGATGCAGATTTGGGGTTGGATCCAGTAGGTTTGAGGTGGGATATAGGAATCTTAACAAACAGGTCCCCTGGGTGATTCTGGTACTGGGGGCTTCCTGACCTCATTTTGAGAAACACATCTCTGGAAGGTTGAGTGGCTATGAAGAATCTGAAGTTGATCTCCACAAGCGCCAAAGATTCCAGCAGAGAATGAAAGGAGGCGCCTAAAGGAGCGATTGTGTTTGATCTTAGAAAGTCGTGTGTGGGGCCGGCAGGAAGGGCGGCACGTGACCCAGACATGCGCCAGCAGCAGCCTCGGGAGGAAGGAAGCTGCAGGGAGGGAGGCCTGGGGTGGCAGGTCACGAGAAGGGTCCACGGTCGTCGGGTCTCTGTCATTCTTGGCCTTCACCGTACCCCAGCAGGTGAACGCTGCGTGTCTGACACCCCGACTTCAGGGCTCTGTGCTGTGCTGACAGCAGGAAAATGACTCAGTTTAGACCTTCCCTGCACACAGAAGGCTGACTCGGGCATCTCTGCATGTTCCCATCCATTGTCAGGTTCGGGAATCGGGCCATGCACAGCCTTGAGTTCAGATCCCAAGCATCTTCTCTGCTCGGTGACCATAGCGCTCAGGTGATGAGTCGGGCTGATCGCGAGCTCTGGAGCTGAAAATGGAAACAGTGGGAAAATGAAAACCTCTGACCCGGACCTCCTGCTGGCCCACCTTCCTCCTCCATTCGGGGTGCTCCTCGGGTTGTAATGACTGACACACCGCTTTTAGGCGGCCCACGATGTAAGGTGAAGTGGGTCTTTGCACAGCCCGTCTTGGTCTGAAGCTGGAACATAAAGCATCCCTGAGCGCTGGGTGTGTGTTTCTCTCCTCTCCTCCTCGCAGCCTCTCTGGTTGGGGTTTGGTGCCTCCTGCTCTGTGAGTTTCCCTTTGCTGGGTTCCTTCCAGCACCTGAGGCTGCTAGTCATTCCTGCCTGACCTTTAGAGTTCTCTCTCTAGGGAAAATATGATCGTGAGTCTGTATTCTCCTGCAGATGTATATGAATCATAGGCAGTCTTCCCACCTCGATTCCCACATCCGTGGGAGAAAAGTGTTTTAAAGTCAGTGTGAATTTGTTTTTAATAATATGGAAATGGATATTAAGAGGAGAGGACCACTCTCTGGCTTGTGGCTGTTTGGATGGGAGTCTGAGAATGGACCGTGTTGCGCCTAGCTTTTTGCAAATGATGACTTCAGCTTTTTTTGGCGGGGGCAGGGGGCGGTGGGTTCTGGCTTTTTGCCTGTTGGCCACACAGCTGGTCTGGACTGCAAGGTTAATTAGCCAGAGCTTAATCCTGGGCCTCCCAGCCCGGGCGCGCGTGAGAGTTTGACAGAGCCAGGCCCGGTTCACGAGCTGCGTGTTCTGGTTTGTTCTTCTGGATGGTGAGATTGTCTAGAGGGTGTATTCTTGGAACTTTTCAGTCCGGCAATCACCATGGTGCGTATTTATTGACCACACATGAAAGGCCTGATTGCCAAGGCCGCTCCCTCGGACAAACAGAGTCATGGAATCTTAGAGCTAGAAAGGGCCTCTAAGCGAACTGGGAGGGAGAGACCTTCCCTAGGGCCAAGGAGATCCCCACTCAAGGCTCTGACTCCACTCCTATTGCAGCTAGAATGCATTTCTGATGGGAGAGACGTTTAAAGGCACCGGGGGGCTTACTAGCTTTCTACGTTTATTATACAAATAAGTAATAGTCCGGTTTAGCAGTCTGAGTGAGCTAGGTTTTTATAAAGAGGCATACCTGGATGGAGTTAAGAATAAACAAAAGCAAACCACATTTCTGGTGTGAGGTATTTTAAAGTCTCCCCTTACTTTTGGTGAACCCATTAATGGACGCGGGAGGCCCTGTGTTACTGAAGAGCACAGCCTTAGGTGATTTTAGGTTCTTTCTGCCTGAAAACAGTCTTCTTCTCACCTCATGACTCTGTCAGAAAGTCTTGCTCCTAGGGCTGGCCCCACGGCGTAGTGGTTAAGTCTGGCGTGCTCTGCTTTGGCAGCCCCGGTTCACGGGTTCAGATCCCAGGCGTCGACCTACACCACTCGTCAAGCCATGCTGTGGCGGTGACCCACATACAAAATAGAGGAGGATTGGCACAGATGGTCACTCAGGGCTAATCTTCCTCACCAAAAAAATAAAAATAAAAATAAACTCTTGCTCATAAGGACCCCATTGTTATCAACAATTACTGAATTACTAGACTAGTAATGGGTGCCTCTTCTCAGGTGCCTACTGCATGCTATGCTGGGTACTTTAGAAACAATATCTTAACACGACAGCTTTAGAGAGGTTCTTGTTGTCCTTATTTTACAGATGAAGAAGTTGGACTCGGAGAGGTAGAGAAATTTCTTCCAAAGTCACCAGTTATAGATTGCTGGCTCCTTTAGGTTAAGAATCCAGTTAAAATGCACATGCAACAGTATGTACCCAATTTTGTTCAAAAAAAGAAAAAGGAAAAGTAAATCTTCCTGGGTGGGAGGTAGGGTTACAGTTCATTTTATTATTTTTAGTTGTGTTTTCTTGCATGTATTCTTTGCATGTTTAAAATACCGGTAACATTTTCAAGAAGGTACCTATCATCTAACAACTTAGTTTTTATGTGGATGACTTTTTCTTTTTTCTTTTAGCTAGCTCGTCAGGGGCCAGGCCTTCTGGGAGTGGGACTTTGCCCAGGGAAATAGTGTTTGAGAGAAGGAGGAGGAGAAAGAGTCCTGCTCTGTGTGAGGGGGTGGGTCCAGGGCGAGACGCCTTGGAGAGCGAGGATTTGCTCTGTCCGCAGGAAGGAGGCCTGGGGAGCTGGAGTGTGGAGAGGTGTGTGTGTATGCACACCCGAACCTGTTTGTTGTCCATCGTTGTATTGGTCTGCTCAGGCCGCCACAACAAAGTGCCACAGACTGGGGGCTTCAACAGAAATTCATTTTTTCTCCGTTCTAGAGGCTGGAAGTCCAAGATCAGTGTGTCGGCAGGTTGGTTTCTTCTGAGTCCTCTCTCCTTGGCTTGCAGGCGGCTGCCCAGTCGCCGTGTCCTCACAGGGTCTTTGCTCTGTGTTGCGAATCCTTGGTGTCTCTTTTTGGGTCCAGATATCCTCTTCTTAATGGACACCGTCAGACTGGATTAGGGCCCATCCTAGTGACTTCTTTTGACCTTAGTTACCTCTTTAAAGACCCTGTGTCCAAATCAGTCACATTCTGAGGTCCTGGGGGGTTAGGACTTCAAAGTAGGGATTTGGGGGAGACAGTTCAGCACACAACCACCGTTCCTGGGTTATTTTGGCAGAGATCTGTGCCTTGAGCATTTCACAGGAGCCGAGGGCCATCGGGCTGTCCCTGTAATCCTTCATGGGACTGTAAGAACGAGAGCAAGCCTTACACCAAACCCTGCCTCGTGTGCATTGTTCTGCAAGCAGCCACAGAAACATTCATGAGAGTTTGCGCTTGGAACCCGGTGAAGTCCCTGTTGTCTGTCCTCTTAGGCTCCCTGACAGCACCTTGCATGGAAGCTTCCCTCAGAGCAGAGGAGAATGTTCTGGGGGCAGCATTCAGCTAACTTTCTAGTTGGGTTAGGCAGCAGAATCCTCTGAAAATCTCTGCTCACAGACCAAGTGGTGCTCTGGGCTCCAGTTACTCTGAAAGGTGTGGGTCTTGGCCTAGAGTGTGTTGAGGAAAAGCAGACAAGTCTAGCCAAATCACACATCTTGAACACCCCAGCCTTCGCCAATGGGAAATTCTTTCGAATATTCATTATGCTAAACTTCCCGCCTTCTGGTGCGTACGGGAGATAAAGATGGCGGACGTGCTGTTAGCCTACCAATGGGGAGTGGGCTTCCAGGTTGACTTCTTTCAAATACTAACCACCCCTGGTAGTGTGCGTTTCCTATTTAGGGACCTTAGGTGTTACCTGACTGCACCTAGATTAAAAGGGACATACGCTGTCACACAGTTGGTGCCACAGTGTTTTAAGGTAAATCACAGACAATATAAGAGTTTGTCACAAGACTTCCAGTGTGTTAGCATTTTGCCCTGAGTGAGCACTATTCTCAGATCAAAGTATAAGCACAGTAATTTCCTTTCTTGAAAAGTTCAACAAAATCGAGAGAGAGATTGGATTTGATGCTGCCTTTTTGTTCGATGTGAAGTCCTGAGACTGTTTTTGCTGAACCGTGGTCAGGGGAATTAGAGAAATGGAAACTGGGTTCCCTCACGCTTTGAAAGGAAAGGATAGGTTCCTCACAAGAGCTGACACTTCAAAAAAGTGCTTTGGTAGGTGTGATGGGTCTGAAGAGACGACAGTTCGATCTCAGGAGTGCATACTTTTGAACTGTTTCCAAAATTCTTGAGTAAGATTTGAGAAATAATAAAATATTGACCATCGTTCAAAGAGAAAACTGCAGGGCCCTCTTTGGCAAAGCCTGTCATTTTGCTTACGTTGCACTCATTTCTCTAACTTGTGAGAGCCCCTGCTGTGGACCAGATACTGTGCTGGATGCCGGGGGAGGTCTCTGGCTTTTTTGATCTCTGTCTCAGCACCGAGCCTGGTGGAAACAGTATATTTAATCATTTACTCATTTATCCAACAAATAGTTCTGAAAGCCTGTCGCATTTAGGCATGATTCGAAGCTCTCTGCAAGGATTTTCTCTCTGGGTACGTGAGAAACGAACATCCTCTTCGATTTTCCCCAGATATCTCCGTTCATGACCATCGGAGATGGTCATTGCCTGTCATTGCCAACCCAATCCACCATACCCGCTTCATTTGATCCAGATGTTTTGAGAATGACCTCGGGAAGGATGGACAGCAGAATTTAGCAAGAGCATATAAGTAAAACCCACATGATGAGGAGTTGCCCCCACCCCCAAATCTCTTCTTTCCGCAGCGTTCTGAAAGAGAGTTTTCAAGACAAAAGTCGGTTTACCTTAGTCCCCTCTTTAAAACCCTGCAGAGCTTCCCACTGCACTTGGGATGAAATTCTCACCACTTATGGGGTCTACAGGGCTCTTCAAGACCCAGCCCTTGCCCACCTTCATGATCATCTCCAGCTATCTGTGGCCTCCCTTGCTGTGCTCTGGTCATATGGATCTTCTTTCTGTCTCAAAAACTGCCTCAGGGCCTTTGCACTCACTGGTCCCTCTACCTGGAATGCCATTCTTCCTGAAGACTGTCTGATTTCATTAGTCAGTCTCAGTTATGTGTTGCCCCCTTGGAGATCCCTTCCCTGAACATCTGTTCTAAAGAATTCCCCCTTATTACATCAGTCTCTTTTATTTTCTTCAAAGCATGTTTCACTCTCTGAAATTAGTTTCTTTCTTCTTTTTTTCCTTATTATTACCCATTTTCCTCAATCGGAATAGAGGCTGCCTGAGGACAGCGCCTTTGTCTCTTCCTCCCTCCCTGTGTATCTCTGGCACATACCCCAGCACCTGCTCCAAAGTAAGAACTCAGTAAACATTATTGTTGACTCATTGAGTGAATAAATCCCTATTAATGCCCTTCGGAACCTGTGAGTAGAGAATGGAATTCCTTTCTTTTTTTTGTGAGGAAGATTGGCCCCGAGCTAACATCCGTGCCAATCTTCCTCTGTTTTGCATGTGAAATGCTGCCACAGCGTGGCTTGATGAGCGGTGCATAGGATCGCACCCAGGATCTGAACCCATGAACCCTGGGCCACCGAAGCGAGTGTTCACACTTCACCACTAGGTCACCAGGCTGGCCCCTGGAATTCCTTCTCAAAATTGCACTTTTGGCTGTTGAACTATACTTCTGGAACAAGACTCAGAGCTATCACCACGGGGCATGACGTTGGTTGAGCTGATTAAGGTTTTATTAACTGGAATCCAGAGTGTAACTGAGGAAAATTTTGAGGCTGAAACCATATGCACATTTACCCGTAACTCTTTCCTGCTCTCAGCCAAGTTAGATTTTCTTAACCAAAAAAGCATCAGAAAGCAAGACCAGCCAGTAATCAAAATGGGTACGGCTCAGTGGTTTGCCAGCAACACGGATGGCCTCAGCCATTCACCTTCATGGGGGGAGCTTCTGAGCTGTGCGTACTTTGGAGGTGGTACCTAGTGATGACAAGATCTTCTTTTTTTCCTGATGAGGAAGATTGTCACTGAGCTAACATCCATGCCCATCTACCTGTATTTTATGTGGGGCGCCACCACAGCATGGCTTGATCAGCGGTGCGTAGGTCTGTGCCTGGGATCCGAACCTGTGAACCCTGGCCGCCAAAGTGGAGCACGTGAACTTAACCACTACACCACTGGGCTGGCTCCACCCTGTTTCTTTTTTTAACCTTGCATTATACCGTAAACAACTTTCCTTGTTGTTATAAACATGAATACAACTTATTTTTGCGATGTGACAAGATCTTCATTGCTTTCTCCTCAGATGATGGATGTGGAAGAGAACATTTTTGCTTGGAACCAGGTAGCCTTGGGCTATTCAGTTGGCTCTTTAGTAGACACAGGTGTTTCTAGAGAGCACTTGTCATTCTCTCAACAGGTTGTTCCTGAGCACCCATTAGGTGCGAGGTGCTGAGTGCACCTTGGTGAGTAAACTGACATGCTGGCTTGCTGGCTTGTAATCTCGTGGCTTTGGACGTGTCCTCTGTGAGAGAGGTGGACATAATATATGCAAGTATGTGTGAGATACATCATAAGTGGTATGGGTGTTATTTAATTAAGTGAGAGAGGTGCTAGCAACGCAGGCTGGCCGTGGAGGGCCATTCGAAGGCCTGAGAGTGTGACCGCCAGTGAGGCGTCCCCTCCCTCTGTCCTTTTCTCTTCCCTCGACTCTGGCTCAGGCTCATGCCGCCAGTGACTCACTGTGGTAGGAAGGGAGGTGGTAGGAAGACACATTTAAGGTCTGTGGTGGGCAGGCCCTTCTGAAGCATTTGATCAACTGGTGTGATGCTCCCTGGGGGCTTCCATGTGTAGGAACGAGCTGTTTGTTATTTGTGACCCATCCCCTGTCTGAGGATTTGGGACTGCAGACTGGTGGATAGGATTGGGCTGATTTCCCCAAATCTCCAACAGGGTCCCCTCTGAAGGGATGCCATGGAGGTGAGAGAGAGAGCCGGCACCACACAGCAGAGCTCCGGAACGTGGTAGCTGGCTGGCGGGCCCCTCTTTATAAGCATCACTGCCTTGGGGCCATCGCATCACGTGTTCACGTCCTTAGCGCAGCTCTTGTTTGAATGGCTCAGTGACGACATCTCAGACATGGAGGGGGGGAACAGGGTCTCCACGTCTGAGGACGTGCTAAGTGAGTTGGAGGCGATTTCCCCGGGGAAGGATTTTTGTCTCAAAGCATTAAAATAGAATGCATTCTTAGTCAGAAAGCATCTTTTAAACTTAACTTCTCAAACTCCTGCGATCCTGATTCTCTCCCTAGCAGCTGACTCCCCACGATGGGCTCCACCACGTCTCCGGGCAATCTTGTAGGCGTAGCAGTTCTGTAAGTCACCAGAAATTCAGAATAATAACTCTGGGGTAGGGGTGGGGGGGGGCCAGCTGATTGACGTAGTGGTGTCTAGAGTTCATTTTTTAAAAACCTTTAAACAATGCAGTTGTTTTTTTGTATGGAGAGATTTTTTAAAATAATTTAAAAAATTTTAATTGTGGTGAAAAAAAACCCCATAAAATTTACCATTTAAACTATTTTTAGGCATACAGTTCAGTAATGTTAAGTATGTTCACATCATTGTGCAACAGCTCTCTGAATTCTTTGCAGCTTACCAAACTGTATCTGTTAAACATCTCCCATTTCCCGCTACTCCTGACCCTGGCAGCCACCATTCTACTTTCTGTTTCTATGAATTTGACTCCTTAAATACCTCATAAAGTGGAATCATGCAGTATCAGTCTTTTTATGACTGGCTCATGTCACTTAGCATAATGTCCTCAAGGTTCATCCATGTTGTAGTGTGTGTCAGAATTTTCTAGAACTTTTTAAGGCTGAATAATATTCCATTGTATGTATATGTATACCACATTTTCTTTGTTCATCCATCGATGGTGTAGGGGAGCAGAATTTGCTACCCCAAAATATATCTTTTTGCCTTATTTTTAAGAACAAAAGACTCAGGAAGAAACTTTTTGTTTTTAAGATTGGCACATGAGCTAACATCTGTCGCCAATCTCTTTTTCTTTTTTCTTCTTCTTCTTCTTCTCCTCCCCAAAGTGCCCCAGCACATGGTTGTGTATTCTAGTCGTCGGTCCTTTTGGTTGTGTTGTGTGGGACACCACCTCAGCATAGCTTCACCAGTGGTGCCATGTCCATGCCCAGGATCCAAACTGGTGAAACCTTGGGCCGCTGAAGTGGAGCGTATGAACTTAACCACTTGGCCATGGGGTCGTCCCCTGGGAAGAAACTTTGACCCTCCCTCTAACAGCCTAAAAGAATTTAAGACAGAAGGCCTGTTCCAGAAAGGAGCTATCATTCTGATAACTATAGTTTAATATGAACTAGGTGTGGTAGACAGGGAGGAACCTAGCAAGGCCCATTTGATCAATGTCCTCTCTGTGTGTCATTGTCTTTGCAAGGCACACAAACATTTATTTACCAAACATTTGCTTTTCTATCTCCATGTGAATTGCCTTCCTCTTCCTTGAAGTCCCAAACCACTACCCCCATCTTCCTTTGGCTTTGGCTGAAGATGGTATTTAAGGTGGTGGGTTTGCCCATTTTGGTGAGTTACTCAGTTTTCCTGGGTTTCTCCCATGTATACCTGTTATTAAACTTTGTCCAATTTTCTCTTGTTGTTCTGTCTTGTGTCAGTTTAATTCTTAGAGCAGCTGGAAGAACCTGGAAGGTAGAGGAAATTTCTTCCTCCCTTACAATGGACACATGGGTTGCTTCCACCTCTTGGCTATTGTGATGGTGGCATTATGAACATACGTCTGCAAATATCTCTTTGAGATCCTGTTTTCAGTTCTTTTTGATACATATGCAGAAGTGGTATGGCTGGATCACATGATAATTCTATTTTTAATTTTTTGAGGAACTGCCATACTGTTTTCTGTAGTGGCTGCACCATTTTACATTCCCACCCACAGTGCGTAAGAGTTCTGATTTCTCTACGTCCTCAACAACACTTATTATTCTCTGTTTTTTTGATCTCCTTTTTTTTCTTTTAGGAAGATTGGCCCTGAGCTAACATCTGCTGCCAGTCTTCCTCTTTTTGCTGAGGAAGACTGGCCCTGAGCTAACATCCGTGCCCATCTTCCTCTATTTTATATGTGGGACGCCTGCCACAGCGTGGCTTGATAAGCAGTGCTAGGTCCGTGCCTGGGATCCAAACCCGAGAACCCCGGGCTGCCAAAGCAGAGCACGAAAACTTAACCACTATGCCACTGGGCTGGCCCTATTTTCCGTTTTTTTGATAGTAGTCATCCTACTGGGTATGAGGGGGTAGCTCATCATGGTTCAATAATGCAGTTTTGTTACTTTATACTTCATGTTGTAATCAGTACATGAATTGGTATTGAATCAAAACTAAGAGCTACTGTTTATTGACTGTTTAAGTGTTCCAGGCGTCTCGCATGGCTTAATTCTCCCCACCACTCTGTGAGGGAGGTTCCTTTTTTTTTACCCCATTTTACAGATGAGGAAATGGAAGCTTAAAGAATTTAAGTAGCGTACCAAGGTCACAAAACTAGTAAAGGCTTGCATCTGGATTTGAACCCGGCTGTCTGGCTTCTGGGGAATTCTCTGCCTCCCTCTTCCTAACTAACGAAGCTGTTCACAATTCGCTTCCTGAGCTCACCCATATCACAAAAGATCTAGTAGATAACGAGTTTCTTGGTGGGTGCAGGAATTAAACATTCCAGAACAGGGCCCACGCCTCAGTCATCACTGAAGCCTCGTGGAGCAGCCCAAAGCCAGGACTCCACAAGTGGAGGCCACGTCTCCTCAGCCCTTGGCTTGTAAAGGACTCTGCACTTTTTTGTCCTGAATTCCCTTAACTCTTGAGTAAATAATAGGAAAACTGAGGAAAGAGATCCTTACTTTTGAACATTTTTTCATGACACTGAACAGTCATGACTCCTGAATTGGTTTCCATGCCTAGTGTGTGGCGGGTGGCGATGTTGAATTAATGAGTTATTATTGCCTTAGAGGGTTCATTCTTAAACCCCCCAGATTTTCTGGAAAGCCATGGAAGCAGTGGGGTGCCTGTCAAATTAGAAATAAACGTCAAATATTTGGTTTAATTTTTGTGAATCTTTATCTCACTTAGTTTTGTTTTTTGATGAGACCTCATATTAATCCAGTTCTCGCTAGGTGCCGTTGAAGTGGCTGCCGGCCACGGTTCCCCATATCAGTGCTAATGTTTGTGTTGGGTTATTGTATTAACAAATGCTTCAGATTACATTAGGAAAGATACATTACGTTATTTCAAGTCGAGGGAGCAATTCCACCCTCACATCTGCTAATCCCATCGGTAAATACAGGCACAGGGCCATCCTAACGGGGCCAATAAAATCTACGGGGCCACTCCTCACCCTTTGATGTTTTCTTTACATTCTTCTCATTTTGGCACCGTAAAACAAGGTCTCCATTAAGAACTCAACTCGCAGTCTAAGCCCCTAAAACTATTTTTAAACAAGACAGAGAAGACATGATGTGTTATTTCCTGTCACAAAATCCTGGACAGAATTTGAAGGATGAGTTTGAGCGTGTGTTCCAATCATTGAACTGGGGAGTCTGAAAGGATTTGCCCTCCAGGAACAGCCTTTCCTCTGGAGGGGGGAGGGGAGGCCTGCTTGTCCCCCTCCTGGGCACAGACCTCCCTCTGTGCTTACGCTTGTGGGTGATTTAGTGGCCTTCCAACTGTGTGACGCCTGCAGGCCTTATCTGTGATTTGGGAATGAGAAGACCTGCCTGTGGGACCTCAACCAAGATTCAGCAAACTGAGGTCCATCAAGTACCTGGCATAACATGATTGTCACTTAAATGGTGGCATGCCTTCAAGGACAGTTACTGTCCTTGTCATTTATTAGGGGTTGAATAGTGTCATCCCCCCCCCCCCTTTCATATATTGAAACCCTAACCTGCATGACCTCAGAATGTGACTATATTTGGAGCTAGGGTCTTTTAAGTTAAAATGTGGTCACATGGGTGGGCCCTAATCTGGTTTGACTAATGTCTTTGTCAGAGGAAATTTGGGCGCACACACAGATACCAGGGGTGCGTGCTGAGAGAGGAGAGCCCCTGGGAGGACACAGGGAGAAGGCGCCGTCTGCAGGCTGAAGAGAGAGGCCTCGGAGGCAGTCAACCCTAGTGACACCTTGGTGTCGGACTTCCAGCCTCCGGAGCTGGGGCAGTGCGTTTCAGGTGTTGAAGCACCCAGGCTGTGGTATCGTGTAAGGGCGGCCTGCACACCGAGACTCCATCTAAGTCCTCTGATGCTTTCGCACCTTCTTGAGCACCTTGTGTATGAAAAAAAATAGTTCATCTCCTATTTTCTCTACCAATAGTTTCTTGGGGGTTTCTTCCATTGTTTTCTGGATTTTTCTATGAGGAGCAGGTCTCTTGGCTTCGCTAACCTCTCCTACCCTGTGTTTATTTCTGTCTTCTTTCTCCCACCCTTTCTGAAGACCTGGATCAGTGATGGTGGGCGAGATGGGATGGAGAAGAGAGGGCCAGATGAGAGCAGTCATGATGAGGCCAGCTGCCTCTTTACAGGCTGTTTACATGGAGAGGGCCCCACTCTGCCCTGCGTGTGCTGCTGTTGGGCATCTTCCAGGTCCATCTTCTGGTCCCCTACTTCGTTCAGTCGAATGGCTCCAGGGATGTTGGGCATCACGTTTCATCTTAAGCACGGTCTCCCTCTTTGAGAGCTGGTCTCCTCTCCCTCCTGGTCTGTGTGTGGGTCAGATGGAAGCTTTTCCCATTCCTTAAGCACGTGGGTCCATTTTATTTTAAAGGCTTTCCTGCCACCCGTTACCAAGAAACAAGCAGATAGAATGGGAAGTGACTCAATTTTGAGCGAATCTTAAGCTGCCAGGGTGGGCTTAACTTCAACCCAGTAAAAAGCCAGAAGAACAAAGGGATGTGCACGTGAAGGATGGGCATAGGTTCATGTCTCACGACGGGAAGAATCTCCCGTGGACTCACAGGGGCCCACGCCTTCAAAGAGGCTTTGATTGCAAACTTCCCTGAGAGACCCTTTCATGGCAGATTTTAGCAAATTTCAGTTCTGGGTTATCTGACTTGTTGGGGAGGGGTCTTGGTTATTTGTAGGGGTCAATGATTTCCAAGAAGCCCAAGCACGGGGATGTGAGGAGGATTCACTTCAAAGAGCCGGGATGCTTGTGTTAGCCATTGATTTGTTTTTTTTTTTTTTCTTTTGCAGCTGATCACACTGTTAGATGTTTCTTTGAGGAAACTTTTTAATAGATTTTAGGTGGCTGGAGGGAGGAGTTATTTTTATTTATACTCTTTTCCAGCGGTAAGAAGAGAGAGGGAGGTGGTTCATTTCTGAGTTTCTTCTCATTGTTTCTTGATCTTCTTAAACCCTTTTCAACCATTAGGCTCCTGCTCCACAACCTTCAGTGGCTCACTATTGCCAGTCCTCGTCCGCTTTTTCTCCCAGGGCTAGTTTAATTTAGGTCTCTCTGTCTGGACCATGGTTCTTGTTTTTCAGCTCACATGGATCCCGAAGAATAGAGCAAGCACTCAGCAAATATTTTAAAAAAATTTTTTGTTTATTGACATTATGGTAGTTTACAACATTGTGAAATTACAGTTGTACATTGTTATTTGTCAGTCATCTTATAGGTGTGCCCCTTCACCTTTGTGCCCACCTTCCCCCTGGTAACCACTAATCTGTTCTCTTTGTCCATGTGTTTGTTTATCTTCCACATGTGAGTGAAATGATGCAGAGTTTGTCTTTCTCTATCTGGCTTATTTCACTTAACATCATACCCTCAAGGTCCATCCATGTTGTTGTGAATGGGACGATTTTATCCTTTTTTCTGGCTGAGTAGTATTCCATTGTCTATATACACCACATCTTATTTGTCCATTCATCAGTCCATGGGCACTTGGGTTTCAGCAAATACTTTTGGTCTTTTTTGGGAGAAGGAAGGGGTGTTAGGTTTTTCATCCTTTTCTTATAGGCTGTTAGAGAATCAGGCAGTTAGTCTTGATTTATTTCTCTGTGCCTGGGCTTTCTGTAGAGGCCAGTGAGGGGGGAGGGCGGAGGAGAGGGGTGGGGCGAGTGTCTCTGGGCCTGGATCCAAGTTGGGGTGAGGCCTGTGACCAGCCATTGGAGCCCCTAACAGTTCAGGTACAAAGGCTTGTAGCCTCCTTCTGGTCCCTCGCCTAGGTGGGGTGGGGAGGGATGAATTGGGGGACCCCAAGGCCATGTGCTCGGGCTGTTCTTCGGCTCCCCCCCCCCCCGCCCCAAGCCTGGAGCAGCAGCTGACGGTGGGGTCATTAACTTTACGCAGTCCTGGGGCCAGACTTCGCATTCTTTAACCTCGGCTTCTACAGAAGCATCAAGGGGGAGAAAGGGAGAGACTGCGCCCTGACAAAGGGATACAGATCCGCGCTGGTGGGTCCTGAGAGCTTTATGAATATAAAGAAGTCATTATCATGTAAATCAAAGAGACACTTAAGTGTGGATAGCAGGTGGCTCAACATGGAGAGTTCAGACTAAAAAAAACAGACAGGAAGGGGAAATCATCAAAAAAAGGTTGGGCTCTCTGGGGCTTGGACCGCCTCCTGTCACTGCCTGGGTCCTCAGTACCACCTCCTCTCCATTAGCTCCGCTTTCTCTCTTGCTGTCCCCCTGGGCCCTCTGTGGCCATGAGGCTGCCACCTCGAGGTCTCGGGCATTCTCTGAGCCCCTCCATGCGGACCGGCGGCCCAGGGCCCAGTGGGGAAGTGCACCCTAAGTATTTTTGATGGTGCTAAATGAGATTCCTACAGCTTTGCAAATTTGATTGTGGATTTTTAATCCGGCACCCCAGGTGACTCTTAAGCCTTTTCTGTTTTTCCCTGTAGCTGTCTTCTGAGATACGTTTGCCGTGCCTTGTTAGTGGTTTGTTTTTTTCCACTTTGATTTATTAGATTAGCAGCTCAGTTCTTGGCTTCCCCCACTCCTTGGGAGAAGTTCTCCCTTCGTCTCCATAAAACATTGCTGTTGGGCCTTTTCCTGGTTTATTACTTTGCATGAATACCTGGCAGCTTCCATCGGAGCTGTCCTTTTATTTCCTCAGCGTACAATATCGCCTCCCCTCTGGAGGGCCTGGTGCTTGTGCAGAGAATTTTAAATGGTTTGAGCCTCGTCGCTGATGAGGAGCGAAATGAACGAGAGAGGAAGAAGGCAAATGAACTGCTCCCGTCTTCTGCCCTCTGATGTCGTACGAGTCCGAGGCTGACTTGTTTGTAGCCTGGTGTGTCTCTGTGAAGTGGGTAGGAAGGATTCCCGGAGCTGAGAAAGGAGCGTTCAACGGGAAAGGGATATGGAACAAAATCCTGCGATGATGATGGCGCTGGACCTATTGATGTTACACACGGACTTGCTCCCCCCAAAACCTGTCTTAGTAAAGGGGTTGTCAGTTCCTCGCTTTTGGAGGTTTCAGTTGGATGACAAAGCTGTCGGTCACTTATTGCCCTGGGATGGTATGGGGCTCATCTCCGGGGTTTTAGCTCTCAAGGCATCTGATTCTCTGAAAGAAATCAGGAAGGACAAGTGGAATTGAACGATTGCAACAGGCTGGCAGATTGGTCTGGTGAGTTTAGGGAATAAACTGGGAGGGGGCTCGTCAGGATCTGGTCTCTGTAGGGTCCGGGTGAAGGTAGGTTTGATGAGGGGATGAACATCGCCCTTTGATTGCATTCCTAGTGCGGGGCCCGAATTTAGTGCAAACAGGGGCTGCTGCTAAGGACACGTCACTACCCTCAGTGTCCTTGAGGATGGGAGGGGCTCTGAGTTTCTCAGCCTGAGAGATGCATAGAAGGGGAGCAGTGTTTTAGAGCATTCTGGAATAATGCTCAAGATAGGACCCCCTTCTTGGGTTCGCAGCTGGACCACAGGCCCAGTTCTGTCTCTCGTAGGTTTCATGCCCTTGACTGTGAATCCCACTGCCTGGGAGTTACCCAGGAGGGTCAGGTGTTAGAGCGGGTCCTTGATGGACACACGGTGGGGCCCCGGGATCCAGGAAGCAACAATGCGAGGGCGCTTCCCAGTCCCCGAAGGCGGACGCCCTAATTTTCCTGAGTGATCTTGTGGAGACACCAAAGGGAAGGTACTGGACCCAAAGTACTTTTCTCCCTCTTGAGGAACGTGGTCTAGCATTTGGTCAGACAAATTTTCTGTTCAAATCTTCACCCAACCACCTAACTAGATTTTTGACCTTGGGCAAGTCACTTAAGCTTGTAGGTACTCAGTTGACCTGCTCAATTGATGGGCTCAAGTTGGTTGGCACTGTGGGCAACCTCAGGGGCAATGGTGGGGATTAAATCGGATATTGCAGGTGAGGCTCTCAGCCCAGGGCCCGGCCCCGTAAAGTCAGCCTGGAGAAAATGAGCTTGGGGTTATAGTCTGCACGCAGAGTTGTAGTCCGCATGCGTCGAGCTCCTTCAGATGCAGGATGAGGGAGCCAGCCTCTAGCTAGGAACGCCGTGAGGCCTAGAGCCTTTGCAGAAGGTTGTTGGTGAATCTTAAGTGCCTTCCAGCAAACCCTGGCGTCAGTCACTGCGGAAATCGTAATCAGAGACACGGCCCATGCTGATTTTAGGGCAAGGTCCAGCCATGAGCAAACACCTGGCTTTCCCTCTCCCCCGACAGCACAAGGGCAGGCCAGAGACCCCTCGCTGCGGCTCAGCATGTCCGTGACCTCAGCCGCTCTTTCCTTAGTCCTTCTAAGTGCTTTGTTTTTACAACAGACTGGGTTGGCCAGATAATTCAGGTAATGAAGATGTGCACTTGTTTGAGTACCTGTTGGTTGCTGTGGGCAAAAAATAAACGCCCCCAAAACAGCTCAGTTCTCCCTAGACTACTAGTAATTTAATTGGATGGAGATGATTTGTGAGTGATAATTTATTTCCATCCCCGCTGCAATCCGTCTTTTAACTTTTCAGCCCCACCCCCTGCACGTGTGAAACATGTGAGCTGTGGGAGACGGTGGTGGGTGCTAAATTCGGTAGCTGATAGACGCTGTGCAGTTCAGACTACCAAGTGCAGAAGGAGTTCGAGAAGAGAGAGACTCATGTGGGCATCATCATGGAAGAGTTCATGGAGGAAGTATAACAATGGAGATGAATAAGTCTTTTACCAGAATCCCCAAACTCCTGAGGCCCAGAACCCAGGAGAGGAGAGTTCAGAGGCAGCTCCTTACAGAGGGTCAGCAAGATAAGTGTCTCGTCTGTGCTTCTCAGACTGGATTCAGTTGGTCTGGGGCAGGGCCTACGACTCTGCATTTCTAACAAGCTCCCAGCTGATGGAGATGGTGCTGCTCTGAGGACCCCCCTTGGTGTAGAGGTCTTAGATAATACTTAGATTAGGTGTTAGTCTATAGATCTAGATAATGTCATTTAAGGTGTTAGTTACAAGGGAGAAGGAACTGGTGGCACATGGGGCTAACATAACATGCTTTTCCAAACATTCTCAGGGTGGTGAGTGGCACTCATGGCCTGCGTTCAAACCCCACCTCTGTCACTTCCTAGGTGTGTGACTTTGGTGTCGTAGTCTGTTTGGGCTGCTGTAGCAATATACTACAGAGCGGGTAGCTTATAAACAAGAGAAGTTGATTTCTCACAGTTCTAGAAGCTGGAAGTCCAAGATCACGGTGCCAGCACGGTCAGGTGAGGCCCGTCTTCCTGGTTCACAGCCGGCACCTTCTCTGTGTCCTCACGTGGCAGAAGGGGCTGGGGACCTCTCTGGAGCCTCTTTAATAAGGGCACCAATCCTGTTCATGAGGGTTCCATCCTCATGCCTTAAACCCCTCCCAAAAGCTGTACCTCTTAACGAATACCATCCTCGTTGGGGGTTAGGATTTCAACATATGAATTTTGGAGGGATCCAAACATTCTGACCATCAAACTTGGGCATGTCATTATGCCTCTCAGAGCCTTTGCCCATCTCCAAATTGGGGATGATAATTCATGCCCACCTTTAAAAGTGTGTGTGTGTGTGTTTAGGAATAAAAGAGCAAATCTGTGTAAATGCTTAGAACAGCTTCTGGCCCACACACAGCAGCCAACAACAGGGTCTTTTCAGTCACTCACCCTGGAGCCCTTCTACTCAGTTGGACTTGAGCAGTGAGACTTTTGGCCCCGTGTCCCCGTGTCCCCTGCAGGCGCTCCAGGACTGGGAACCTGGCCTCCACTCACCTGGTTCATGGCAGGACTGTGTTGACCCTTCCTGCGAATTCTGGCCGCCGTCAGTAACCGCTCTTCTCAGCACACGGGACCCATTAGGATGCGCTGCCCTTCAACGTGGCCAAGGCTTGCTTCAGGAACTAACTGGAAAAGCCAAAGAAGGGCTCTGACTGATGGATGAGGATTTATGGGAAGGAAAAGAAAATTCCTGGGAGGAGAGGGGAAAAGAAGCCATTGAGTGGATTCTTGAATTAAAAATGGTCAAATACTTTTGGGCTCAGCCTGGTGTTTTTGCGCTCAAAAAGCCCCGCAGTCGCTTTGCTGTCGGACAGAGTCTTGGTCATAGTAACTCGGTGTTTAATCTAGGGACCGCAGATCTGTTCCCGGGCCAGGCGGCTCGGCAGTCGGGGGTTCTGTTGACATCCTTGGGCTTGTTGGCTGAATTTGAGAGTTGGTTTGTGAAAGTTCCCTTCAGGTACAGGAAACAAAGAAGCAAGAAGATGGGGAGAGCGTTCTTAAGAATGAGCCCAGTTCTTTTCCCACCATGAAGGCTGAGTGGCTGAGCCTCGGTTTCCTCATCTGTAAGGTAGGGGCAGTCAGGCTTCCCCTGCGGCCTTGCTGTGTGGGGATGAAGGAGATGGCGCACATAAGGTGTCTCGCATGTTGGACGCACCCAGTGAACGTCAGCTCTTCTTTTTGGCTCTGCAGTGAACCTTCGAATGAGCCTGCTCCCATCAGGAAGATGGTTCCGGCTCTCCGGCTGTCTTACCTGGAGGTATCCCGCACACCCAGGGCAGCATCCTTGCAGTCATCGTCTTGCTGCGGGGAGAGTTGGTGGCGTGAAGGAACGACGCCTCCAGGTCCCCTTTGGTACCTCCTGCAGCTTTGCGGCTGTGGGAAGCTGTGCATCTCATTTCCCACGACTGCGCTCGGCTGGAGCGGCCCTGCCTCACCTGAGTCGATCAGTGTGTTAATATAATTAGCGGCAGGTTTAGGCAGCAGTGGCACGTGCACTTGAGGAAACCAGACACCACAGCACTGCTCTCAGTACTGCTGAGTGCCGTGGCTGCCATGCCACCTCGGTGTGCCCAGAGCAGGTGCGGGGCAGGCATGCGGTTCATGCTGGTTGGACCCTTGGTGTGATTTGGTTTCTCTGAGTCAGCTGTCAGTGACACTTCTGGGTGAGAAGGGAGCCTAAGTCACTTACAAAGAAGGTAAAATCCTAGAGTCCCTTGGAATGTTCTGGTCTAGTGCTTCCTAAAGCCAGTTCCTGGATGAGGTACGTTAGGATCTCTTGGGGGGCTTGTTAACTAAGCAGATTCTGGGGCTCTACTTGGGGGTCCTTATGCAGTAGATCTGGATGGTTGGGTACGGCACGCCTTAGTCTGAATTTTTAAAACAAGATCCAGATGATTCTCGTATGCAGCGAGGTTTGGTGCAGCCCTGCTCTAGTCCTGCCTGTTGGTGCTGGGGCTGGATGCAGAGATGCCAGTCCATGATTCTGTCACTCCCAGCTTCCCAGGGCAGTCAGTGACAGACCCAGAGCCAAACCCCATCCTGGAGCTCAGAGATTCTTTTTTTGGCTTACAGACCCCTCTGAGACGGGCCTCTGTAATTTTTGCTTACACACCTCTGATCCACGCCAGAAATTCACCCCGCAGAAAAGTGCTCTTGTCTAACCAGCAGTTCTCCAGATGGGGGCTATTTTGCTCCCCCAGGGGACGCTGGACGCTGCTGGAGATATTTTTGGTTATCATGACTTGAGGACAAAGGGGAGTTACTACTGGCGTTTGTGGGTAGGAACCAGGGACGGTGCTAAACATCCCACAGTGCATAGGACAGCCCTCAGAGCAAAGAATTATCCAGGCCCAAGTGTCAGTAGTACTGGGACTGAGAACCCCTGGTCTGGATGAAAGCTTCTCAGACTTAACTGTACGCTTGGTCCTGATTTAGTAGGTCTGGGTTCAGTCTGAGATTCTGCACCTACAAGCTTCTGGGTGACTTCAATGCTATGCTCCTGGGGACCACACTGTGCAAAGCAAGTGTTTTTAGAGCAGTGGATTTCGGAGTGACTCAGGTATGGGTTGGAATCACAGCTCTGCTGCTTAACTAGCTGTGTGACCTTGGCAAGTTGCTTAACCTCTATCCACTTAAGTTCCTTCATCTGTAAGATGGGGATAATATTACTTGAGGTCAAATGAGATATCATCTGTTAAGAGCTTGGTGCGGTTCTTGGCCTTGGCGAGCCTTCAATAAATGCAGCTGTTGATTCATTACTGTTATTATTTGCTTAGCAATTCAGCTCTATGTGTCCAATGTTTCATTATTTACTTACTCTGTGCCTCATGCTTTGCTGAAATAGGATTAGTTGGGAGAAGATGCAAAGGATTGTCTCTGTGATGGTGAGTTTTAACGATAACTAGTGTCTCTTTACTCACAAGTCACCCCACCCTCTGGCACTGGGTGGGAATCGAGGCTGGAATGGGTGAGCTTCAATCAGCTGTGTTGTCCTTCACATCCGTGAACCACAGCGGTTATGGTACACTCACCAAAGGACTATGGAGAGAATTTCCTAAAGATAAGGAACCTTTTTCCTGAGTTTTCATTCTCATAATGGTTTTGTGGATAATAGAGAAGCATGACAGGTGGACATGGATTTCATCAGTGTTCGGAAATATTTGTCATCTAACATAGGAGTGTCAGAGCAGGCTCAGAACGTGGAGTTGATGTTTGTTCAAAGCCCAGCATTGCCATGAATTAGCCATGTGACCTGGGAATTACTTAATATCTTAAAGCCTCAGTTTCCTCGTCTCTAAAATAGGAGAAAAATAGCCCCTCCTTCTAGAGCTGAAATGAGACTGACGTGAGATGAAGCATGTAAATTGCTGGCTGACAGTGGACCAGTATCGTTCCAGGCCTGCAATTTACAGGTGTCACTAGGAAGGCTGTTTTCAAGTGTAAGTGCGCTAGAATCACGGGAAAGTTTTTAGGCATACAGCTTCTGTGGCCTCCCTCAGGTAGTCTCGTTCCTTCGGGCCAGGGGGAGGCCCAGGGATCTGCATTCAAACAAGGCCTGGGGTGCCACTTTGAGAAACCCTAGTGCTAAGGTCAGAGTGGTCACCTTTGGTCCCACAGTGTTTGGCAGAGATGGAGAATGCCCAGGAAGCTGGCCAGGCGGAGGGGTGGGAGCTCCCAGCACCTCCTGAGAGCTGTTCTGACAGACCTTTTATTTTGGCAGAGGCTTAGGCTTTCTTTGCCAAGCCATCATTCTTTGCTAAGAAAGAGGTGGGGGAGAGGGGAGGAGAGAGGGGACTTATACCGCTGGCTGTCAGAACAGCCCACCTCCAAATGGGGTAACCTCGAAGCCAGGCTTAAGCAATCTGGAAGCAAGAAGTGGAGGTGAGGGAGGCGAGAGCAGAGGCGGGTGCTGGAGGCATTTCTGCAGATTTCCTGCTAAACGGGAAAAGGCTGCCGAGCTGGAAAGCCTTGCAGGGGGTGGGCGTGGGGAGGAGGCCCCTGCCTGCTGCAGGCGCGGCCCCAAGGAGGCATCTTTGGAGGAACGGGGTCTGAGCTGTGACAGTGCGGTGCAGGGGCGGGCAGGGAGAGCTCAGGTGTGCAAGCTCCCTCCGCTGGAGCGTTGCAGAGCTCCTGGAGAGAGCAGATGGCTGCCATCACTGCCAGCGCTAAATCCATGACTAGGGGAGGGAGAATGTGCCATAGCGGGATAGCCAGGACCCCTTCTCCCAGCCTAGAGGCCCCACCTGGGAGCTCGGGCAGAGTGCTTTGCCTCCTGCTGTTAAAGATTCAACTCTTGGGGCTGGCCACGTGGCCGAGTGGTTAAGTTCGCGCACTCCGCTGCAGGCGGCCCAGTGTTTCGTTGGTTCGAATCCTGGGCGCGGACATGGCACTGCTCATCAGACCACGCTGAGGCAGCGTCTCACATGCCACAACTAGAAGGACCCACAACGAAGAATATACAACTATGTACCGGGGGGCTTTGGGGAGAAAAAGGAAAAAATAAAAAAAAAAAATCTTTAAAAAAAAAAAAATGTTCTTTAAAAAAAAAAAAAAAAGATTCAACTCTTCCTGCTTTACTGAGAGAAGTTAAGATGATTGAAATGGATAAGAGCAAAGACTAGAGAGCCACTGTCTGCTTTCAGATTCCAGCTTTGCCATGTAGCAGCTCTGTAACCTAGATCAAGTCACTTCACCTCTCTCTGCCTCGGTTTCTCCATCTGTAAAATGGGAATGATGACACTAGTACTCTCAGTTATTGCCACAATAATGCTGCCTAGCAAATAGCCGCTAAGCCTCAGTGGCACACAAGAATCACTGCTTATTGTTCACCCATCTGGGTGGTCAGGGGGCTCTGTGATCTTGGCTAGTTGCACTCTCATGTCTGAGGGTCACTAATCTAGAATGGCCTTGGCTTGGATGACTGAGGTGATTTGACTCTGCTCCACGTGTCTCATCCTCTGGCTTGGGAGCCCCGGCAAGTTCTCATGATGACGGCAGAGGTGCAAGAACAAGCCACTCAAGCCAGTGCCTTCACATCCACTGTGGGGTGTTGCTAACATCCCACTGACTAAAGTGAGTCACAGGGCCAAGCCCAGAGTCAGAGCTGGGGGCAGAATGATGCCCTGCTCAGATAGGCATGCAAAGTTACGTGGCCAAAGGAGTGTATCAGGGAAGGGTGAAGAAATGGGGCCATTTGTGTAATTTCCCACCATTACTAACCTCACGGTTTCTTTACTAACCTCACAAGCAAACGCTCATCTACCCAATTATCATTCTTATAACATAGAATGATAAGATTGTTTTTTGTGGCTATGATAATCATGTGAGAAAAATGTAATGGTGGTGGTGGTGGTAAATATCTCTTGTGATTGTTCATTTGGTGGGACAGTCCTTCTGATAGCTGACCCACTGTTACTACGAGCACTGCCACCAACACCACCATTAATGCCATGACTACCACCAGCATTATCACCGCCACCACCACCTCCAGCACAACCAGAATAATTGTTACCATCCTTCAAACCCTTGCCGGATCATCTTCTCTATGGCGACTTCCCTAACAGGCTTCTCGCAAACAAGTGCTAGTCCTCTACTGTTTTGTATCTCGTGCATGCTTCTGTTACATCACATTGGGTTTGAGGTCCAGTATTTGTGGATACTGTGCTCCTGTTTGCTGCTCTGTAAGGGGGCAGAAAACATGTCTTTGCATCTTAGCATCTAGCATCTAGTAGTGTTCAGTTAATGCCTGTTGAGGACTGCTGACAAGAGTTTACCTCACTCTCATAATCCTCTTGTTCTAAGACCAAAGACTGTGGGAGAAGCCCCCCAGACTGCTATGGTTTCAGAGGCATATAATAAAAGTAGCATTCATGAGTGACAGGGGACACTGGATTCCGTGGAGGGGAAGCGCCAGATCCAGTCGGGGCTCTAACTTGGATATTATAAATGGACTCTCTGTGGCTGCCTGGATTATTTACGGTGATGCTAGCTTCTGTAACATCAATCCCCAAATCTGGTGAATGAACACAAGACAAGTTCATTTCTCACTTATGCAGCATGTAGAGTAGGAGTTTCTGGTTGGACAGCTGTTCTCCATCTGGTGTTTCGGGGACCCAAGCTCCTTCCACCTTGTTGATCTGCCGTATTCAATGCAAGACTCTGAATAGGGTCCCTCATCCCTCTGAGAGATAAGGACATTGAGTTTGCTGAGCCAGGCCTAGAATTGGCTCCCATCACTTCTGCTCCCATTCTGTTGGCCAGAGCTTGGTCTCAGTGGGCAGAGAAATGTAGTTAGCTGTATATTCGTTTTCTGTTTAGCAAGACTTCACACGGCAGTGTTTATGCAAGAGATATGCAGCATTTTTTAACACCTCTGATTTTTCACTTTTAAGTCAATCTTAACCAAATCCTACTTCCATTTCATGCATCATTGGGTCTGCAGCCCTGTGACAAAATGGGAATCTTTGAACCAGGAAGGTGTGGTTGAAGAATGTGAGCTGCTGTTTACAACTTACGCATGGCGAAGAGAAAGAGTTGCTCTATGCTGGTCTTAGAACTCTGTTGACTTTTCGGCTGAAGGTTTATACGGTCTTGCTGGCTGGCAGCTGCAGGGGTACACATGGCCCATCTTGCTTGGTTTAAAGCCTTTGAGATCAATGATGGCTGAATTCAGGAGCAGAATTTAATCTGCAGAGAGCTGGTGACTATTGAATTTAGTGACTGCAGCCAAACTTGGCTTGTTGCTTTTCATTGTAGAATCACTGGTTGTCCAGCTTGTCTTCCACAGTCAATACAAGGGAGACATTAGTGAAGAGAATCTCTTGTTTGGTCGACAAAGCTTTCCCTTTGTTGGGACCGGGATGCTCAGCTAATTTCCTGGGAGTATATTTATGAGAAGTTGGTTTGTGATTCTTGCAAGTGTGTATGTGAGGTTCTTGAATGTTTTTACAGAGGAGTCAACAACCCATTGTTGACTCCCTTCAGGAAAGCAGAGACTCACTTCTTTCTGTCACTGAGGAAATTCTGTTTGTGGGTCCCATTTGTGGTGCTGGCCACCAAAACTTACTTGGAACTTGGAAATTGAAATGCCAGTTTCTACCTTCCTGCCTTCTCTCAAAAAAAGCTTGTGCTGTGTGTTATCATGGCGTCTTGCTGGCGTTCTTCCAGGTCTTCCCTTTTTCGTTTAGTTTGAATTCACGTAATGTTCTAGCAAGTGCAGTCGGCAGTAGGTGGTATAGTTGGCGCACACGTGGCCAATTTCATGGCTTTGTATAGTTTGCTGGATGTTATGCCACCTTGTCTCGGCCATGAAATGGTTTTGAAAAACAACCCTTAGGAATCAACCTGTTCTAGTTGGTTAGTTTTCTAGTCAGTGGAAGGCAATGAGCTTAGCCAGTGTCTGTGACTTCACGTGAATTATTTTTCCTTGCTGAACCTCAATTTCTTCACTTAGAGATTAGGTATACTAATTCTTTCCTTATTAGGGTGGTTGGGAGAATGTATCTAAGGTTCCTTGACTGTAATTAACATACACAGGACTCAGTAAGTGATACCCACTATTAATTATTATTATATACATAGTCACTATCAGTGAGAGATTTAGAAATATCCATGGTGGAAATAAAATGAAATAGAATAGCAGAAGCAGTGATTTTTCTAGTATGATTTTATTTTGTAATGATCTAAGGCATCCTTTGTGGAGGCAAATCCATAGTAGCTGGTCCCTATGATACCGTTTAGGGCTCCTATTATTTACAGATTCAATTCTATGAATATTTATTATCAAGCACCTATCATGTTTCACGTGCTCTGCTAGGAACTGTTTTGTTAAAAAGGTGGGACAGAGTTAGCAAGATAAAACAGAGCGCCCTCCTCCTAGGCCTTATAGTTGGGGGTGACCCTGTGCCCTAGTTTACCCTGGACAGTCCTGGTTTATCACTGTTGTCCTAGCATAATTATTAATAGTGTCCTGATTTGGGAAATCAATAGGGTCACCAATATATTCTGTTACTGAGACAGAGGGAGTTTCTTGAGAAAAGGACTATTGAATTTCTCTGAACAGGAAGGAGCACAATGAAAGAAAGCTGTTCCTCAGCGAGCTGAATCCAGGCGAGATGATTGGCTGTAGGACCAGAGAGGAGGAGGCAGAGGAAAAGGCACTTTGGAGATTGAAGAAGCCAAACACCGCCAATGTGATTGACAGAACCCAAATGGGGACGCCATCTTGAATTCCAGAGTGTGAAGAACCAGCCTCCGGTGCCCAGGCTTTTTCTTTTACGTTTCGCTCATCAGCACATCCCACAGGTTTTCACTGAGACTCTATTAGGTTTTAACCTTTGCCTAAAGAATTCCCTAGCAAAAGGATTCGGGGCGTAGGGAGTGAGGAAGGCCGACTGCCTGCACTTCAGATGCTGAGCTAGATCACTGCCCTGGTTTTCATGGCCATTTCCTGTCTGGTCTAGGTGCACAGGTCCTGAGGGGTGAAGCTCGGGGTTACTTTTGCATTTCCACCAGTGCTTTTAAATGACTTGATTCCTGGAGGGAGGTGGGACGGGGTGGCCAACCCCTTCTTGACATAATGTTGTCAGTTGGAGGGTTTAGTTTGCTTTTTTATCCCACAACTTGCATGCACTGAGAGAAGATTGGTTGCAGTAGATTTGGAGAGAGTTATAACGTGATATGTGCATATGTTCAGAGGTTATTTCTAAGACAGCGATCACGAGGAAGACAGTTCAGACTTCTTGGATTTTGGATGTGAATTTCTTCTCCCTGCGTGTTTGCCTTTGGTTTGAGTGTCTTGATTACCATTTGGGGAACATTTGTGAAATTAAGATGGAAAGAGAGTCACGTCTGACTTAGGTATTAAAGTATAACCCTGTGTGTTTATTATGAAACCTTTGCCTTGAGAATTCCTTTTTGCAATCCTGGGCGGCACAGCCAATTTTCTGTGTCGTTAACTTTTTCCTGTAACACCAAAGGGCGGGAGGCTGCCGGGATCCACATTTTCTTTCCCCAAGGCCAGTTGAACAGCCGTCTGCACTGTGACGTGGATGATATGCAGTTGCCCTCTCGTTGATTTGGTATTTGTGTTTTCATACAAGACTCTTTGCTGATTCCGATGCTCACTTCGCTGGAATGCTCCCTACTAATTCTCTGAAATCAGTAATGGATTAATTGACGGCTTCGTATCCATTATTGACAAGGTTTTGTGACAGTCTGTTAAGTACAGAAAGAATTCGAGGAGTGGAATCAGAGGGCCAAGGCCCTGTGACCTTGGATGAATCATGTCAGGCCTCAGTTTCCTCAGAGCTGAACTGAGACAGAGAAGGATGTGAGGACCCACCCTCCCAGGGTTGCTCTGTGGATGAAGGAGATGATAATCGTGAAAGGACTCAGGACCATCCTAACGTGGTATAATGTTATTATGGAATATACTGCCAAAATTCCCGAAGACTAGGACAAGGCTAGAACCATGACCCATGCCCCAAATCTGGCCCATCTCCTATTTTCCTCTGGCCCTCGGGCCGAGAATCGTTTTTACATTTTGAAATGATTGAAAAAAAATCAAAGAAGAATAATATTTCCTGACGCATGAAAATTTGATGAAATTCAAATTTTCAGTGTTCTTAAATTTCCCTGGAAGTCAGCCGCGCTCATTCGTTTTCATATCTTCCGTGGCTTTTGTGCTACCGTGGCAGACTTGAATAGTTGCTCCAGAAACTGAATGGCCCGCAAAGTTGAAAACATTCATCTGGCCCCTGATAGGAAAAAGTGTGCCAACCCCAATTTAGAACAATGGTTATCGTAGCAAGACGACCCAGGTTCTATGCAGAGATCTTTTTCCCTGATGTGGCTAAAGCTTTGGGAAAATTGGGGCTCTCAGATTCCTGAGGAAGGAATCTAAGCTGGTTTGTTCATTCATTCATTCATTCGTTGTTTCTAGTTCCTGTTACGTGCCAGACACTGCTTTGGGGTGTGAGGAAGAAGCAGCTAGTGACCCAGAAGAAGATCCCCTCCCATGGGCTTACAGTCTTGTGGGAGGAGTTAGGTGATAGACAAATAAAACCACCTGACCCGTGAGGGGTGGGAGGGCTGTGGGGGATGGTGGGCGCGGTCAGGAAGGGCCTTATTAATAGAGAAGGTGATAGTCGATGGGAAGGAGGTGAGGGGTGAGCCCTGAGCATACCCGATGGGTTTGTGGGGAGGGAGGGAGAGCTGCACAGGCAGAGGGAAAAGCAAGCTCTGAAGCCTTGGGGCGGCAGCATTGGAGAAAGTCAAGAAAGCAAGGTGTGCATAGTGGTGGGTTTTGTTTTTTTGTCTGTTTTTTAGTTTTTTTGGTTTTCAGCACTAGCTACGGAGCTGTAGTAATCTGATTTATGGTCATGTTAAAAAAATATATTTGTCGTCCTCTTCAGGCACATTGGAAAACAAGAAAGGAGGCGGTGGTTCAGAGTAGAAGTTCTAGGGCAGAGACTGCACTGTTGACATTTAGGGCCGAATAATTCTTCGTCGCACAGGGCTCTCCTGTGCACTGTAGGATGTTTAGCAGTATTCCTGGCCTTCACCCACCAGATCCCAGTAGTAATCCCCCACTTGTGATAACCAGAAATGTCTCCAGACAACATCACATGGTCCCTGGGGGCAAAATCACCCCCATTGAGAACCACTGTTCTGGCGTTAAGCTGCTTACGAGCTGTGTAACTTTAGGCAAGTTGCTTAACCTCTCTGGGCCTCAGTTTTATCATCTGTGGAGTGAAGGTAATACCTTGACCTGCCATCCTAGGGCTGTTGAGAAGATTAAAGGGTGAATGTGGCCAGCACTCAGCGTGGTGTGTGGTATGGTCCTGGCCCTTGACAGATGTAGGCTGGGAGAGCAGAGACCCTGGCTCTCGTTTTTCTCTCATTCACCTTGTTCTGCAGCCAAGAGCACAATGTCTATTCATGTCTTGGTAAGAAGTGTATTTATATGATTGGCTCAGATCCTTGTGTTAAAGTACATGCTACCAAAATGGCCATCTTTTGCTTTTTTTCCTTTAATAATCATCATCCCTTGTGTGTGACTGCCATTTGACGATTTCCAAATTGATCTGTGAAGCAATGAGGTGGACATGATTTCTTCTACTTTTAGGGATGGTTGGAAATGGAGGGCCTCAGAGCGTAAGAAACACTCCTGAGGTCCCGGGTCCGCTGCCGTCCTGCACCCCAGGCGGAAGCTCAGAGCTGGTTGTTGTCAGGCTTGGGCAGCCCAGTCGATGGGGTGTGAGAGAGGAGGCGAGCTGCGTCATTAGAAAAAGAGAGAAGCTTTTACACTATTCCTCTGGGGCTCTGCTATGAACACATCATCCATTTAAAATGGCCTCTCTGCTCCGGGGAGCCCCCAGGACACACTCACACCTAATGTCACCACTGGCTGTGCTGTTTGAAAGGGACACTTGCTGTAAAGAGGAATGGTGACCAGAAGGAATCAGCAGACACTGGCCAACCTGGCATTTTGATCTCCACGTGCGCTCAGGGCTCGGAGAAGAGGCATGTTGGGAGAGCCTAAAAGAAACACCTCTGTGGAGCTGTGCTGCCCGTTGTCCTCATTTGGGTTTCTTTCCTCCCCTGTAGCCCCAACTGCCTCAGCCACCACGGGACAGGATGTTCCTATTGGCCCTCCCTTCTAGAGTTAGGGATGGCAGAGAAGCAGTAACTAACGTTTATCGAGCACTTACGATGTGCTCGAAGCACTCTCTGTGCATTATCTTCCTTCATCCTCCTAACCCGCCCCATCACAGCTGTTGCTCCCACTTAAAGATAAGGGAAGAGAGTTCCCAAGAACGCAAGTAACTTTCCTAGTGAGCACCGCTTTGGGGAAGCTGGAATTTGACCCGCACAGTCTTTTTCTTTTACAAAATCTCAGATGCAACACAAGAGGAGGCTGAGGATTCTTCAGTGAAATTAACATTGCACCCCAAAGCTCAGTGCCTGGTGGGTTTCTGGGCTCCCCCTGCAGAGCCTTTTACCTGTCGCTAAATCCACTTTTCAGGATGAACGTGGGTGAGTCCCTTGAAGCCAGTTTAATTCCATGTGTCTACACGGTGGACCATCCAGTCCTTCCTGGGAGTTATTTTTGATAGTCTTCTTGCGTCCTCTTCCTTCTGTGCATCAGTGTCCTGTTCTTCCTGCAGCTCGTCAGTCTTAAGGCCGGAGGACCAGGGTGTGGTGAAGCAGTCCGCCTGACCCCCTTCCCGGGGATCATCCTTTATAGCATACACTTGGATGTAGGGGAATCCCCCTGGGGATCTGGTTAAATATTCCTTTGTAGGGCTGGCCTGGGGCCTGAGTCCGCATTTCTCATCAGCTCCAAGATGATGCTGAGGTCCACTGATCACACCAGAGTAGCCAGTTATAGATGACATTGTCTGCCCCCCTGCCTCGGAGGCTGAACCCAGTTCTTGGAAGAGGAGTTTTGCCCCCAAAGAGACTCAGGAACAGACCCCAGGAACATGCACCGTCTTTTAGGGGGACATGGAGTCATTGGGATGTGAAGTTACTTGAGTCGACTGCTGACGAGCTTGGTAAAATTAAGCCAGATATTTTATAATTGGTCCCTTCTCTTAATGGAGCGGTTAGCATTTTCCGAATACCTACTATGTGCCAGCACTTTTCTCCGCTGAGTAGTATGCTGGATCACTTTGGACCTGAGGTCAGTTTGGCGATGAGAAGTACAGCTTGCGAGTCAAGAACAGTCTTTTAGTCAGCGAGCCTGCCATCCATTTGCGTGCCAGGAGCCCGTGGGGTGGCAGGAAGATTCGGATTGACACACATTTTCATGCTGTATTTCCTTTATTAGTTACGTAGGTTCTGAGGGTGTCGGCCTCTCGGAGGCCAGTAGGGGATACGAAGGAGGTTTGTCAGTTGCCCTTGTGCCAGATTCCCTCTGACTCTCGTAAAGCCCCTGAGAGGGCTTTTACCCTCTGACCCCAGAACGTCTGGGCATCGTGTTCTGGGCAGCACTTGGCCCTGGGCAGATTTGCTGTCACGGTTAATACACTCTGGGCTTTTCTCTCCCTCTGCATATGGCGGCTTATGTGAGGAAAATGGAAACTAGGAACTCATTTGTGTGTCACTTGCGGGAAATACACTTCAGGTAATGAGACAAGATTAGAGGATCTGAGTAAGAAGGTGGTTATAACCAACCCTTCATTCCTTCTCAACAAAATAGTCAACACACGGTCTCCCAAGATGTGTAATGGATGTGGTGTCCAACTGGGGGTGTTGGGAGGGTTTGTTTTTTATCTGTGATCTGATATTAATTTGCCTTAAACAAAAGAAGCAATTTGCTATGTAATTCTGAGGTTTATGTTGTTTCTCTTAAGTCCTTTCATCTTTCGAAAGATGGTGTTATACATTTTAATAGAAACTGTTGTTTCTATTTAATAGAAAGGACTGTTGTCCTAAAAAATCTTTTTTTTTTTAGCAGTTTCTTCTCTCTTCAATCAAATTATAGAGTTGGAGTTAACGTCGTAAGGATCTTTGAGGCCCAGCGCTACAAATCTTGAGTTTTCTCTGTGTGTATGTTTCTTTCTTTCTAACAGTACCAGCCCTGAATAGAGGTGCGGCACAAGACTTTTTGTGGACAAAAGTGTTGTTTCTCCACCAGGGGATACGAGCCTTCACAGATTGTACTTGATTCAAGTTTTTCTGCTGTGCGTATGACGTTTAGCCACTCCGTCAATTAAAGACTTCCTTTAAGGAATTTCCAGGAAACCCTCTTACCGTGAGGGTACAAATTAATGTTTTTCTAGTGTAATTACAGCAGTTTTGAAAGGAAGCACCTTTCAGACCATTATCTCAAGCCGACTTCCTTTAAAATTAGAAGGCACTGTGTAATAGATGGAAATCTCTCTCAGCTCACTAAAGAATCCCCCAGCCTCGGGGCAGCCGCGCGAGGCATTTTGACCTTAGAAGAGGTCTGTTCTTTTTGGAGGGTGGGGTGAGGATGTCCGTAGAAAAGTGAATGGAGCACCCTTCTGTTAAAGCTGTCATCATACGTGTCCAGTTCCAACTCTCTCTTTTGTAACCGCCGCCCTACCTTCCAGTGAAGTGACCCCAAGGAGCCCATTATTACGGCCCTTGGCTTGGTGGATAATTACTGGTTACGAGGTTGGATTTGACGCCAGCACTTTGCCTGATAGCTCGTTGGATTTGCGTGGCTCCAGTTGCTCTTCCCATTCCTCTGAGGTTGCAGCGTGGAAACACAGTCGCGGTGGGGCTCGCCGAGATGTGAAGATTTCCTGTGCTGTAGGGGGACCAGCACAGCTGTGCTGAGCACTGTTTCGGCAAAGCCTTCACACTCGGTTGCACTGAAGGTCCTGCAGGTGCAGGGTTGGTTTCTAAAGGACGGTGGTGGTCTGGTTTGCCTGGGAAACTAACTGGCAGTGTGTATGTCTGTGTGTATGTTTAGTTGAGGAGGCCCAGTTACAGAAGAGAAGGGGACTCTGGGAGGGGTGTCTAGGCGCTCCTGCCAGAGCTGTCATTCCTGCTGCTGGCATCAGAACGGAACAAGGGTGCAGGGCTGTCACCGGGTCTCTTGTCTCTCTGCACAGCTGTGCTGCAGGCAGTAAGGGATGAGATAGCAAAGAAGTCTTACTGCTTATCAGCTGTAAGTCCTTAGAGGAGTCTCTGAACTGCTGAGCCTCAGTTTCCTTATCTGTCAAATGGGTCTGATAATATCTGCTCTGCCTGTCTCACATGGTCTTACACGTCCCATGTGATAATTGACAAGCAAGTGCTTTGTAAGCCCTCAAAGAGTAGATTTGGGATCATTCAGCGAGAGGCAATGTAGCCTAGTGGTTAGTGATGAGTTAGCAGAGTAGTTGCAGTGGTTGTTAGCAGTAAGAAGGGCTGGTTAGTACACGAGTAGTAGTTAGGAGGGGGAATACCACCACTGCTACCACATAGCTGGTTGCGTTTTTGTTTTTTTTTTTTCACTCTGAGTTTGCTGTAGGACAGATGGTTCTGGCGCCTGAAATTCCAGAGCACTTGTAGGGGGAGTCTTAGGATGTACTAATTTTGTTCGGTGATAGGATCTTTGTCCTGAGGCACGACCCTGGCGGTGTGCAGGATCCTGTACCGCGGCGTGTTCGGTGGGTGGCACTAAGCCTGTCCCCGGCTCTGAGCGTTGGAGGGGCAGACTTTCGAATTCCCTTGAGAGCCCTTGACCTTTGCTTGTCTCTGCTCAGGAAGTCTCAGGATCCATGGCCCGCGGCATGTGCCTCTGCCCTTCTGTTTTCTGGCCTCGGAGGTGGTGGGCCTTTTGTTTAAAGTTGAGTGCCAGACTGTGAGTCAGTGGGGGGAAGAAGTGCACGGGGGCCGGCTCCTTTCATCTCTTATTGCAGTCTCAGCATCATTTGATCAGACTTGTCTTTTTCTCCCAGCTGCCCTGATTGCATAATAATAATAACAGTCGTGATAAGAGTTGACCTCGGCGTCCCGGCTCCCAGTGCGGTGGCTCAGACATGTTTATTCAATAGCTGGAGGAATGCCTTGGAGGTCTACAGGGGAAGAGTCAGATTTACCTTTAGATTCAAATCTGGGGGTACCTTTAAGGCAAACATTCCGTTTCTCGGATCTCTGCCCTTTCCTTTTCCCATGTAGCCGCTTTCTTCTTCTCTGTGTGCGTTTGTGCACTGCGTAGCCACCACAGCTGAGCACGGCACATGTGACTATGGGCAGGTGGGTTTTCTCCCTCCTGCAGCTTCTCTGTGGTCGGCAGCTCGGGCAATCCCCCCCACAGGCTTTGTCCTACCTGCCTGGTCACTACTGTGGGTCTCGGTGTCATGTATTGTCGGAGCCGGCAGGGAATTCGAAGATGGTCACCACCCCTGCGTTTTAGAGATGCAGGCCGGAGTGAAGTGACTTGCCCAAGGACATGCCGAGTTGGTGGGACAAGACGGATCGCGACTTGGCCTCCTGACCCCTCCTAGCTCTGACCCAATTCCAGGAGAGCAGGCTGGGCCTCCTGCTGCAGAGCATCTGTACGGAGATGGTATCCTGCATGGTGTCCTGCATAAGGGCGTCAGAGGGCCTTACTCTGTCCCCTGGGGGATCCTGGGGTGATTCTTTCATTCTTTGGGTACTGAGGGAAAATGAACTTGGCTCTCCTCTGCTATCTAGTTAAAATGGGCTTCTCCCTCCTCCAATCTGGAGAGTTATATCCTCTTTCCCCACCAGTGGGCATTTTCTGCCTTTATCCCCCCTCACAGCTGCTGAACGGGGTCCCCAGGCCAGGCTGGCAGAGCTACAGGCTGATGAACTTGTTTGGCTTTTCCTGCTCCACGGTGATATCCCAGACAGGATCTTGGCACCCACTGTACGCCCGGCAAATGTGACTCTCCTGGAGCTTATAAAATTGGGGTGTCTGTCTCCACTGGCATTTCTTTCCCGGTTATATTAATCAATAATAGGAAATTAAATCAAGACATTCCTTGAACCAGCACCAGCCCCTCAAATACATTTATGGTCTCTACATTCTAGTACTCTCTCTGGCTCTTTTCTTCGGAAGGGAATTTTTCTATGCAGGGTAGGAGCACAGAGTAGGCTCTTTTGGGAACTCATACCTCTCAGGTGAATCAGCGTCTCTCGCTGAGCCCCTGGTTTTCTTATCTGTAAGTGGGTGTAGCTGTGCTAATCTTGAAGATGTCATAAGGATAACATGCGATTGTACTGTGTGGGGAATATGCGTCCCTCAGTGCTTGGCCCTTGGTGGGCCTACTAATCGAGGTGGGTGCTGTCCTGTCAGCCTTTGCTCTGGAACGATCTCTGTAGGTGTATTGCAAGTGTTCTCGCTTAGGCTGGTCATCACAATTGCTGGGGCTGCTTTGAAACATCATCAGCACCAGATACCTGGGCGCCCCCAGACCGCCCCCTCCCTCAAATCTCCAGAAGCAGATGCAGCATCCCCCCATTTTCATGGGCTCCCAGCTCTGTTTGGGAACCTTGGCAGCATGGGTTTTATTTTTGCGAATCATCTTTGATCAAGGCAAAACGACAGTGTGGTATGATTTGAGGATTTAAATATTCTGGCTATTTTTTCATGCTGGGTTTGGGCTCTGTTTTCACAGCAAGTTATTTCTATTTGTTGGGATGGGTGGGATGGGAAATGAGACAGTTATAAAAAATGTCTAGTAAGAGAAGCTGTGATGGATTAGAAATGGATACTTTGCTCCCTAAAAAGGCATTCTTCATTGTGCTGAGGACAACTGGATTCTCTGTATTCAGGTGCCACTGGGTTTGCTTCGAGACAGAAATTTTTCTTACAGTAGCTTTAAGATGGAGTGGCGAGAGTCAGCTTGCAGTTTCCTGTCTGTTTTCGGATATGTGTAGGTGGCGTTTCTTATCTCTTTCTCTCTCTTTCTGTCTCTCTCTCTGTCTGTTGCCCTAACTCCTGCCATCCCTCCTCCTCTGGCTGGCTTGGTACCGGGGGAATTCTAATCGCTTTCTGGAGAACTCTGCCTCAATTCTGGCTCCAACCCTTACATGGCTGGAAATTTCATGAAGATGGTTCTCAGCTTAGAACTTACCTGGTACAACCTGGCACTCATCGTGAGGCTTAAAATATTTCTGGCGAGCAATGAGAAATATATCACAGCAGGATGCAAAACATGCCCCTTTCCACTTCCGTTTTCTGTGACCTGAAACAAGTCAAGGGGCCTTGTAAGTGAGCCTTGGTTTCCTTGTTGGTTAAATGGGGTGTTCGCATTCTTTTCCTTACCTTTCCCAAGCGAAATATTATTTTATGTTAAAAGGCTCTGTAAAACCACAGAGCCCTGTCCCCTTCCTGTATAAGGAATATTTTGTTGCTTGTTAGAACACTGGCGTTTGCTCAGTGTTTTTGCTGGTTGTTTACTTGTTATTTCTTTTTCTGTTTAACATGGGGAATTATTTGTATTTAAGTTTTTTTTTTTTTGCTTTTGAGTCCCCTGGTTACCCTGCAGCAACCAGGCATTTTGAAGAAGCGTTTTCTGGAATCTCACATGGATTTCCCCCATCCCACCCCCGTGGCAGTCTAAAAAGGCCATCTTATGCGCTGTGTTTGCTGAAAGGGAGGGCTGACGCCTGTGTGAAGCTGCTCTGACCAGCAGCCTCAGTACTGCAGTGTTTACAAAAGCCAGAGAGTTTTCTCTTTTTCTTTGCTCCTCAGTCGGAATTGAATGGCGCTACAGCAGGGCTTGTTTATGAGGTAGTAAAGTGTTGCTTCCTGCTATGCTGACTCAAAGAATGGGAAGGACACATGGGGAAGATCACAGTGATGTTTTGGTGCCAACAAATGGGGCTCTCTTCCAGAAAAATTATTTGTATTCAGCATGTGTTTGTTAAATGGGCAGTTATTGCCGTTGCTGGCATCTGTCTGCCCGTCCTTGGGGAAGGTCATAGTTCAGTGGGAGCCCGTATTTGGCCCTGTCGTCACTGAGCTAGTGGGCTTTGCAGCTAGGTCATTGATTTATCTGAATTCAGGATGGACTGCTGCAAAATATCTATCTGGCCAGAAAACAATCTTAGACATAGGAACATATAGAGAATAAGTTCCTTATAGATAATTTCAGTATTTAACATTGGTATAAGCATTCCTTTATTCATCCATTCAACTGCTCATCCATCCATCCATCCATCCATCCACCCACCCATCCATCCATCTACCCATCCATCCATCTACCCATCCATCCATCCACCCATCCACCCATCCATCCACCCACCCACCCACCCATCCATCCATCCACCCACCCACCCACCCATCCATCCATCCACCCATCCACCCATCCATCCACCCACCCACCCACCCACCCATCCATCCATCCACCCATCCACCCATCCATCCACCCATCCATCCATCCACCCATCCATCCATCCACCCATCCATCCATCCATCCATCCATCCATCCATCCACCCATCCATCCATCCATCCATCCATCCATCCATCCATCTATCTATCCATCCATCCATCC
The DNA here is from genome assembly GCF_037783145.1 of Equus przewalskii. Lineage (NCBI taxonomy): Eukaryota > Metazoa > Chordata > Mammalia > Perissodactyla > Equidae > Equus > Equus przewalskii. The sequence goes on from NC_091859.1 coordinate 28,485,372, forward strand.
ATCCCCCATGTAGGCAAATGGCTATGCAGCACTTACCATGTGCCAGTTCTGTGCTAGGTTCTGGGGATAAAAATTCAAACAACACAGGATCCTTGTCCTCAAGGAACTGGCAGTCTTAGGGTGCTGGATGTTTTCCTAAATTTTAAGACAAATTCTTACTCGGCACATACTTCATTTATTTTGTTTTGGTTCTCATCTCTTTTGAACAAACATGTAACCATTGTGACATTTTTCACTTATTTTTATAAACCCAAGTTCTAGAGTTGGATTTCATGTTTTGCAAAACCCTAAGGACAGTGTAAATGCTTGTATTATTAAACAGGAAAAGAGGGGGAAAATCACAGTCCAGAGGAAAAGATCAAATCTTAGGACTGCAAAAATGTATTAAGGTATTCACTGGAATTCTTAAAAGCTATTTTTAAAGCCTCATAGTGTATAGTATTCAAAATTGCTTTTTGAGCCTTGGGTAAATTTAAGTGCTAGACACCTTCTAAATATATTATACTGGAAAGCTAGCTGGGAGGCAGAGAGCTCTGTCTTTCAAGTTAGCACAGGGACAGGCCATTAAAATTAGTGGTTAAGAGCATGGGTTTGGGTCTCCATTTTGCTAGTCTCTACCTTTGTGACTTTGGGCAAGTTCCTTAACCTCTCTGAGCCTCAGGTTCCCTCTTTGTAAATGGGAATAACAGGAGATTTCACTGGAGAGAATTATTATGAGGATGAAGTGAGCTCGAAGATTTGCAAAGTGCTTAGGAGCACAAGCTGACATGTCGTGAGTGCGCTGTACCGTCTAGCTCTTTTGATTATTGTAAGGAGCAAAGGGATTGGATGGTTCAAGAACACATAGGAAAAATAAATCTTGGCAACTTGATTCAGTGGCGGCAATGCGATATATGGTGCCTTTTGGTATTACACAACTGACAGTCCCCTGAGAAATATTAATGCTTTTCGTAGACCTGTTTTGTGCATCTTTGTTCTGATGGGGATGAGTGGCGAACTGGCCGTTTTTGCAGCTAAAGAGTTGGTGAATGTTTGTGTATGTGGAGGGATGGGAGAGAAGGAGTTTTAAGCGGATTTCCTGCTTAACACGCATATCATTCAGGCAGGTCACCTACACGCGAGAAAATCCAATTCTGAAATTAATTTCAACAAATCCAAAAGGCCATTGATAATTGTAGCTGACATGATATTTTGTAAAGGACCGACCAGCAAGATGGATTTTCTGACAACACTTGAGGCAAAGAGTTCAGTGTTGTGGGAATTATTTTCACAAAAGGATCATTTTCTTAAAAAAAACAAAGGGGGAGAGAAAGAGAGTTTCTCCTGGTGTTTTTTTTTTTTCCATGGAAGGTTGTTCTATGTACTGTTTATAGAGGCCTTGATCCTTTTTAAACTTAAGGAGCACAGTTGGCCTCCGTGGTAATAAATCGAGAGCCGTGTGGGGGCTCAGGGACATTTAATTTATGGGCTCAGCTCCTTCCCCAAATTCGGCTGGCTACTTCCTGGGATGGTGATCTTGATGGATGATTTTCAGGCATTTTGGGCTGCTAGTCTGTCTTTTGAAGTTTCTCCTATGGGGTCTGAGGTTTGCCCCCACGAGGTGTTAATGGGCTTCCTGCTGGGGCTTTATTTGTGAGGGCGCTTGTTAGAGGGGCCTTGATGGGCCAGCCGGGACACTAGAACTCTTGTTCTTTCACTCCAAAGGGTCGACTCGCAGGCCTTGGGGTCCCCGAGCCCCCATCTTGTGTTTGGAATGCGCTGCAGCATTGTTTTTGTTCCTGCTCCTCAGGCCGCTGTTTGTTTGGCTTCTGGGGGGGTTCCCAGACCTGGCAGGTACTGGTGGTGGGTGATCAGGCCCAGCCAGGGAACATGCTGAAACAGTGCTTCTGAGCATCCACATGCACAAGCAGACTCCTCCCTGGGGGGGACAGCGTGGATTTGCGCTGGGTGACAAGAGCTGGCTCCTGGAGCAAGACAGCCAAGCTCCCGCTAAACACGTGCCGGGGTCCACGGGGTTATTGCATTGTCCCTCAGTGGCCTGCCTCCCCCTAGGCTCCCCCTTCCCCAGTCCCATCCTCCTTACCACCCACCACCAGCGTGCTCTTTCTCAAACGAGGACCTATTCATGTCACTCTCCTCCTTCACATCCTTTCACGGAGTTATGGGCTGAATTGGGGCCTCTCAAAATTCATATGCTCAAGTCCTAACTCCCATGACCTCAGACCTCAGAATGTGACTGTATTTGGAGATAGAGTCTGTAAAGATGGAATTAAGCTAAAAGGAGGTCCTCTGGGTGGGCCCTAATCCAGTCGCACTGTCTTCATAAGAAGAGAAGATGGGGACACGAACAAGCACGTGCGCAGAGGAAAGAGCAGGTGGGGACGCAGTGGGAAGGCTGCCGTCTACAAGCCAAGGAGAGAGGCCTTGGAAGAAGCCAGCCCTGCCGACACCTTGATCTCAGACTTCCAGCCTCCAGAACTGAGGGAGAATGAATTTCTGTCGCTGAAGCCATCCAGTCTGTGGTATTTGGTTATGGCAGCCGTACCAAACTAAGGCATGTGACTACCTTTGACCCATGGCGTAAATTTCCAACCTCAAGTAATGTCTCAGGGGGTCCTTGGTCTTCTGGCTTCTACTTGCCTTTCTGGGCAGACGTCTCCTCCCATGCCTGATAAACTACAAATCCTTCAAGGCTAAGTTCAAGGGCCGCCTGCTCAGGGAGGCCCTCCCAGACTACCCGTCTCTGTCCCCCTCACCCTCCTGCCCATAGACTGGATCTTCTTCTGGATACTCCTACGGCTCTGAGCTCACCTCAGCCACGGCTTTACGAGTCATCCTGTATTTGTTTGTTCTTTTGTCTCTTTCCTGCATTAGGCTCTGAAGACTGGAGAGTAGCGGTTTTCTTTGTCTTTGCTCCCTAGCACCCAACTCTGAGCCTGGTAGTTAATCCACGTTTATTGAATCAGTTAAGACTGACCCTTGGCACTTCTGTCTCCACACCCCCAACTTTGTGCTCTGTTAGAAGGGATGATAAACCTTGACTCTTCCTGGGACATTAATAGCTCCACACAGGTATGTCCCCAGGTGACAGTGGTAACAGGTGACGATGATAGCACCAGTAATTTTAGCTGGTATTTATCGAGCATGTTCTCTATGCCAACCAAGCATGTACCTCATGTGATCGTAACAACACCCTTTCAGGAAGCCTATCTTCAGATAAACTCAAGCCAGCTTTTCCTCGGAGATGGGCTAGCCCTCGCTGAGAGCAAGAAGATAGGAAACGAAAGCCTTCTTTATCTCCAGGTCCTTTCTGGCGGGCCCTGCCATCCAAAGCAGATTTTCCTTAAGATGCCCAATTGCATAGTAAAATTTCAGTGAAACTGGTGAGAAAATGAAACCTCCTTTAACTCACTCTTTATTTGAAAACGGAGGAAGAAATTGCTTTCGGTGAAAACTCTGTTTTCACCGAACCATCATGAATTCGCTGCGCCCCCCGCAGCCTGGGACCTGGGCAGCCGGTGCCTGTTCTCCCACTGGCCTCTCTTTGGATATGGAAACTGAGACCTCTAGAAATTTTCCGAGACTTTGTCAGGTCGTGAGAAAAGTTAGCGAGTGAACCAGACTCTATGCTGCTTTTCTTTGGTGTCCAATAGAGAGAATTTTAAATCACTTCAGGTACCATCGGGCTTTTTAATTTTTCTTGACTTTGAAAACTTGTGAAAGAAGAGTGACAACTTGCCTCTTTTCGATTCGATGCACTTGGCAGTATTTCTTGTGCGACTGTGTCCCCAGGACTGACTTTGCAGTTCTTTCTGAGTTGTGCCATACCCCAGGGACCACTGAGAGGAGCCGTACCTTTTGGAAGGGAGGCGAGGAGATGAAAGAAGTGTAGCAATGCAATAAGCATGTCACCGGGCTTACAGGACCTCCCTTTGGGTTGAGAGACCCAGCTGATGTCAGGAGCTAGCTGTGTCTGCAGCCCTTGGGCAGTATTGCCATTTCACTTGAATGCTCAGACAAACCCTGCGGAGGAAATGCGATTTAAATGGACGGGTGGAGAAGGCTCTACTGGAGCTTTCCTGAACCTGGGGAGGGATGTGGGGGGCTAAGTGATCCTGGAGACTGGAACGGTGAAGGACGGCCAAGGAGTTGTGCTTACTCGCCGTCGGCTGGAGAGATCGTTGAGTCTAAAGTTTTGGAAGTTAGTCAGATTCCTTCTTTGGTTCAGGTCAACTGATTGTGTGGCAGGAGGGCATCGTTCTAACCCCTGGAATCTGGCTGCCTTGTTCAGGCAGGCCCTGACATTTACTCAACTCTGAGAGCCTAGACAAGTGACTTGCCCATCAGGGCCCCAGTATCCTCTGTGGCAAAATGAAGATAACTGTAGTACCTACTTTATAGGACTTTATACTATATACTTTATATGTGGATTAAATGGAATAATGCATGTAAAGCGTATAGCATAGTGCCTGGCACAGGGTTTTATCAGTTCAGCTGTTTTAACAGAGAGGCTCAAAATAATAGTGGTTTCAAAAGATAAAGGTTCATTTCTCTCTGACAAATGGCCCTGATAAGTGGCCTAGGGCTGGTTCTGATGGTTCCACAATGATTAGGTTCCCAGCTTCCTTTACGATGTTTGGGTTTTTTTTTTAAAGATTTTATTTTTTTTCTTTTTCTCCCCAAAGCCCCCTGGGACATAGTTGTGTATTCTTCATTGTGGATCCTTCTAGTTGTGACATGTGGGACGCTGCCTCAGCATAGTTTGATGAGCAGTGCCATGTCTGCGCCCAGGATTCAAACCAATGAAACACTGGGCCACCTGCAGCGGAGCGCGCAAACTTAACCACTCGGCCACGGGGCCAGTCCCTATGATGTTGTTTTGCCATCCTTAATATGTCCTTCCATCTCATGGTTCAAGATGGCTGTTTAGTTCCTGCCATCATTTCTACGTTCCAGCCAGGAAGGGCAAAAAGGAAGTGGAGGGCATGGCCTGAAATTTGCCCACATCTCTATCTCATTCCATTGGCCAGAACTTAGTCGTATGACCACATTACTCAAAACTGAGTAAGGGAAATTGTAGGCTTTAGCTGGGTGCCCAACTGAAAACTCTGTTACTGTGTAAGAAGGAGAGATCGGATATTAGGGGACAACTGGCAGTATCTGTTCACGAGCTAAGTGCTCAATAAATGCTAGTTATAGCCACCACCACCCACCACGGGCACCATTATCATTAAACTCATCACAATCATCATCCTTTCTGACCTTGGCCTATAAATTCCTCCATGTCTTTACTTCCTCATTTGCCTCCTTATTTTTGATTTTGGGCCCTTTTAGCTTGTGCTTTGTTCTGTTGGATGGTTTGCTCCAAGTCCATGTACTTCTGGCACCTTTTTATACCCAGAACTTGGCAATGTAACCACAAGCCTACAATACCCCGTGTGACGGAAAAGGAGATTAAAGCTGGTGAGGATGTTGACAGCTTAGGAATAGGAGAGAGTAGACCGTAAAGTCTTAGTAATCCGTTTAACGGCTTAATTAAAATATTGCAGGAAAAGTTGATGAAAGGAAGAAAAAAGTCTAACCAATGTTAAATGTAGGTTAAGGATTCGTTTGAGTTGGTTTTACCACTTCCACTCACACGTTTGTGAGCCTCGCAGGAAGATGCCTTGAGTCTCCACGAAGGCCTTCCCAAAGCGTAGGTCTGGATAGCCAGCCTCCTGACTCACCTTTGGGGTTTCCAAGACACCATAGGTTCAAAATCCTCAGCCCTGGAAGGATGTGGATGCCGAGTTTCTTCTACTTTTTAGAAGCACTTTGAATAAACGAAAGGATTTGTTCTCTAGACCCTTATTCGTGATTTAAATGGTCTGCGAGTTCTTCATGGTGAAGATGGTCCTTTGAGAAATCACCTGACTTGGGACTCGTTAAAGGGTCGAGGAGGATGCGTGCCACTTTCCTGCTCCGAATCCCAGTGAGGCTGGTCTAATGGTGCTCTAGTCACCCTTCGCGTTTTCCGTTAGCCACGTCCTACCTCCATCATCTCTCTCCTCCCTTCTCCTTTTAAAAATAGTGTCAGAAAGTGATGTTTTCTCCCAGGAAGAATTGTCCCAAGATTATGGCCTTGCTTCTTTCTACGAAGGCCAGGTAGAATCGAAGTCTTTAAAGATTAGGGACTGGGAAATCCTCAGAAAGAAACATTGAAGTCGTCATCATTTTTTTTTTCTCTCTCTCCCTCAGCCTTTCTTCCTCCCAGCCCCGGTTGATGCCCTCTCAGAAATCTCTGGGGAGTTCCTCTCCTTCATTTTGTTCCTTCTGTTGTTGTTCTAGGTCTGGCCTTCAGCATCCCTTGCCAGGACTGTTGCAGTAGTCTCCAGGTTTCCCTGCCTCCTGCCTCTCCCCCATCCCATGCACCTTCTCCCAGCACAGGTCTGGCCCAGTCACTGTCTTGGTTATCGATAGTTAGTTCTTCCCACTACAGTCAGTGGCATGGAGTCAGCCTTTCTTAGACATGAGGACCAAGGCCAGGACCTTCTTATGGTTGTCTGCTAACATGTTAATAACAGGCAGACTAACTGACATGGTGCTAGGTATTATCTAGAACCCTCTTTGACAGAGAGATTAAGAAACCTACCTAATGGCACTTAATGCTAAAAAGTAGTGAAAGCAGAAGTGGACTCTGGGCAGCTGGACTCCAGAACTGGCACTCTCGAGCACCACATCGTGTACTGGGCTCCTTTCTTTCTGGCGTCCTCTCTGGCCTTGTCCTCCCCTCATGTCCTGGCTTCTAGCCCCACTAATCGGCTTTCACGCCTGTCTTGTTGCCTTGAACAGCAAGACCTGGAAGTTGCCCGCGTCCCCCTGTCCGTGCCTTTGTGGTTCCCTCTGCTGTGAGTGCCTCCCTTTGCCTTTTCCATGGGCGAGTTTTGCTTCAAAGTCTGGGTCGCTGGCTCCCTCTATGAAGATTCCCACCCGCCTCCTGTTATGTAAATGAGCCAAAGATGGCCACTGTGTATTGGCCCCTGGGTTTTTATTTCTTTACCGTGGGCTGAGACCCGTTAGCTCAAAATCCTGCTGGCACCAGACTCAAACTTTTACACATCCAACTGCTTAAAAAATAGCCCAAACAAGCAGGTTTTTAGCCATTTAGAGCCTGCCTGCATTGCATATCCTGCAAAACTACACCCAGGATCTGTTGGTCATTGATAAGATAGAGCCTTGTGGTTATAAGACCCCAAGTTGCTACTGCCCTTTGGAGCCCCCCACCTGCTGCTGGGTGACATCACTTAGAGATGGAAGCCTCCCCTCACCCCGCCCCGTTCCTCTCCTCCCAGAGTTCCCTCGTCCTCCTCCCCTTCTGAATGGGGGACCCTGAGCCAAGCCCCGGGATGGTCTGCTGTGAGGACTTCCCCTTCCTGTGCAGCCTGTCCAAGCAACCCCGAATAAAGCTTTTTGTGTGTTACTGCCTCATGTGGTCATATCTTTTTCTTTGATCAACCCCCAAATCACTTGAACCCCTGCAGATTGGATCCCGCTCTCTTACGAGTTTCCGTCGTCTTTTGAACCTGCCCCCATTACTGTCTCATCGCATCCTGCCACAGTTGGCTGTGGATTTCCTTGTTATCCCTCTTGGATTACAGACCAAGAATCGGGGAAGCTGAGGAGCCCTGAGTTTGGAAGAACTGAAGGGAGTGTAATTAACCCGTGAACGTGATTGAGCTTTCCCAGCCTTACAGATCCATTTGTTGTTTTGCGCTCGGTCACACTTCGTCTTGGCATCAAGAGTAATGGTGTTGGTATTTTGTGAAGTACTAGGAGTTGCTCTTATGAGTTTAATTTCCTCTGATTCTGAAAAAAATGACCACTGGAAATATATTAGGCAGGGAAGATGACTAAAATTCAGAGCAGTTTTCGTCGTCTTATTTTGATGGTTGTGTGTGTCCCTCTGCTCCTTTAATCTGGATTTACCAACGAAAACAGAATAGATAGATAAATAAATAAGGAGGAGGGTGGTTGACTTTACAAACGGATCCTTCTGCACACATTTCCTTCCAAATCGTGCTCCCTTAAGACACTTAAGTGGCGGTTTGTGGATCGTTAAAGCTTGTTGGGGAAAATGGAAACACAGGAGCCAGTAGCAAACGCTGGTCAATAAGCAATGAACAGAAAGCCCTCTGAAACGGCCTTCCAGTCAATGGATGTTCAGAGCGAGTCACATGCAGCTTTTCTAGAATAAGTCTTTTTGGGTATAGCGCACGTCCCGTTTATATGGCTCCATTGGATTGGCCTAAGGCTGGCAGTGTGAAGGTATTTCTTTTTCTTTCTTTTTTTTGGGTATTTTAACTATGAAGCAACTTATTTATTTACTTTTCAGTTTTGTTGAGAAATAATTGATGTATGTCGCTGTATAAGTTTAAGGTGTACAGCTTGATGTTTTTGATTTACTTACAGTGTGAAATAATGACTACAAAATGTTTAGTTAACAGCCGTCATCTCATGGATATAATAAAAGGAAAAGAAAAAAAAATTTCTCTTTGTGATGAGAACTCTTAGGATCTACTCTCTTAACCACTTCCCTGTGTATTGTACAGCACTGTTAGCTCTAGTCATTACGGTGTACATTACATCCCCAGTACTTATTTATCTTGTAACTGGAAGTTTGTACCTTTTGACCACCTTCCTTCAATTCTCTCTCCCTCTTGAAGGCATTTCTTTAGAAGGAAACGAAAATTTACCATTCCCCCAATCCTTTAAATGGGATTAAAGTTACCCCATAATGGAAGGAAGGTCTTGGGTTAGTAGAGATGCTCTTTTTTTTTTCCTTTGGTGAGGAAGATTCACCCTGAGCTAACATCCATTGCCAATCTTCCCCTCCTTTTCTTTTCTCTTGAGGAAGATTAGCTCTGAGCTAACATCTGTGCCAACTTCCTCTGTTTTGTATGCAAGATGCCTTCACAGCATGGCTTATGAGTGGAATTGGTCTACTCCCGGGATCTGAACCCATGAACCTGGGCTGCTGAAGCACAGTGCACGGAACCCTAATCACTTAGCCGAAAAACAAAACTAAAATGTGGTTTTCTTGGCATTTGGCAGGGTTCATTTTGAAGTAACTGGGCTCTTTTTTCCTTCAAAATTATTAATGTAATAGTGATATAAAGTTTTAAGGATAAATAAACTTATTTAGCAAACCAATTTATTAAATATTTCTGTGACAAGTTTGGTTTCTCAGTTCAGAACATTTTATTAAGAAAGAAAAGCAGCCAAATGAATACCAAGGACTGTTGCTCTCGTTTCGGTTTACTTTGATGGCGTAACAGGCGCCACCCATGAAGACATCGGCCCTGAAACGGTCTGTTTTCCCCTGAAATTCTCAAGATTTAGCTTCTTAACACTTCTTCCCTCAGAGCCAGGGAGATAGAGCAGGAACGAATTCCCAACAATATTTTTCCAAGTTGCAGGAAGTCACTTGCTGCTCACGGTTCCTATTTAGTGATTTCTGTTTTGCTTGATGTTGAGAGACTTTTGAATTCCTTTTAATCACATTAGAAACACATATCTGGGGGCCAACCCGGTGGCACAGTGGTTAAGTTCTCACGTTCTGCTTCGGTGGCCCCAGCTTCACCCATTCGAATCCTGGGTGCGGACATGGCACCGCTTGGCAGGCCATGCTGTGGTAGGCGTCCCACGTATAAAGTAGAGGAAGATGGGCATGGATGTTAGCTCAGGGCCAGTCTTCCTCAGCAGCAAAAAAAAAAAAAAAGAAAAAGAAACACATAGCTGAAGGTGGCTGGTGGATGGATTTCAGCTGATCGCATTGAAGAGGTGAGAGAAGCTGCTGTCACCACCATCTTCCTTCCAGGCAGGAAGGATTCGGGGTGCCATCCCGTATTGACTCTGTGTTCTGTGTGAAAGATGTGTGGCCTCGAAACTCTGCTAACCTAGCATCTGCCCCACTGAAGAGCCTAGCGCACGTGAGATTGATTTCTTGGGAGCTTTGGTTTTGATTATTTTCCTTTATTTACTGGTTTATTAAGCACCAGAACATAAGGGTTAAAATTTTTTATTTTATTGTATTAAGGAGCTCACTTATTCTTAGTTCACGGGAGCCAAGTTTCTGATTAGCGGTACCACCCCGTCTTCATTCGGCAATTTAAGATGTGAATTATACATTTTTAAAAAGTAGCTAATTATGGTAAATCCTGACCCATTTGCATTTCTGTCAAACTGCTGTGGCAAAGATTCTGGCTAGAAGACTCCATCTCACTAAAATCACTCCTGGCAGGAGCTGTTTCTTCTTGTAAGAAAGCTCATATACGGGAAAAGATGCACAGTATGCCTTCTGATCCTCTGTTCAGAGGCCGCCCTGCCCTTTGCAGTCTGTGGGCTGCATTATTGTCCGGGGGCTGTGTCCTTGACGTCGTTGTAGAGACTCTGTCACCTCCTGGATTTCAGGGTGGAATGGGGGTGGAATAACAGCGGAGTCTAAAGACATTGGAGTCTGACACTTTCTCCTGTTCAGGTGGCAGCTTGTCTTTGAGAGGGGTCTGTCCTTGGTGCTCCGTGGGTCACCAGGCACTGGGTCTTCACTGCAAACTGTCTTAGCATAATGGGTCTTAACGTCTGGGTGTTCTGATCTGCTCATCCCGATGAGGTCTCCGTGTCCTGAAGCCTCGGGGCCAGATCTCACACTGACTCTTTGACTGTGCTGCATTCCAGAAGCGATGTGGAATGTTGCTTACCTCAAGGAGCATAAACCTTACATTGTGGAGCAGAGGCATTTGAAAACATCTTCTCCTCTCCTATTGCCAGGGTGGCTCAATGTCTGCTAAAATTAAATCCATATGGGAACACCGAGCACAGGGAGAGGGCTGGAGGGGTTGGGAAGTACACTGCCTTATGTGTCCGTGATGACATTCGTTTAACCAGAGGTAACCTTAGAGTAATAAACCAGGGCATTATTTCCTAAACAGGATCATGTATTCATTTATGGCGCTATAGAAAATTTAACCTACGTATATTTATATATCAGCATATGAAAGAGATCGTAACTCTAGATTCCATGTTAATAACAAGCAGACTCATTCTAGAGTCTCGTACACAGTTAGATTGTGAAAGACAATCCTTTTTATGAAATTACATTAACTTTCCTTTATGACATCTATTTTTTCAGCTATTTCCAGTGACGGTTCAGCAACATATAGAGGGGATGCGCGTTAGAGATGGGAGAGAGTGTAATTTGATAAAGCATATCAATTCAGTTTGTTATTTTTTCCCATATAAAACACAGGGGATAAAGCTGGACAAGTCTTCTTTCCTAGCAGGGACAAGACGGATGGAGAAAGTGTCGTAGGGACATGGGTTCAGAAAGGCTAAGAGATGATGCCTTGGAGTTCATGAAAAATGATAGTGAGTCCTTTCCCACACTCTTTTGGGCAGAATAAGACCATTGACTTTGGTCCAAGGCCAGTGTTGGTGTCCATGAGCTCAAGGTATAAGTCCAACTAGGCTGGCTTCTCCTTCCATGCCTTTTGGATTTTGTGGTACTGTGTGGCTTCATTCCCTATTCACAAAATAAGTTCTGTCCGTGAGTCTGTGGCCTTTGTTGCACGGGGGAGGCCTCCTGCTCTGTGTGTGGTTTGCGGACCAGCAGCATCCACGTGGCCGTTGTTGGGTGTTAGAAATGCAGACTCTCTGGCCTCACCTGCCTATGTGTTGTCCTCATAGAAACTGCCCACATTGTCGCTTCATGGTTCTTCTCAGTTACACGTGTTAGCCCGTGACACCATGGATCACCTTCTTCCTCCAATAGGCGTGGGGTCTAGGTTTGGGATCATGAAAACTGTCCTTGTCTTGCCTCTGCTGCTCAAAAGATCTGTCATAGCTCTCTTCTCTGCCTCGCTTTCCTCATCTATAGACTGGAGATCGCAGCAACAACCTTGTAGGGATTGTTGAAGCATTAAGTAAGAGGATATTTGTAAAATACTCCTCCAAGAGCCGGGCAGATAGTACACGGTGGTTGTGAGTGTGCCTGTGGTGACGTGGGTGTCATATTCCCCTGCTGATTGCACGTGCCTTTGAAAGAGGCTTCCTGTCAGCGTCCTCTTTGTTTTCCCCATGCCCCTCCTCTGTGCCTGGAACGTGTTTGATGGGTGATATAGCACCTGTAGCTTAACATCCTTGATCTTTGGAAAATTCAGTTTGAGTCAGAGGCAGAAGTCCTGTGAACCTGAGCCCCACGGGGGAGCTTTCTGGAAGCCTGTTAGGAGGCAGCTCCTTCGCGGTCAGGTTCGGGCAAGTTCACAACCTGGGTACATACCACACTGCACACAGGTGTGTGGAACGAAAAGGGGTCCTGGAGATGCTGAGAAAACGCCGGCTCACAGTTTCCATCATGATGTCACTTTGGAATGAGATGGAGAATGAAGAGCTCAAATAAATTTTAAATTGGCTTAAATCGTCTGTCAACTTGGGAAGATGTTATCTTGGATTGGGGTGTGGCTGTGAGACAGAGAAGATCTAAAAGAGCAAGTCCTAGGGCGGTGGGCTGGGCTTGTCCATGGCCTCAGCCAGACAGGTGGAACTTTTCACCGCACGCCTCCCGAGTGCCCAGCATCTAGCTAGCACAGGTCTTATCTCCACATGGGCTTTCTATCATATTTGGGGGAGTGGGGCCAGGAAGTTAACTGAGTGGGTTCTGAGGTCTGATGACCTGGCTTGAAATCTCGGCTGTATCTTCTGCTGGCAGCGGGATCGCAGGCAAGTTACTGAACCTCACTAAACCACACCACTCGCAAGAAAACAGTAGATGAATTTACGCCCTGCTTGGTCCCTGAGGTTTTGAGTTGGCTGTTCAGTAGACATTTAAAAAATCTTTTTAATGCGTTTTTAATTTTAGAATAGCTATATATTTAGAGAAAAGTTAGTACAGATAGTGAAGATAGCACAGCGTTCCCATATACTCCCACGCCAGGTTTCCCCTATGGTTCACGTCTTTCATTAGTTTGGTACATTTGTCATAACCGATGAACTGATATCAGTACATTATTACTAACTGAACTCCATATTTTATTTAGATTTCCTTAGTGTTGACCTCCTGTTCTTTTCGTGGTCCAGGATTCCCTCCAGGATACTACATGACATTGTCATGTCTCCGTAGGCATGTGGCTGTGCTCAGACATTCCTTGTTTTTGTCATCTTGACCATTTTGAGGAGTACTGGTCAGATATTTTGTAGACTATCCCTCACTTGGGATGTGTCTGGTATTTTTCTCACGAATTGACTGGGGTTTTGGGATTGGGGGAGGCAGACCGCGGAGGTAAAGTGCCGTTGTTGTCACATCATCTCAAGGGGACATACTCTCAACGTGATTTATCTCTGTTGATGTTGACCTTGATCACCAGGCTGAGGGGGTGTTTGTCAAGTTTCTCCATCGTAAAGTTGCCCCGCTTCCCCTTCCTTTCCATGCTGTATTCTTTGGGAGGAGGTCATTATTTGCAGCCTTCTCTTAGGAGTGTGTTCAAGAAAATTTGTTTTTCAAAAAAATTTTGCCCATATCTTTATTCAGTTCTTTCTACATCCTGCATCTCCTTAAAATCCACTCTATTTCTTCCCGCTACTAGGTTGTATTTTTTTTCCATGGGAAGAACCTTGGGTTATTTGTGTAAACATTGTAGGTCAGTTGGCCAAATTACTTGCCATTTTGGATCAGCTTCCCAATTTCCAATCCATATCCTAATTCAGGACTGCATCGTCCATCCCTGGGGGACATTTACTATCCATATTTTGAGAAGTGCTCATTTTTGAGTCATTGAGGCCTAAGAAGTTCAAGCAGTAATAACAACGAAAGCTCACACCTACTCACACTTCTCATGTGCCACACGCAGTGTTAACACTTAACATGTGCTCACGGCTACCCTGTAAGGCAGCTATTATTATAGCACTCACTTGACAGATGAAGAAACCGAGGCACAGAGAGTTGTAGTGCACAGAGAAGTGTTGCCCAAGGTACCCCACTCGTAAATTGCAGAGCTGGGCCACAGCATTTGGAAAGCAAAACGTTTTTTCTGTGTTTGCTAACCTTTCTTCCCCACTACCCACATCAGCCGATAACTCCACTTTATCACCAGCACCTGCCCGCTGTGTGACCGTGGGCAAGTTACTTCCCTTCTCTGTCTCTGCATCTGTAAAATTCAGATAATAATATTTGTACTTCCCTGAGAGGCTTTGATAAGATAATGCACATAAAGCACCATACCTAGTATTTATCATATATTATAAATACAACTGCCATATTTTTGAATGAAAAGTAGAGGCATGGATGAAAAACTGTTAAGTGTCAGTATGGGGACCATAAGATGAAATATCTAAAATAGGAATTGTCTCCTAAAAGTAGGATGGCTGCAGGGTAGAATTATAAGATGCTCAGAAGGAAGGTGCAGGTGCTCAATCGTGGAAGGGACGGAGAAAGACAGGACAAGTCAGGATCCTTGTCATTCAGGAGGAATGTATCTCAAGACCATATTGTACTCCCAAAATTGTCAGTTGCGATAGCAGAATACGTGGCAAAGTGTAAATTGAAAGACTTCAGTTATCTTTTCAGACTTTTAACAGTTTTCTGAATATAGGAGTAAAAGTCATAAATAACATTCACAAATAAAGCTTGCCTTTAAATTGACCTGTTTTAAAAGTTGACTGTAATTTAGGATCCATAAGAGGAATGTAGGTAGCATCTCAGGTTTAGGGGGAATCACCTTTTTTAGCTAAAAACCATCAATTCCTGGACTTTTTAAATTTTGCTTCACTTCTATCAATAGCTCTGGCAGGTGGCTTTTGGGGGAGAGCCATATTTTTGTAAAGAAAGAATGAAAGTAAGAGAGAGTGTATGAGCATGCGAGAGATAGAAACCCTGAGCCATTATGTCCTAAGGGCAGATCTCTGGCGACCTGTCCTCCTCTGCCCTCACCTGGATGCTCTCGACTCAGATTCCTGTCTCAGCAAAATCAGAAACGATTGACGACACGTCAAGGACCTTTGGGGAAACTTGCAAATGGGTAAAACCGCAGTGTTCTGTCTGGGAATGCCAAGGTTCCATCCTCCGTAATTACAAAGCTAATGAGGACTGGGGACGAGGGCTCCAGGTGGCCCGGGTGAGCCAGGAAGAATTGTGATGCCCTAAAATGGCACTCGTTTTCATTCTGGAAACATGGTCTTATCTAATCACGTGTGTGTTGAATTGAAGGATGAAGTAGAAATTGAGCTTTCCCTCTAAGATTTTGCTTCCTGAGTTAAGGTTGAATTCAGGTCAGAAAACACTTTTTTATCTACTGCGTTTTGGTAGCAAAATCAAAAAGCCAGTGGCACAACTTGAGAATGACTTTGACGAGAAGACCCAGCATCCCTGAAGGATCCAACACACCGGCTTGTAAGAACAAGGATGGAAATGGGACACTTAAGTTTTTATCCCACAGAGTGTTTTCAAAGTAAGAAAAGTCTCTCGGATTATATCCAGCAGCCCCCATTTTTTGTTTGTTTGTTTTAAACATACACACACACAAATTTTAAAAGTTTTCATCTGCCGTGGTCATCCTGTTGTCCTCTGGTGATTAAAGCACAATGTCTGGCTTTGCTCCGGAAATGTGAAAATCCTTGAAGGGGACCTGCATGGAATGATGTCAGCCTAGAGAGTGATTCGTCACATGTCGAGAAGTTAGCATCTTAATCGACAACCTGTTTCCCTTTTGGGGGGTGTCTTCTCACTGCCCACAAGATCCTTTTCGTTGAAAGAGGTCCATGTTCAGCTTGCATGTAATTCTATGCGGTTCTTTCTTTTCACTAAAAAAAAAAAAAAGATAGTGTTTTCTTTTCAATTTCTTTAACCTCCTTATCTGAGGTTGATGAAGTAGTTCTCTTTAACCTTTTTCAAATTTCCGTGGTGACCCAGTGGATGTTCTGAAATAGAATTTGGGCCATTGCCTCATCCTTTCAAGTCCTCTTGTGAAGGATGGGGTATTCACTCAGAATGTGTTTGTCCAATGTTTTAGAGATATCTTTGCTTTTTGCTCCATTTCATGGGGGAATTGGGAAAACAGTTGAGAAAATGGCAGTGAAAGTTGTTTCAGGACAACTAATCTGGAGGGGAAAGAAATATCTTTGGAGTAAAGACCATCAGACAACCTATTGGTGTACTGTAAGTATAATTGAGTAATAACACCCCTGCGTTTTACTTTCTAGCAACTTTCACGTCTGTCATTACATTTGCAACATCTTAGATATGGTGGATCAAGTTGGGATTAAGAAATAACTTCATCTTTCCTTAACTGAGAAAAGTGAGGAATGCTTTTAAAATGGTAGTATAGAACATTGTGGAGAATATTCTAACATTTGTTTAAAAAATAATCCACATGCAGCCACCATGGAAAACAATATAGTGGTTCCTCAAAACTTGAATGTAGAATTACCATATGACCCAGTAATTCCACTTCTGGCTATATACCCAAAAGAATTGAAAGCAGGAACTCGGATATATTCCTATAACACTATGAGAAAAGTGTTCATAGCAGCTTTATTCACAATAGCCAAAAAGTGGAAACAACCCTAATGGTCATTGAGAAATGAATGGATAAACAAAATGTGGAAAGACATGCAATGGAATGTTATTCAGGGAGGAGATGCAGACACATGCTACAACATGGATGGACCTTGAAGACATTGTGATAAATGGCAGTCACAAAAGGACAAGTACTGTATGATTCCCCTTATATGAGCGACCTGGAGGAGTCACACTCATAGAGACAGAAGGTAGAATGGTGGTTGCCAGGGGCTGGGGGAGGGGATGGGGAGTTATTATTTGTGGGTGTAGAGTGTCACTGTGGGATGATGACAAGTTCTGGAGATGGATGGTGGTGATGGCTGCACGACAATGTGAATGTACTGAATGGCCTGAACTGTATACTTAAAAATGGTTAAAATAGTAAATTTTATGTTATGTCTATTTTACCACAATTTACAAAAAAATAATCCACACATACCGGCACACGCTCCCACTCGCTTATATAAGCACAGACCATTTTGGGGAGGACACACATGAATCTAGTATTAGTGATTATGGAACATAGTCCAGGCCTGGAAGCACAGAGTTCTTGCACACAGCGTGTGTTCTGTGAATCCTTGTGAATGGACAGAGGTTGCCTCGGGTGGGTGGAGGGGAAGAGGGAAGACATATTCTCATTGTGTGTGTCCTTCCATGCCTTTTGGGTTTTGTGGTACTGTGTGGCTTCCTTCCCTATTCACAAAATAAATTCCACTCTTCAGATCCAGTGAAGGTGGCCATGAAGGTGGTAAAGGGAGATGTAAGTTCCCTTGAGGACATTTTGGGACCACAGAAGGGTTGTGTCCTTGCAGAAGAGTTGACAGTTGCACTCAGTCCCTGAGAGGTCCTCACGGACAAAGTGGCTGTTGGTTGGACAGGGGAGGATGACACGTGGTGTGTCCCAGTTTTTACAGGAGCCAGACAGGTATTTTTGTCAGCATGTCGTATTTCACGTGTTTCCATTTGTTCCTGAGTGGGAGGAGGGGAGCCGTGGTCTCTTCCAGCCTTAAATGCCTTTTACATTTTTCTGCTGAGGAATGTGGTCATTCCCCCACCTCTCTTCCTTCCTCCCTACCCTGGAATTGGTGCCCGAGCCCAGAAGTGTAATTGGAGGGAAATGAATACGTTTGGTTGAATCCTGCCTAATATATTTTCTCTGTGGCATCATGAAGCACACTGGGGCAGTCACTAAAGTCACTTTATCCTTTTCCTTGCTCCTTCCTGCCTCTTCCTCTCCCTCCGCATCCCCCGCCCCAGTAACCAACAGATTCCGCTGACTGGGCAGATGATTGATATCTTTTCCCTAGCTTACTCTGGGTACCACTTCAGAAGTAATACAAGAACTGATTAATGTCTGTACATGGGATTTCTGAAGAGAGCCTTCCTGGTTCTAAAGAAGGTGTTGGCTAGCTAGAGTCTCTGGGCTAATTTCTCAGAAAAAATAATGAGCACAGTTAAAGATAATTGAGAAAAGTGTAAAGTCTAGGGACTGTATCAGCATAGAAAAATTAACAGATTGGTGGGGAGGGGAAGAGGAAGGGAGAAAATTTGTTTTGCTGTTGTAAACATCAGAGTTTGAGCTGAAATAATGACCTATGGTAGTCAAAATCCTTCCCTGGAGATAACAGATGAGGTATTTTCTTTTTGGTTTCTCAGAATCATAGTAAAGTCATTTTTACCTCCATCTGAATCATTACAGTAAATTTGTATTGGGTGGATATTGACCTTTGCACAGCAACTGTGTGGTTTAGAAGTGTGCTGTCATTTTGCCCTGTGGCTGAAAAATGGGGAGCTGTCGTTATGTTCGATCCGCCAGTGTAGCGTCCTTGTTCTGAGAAGTGAGAGGCGTCCGGGAGTGGCACACATTGCTTTTTGTTTGAATTATTGCTGTGGAAAGCGAGAATCCCCCAGAGCCGGGCATGAATCCCAGCCGAGCATCCTTGCTGTTACCCAGCAGAGTGGAAGAGAGGAAAGGACCCAAGGCGAGTTTTGTTACAAATTGAAAAAAAAAAATCAATTCATTGCCTTCCTAACTTCTCTGTCATGTTGTCCACGTGAGGGTTAAGGACCATGAGCGAATGGTCCCGTGAGGATCAGGGAGGCCTCCTGGCTTTGCTGAACTTGGGTGTTTTGATCGTTGGAAGTGATCCATCATTTCAGCGTTCCTGTGCGGAGCCTGTCCAGGTCTCCTTTAGAGAATGAATGTGGACTGTGTTCCGATGAAGGACGGAGGGAGGAACACCGCTCTGAGTCAGGCCTTGGAGAATAACAGTCCTTGTCTCTTTCCACAGGGCACATGCTTGCTTGCTTGATTGAATATCTAGAAACCTGGCTTAAATATAGAGCAAAGAGATATTAAGATCCTTAATCTTTCTCTTTTTTTGAGAGAGAGGAACTAGTATTTATCGAATGGAAACGCTATGCCCTAAATATATTTTTTTTCCGTAGTTCTTTCAAGATCTGGTGAGACAGATAATAATGATACTAAGTAACATTAATTACAAACAAAATTATGTGTCAGACTCTCTTCTGAGTATTTTACCTGTAAAATTGACAGATGGACTCCTCTCAACAGTGCTCTGAGGGTGGAAACAAGAACTCAGGGCACTGAGACTCGTAAAGGTTAAGGAACTCCCCCCAGGTTACACTTAGGGGGTGACAGAGTCAGGATTCCATCCATATATTCTGGCTCCAGAGCCCAAGCCCGTACTTGCCCATTATCTTAGAGATGAGGAGCTACAGTGTAACTTGCCCAAGGTCCTGGAGCCATAGTGATCGATTTTATTTCTAGTTCTTTCCAATTGATCAGGGATAGTAAAAGATTCGTCTTTCCTTCCCAGGTTTTTCTTCGCTAGCGTAATACGGATACTCTGAGCAACCCTGCATGTCCATTTAGAAAGCTCTGGATTTTGTTTCAACACATTGAAAAAGGAATTGAAATGCAGCCCCAGAAAGGGGCGTGTGCCGCACCTGGCGATCTTTTTTCCCAGGGTGGGGACAAATTCCATCATGTCAGGCTCCTGGAGTTTCCTGCAGCTACTTCGGTCCAACCACCTCTTTTCTCTCCTGGACAAAAACAAAACAAAGCCAAACAAAAAGGCCCAAAGCAAACATCAAGAGAGCAGTGGTAGTACGACCAGCCGTGTTCCCTTGGGTAGTTAGCACTTGCCTGGGGAGTGAGCCCAGACTTGCCATGACAAATCCAGCCCGGGGCTGTGCCTTTTGGAACAGTGATGTCCAAAGCACTGGGTAAGTGGTACTTAGATTTCCAAACCAGATGACTTTCTCTGCAGAGCAGGATTTCTGAGTCTGGCACATGTCATCAAGTCACCGGAGAAACCAAGTAGAGAACTTAACTTTTTCTACTTAAAAAAATTGCTAATAATAAAGTGCTCCAGTCTTTTGGCCACTCTTACCAATACCGATGTTTTTCTGTTCCTGGTTCTAGGGAGGAGTACCAGTTTGTGGTGTGGTGCCACTTGGGGTTGGAATTTTCTGTGATGGGGGAGTAAATGGGACGTACAAATTGTAAGATCTTCCCAGGAGGCGGGGACAGTTAAAAGGAATGCAGCCCCAGAAAGGGGTGTGCAGTTACAGGCAGATGGGCTAGGGAGACGGCCTGCTTGCCAAGTGGACTGGAGCCCGAGTCTTCAGGTTTTCAAGTGGGTAATTAGAACAGGAAGGAGCCAAACGCAGGCCTGCTGGCGCCAGAAGCAGCAAGATTTTCCGTCCAGGTTGGATAGTCCTAGAGCTGAGATGGGTGCATGTCAGTTAACAAATATAAGCCCCTGAGATTATGTCCATAATTGGGGGTGTGGGTCATACAAAAATGAGCAAGCAGGATTTCCATTCCTGAGCCACGAAAAATCTTAGGCAGGAAGGTGAATACATGCAGCCACAGAGAGTGGTACACGACAGGAGAATTAAGCAGGAGATTGCATGGTTTTGCTCCCAACAGCATCTCTAGTTGGTGGTATAGCTGACACGGAGCACGGGCTCTGAGGTCAGAATGCTTGCGTTTATATTCTGGCTGCTCAAGCTGTGTGGCCTTGAGCAAATTGTTTAATCTTTTCGAGCTTCAATTTCCCTATCCATAAATTGAGAATAGTTATAGTAGCTCCCTCATGAATTCGTTATGAGGATTCAGTGATTTTCTTTCTGCGTGAAAAGAAAAAGGCCTTTTGCTCCTGCTTCTTGCTTTTGGATGCAGTCTTGATGCCTAGAACTATAGCAGCCTTCTTGTACATATGAGGCAATGAACTTGAGGGGAAAAGTCAGTGGGCAGAGGGTGGTCGACGAAAGGGAGGAACTGTTGGGATTCTTCATGACTCTGCTGGGCAGCCAGACCAGTGTCTGCCTCCAGACTTTCTGAGGTGAACCACTGCTGGTTGGGTTTTCTGTTATTTGCAGCCAAATGTGCCGTAATTGATACGAATTTGTTGCTGGACTGTAAACTCATGGAAGGCAATGACTTATTCACCTTTGAGCTCTCAAGGAGAACCTAACGTAATTGCCCTGCATACGGTAGGTACTCACTGGTTTATGATAGGAAGACGGATGATGGGAAAGAGAGGAAGGAGGGGAGGAGGCAGGTAGAAGTGGTGTGCTGGTAAATGTTTAACTGTTAGCTCTCTGGGAAATGGAGTCCTGATCTGTAGCATTTGCCAATTGCCAGGGTGTAAATATTCCCATCGTCGTTGATTTCAAGCTTCCAACGTGATGTCACTGAACTCGTGTTAGGAAGAGAGTTGCACACAGTCAGCTCTGGTGAGCTGGTGCAGACCAGACCTGGCTCACCGTTAGAGGGATGAAGGGGGAGACGGAGGGAGAGAAAAAAGGGAACGAAAGGTTCTATTAAAATTAATAATAGTAATAATGATCACAACAGTAATAATACTTAAAATTTATTGAGAGCTTACTCAGTGCCAGGTTCGCTACCAAGTCCCTTCCGTGGTTTTCTTACATCTCCTTGTCCAGAACCGAGTACCATGGACTTTCTCAGCTGCTGGAGAGGCCAGGAGAGTGACCAACGGGGAGTGGATGTGTTGTCACTGACTTAGAGCATCAGATGTCCTTGCTCAGGGCTGAGCTCCTCGCCTCTCTGAACGCAGGGAGGCATCTCGGCGATGAAGGAGGGCAGCCGGATGGGTGACCAGGAGTGTCCAAAAAGGCAAGACTCCCCAAGTAGAATGGGTTATTTTTCAAACTCCGAAACTGCCTTTTCGCAAAGTCAACTAGCCCCATTATCATCAAAATTATACAATTCTTCCCTGCCTTCCTCCGTCTCTGGATGCCACTCCAGACGTCATAAACAGACCTTGTCTTTCATCGGAGAATATTTGGTTTGCTCAACCAAACAGATACGAACCACAGTGATAAATGAGGTGGGAAGAAAGGAAATAGATGCAGATTGTCAAAACACGATTGCCGTAAAGCATCCTCGAGGGAAAACAGGAGCTCCCGATGTTCAGATTGGATGCGTTTCAGTTGGGCTGTGACGTCTTGCCTGGGAGCGAGGTGGAGAGAATGAGGTGATCGGAGATGTCGACTGCAGAATTCCTTCCTTGTGAGGTCACCTTCCTCCTTTACATAGTCTCTCGGCAAATTGCTCACATCAGAGGCCAGAGTTATCAGTGTCCTCTGGTGGGTGGAAAACATATAATAAAGGAAAACGCCAAAATTGGGGCCATTGTTGGGGAAAAAGGCAAGAGCTCTTCTAAGGGATATTTCTGCAATGTCTTCAGAATTTCTGCAGGTTTTATATCCAGGTGTCAGTGTCTTTAAAAACAAAAGGAGACTGTAAGTGATTTATTGGTTCCACCTCATCAGAGGCTCAGAGAGGGAGAGCGAAGGCAGAGAAGGAAGAGATGTGAGGAGATTGATGATTCCGCTTAGAGGACTCCGCGTGATGGACACGCCAAGCTCTGCCGCCTCTCCAGTTGAAGGAGAGAATGATGAAGCCCTGGAAGACCCAGGCTGTGTTTTGAAATGAAGACTCACTTCATCCGGAAGAAACGCCTAGAAGAGCGGAGGTTGAAAGAGGCTATTATTTCTCAGTAGGCTGTGCACTGGGAGTCAGAGCCGACCCCTCTCTGCCACTTGGACTGTCTGTAAAACTGGGTAAGAAGGCACCTGCCTGGGCCGTGTTGAGTCAACGTCCGCGGGAGCATTGGTTGGAGGTAACAGTTCCTTTGGGCTTTTCCAGGATGGAACCTACAACCCACAGCAGAGGACCAGTGGCAGTTCTTTGTTAGAGTGGTTTTCCGGGGTCAGCTGGCCTCTTCCCACATGGTCCATCCTATCATGTTATAAAGGCGAAACTGCCTTAAGTTTGAGATCAGAAGCTGGGGAGTCAGTCACCAGCCAAGTATTTTGATCTTTCTTTAAGCAGAGTGGAAGATACCTTGGACTTCTACTCTGCTATGAACATCGCCTCCGTCCTCTAGGGTGGGGATGGCAAACTTTCTTAAAGGGCAGGTAGTAAACCTCTTGGGCTTTGAGGGCTGTACGGTGTCTGTCACAGCTTCTCACCTGCACAGTTATAGGGGATTTGGCCCATGGGCCGTTGTTTGCCCGCCGCTGCTCTGAGAGGTCTGAGATAGAATGTGGATGGTAATACTCGCAGAAGTCAGTGCGTTAGCATGTTACAAGACCCTTCCCCACCTGAAATCAGAGTGGGGGGGCAAAAAGGGACAGTGGACCCCCTCTTATCCCACTGGTGGCAATGTGGATAACCGAAAGGTGAAGGAGGCAGAGAACATCTTCGGGCCGCTTTAATGACATCACTGCTCCTGCCTGGATGGGGCAGGCCCTGAGAATTTCCATGAGATGGTGTTGGCATGTCTTGTCTTGGCCAGCTGGCCATGGTTTAACTTTCTCCTTAGGACTTCGCTAAGGCCTTCCTTCTCTCATCTTCTTCATCCTTCTAACAGTCTAGATAAAGAGGAAAATAAAGTGAGTGCTGACCATCCCCACTCTAGACACACGGCAGCTTATTTCTGAGCAATTTTCAGGCATTGGCCTTATTTCAAAGGCGACCTCTCTGCCATCTTGGAGTGTGGGCTGAGATTCACTAGCGTTTCCTCCCAGACTGGGGATGGCTCTGTGAAGAAAGGAGGGCAGTTTCCAATTTTACACATGTGACTTCGGCAGGAGAAATGAACACGCAGGTGCGTGCTGCGCAAAGCTCTTTTCATGGGAAGACCCAGAGGAGGTGCGGGGTCGGGCTGATACCTTGTAGACCCACACGTTGGAATGAAGATCTCCAGACACCGACAGCATGAGTCCACAGGGCGGGGTGCAAGGAGCTCGGTTGGTTTTCAGCTTGTGTCTTTTGTCTACCTGCTTCTGTAAGCATGTATTGGTTATGGATCGTTAGAAGGAGTTCAGCTTCAAGCGACGAAAGTCCTGCTCATATTGCTAGAACCACCCAGTTGCAATCACTTTCAGGTCTTGCAAGATGAAATGACATAAGGTCACCCCCTCTTTTCTGGCTTGTGCTGGGCCACTGTCACTTAGATGGGCACCCTCTCTGTAAAAAGGCTGGATTTCCATATTGTGTTACTTACAGCTGTCAGATGACAGCTGTGGAGGACCAGGTGATTTAATGATGCGGGTGCCTAACAAGGGTGAAGATTATTTTTAATCAAGCTGAGTGGGTTTGGGGACTAGTGATGGAATCTAGAGCTTCCTGTGAGCTGTGAGGAAACAGTGAGTGGTGGGGTGAGATTGAGGCTGTGAAAGACTTGGGTGTGGGGCAGCTGTTGGGCGATTTGATCCTGAAGGGGGCTGGTGGTCTCCCTTCACGTTGTCCTGACAGCTGTCAGTCAGCCTGCTTTATAGGGCGTGAAATTGACACCCTCCCTGCTGTCTGGGATGGTGAGGCTGTGTGGGTGCTGTGCGGGGTGCCATTGGAGTTGGAAACTTGATCTGTAGGGCATGCACGCATTCATTCATTCAACAATCATTTTTCGAGTGTCATAGACCAGAGTTTTCAAACTTCCAGGTGCATACAAATCACCAGGCAATCTTGTTAAAATGCAGATCCTGATTCCCTAGGTCTGGGGCTGGGCTGAGATTTTGCCTTTCTAGCAAGCTCCTGGTTGGTGCTGATGCTGCTGGTCCAGGGACCAGACCCTGAGTCGCCAGGCCTAAGACTGTATGTCGTTTTAGTGTGACAAGATGAAACACTGTGCTTGGTCCGGCCTCAGGGCCTTGCGTTCCCATCCACCAGTCTTTGCTCTGCTGTGTTCCTTTCGTTCAAGTTTCGGCAGCCGTGCCACCATCTTAGAGGGACTTCGTTTTCCCCGATGGCCCAAGTCTTAAGGAGCTCCCCTAGTCTCTAATTTAGCTCTTACATTTCTCTGAGATTATCTTGTTCCATATTCCTTTTCTTTCTCTCTCCGTTAGGAAATGAACTCCAGGAGAGCAAAGAATGTGCCCTTGCCTGGCTTATTCACGCCTGTCTCCTCCTCCCACCCTCGGCCGTGCCTTGCAGGATGCCTGGCACATCGTAGATGCTCAGGAACATTGTCGCATGAAAGATCAGAATTCCTATTCTCAAGGATCCCACCAACTAGATGGAGAGACAGAAAAGTCACAGGAACTAGTCATAACTGACCTCTTAAGAAAGAGTGTAGGGAGTTTTCAGGTAGCGACTGTGTGGGGTCCAATCCTTGTGACTTTAAAACCTCTTTGGGCCTCAATTTTCTCATCTGTAACATGAGGTCAAGTAACAGCATTTCCCTCATACATTTGTCGTGACTATTAAATGAGCTATTGGATGTAAAGCACTTAGCACGGGTACCTGGCATAGAAGATAAAGTACCTGCCATGAAGATGGTGAAGTTGGTGGTGGTGGTGATGGGGGTGGCAGTGGTGGTTATGGCGGGGATGCCTAACTTTTCAGGTAAGGCTTCACATAGGAAGTGCCCTTTGAGCTGAATTTCAAAAGGCGAGTAGTAATTTCTTAGGGCAGTGTTATTAGTTACTAGTGCTTTGTAACAAACTGTCACAAATTTAGCAGCTTAAAACATCACTCACTGATTATCTCACAGCTTCTGTGGGGCAGGAGTACAGACGTGGCTTCCATGGGTCTTCTGCTTCAGGGTCTCTCACAGTCTGCAGTGAAGATGGCAGCCAGGGCTGGGGTCTCATCAGATGGCGTGACTGGGGAAGGATCCACTTCCAAGCTCACCTGGTTGCTGGCAAGATTTGTTTCCTTGTTGGCTGTTGGACTCAGGACCTCAGTTCCTTCTGTCTGTTGGCCAGAGGCTGCCCTCAGTCCCTTGCCCTGTGGGCGTCTCCATGGGGCAGCTCACAGCCGGGCAACTTGCTTCATCAAAGCCCTTGAAGGAGAGAGAGTGATGGCAAATGGAAGTTTCAGTCTTATGTAACATAATCACAGAAGTGACATCTCCTCACCTTTACTCTGTTCCATTAATTAGAAGTTGCTAGGCTAGCCCATATTCAAGGGGGTAGGGAGATTATGCAAGGCTGTGAATACCAGGATTTGGGGATCGTTGGGGGTCGTCTTAGAATCTGTCCACTGCAGGCTGCAAGAGGGACCAAGGGTGGGAGAGGAGGGACAAGCCAGGCAGAAGGAAGGGCATGTGCAAGGGCACAGCGGCGCAAGGGGCCGTGTCCTATGGAGGAAATGCTTGTCGTGGCAGATGTGGCTGGACAGCATTTGGCGGAGTGATTGGAGAAGAGAACAAACCAGGAGTGAGGAGGTATGGGCTCCCGTGCTGGCAACACCCCTCCTGGTGATGACTGAGAGTGTGTCCCTTGTTCTAGCCTTTCATTTCCTCTGCTGTGTAAAACAAGATCAGGCCTTTTCACCTGGGTGCCAGGGATCCTAGGGTTCCACAGAGCAATCTCGGGGGCTGCTGGGGAGGATGAAGGAAGGGGTAGGGAAGCGACCTTCCCCCACCAGAGCAGCTCTGCTTCAATCTGTGTCCGAAACTGGCTTTCTGCCCGAGTTTTTCTTTTAACAGAGACTTCCATCACTTAAAAACAGGTTGGAACCGTTTGCACTAGCTGCCCTCGGAGGGCCCTCCTGTGCTGGCCCCACCTAGCTCTGTTAGGGTTCATATGGGCTTGAACCAAGACCAGAACCTTACACCTTGAGCCATTCAACTACCTTGGCATTGTTTTCCTACCCAGAATTAGGAGAAAGAGGGACTTGAGGCTGCAGTGAGGTTGGTGGCGAGGTGGGTTACTGAGTTCTTGGAAAACCCAGTTGCTAAGCTTGTCCTCAGAACTGTCTGTTCCATTCATTGGCCCACTCACTCAGTCCTTCATTCATTTGTGCATTCAACGCTGTGTTAGGCACACAGTGTTCAGGGTCTTCATGGGCCTTATTAGGTTCTCCTCCAAAGTGTTTTGTTAATGTTAAGCATGTGGGACAGGACACTTCAATCCCAGCCATGTTAGAGACACAGGTAACAGCTGAGGTTCTGCTGGCTTTGACATCACTACATTGGGGTCGTTGTCCCTCCCTTTTATGGGACCCCATGGAAAGGAGTATCTGTGGGAAGAGTAGGGAGAATGGTGAAGATTAGTAGGGTAAGGAAGACTTGACCCCTAAAAGAGGGAAGTATATTTCCGTCATAGTGTTTTCACTTTTTAGACTTGCACGTTAAATTCCACTCATGTGGAAAGACCCAGGAAGAAGGCTTTTGCTTGTTTTCTGGACTGGAGGTACACACCTCTCCCTTTTCCTCTTTACCCCTCACTTCCTGTCTTCCTCTCTGTATATTTTTAACTTTTATAAAAGACGCTGTTCTTTGTAGCACTCAGAGCAACAGCTGGTCTCAGTTTTGGAACTAACTGCCGCTAACCAGCTGTGGGACCTTGGACAAGTGGCCCAGCCACGCTCAGGTGCAGAGGAGGGGGTTGGGCCTCGGGATTTCTAAGCCTTTCGTGGCCCTCCCTGGAAGGCTGGGTTGTGTCAGGCTGCTGTGTCCGGAAGCATTAAAATTCATCGTCTTCCCTGGAGCCAACTCACGCTCCGTTAAACAGCTTGTCCCCGGGGCAGATGGAGCTGGCAAGGGGCCTGTTCTTAAAAGCAACAGGTTGGGTGCTGGCAGGCTCACAAAGGAAGTCTCTGGGGAGGTCCCGCCTCCCTGCTGCTCCCCGGCAGGGGGTCCTGGGCCCTCCCACAGCCTGCTGGGCTCCGGGAAGGGAGCCCTGCCCTGAGGGAGAAGAGATTCCTGGGAGCGGGGAGGGGAGGAGTGCTCCTAAAGGCAGACCCCGGAACACTGGACAGAGGTGGCTCTGCTCATTGGGATCTTGGGGTGCAGTGTGTAGAGGACGTTCCTGGCATGAGCTTTAGAAGGACAAGAAAGACCTTCCAGAAAGAGAAGTCATAGTAATATCAGCTGATGCTTATTTATCTCCTCTCTATGTAAGTTAGTTATGTATTATTATCAGTAATACCAGAGATAACATGGTGTCCCATTTTACAGAGGGGAAACTGAGGCTCAGGGACCTCAAGGGACCTGTTCCAGGTGACTCAGCTAGGAAGTGATGGAGCTGAGATTGGGAGCCAGGTTTGGCGCCAAAGCCCCCCGTTTTCCATTGCACCCACCCAAGAGATCCCAAGAGGGATGGAGGAGGGGGCTCTCCATGGTCCTGGAGTGCCAGGGGTGGGTGTGTTAGTTTCCTAGAGCTGCAGTAACGAATTTCCTACAAACTAGATGGCTTGACAGCAGAAAGTTATTCTCTCACTGTCCTGGAGGCCAGAAGTCTGAAATCCAGGGCTGATTCCTCCTCGAGGCTCTGAGGGAGAGTCTTTGCCATGCCTCTCTCTGAGCTGCTGCTGCTTGCCTGCAGTCCTTGGCATTCTTGGCCTGCAGGTGCATCCTTCCAGTCTCTGCCTCCATCTTCACATGAGTTCTCCCTGTGTGTCCTGTCTTCACGTTGTCTCCCTCTCTGTGTCCACATTCCCCTCTTCCTAGAAAGACACCAGTCATTGGCTTAGGGCCCACCCTTCTCCTGTCTGACCTCATCTTCACTTGATTACATTGGCAAAGACCCTGTTTCCAAATAAGGTCGTATTCACAGGTACCGGGTGGTTAGGACTTGAACAGATCTTTTTGGGTGATGCAATTCATCCCGCAAACAGAGGAGGCGGCTGAGAACTGATGTGGCGATGAGCCAAGAGAGGGGGTGGGCTCATCCATGGCTGGGACCCCTAAGGGTGGAGAGGCTAGCTCATGGAGGGCTTATGGGCCCAGCTAAGGACTTGGGATGCAGTCCTGGACCAGGCAATAGGGAGCCATTGAAGGATCTGAGGTGAGGGTGTGGATGCTGAGGCCGGCCTGTCAGGCGCTGGGAGGAGGATGAATTGCACAGAGACAGGGGAGGACAGCCTGCCCAGAGGCCCAGTGCTGGCGCTGAGTGCCCTTCCATCCTGGGCCGTGGAAGGTCCAGTGCTGATGAGTGGAGAGGGGCCTTTCTGGGCAGCGGCAGCCCCTGTCCTCCTGTCGTGGGGTTGTGCAATTCCTGTCCCTCATCAATATTCAGTCTCAGCTTTCACAAAGCGTCTCCCTCTGCCTTTCACCTTCCCCAGCATCCTGTGTAAATAAAGGGAAGAACTGACGCGGTCCCAGCAGGTGGGGAGGCCAAAGAGGGGCGAGGGATGGGGTGGGGTCGGGGTCGGGGTGAGGATGGGCGGAGAGGGGGCATTTTTCTCAATATCAAATTAATTATCCATTGAAACGATATCGTGTCGGGGTTTAGTCACAGGCTTTTAGGGCTCAAGGGTTCTTTGGGCATTATTTAGTCCAAACTACAACTCACAGAGGAGGCTGCTGAAGACCAGAGAGGTTACCTGGACTGCTCAGGGTCACACAGCTAAGTTGTATCAGGACCACATTTTGGACACTCTACCCAAGCATGAGGAGGGACGTTGCTTTGTGAATCCTCACCCCTCAAATAGGTAATAAAGGTGGCAACTCACGGCAACTGAGCATTTATTTGCTTCCCGCCACCTTCTTGAAGCACAGAATGGGCTAGAGAGGCATTTTTGGTTCTCTGCTGTGTATTTGCTGAACATTTTGGTGCCTCAGTTTCTCCATCTGTAAAATGGGCACAATAGCGATAGAACCCACCTTGCAGAGGGTTGTTGTGAAGTTTAAATGGGTTGATAGCATGTGTGGGGACCTGGAATTGGCCACCCCAAGGTATGTCTCTTTGGCATCAGAATTATTTGAGGCTGATTGCTTTTGATAACCTGGGACAGGGAAGGAGGCTCTGAGGAATGGAACTTGCCCTTTGTTAGGACGCATTTACATTTGTAAGGTAAATCTCTATCTGTAAAAGGTACCTCCCTCTCTGCACCAGGAAGAAGAAAGGAGATGACCTTCTCTCTAGAAACTCTTAATCAATGCCAAAGGCAAGGACTTAAATCTGCATTTTATTGTGCTAGTCTGGTAACCTCCTGTAACTGACTTCCCTCCCCCTCCCAACGTTGGCATTTCTTTAAGGATTAAGCATCTTTCCTTAGGCTAGGAACTGATTGCTGTGCTCACCTGTGACCGCCCAGCTCCAGACAATCGACTTTCGTCCTGCTACATCCACTGATAGCAGACCCACTATGTGCTGTGTCCATCAAGCGCTGTGCTGCAGGGCAATCTTGTGACTATTGTGCGAGGGACATTTCAATCACATGTGAAACACCCTGTTTGGGGGTATATAACCACTATGTGCACCCCACTTCTTCAGTGCCCTTTCTTCCTTGGGGAAGAAAGGCCCCGGGCCATGGTTCCTCATAAAGCTTTGTTTAATTTTCTCTTGCTATTCTGTCTCATATGAATTTAATTCATTCTCTGGCCAGATGAACCCACATTTGGGAAGAGGAAATGTCTTCCTCCCCTACACATGTAATGCGTTTAGGCCATGACTAGCATGAAGTAAGCACTCAAAGTGCTAGTTATTATTTCTTCCATCAGAGCCCTTCTCACGTTCCCGCATGGGATTGTGCGCTCCTAACAAAGGTCAGGATCTTTGTCTTTCTCACTCATCTTTGTATTTTCCGAGGCAACCTTCTTCCGAGGAGAGAGCGATTGTCTCCCTCGCTTTTGGTATGGATTCTTCAATAATGGTGATAGTCTTTTCTTGCACAGGTTCAAGCCACCCAGAACATGACTTTCTTCATGGTTAATTGGCAATAAATAAGCCCCTGACTCAGGCACGGCGTGGCCCGGGGAAGATGGCGTTCTGGCTCGGGATTCGGTGGAAGTACTGTGCGTGTTCGCTCTTGGTGGTCTTTGGCGCCCATGCAGGGGGCTCTCTGGTGGCTGTGGGTCGAGGGGGCTGCAATGTGGGCTCTGCCAGGCTTTGGGATGCGTCGGGGCTGGTGAACGTTTCTGGCAGACTGCTCGCTGTCTCCAGTCAGCCAGCTTCCTGGGTACCTGCTGAGTGAGGGATTCTGGGGGCTCGGCACGAGTCAGAGGTGGGTGGAATATGTTCTCAGAGCAGTTATTTGAGATCCTGCTCCGTGGAGACACTGAGGAGGCATCAAGGACAAGGCAGACTCAGAGAGCGAGGAGTCCTTGCTTTCCAGGAACGCTGTCCCATTGGAGCTGGTCCCCCCACAGACTCCCCTCCTTCCTGCAGCTCCAACCACCAGCACACCTCAAAGCGGGCGGAGGCCTGGGTTCCGCTGGTGGGCTGCCCCTGTGTGTCTTCATAGTTGGGCAAACACCATGTTTCCCTTTGCGGATGGCCCATCTGAGGCATGAAGTCTGGCTTCATCCAGGTGCTTGGGTTTGGATTCCAGCCCGGCCGCTCTATGGCTCCCCATCTGGTGCAGTGCCTGAGGCCACATGGCAAATAAATATATATTGAAGGAATGAGTGAACGGCGTGTTGCCTTGGGCAGGTCACTGAATCTCTCGGTGCCTTAGTTTCTCATCCATAAAATGGGGACAATAGAATTTACCTCTTAGTGTTCTTGAGAGGATTAAATGAGATAGTGCTTCTGACATCTGCTCACAGCGCCCAGCGTATAGCAGGTTTGCAAAAAACGTAACTGCTATGTTTCTGGTGTTGTTCCTGTCGCCCCTGACTTCTCCTGGCTTAGAGCCTAGTTCCCTCTCCACATTAAGCCCTGTCGAATCTCACCCATTTTTCTCCCCAAGTCTGCCTAGGGATGGGCTTGTCCACAGTGGGAATCGATGATCGTTGCCAATGTATTATTTTTCCCCCAATAAGATGTTTGCCTTTCATCCCCAGGGGGGCCTCCGATGGTGGGGACTTGAGGCTTCCGGGTGACAAATGGTGGTCATAGTGAACCAGCTGCAGATGCCTGGACTCCCATCCTGGAAGGGACTCTGGAGACCACTTGATACAGCCCCCCTTGTTTTAGGACTTTAGTAAATTGCCTACTGTGTGTTACCCTCAGAATGCCCCCAACAGCAAGACTCTGGGTTACATATTGGAGGAGTCTGCTGGCAGCAGGGCCAGGGGGAAGGGAGCGCGTGCACGAGGATGCCAGTGCCCGGGGGCCTTGATCTCGGGGTCCTGGCGGCGCCCGCACGGTGTTTGGAAGCCTTGCTGATTGGGGCCTTCTGCAGTTGGGAATTTATTTTTCTTCTCAGCAGGCCCTTGAGATTGGGCAGGTCCCCAGATGAGCCCTTAGAGATAAAGGAACACGGCATTCTTTCCTTGAGCAGCTGGGGCTCATCCCTGGGTTGTGCACGCCAGGGGAAATCAAAGGAGTTGCCGAGAAGTCAGGACAGAAACTCCCAGACCCGTGTTGACCGAGTTCCTCTGAGGAGCGGGATGGGCACGGGGCAACCACGGTCACCTTCCTTCGCTCATCCTCTTTTGACTTGACGTCCGAGAGATGGTGGACATTCCAGACCCTCTGGTCCCGCCCCACTGGCATCACTGCGGCGTGGAGAGAACAGGGCTCAGAAGCCATTCGCCGGCTGTGTGACCTTCCTGCGAAGTCACGTCATGATTCTGAGCCTCCGTGTCACCACTGGAATGGGAATCTAGAATGTTCCTCACAGACAGGTCTGGAGGCTCAGGGTCCCCATAAGTTACTTCTTTCCGTGGTCCCTCTCCTGAGCGCTATCTCGGACGCCACAGAAGCCGTTATTGTCCCTTGTGTGAAAGTCCTCTTTCTCTTTTCTTTTTCTAAGTTGCCTTGAGGGGGAATCTGTCTATAAAGTGAACGCTGCTCAGAACGGAAATAATTTTAGACGCTCACAGGAGTTATTATTGTGTCTCGACAGCTGCGCCAAATGCTGGGAAGCCGTTCCTCCAGCCACCGGGTCCCCACCTCGGGGACCTGAGCCAGGTGCCTGTGGGGAGCGTGTGGGAGCGGGTTCCCGAGGGGTCTTCTCGACACAAACGGCCTTTTTTTATCTGTATTTGCAGCAAACGGACTCCTGTGGCCCCGTGAGTGTGGCCTTTATAACTCGATGCTCAGAGCGTGTGCACTGACAGGCCTTCAGGAATTCTTCAGGGCCCTCTGTTTGGGACTCAGATGATTATGCAGGATCTTAGAACTATCCGGAGGGTCCTTTGAGCTGATCTAGGTACCAGCAAACCCGCCTCCCATCTCTCCTTAGTGTGACCACAGCCGACGTCTCTGATGGATCCTTGCACCTCCCCTCCTCCTGAACCAGGACGGAGCCTTAGAATCCTGGCCCCCAGGGCCCGAGCCTGAGAAAGCCTGCGCCTTCGCAGTTAGAGAAATTGAGACTTAGAGCCTTACGGAGCAGCTCAAGTCAGGTCTTCTTGATAGGTGGGCTGAAACAGACACACACACGCGTGTACACATGTATACACACATACACGTTCATACACACACATATAAAATTTATACACACACATGTATGTTCATGTATATATGAAGTTTTTCTCCCCTTATACCTTTAAATGTGAGGTTCTCCATCATGACCACTTCATCAGAGGCAAAATTTGCTGATGTCTCTAAAGAATACAGTGTCCCATCACACCACGTGAGCCAGCCACGTTGACGCCGCAGGAATCTTTGGGAAATTGATCCGCATGGGTGAGATGGACCCCATCCCGTGGAAGAGGCAGAATGCGCCTGAGATTGAGGATGACTGACAAGTCGGGACCATTTTCGGTTGGCAGAGAAGTCAGTTACAAAATACCTTTGGAGTCAATCAGATCGGGCAGAAAATTCCGTCCTTTCTTAGAAGGCAGAGAAAGGTTTGTTTTAAGTGCTTTGTTTCTCCTTGGATAGAAAGGTGTTGCCTGGGTGTGTGGGGCCCGTGTTCCTGAAGTTTCCCTGCCTCCCCTTCCGTTGCCCTGTGTCTGTCAAGGTCCAGCTCCCTCCTCCGGGAAACGGTCCACTGCTGAGTGCCCGCAGCCCCTCTGGTCAAACTCCTGTTGAAATACGCTGTCTTATGCTGTGTTGTTCTGTCCCCAGTGAGACATTCCCAGGTCCCGCTCGGGCACGAGCTCCCTTCTGAATTTTTTGCCTCCCTCCCTCCTTCCCGGAGGCGCTGAGCAGGGTCCCAGGCCCACAGCGGGGCTTTCGCGTGAGCTGTGTGGAGGGTTTAGAAGCTAAGCTTGTCGTGCATTTGTGGTGGCTTCCCGGCCACAGCGCGTCACCAGGGAAAGGACCGGGATGTCGGCTGCCTCTCCACACCAGGATTCAGGGGGTGGGTGCGGCTGCCGGTTAGGACTGGGCTCTCCTAGCCTCCAGCACCGCCCCCACCCCCCCCCCCTGCCCCCCTCAGCTCTCAGCTATGCTGCAGGAAGGGGACAGGGGGACTGGAGCAGCAAGCTGGGCCGATTTTAATTGAATTGTGCTTGCTCCGCCTTCAAATGAACTGTAAGTCAGCAACTTTAAACAGAGCTAAGACGGGGCCACGGTGGCTCATGGCTGGTTAACTAGTTGCTTCCTGGGACTTCGAATGTCACCTTGACATTTTACAAATGTAACCGTGTTCATTGCTGATGGGTTCAATGACAACAACAACAAACTCTCCTACTTTGTTCTTATTTACTATGTGTTTTGCATTTATTAACTCACTCAAGCCTGAAGGCAATATTAACTCCATGTTACAGATAAAGAAATTAAATCTCAGAGAGGTTAAGTAACTTGCCCAAGGAGACACAGCAAGTAAGAGGCAGAGCTGGGATTCAGTCCCAGGCAGTGAGGTTTTATAGTTTGTGCTCTTAAATAGTATTCTGTACCCGCCTTTCCACTTCTAAAATAAAATGACACCTGCCCTTGGAGGTCTTTAAAGTAAAATTAGGTCATTACCTCTTCAAGGCAGTGCTGTCTTATGTATGTAGCTACATATATTAAGTATTTACTTAATAAAATAAGTACTTAAATTGTGCCAGGCACTCTTTTAACTGCTCTTACAGTAGCTCGTTAATCCCTACAACAGCCCTGAGAAGTAAATATTATTATTCCCATTTTACAGATAAGAAAACTGAGGCATGGGGAGGTTCTGTAACCAGTCCAGAGTCACAGAGCCAGGATGTGACAGAGCCGGGACTGGAACCAGGTAGTCTGGTTCCATATTCCACACACATGAGTAAAACTACTAGTTTATGAAACAAAATAAGACGAACCTCTCTACTTGGTTATTCGGGGGGAAGAAATTCCAGGGTTAGGGAACCCTCCTAGAGTTACCGTGTTAGTTACTAAAGCTCGATTTATGAGACCCCTCAATTCTTCAGAATGTTTTATGTTCTGAATTTTACAAAGGCCGGTGACAAATACAGCCTGGGGAATGGGTCTCCAGGAACCATCCTCAGGATCTGTGGTCAGCTCACTTGCAGACCAGTCTCCCTTCTGTTCTCAGTTTTCTGTGCTGAGCAACTGCCTTGGGTACTTGGAGACGAGCTCAGAATGGCTGATTCCGATTTGCAGTCTTCCTGACGCGTGGCTCTGGAGCTGAGCACGTCATGGGCAGTTGGAGGCACAGCAGACATTATTGGGTTGATCAGAAATTGAAGTGTTATGCCTGAGATAAGAAGATAATGAAGTGGGGAGATTCCAGGCTAGGAATTTGGGGACCAGACTTTTGGGGTGCCTCCAAGGTGCCCGGGCTGCCCTGCATCCATCTGTCTGGGCCAGCTCACGGCCGTCAGGGGACAGATCATGGCGTTGAAGGTGCTGGTGGCACAGGTAGTGTTGGGGGGGGACCACTGACCACACTGTGCTGGGGCCCCAGTGCCCGGCTTTCCCTTCTGAGGACCAGCACTCCGGGTAGCCCTCCTGACGCTGCTGCGTAACCGTATTTTACATTTGGCAGAAGAGGACAAGATTGCGAAAGAAACGCTCTTGGCGGTCAGAGCACTTGGCCATCAGAACAGCAACGCTCCACGTTCTGCCAAATTGCTAAACTGAGAAACAGTTAACGGTCTTGACATATCTGACAACCTGCAGAACCGACACGCCCTGTGTTTGATCTCCCCAGTGGTGTCAGAGGGGTGGGAAATGAGCATCTGCGAGCAAGGCTGGGTTCCAGCCCATCTGGGGGGATCTAAATTAATTAAGGGGCTCCCTTCTCCCCACTGGGCCACTTTCCGCTCCCCCCATTTCCTCTGAAAGGGTTAAGTTTCACAAGAGCCGGGCTTGGGTGCCTGTTTCTCTCCTTCACCCACGCCCTGTTTATTCCTCTGCCCATCACTGTCTTCCATGTTGTTCCTGTTGTCGAAGAGAAAGTTGACTCATTTCTAACATTTAACGAGCTTCTTCTCCCACCGGTAGGTGTGTGAGCAGCTCAGGATTTTACCATCTGTGAACCCTCCTCACTCCCAGCAAATTCTCTTTCTACCTTTGGGGCGCTGTGCAACCAACGCAAGCCACGTGCCTTCTCTGTGTCCCATCTGTCTTCTCTCTCCCATCAGGAATCAAGCTGGATGGTGATGGACGTGGGATGACCACAGAAAGAAGCCCATGTCTTTCCTTCTGTCTGGAAGTATGTCCCAGATGTTTAGTGTTAGGGGTAGAGAAAGGAGTAGGCAGGGTTCTTGCCCTCCGGAGCTCCTGAAGTTAGGGGGAAAGGCGACGATATGAACGTTACTAATTGGTGCTGTTTTTTGAGTGCTTTACCCGAAAGACGACATCTGTCCTCACAACAACCGTGTGAGCTTAGGAATTTTCTCCTCCTCACTTAGAGATGAGAAAATGACAGCGAGGAGAGGTGAAGTGGCCAAGGTCACATAGTCAGTAGGTGATAGACTCCGTAGTCTGTCTTCAGAAGACAAACAATATCATTATTATTACTATTAATAACATTTGCTGAATGCCTACTATGTGCTGTGTGTCAGGGCTCACAAACGTGCTCTCTTTCAGTCTCTGAAATGCTGCAGGGATGGTTTTGTCGGAAGGTCCTGATGTGCTGGGGGTTACACAGTGGGAAGTGGCAACTTGGAACTGATACCAAAGTTTGTGTGATTCTAGAACTTCCAGGCTCCTGCCCCCGGGGCTGTAGCATCTCTCGTTACGGAAAGATTTACCATCAAACCCAGCCACTTGTTAGGGTGACAGGAGAAGCTGTTACAGATGACTCTGGGACCACAGGATAGAGTGGGGCGATCCCAGGGTGCCTGGTCCTGTGTTCACCTGAATGGGATGTGTGATTCAGTCAATGAATGTTTTCTGAGCGCTGGCTGTGTGCCAGGCACTGTTGTCACAGTGAGCAGGACAGGTGGGCCCCGAGAGCTCGATGTTAGGTTGAGGGGGGACCATGAGGAGGTCCCTTCTTGGGGGATCTGAGCTCTGAGGAAAACACACAGGCTAATGGGATCAAAGGGCACTGGACATGGCCTCCCTCAGGCGGGGACACTGGAGCTGCCGCCCGAGTGATAATCTGGGTGAAGAGAGTGTTGGCTGAGGCCACTGAGAAGGCAAAGAAAGTTCTGGAAGCAGCAACAGTTTGACTGTAGGAAGAGACAGAAATTCCTGGATGTGTTCTGAGATCTGAGAGTGGTTCTGTGTGGCCGGAAGGTGGCATTCGGCGGGGTGAGTGGAGTGCAGACCCTCCTGCCTGGGCCCTGAGCCCCACGAGGCGCCCTTCTGAGGAGGCGGCTCTGACGGCAGCAGTGTTGGGCACCCCTGATGAGAAGGGCCCCTTCTCCTTCCCTCTTTCAGAGGTGCTCAATCATTATTTATTGAGGTCTCACTTGGCCTCTTGCCTAGAGAGTGGAGAAACACATTTAAAATAAAAGAGTCGGCTTCTCTAAAACTCATTCCTGTCACCTCTAAGCCAAAGGGCCGTGATTTATCGTCTCAGGGTGGATGGAATGCATGCACAGATTTGGGTCTTTTTTTTTAATAATAAAAGAGTGAAAACTGTCATCTCTTAGATTTGCTCCCTCCCCAGCACATCTGCATGCAACCCATGAATAAATACGGCACTAGTAACATTTCTCAAGTGCTCATCGTGTGCGTCTTACTCGGTTGAGCGCTTTCCTTCATCAGCCTCTTTAGTGCTCACAAGAACTCGGTGAGCTGAGCGCTGTTATTCTCACTTTAAAGATGTGGAAGCTGAGGTCTAGAGAGGTGAGAGGCCAGAGCCCAAGTCACACCATTGGGGGAACAGGGGCTGGAATCCCTGACATGATGGCCCTGGTAGGTGTTGTCAGGCCCACTTTGCAGAGGGAGGAGACTGAGGTGCCGCCATGAAAGGGCCTGGAGTCTGGTGTCCTGGTTCTGGCCAATGGTCCGCCAGCAGTGGGAAGGTGGTAGAACTGGATGCCGTGTGCCTTGCCCTGACTTGTTCCAGGCCTCGAAGGCAAGGGCCTCCCTGAAGTGGGAAAGGGCACCGGGCAGCCTCAGCTGGAGAGAGGAGCTGGCAGCGGTCCCTGTGGCCACACCCTTTGGACGTTTCTAAAGCCCGGGCAAGGGCCGCCTCTGGCTCATCTACCCCCTTCTGTCAGCCCGTCGTTCCCAGGCCCTTCAGTACCCCCCGAGTCCCCCCAAAATCACCGGGGACACTTTTAAAAGGGCAGATTCCCGGGCCTCGAGATAGGCCTGTTGAATCAGGAGCTTGATCGTGGGACCCTGGGAATCTGCATTGACCTCACCCCGGGTGGTCCTGAGGGGCGTTCAGGTTTGGAGAACCACAGGTCTAGGCTTCAATCCTGAGACCCCCCCGCCCCAGAGGGGTGGAAATGGCTGTGGATTCACTCTGAGATTCCAGAAGGACCGTGGTTACTTTGGCCAGGGGAGAGGCCGTGATATCAGCCCCAGACATTTTGGGGATGTGCTGGAAATAGCTCACCGGCGGAGCATTTCTATTTTTGCGTCTGTGGGATTAGGCCTGTCTGGGGGCTGCAGCCTAACATTTTTTGGGGGGTATCTTTTAAAAAAAATGGTGGCAAAATATATATAATATAAAATTTACCATTTTAACCATTTTTAGGTGGCCCAGTTCAGTGGCAGTAAGCACACTCATGTAGTTGTGCATGCAGCCCAATCTAGAGGGCTCCTTTTGGAACGCTCTAGGAAGGAAGGGCTGTGCACACATTAGGTGCTTAATAACTGCTTTCAGATGCCAGTGGAGCGGTGGGGATTATTGGGGTGATGGGTTTGTTATCATGCATTAAGTAAGCATCCTCGTTTCTGACTTTCTTATGAGCACCTTAACCTCTGTCTGCGATGCTGATGGAGGAGACGCTGGGGACTTATGTTTAAAGCTCCATTTCTATTTCGGGGCCAGGCAGGATGATGAGTTCATTGTCTGGTCAATGCCAAGGGCAACTTCCCCTGCCTCTCCCAGGGCCCCCTGCAGAATAGAGGATATCTCTGTCAAAAATCCAAGTTTCCCTCCTCTGTGGAGACGGTAAGAGGCAACCCACGGTCATGACGGGGACTCGGGTTTCAAACGCTGCTGACTCAAGACCGGTCTGGTGGAGAACGGAACAAATGGGCCTTTTTCTATTTAAGAGGAGGTTTTTTTTACTGCATGTCAACAAAAGATCTGTAGATAATCTTGTTGAACGTTTCACACTGCTGACTTCATAAGTGTAAGAGCACTCATGACCCATTTACATTTTTCGGTGCATTTGGGTTTATTTCTGTGGTTACCGTGCCCTGAGGAGGCTACAAAAGCTGGCCTGTTTGGTGGCGGAGCACACTGCCAGCAGAATTTTGGAGAGCGTCACAGCCCTGGAGGGAGGGCCCGGAATCAGCCGGTGGACTGAGTGACAGAAGTGTTGCCTTTTGCAGCTGGAAGGGATCTCAAATAGAGTAACCCCCCTTATTTAAGGATGAGGATATTGAGACCCAGAAGTGCAGTGGGTCTTTACCCAAGGTCACTGCTAGTTAGGAACTCAGTCCAACACCAGCTTCCTGGCCTCCAGCCCACTGACTTTCCACTGCATCACACCTTCCTGGTCCTTGAACTCAGGCTTCCGTCGACTAGATCGCTTGCGATATATTAAACCTAAAGATAAGTTTTCCTGAATCCAGAGGTCTTTCCAAATTCATGTATATATTTTGTGACTTCTCCATTTTTCTTTTCGTGTATTTGGGTAGAATAGATCTTTGCTTCTGGGCAATCTTTGCTTCTAGACCTTTCTATTAGAGTTTCTTTCCTAAGATCGTTGTCTTCCTGATGACGTGTTTGGAACCCCCTGCCTGCGTGCTGATGGCAGCCCCGGGTACGTTGACTCTTTCTCCAGGATGGCAGCACAGCCGGTTGAAAAGTGGAAAATTGAGTCATCAGCCCTCTGGCGTGGCTTCTCCTCTCCCAGAGTTCTGAAGTCCTGTCTGATATTATTTAGTCAGTGTCTCTTCAGTCTGGGGAGTGATTCAGATGGAAGCTACAGGAAAGACTCAGCAGAGCACTCTGTGATAGGGGTTCTTGAGGAGGCCATGAAACTGGCTGTGCTACTTGGAGACAGATCACCGGGTGAACATGAGCCAGAGCTCTCACATTCCAGAGCAAAAACTAGGAAGGTTCTGGGCTCTTGTGATGGACAGTCGTGTCAGCTGCAAAGTCGGATTAATTAACTGACGAAGTACTAAATGTTTATTGAGGACTTACTTTGTGCTGGCCCCATTCAACATAGGAGACACAAAGGGAAGTTAACACAGATGCTGACATAAAGAAGCAGCAATGAGTCGGTGCCCAGGTGCCTATTATGGGACTTCCTTCCGTGCTTCTGTTTCCTTGTTACCCTTAAAGAATCAGAGGAAGATGCTAGAAGGAGAACGGAGGCACTGCCGACCCTTGACGTCCAGTGAGGGCTACGTGTGTTCTACTTTACCTCCTCCGTGTTCCCGGTACAGTGTGGCGGCTCAGTGAATATTGTTTTCAATGCACAACCCCTCTTTCTTTTTAACTTTCATATGGGAGGCAGCTGTTGTGAACATGGGTCTGATTCACCTGGGTTCGGGTCTCTGCTACAGCACTTAGCTCTGTGCCCTTGGGCAAGTCTCTTACGCCCCTGAGCCTCCATTTCCTCAACAATGGAATGGACACCCAAGGATTCATCTTGTGATCATGGGTGGCCACTTAACCTCTCTGACCTTGGATTTCTCATCTTTAAAATGAGAGGGAATGAGGATGAGTGTGGAAGGCCCATTGGAACAGGCAGACAGCTAAACAGATATTTGGGAATGGGCTATTCCTGTTTTTCTTGAATGAAGTTTCAAGAGAATAAATATATTCCACTGTGGGTAACTTCCAGTTGCCAGTGTGTGGGTATGTACCCTGGGCTGCATCCTGTGGACTCCCAGCTCTGATTCTGCTGTCTGTCTGCAGCCAGCTGTGCTCATGAGCTGCAAGGTAATTTGAATAACTCTTTAGGCCAAACACGATTGCAGATAAAAGTTCAATGTTTAAAGATCCTGTTTCGCAGTACCCAGCTGACCGGAAGCGATGTTTTGGATTCCGCGTGGCCTGGCTCACACACTCTCTACGAGCACTGATAGTCAAGAGGCACACGGAACTGTTATTTGTAATCAAAGACCACAGACAGTGGTCACAAAGACCAGCCCCAAGTAACCAGTCCCTTTTACTTCCCATAGCCATTTGACGAAAAAGGTCTGAATTTGGAATCAAACCATTCGGTTATTTCATTAGAAGATTGAAGCCAGAAATCGTTTGTGACTTTCCCCCCATACGTTATGGATTTGGGGGATAAAATATCTTTTGCAGTTTCTGTTAACAAGAAGGAAGATCCCAGGCTTACGCCAGAGTATAAAAGAAAATTGAAACTAAAGATCAGTTTTTGGATTTGACTAAAGTTTCTAGTATGTTCAGCTGCAGTAAAGCCAAAAGCTTTGGCTGTATGCACAGGCTGATATAGTAAAGTTTAGGACATTAAAAAAAAGGTTAATTAGGTCAGTTGGATTAGACATTAGGCTACCTGTTTCCAAATACTATAAGACTCAATTTCTTATTTCCAGGACATCCATCAGCCTTTTCCAACCTCTTATAGACGGATGCTTCCTGCGTCCTCACTCTTCTGGACGTTGGATCCTGCTCCCAGGGTTGTTGACTTCCTTCACCTCCTGCTGGAGGAACCACCTCAAACTTGGCCAGGGGGCCAAGGAAGTCATGGTGATCTGTTAATATTTTTGAGATATTAGCACTATCGATGTCTATATCTATCTATCTGTAGATGATGCAAGCGTAACCATGTCAACTGTTTAACAGAGTTTTATAGGAGAAAAGCTTGATCATTGAGAAAATTCTACCCGTTTGTTCTTGATGTTGTAGTTATTGAAATTTTGAGAAAGCT
Organism: Equus przewalskii; assembly: GCF_037783145.1. Classification (NCBI taxonomy): domain Eukaryota; kingdom Metazoa; phylum Chordata; class Mammalia; order Perissodactyla; family Equidae; genus Equus; species Equus przewalskii. The sequence continues at coordinate 28,527,663 of NC_091859.1, forward strand.
GGTTAATTTTGATTTGGTGGCCAAACAAACCTTGGAGAGGTACTAGAAATCATTGATGTATAAAATAAAAAAAATTTAAAACTTCAAAAAATAAATAAATATAATTAAAAAAATTTAAAAGTTAAAAAAAGAAGAAATCATTGATGTAGAGGAACACTGGCGGGGATTTCTGGCCTCGACAAGAGCTGGGGTGGTTATTCAGAAGAGGGTCCGGTGATGGAGGGTCTTTCTTGATCCTGCTGAAGACCCACTGTCCCGGTGTGCCCTGACACTCACTCAGGGGGTGGGGTGGCTTCCGCTGCTGTTCAGGACACCCGGGCAGGGACCTTGGTGTTGTGATGAGTGGCTGGGGCGCAGGGCTGTCTCCGGGGGCCGGTTATCCTGGAGCCGCCTGCCTGCCGGCCCCTGAGCCAGCCCTCTCTCTGGGGTCACCCTCAGAGGCTACAGGGCATTTTGATGCTGGGGCACTTTGCCATCTGGACTTGACAGTTGTCTTGGCTCGGAAAACAAAACATTAAACCTGCGGCAGATTGAGAGACAGAGGGACGGAGGGAGAGAGACAGAGGAGAAGCACACTCCTTCCAGGGTTTGGGCTTTGAGGTGAGGGATGGAGATGGGGGCAGGCCCACGGGTCTAGGAAGGGAGTCAGGGATGTCCATCATCCTCATTGTCGCTTCTCTGTTATCAGCTCTAAGAAGGCTGTGATTGTGAGATGCATCCTGATTTCAGAGAAGCTAAAAAACGTGAAAAGAGTATAAACAGTATGTGTACGTTAGAATCGTGGCTGGCAGTGTACTCGGTGCTTCAATTTCATGTAATCCTCTCAAATAACCTTTTGAGGCGAGTTCTCTCCTTATCCCCGTCTTACTGGTGAGAGAGCTGGGGCGCAGAGGGGTTCCAAGGCTCCCTCAGCTGGTTAGTGGAGGAGCCAGGCTTGAAGCAGTTCTGCCACCCTCAGGGCTCACCCTTCGTCACTTTGCTCTCCTCCCTGGTCATGAAGTCCGTGTTGTCGTCGCGTGTGTGTGTTTGAACGCTGTGATGTCAGCATTTTGACCCAGCTGTATCAGACAGATATGTTGACTCTGCCCCATTACTTTTACTAAGTAGCTTAAACCTCTTTTCCATGTTTTCACATAATTACTCTTACTAAGCGATGGACCCCGAGTTTTGTGAAATGCTGCTTTCTGTGTGTTTTCGTGTCTGCTCTGCTCCCGCTCCTCTTCTATGTCAGGTAGATCTCTATTGATAACACTCAGAGATAATAAACGTTTACCTGCTCTATCCGTCTAGAGAATCTGTCAGTTACTAGCTGTGTGACTTTGGCAGATACCTCCCTGAACTTGTTTCCTCATCTGTAAAATGGGAATGATAACACACATGTTTTGGGATGGGAGCAAGGAAAGAAAGGTTAAATAACACTTGCATAAATGAGTGTCTGACATTCAGCTTGGCATATAGTAGGGACTCAAAATATCTTGTGCTTATTCCTGTCCCCCTCCTCCCCGGGTCACCTGCATAGTAGGTGGCAGCAAGCCTGGAACCAGAACCCTTTCCAACACACCTGGCCACTGCTCATAGATACAGACAAGCGAGCGTTCTCGCATCCTCTTGTAGCTGTAACCATTTGCAGACACCTTCTCATTGTTTTACAGCTTTTTAATGTGCCTGCGCAAATGGACCCTGCCTGGCTGGCTTTGAAGGAATTTCAAGATCTAAGCCCAGCCTGACACGTGTGCCGCAGCCCCAGAGCCGTCCCTTCCTCCTTATCATGGCAATGAGGATCTTGTGCACAACTTTCTTACCTTGTGGAGGAAGACGGGACTCTGTCTTGCCTTATTGTCATAAGGCTTTTTTTTTTTAGGGAAAAAGTTTCAAAATGCTAAACATTTCCCTGGCGATAATCACCTCAGTAGCCTTGGTCCTTTTTTGGGTTCATTCCCCTCCCATTGCCTGTGTTCAGAGGGCCTACGGAGCTAGCGTCAGCAGCGAGGGTCAGCGTTGCATCTTAGATTCACTCGAAGGCAAGGAGGGAGCGGGGGAGATGGGGAGCGTGGGCACGCTTAGTAGGCTACAGCTGCAGGGGGCTTTCCTTCTGACACATTTCAAGAAGAATAGCATTTGGGGTGCAGCATAGCTTCCCCCCAAGTCTGAGTGTACCTTCTCTGCCCCCTCCCCAGCCTCCCCCCTCATCCACTTTTGGATCTTCTTCAGCGTCTGCTTTTACCCACCTCACCCCTGCACCACTTCATCATGGCAGCAACTTAAGTTATACCTAAGCAGCTCATAGTCCTGAGACGCGCAAAAATTAAGTGCCCTCATTGTGCTCTCATTTTCCGAAGATCTATTGGGGAAAAATATCCACATCAGCGGCTACAGATGAGTTTGGGGTCTTCTTTGGGAAAATTCCAACTCTGTTTAGACCTGCCCTGGCTTTCAGTAGCATCTTTAACATTTAGAGTTGCTTAGGATCTGGATTATATTGAAGTCATCGTTTTTAGCTGGGAAAAATATATACAACGTGGAAGAAAGCATAAAAGCCATCCTAACAATTGTTTTCATTTTTATTTGTTGTCATTTCTGTGTCTATATATTTACAGAGCTCAGATCTTGATCTTCCCAGTGTTTTGAATTCTGATGCTTGAACTTAAGCTCCGTTTCCATGTCTTCACATTACTTTTAATATCAGTGTCATTTTTTGAGTAGTTCATATACTGTGATTTATTAGTGATGTACCTAAGTGAACTATGATTTATGAAATGGTGCTTCTAATCTCGGACATTTTAGAGTGTTTACAATTTTTGGCTATTGGAAGGGAAACATTATGGTAAACATGTTTGCGCATAAATCTTTTAGCTTCTGTTGAATTACTCCCTCGGTGTAATTTCCCAAGAGAGAAATCGCTGTCTTTGAAGGCTGTAAACATCTTCACGGCTCCAGTGATCCAGTGCGTACGGGGAGATTTTTAAAATCCGTGTTCTCTGTTAAAATCTTGTGCCAGACAAACATCAGAAGGAAATAATACAAATGAACAATTAAAAAGATAATTCCCATCTTTAACTCATCTAGACATACAGAGATGAAAATATGAGTTTGGGTAGATGGGTGGCTGGGTGCCTTAGAAGCTTCCAGCTCTTTATTACTGTGAGCCTGTCTTTGGCTGTGGGAGATAATCTCTTTCTAGCTGTCTCTCTAGATCCTCATTCTCTTGCTTCTGGAGAAAAGGTACACACACCCTCTGTGCAGCAGGCCCGCGTCAGCAATTTGTAGCTGTCTCACCATCGTCTTGAGCGAAGTCAAATGGTTAGACTCCATGGTCCACCACCAACTCCTCTGTCCATTAAGTGTCTGATAGTTCTGCTCTAATTCGTGAAATAATTTAGTATCCACAGATTAATGTGTATATGTCATAACAGGGCGATTTTCGGTTGGAATAGAGGATATTGAGGCGCTTTCTTGGGGAATAATTAGAAAAAGATGGTACTGGCCATCAGGAATGCTAGCTAATTATAACTCATCGAGCCCTTAGCTTCTGCCAGGTGCTGCTCCAAAACCTGACCCGGATTAATTTCTTTAGTCCTCACACCATCCCTACTAAGTGAGCATATTGTGATCCCCATTTTACAGAGAGGTAACCGAGGCCAAGAGGTTGGGTTTATGTCCTGAGGTCACACAGGACATAAATCCGTGTGTGTGAGTTTCCTAGATCTGCCATAATAAAGAACTACCAACTGGGTGATTTAAAACAACAGAAATGTATTCTCTCACAGTCCTGGAGGCCAGAAGTCTGAAATCCAGGTGTCGCCTGGGCTGTGCTCCCTCTGCAGGCTCTGGGGACCAGTCCTTCCCGGCCTCTTTCTAGCTTCTGGGGCTCCGTGGCCATCCTCGGTGTTTCTTGGCGTGTAGCTGCGTCGCTCCAGTCTCTGCCTCCATCTTCACGTGGGCGTCTTCCCTGTGGCTCTCTGTGTCCTCTCCTCTTTTTCTAAGCACACAAGTCATCGGTTTTAGGGCCCACCCTAATCCAGTATGACTTCGTCTTAATTTAACTGATTACACCTGCAAAGACCCTATTTCCAAATAAGGTCACATTCGGAGGTTCTGAGTGGACGTGAGTGTAGAGGGGACGTGCTTCAGTCTGCTACACCATGGTCTTAGCCAGGACCCGTTTCTGCCTTCTAGGACAGGATGGGGGAAAGAGAACGAAAGCAGCAGCCTGGGCATGCTCCAGTTTTGCCCAGGTGGCCTTGAGGGAGAGGACGGACGGGCGCCAGTCCCCTTGGGGCCTTTGGAGAGGCTGTGTGGCCGGGAGGGAGTGGAGACCTGTGCAAGCGGTGGGGTTGCCTGGCACAGTCTTGCGTGCGTGTGAAATTGCCCTGCGCGGCGCCGAACGGCTTTCTGCACTCGAGGGGAGAGAGTAGCTTTGGGGTTAATGCCGCGCCATGCTTGAGTAGCTTAAATAAAGCTTACCTAAAATATTTCCCTTCTCAAGCAGCCGCAATCGTCGATGTCTCTGGAGCAGCGGGGGAACCCCAGAGGCAGGCATAAATGTCTCCAAGTCGTAAAATCAGACTTGGAGCTCCAGCCGCAGGGAAGAAAGTATTTTGGCATATTATCTGCATTGCTGCAAAATAAATTTATAAGCATTCCAAGGAAACTGCAGGGGAGAGGGTCGAAACTCTCCGGCAGGAAAGGAAGGGTAAGTGAAAATTAACTGTGCAATGCCCATAATTACGCCTTCAAGGTGTGTGGAATGTAATTAAGAGGATCGGGGCTGCCGATGCTGTCTCTCTTGTTTTATTTAAGTGAACATAAAATGTACTTTAGAAGGGCTTTCCTATGTTCACTGCCAATTCCGATTCCTTGAACTGTGTTTCCCACCCCCCGCTCATATGTTTCTCCACAGTGAAATCCTTCCACCGCTGGAGGGGTTTTCAGGAACAGAATTTGTGCCGAGGTTTTGAGTCGGGGCTGGTTCTCTTCCTCCCGGGGCCTCAGACCCCCGCCCTCAGACCAGCCTGAAGGTGCCAGTTCCTGTTAATTTCTCTGTTAACGCGAGCATTTGCATGTCATGGAGGGTGACACTGTGTACAAAAAAAGCTTCTAAAAAAGCTAAAGCTACAAATCTAGGAAGCTAGCCTTTGAATGAAGCATCCTCCCGTCTACTCATAATCTAGTAAATTTTAAGTTACTTTTAGGACATCCTTTGGTTAATATTTGACTCCCTAACAAATTTAGCCTTCTTTTAACATTTTAAATTGCACGTAAAATTTAATATATTTAATGTCCTTTTTGAGTACTTCAGTTGCCTGATTAACAAATACTTAAATAATAAATCTAATACCTCGAACTTAGAAATAGAGTGAATCTTAAGTTTCTTAAATGCTCCAATATTGTTTGTAAACTTAGAAGATTTCAACTTAAAATCTCAAATCAAATAAATTGTTCAATGAAATCTTTCATGTTGGTATTGCAAGCTAGATCTCCTACTCAAATAGTCTTGAAAATAGTAATCGTATGGCTTTTCTTCTTAAACAATTCTGTACTTATTTTAAAAAATAGCCTTATTGAGATGTGATTTACATATAAAACTCACCTATTTTGAGGGTAGGGCTCCATGAATTTGAGTATGTCCGCAAAATTATACAAGCATCGCCACAAGCTAATTTTAGAACATTTCCATCATGCTAAAAAGAACCTTTGTGTGTGTTTACCATCACTTGCCATTCCCACCCCCGGCCTTAGGCAGCCACTAGTCTACTTTCTGTGTCTATAAATTGGCCTATTTTGGACACTTTCTGTATTTAATTTGAAATCATGCTACGATTTTAAGGAAACAATTTTGCCATCTCAAACAATTGTGGAGTGACCTTCTCAAGCCACTTTTTGGGCTACCACCTGAACTTTCTTCATGAGTTGACCCCTAGCTGGGGAACTAAGCTCTGCCTCTGAGTGGGGGCTCTTGCAGCCCAGGACCCAGACTCTGGTCACTTGCGACTTAATTCAAACGTCTCTCCACAGAAGACCCAGCCCCCCCTGGTGGCTTCCTTCCACTCTGATTCTTTGCCTGTCCGCTGGGCTCTCTGCAGTAAGACCTAGCTATAGTGAGAGCTGACTGAAGACCCTCAGGGAGGTGTCTGGGTCCAAGGCCAGGGTTCTGAGGTCATGCTCATACAGCCGTGCTCCTGTGACCACCTACTGTCCTCACAGAGCGCACTCGGAGGCCAGCAGCCAGGGCACTAACCCAGCCGCCTCTGGGCCCTGCCTTGGGTTCACGCTCCGCGTTCCAGCAAGCGAGGACTCACCCAGATATTTATACACCCATGTTCACAGCAGCACTATTCACAAGAACCAAAAGGAGGAAACAACCCTCATGCCCATCGACGGATGACTGGATAAGTAAAATGTGGTCTATGCATTCAATTCAGCTATTATTGAGCCTTGAAAAGGAAGGAGATTCTGACACATGCTACAACACGGGTGAAGCTTGAAGACATTCTGCTGAGTGAAATAAGCCAGACACAGAAGGACAAATATCGTAAGATTCCACTTCTATCAAATACCCAGAATAGTCACGTGCTTAGAGACAGAACGTAGAATGGTGGTTGCCAGGGGCTAGAGGGAGAGCGGCAAAGGGTTAGTGTTCAGTGGGTGCAGAGTGTCAGTTTGGGATGATCCAAATAGTTCTGGAGGTGGATGGTGGTGATGGTTGCACAGCACTATGCATGTACTTAATGCCACTGCATTGTACACCTACAAATGGTTAAACTGGTAAATATGTATATTTTACTATAATTTTAAAAAAATAAGCAAAACCCCACTTGTGTTATTCTCTGTCTTGAAGATCTTATTCAAAGCTTCATCTCAACTACAGGCTCAGATGACTGCTTTCCCAGTCTGGCCCCAGATCCTTTTTGGAGTGAGTTAAGGTGTCGATAAAGAAAGGAAGACAGCTTCTTCTAGCCGGCACACCCTTTGCAGCTCGGTTCCCCCCAACACTTGTTAGGACTTTCCCTGTGACACCGCCCACCTGGTCCCCTGGACTCGCTGGCCCCAGCTGGAGTGAGTTTCTCCCTTTCCTCTTCTCCAGATTGTCCTGCGTGTGCATCATCTGTGTACCCACTGGTTTCTCCTGCCTGGCTGGTCCGGGGTCTCCAAACCCTTTCTGAGACGCAAATCCCATGGGATGCTCGTTCAACTCTTGGCTTCCCAGGCCCCTCTCTGGGACGTCTGATGCAAAGGGGCTGGGAATGTATGTTTCTTTATAAGTATCTTGGGTGACTCTTATGAGGAAAGTTTAGAAGACATTGGATGGGTAACTGTGTTTCAAAAATGGTCTAGTTTCCAACTTTTGGGGAAAAGAGCTCTGATTCATTCATTCACTCATTCGTTCATTCATTCAGGCCCTGAATTTGGACCGTCTTTTAGGTACTGAAGGTATCCTGGTAGACAGGACAATCCAAGTCCCTTCTCTCAGGGAGCTTACGGTCTCATAGAAGCGATGGACAGTGGCCAGTAAAGCATTTAACAGAAAAAGTCAGGAGATGATAAATGCCTTGAAGAAGAATAAAACAAAGCAGGCGAGAGACAGACAGTGAGAAAGGGAAGACAGACTATGTTAGCTAGCATGGTCAGGGGTGGCCTCTCCAGGGAGCTGATAGTGAGGTGAGAGAACACAGTCAAGAAGAAAGCACTTATAGTGGTATCAGGGAAGAGTATTCCAGGTTGATGGACCTGCAAGTGCAAAGGCCCTGAGGCCACTGCTTGGCATTTTTGAGGAACAGGAAGAGGTGGGGTAAAAGGCAAGTAGGAACTAGGTCATGTGGGGCCTCTGAGGCCATAGAAAGGACTTTGGATTTTGTTCTAAGATGGTGAGAGGTCTTTGGAGCAGGGTGGAAGTTGTGATCTGATTTATATTTTTAGAAGATTATTCTGGCTGCTGATAGAGAATAGATTAGGGAGGCCGAGATGGCAGCAGGGAGACCAGCTACAGGGTTTTTGTGTTAGTCCCAGGGGAGGTGATGGTAGCTTGCTTGGGCCAGGGTGGTAAGTGAGGAGATGAGCTGATGGGGGGGGTATGGCAGGTGAGAGAGGGGACTCAAGAATGACTCCTGGCTGTTTGGTCTGCCCAGCTGGGTGCCTCGTGGTGTTTACTATGATGGGGAACACTGGGGAGGGGCGTTTTAGGGGTGGATGTTGTGAGTTCTCTCATCAGTATTTAATGAATTCAGCTCGTAAACAAACTCAAGTTGAACCTAAATGAACACTCTTGTCCCTGACTTGACTCTTTCAAGATGTCTAAGCGAGGGGCTTTTAAACCATGTGTCACGACCCATTGGTGAGTTGTAAAATCAATTTAGTGAGCTGTACTAGTATTAAAAATATATGTAAGAGAACAGAAAATATCGGTTTATCACAAGTAAACTGGGAACAAAAGGAGAAAGGGACAAAGACGGGAGTCAGGAGACCCGTGTTCCAGCCGCGGCTCTGCCTCTGGTGGCTGTGTGACGTTGACGAGTCACTTATGCTCCTGGACGTCCATTTCTTCACCCGTAAAATGGGGCTGGGGACCAGGTGGGTTCAACCGGATTGGGGTTTCTTAACCTTTTAAAGCCCGGCTCTTCCTCTCTCTTCCCTCCTCTCCGTTTCTCTCCCTTCACCTCTTCCGTGTTCTCTCAGTGGGCGGACTGCAAACTCTCCTGGCCAGGAACGTCACTTTTGAGTTTTGCATCCTGCCCTTTCTCTCGCTCAATCGGAACCAATTCTGAGGGTCCTTTTCCTCAACTGTGTACGGTAGTACCCCCTTATCCTTGGTTTCGCTTTTTGTGGTTTCAGTTACTCGGGTCATCCGCTGTCCAAAATATTAAATGAAAAATTCCAGGGCCTGGCCTGGTGGTGTAGTGGTTAAGTTCACACGCTCCACTTCGGTGGCCCAAGGTTTGCCTGTTCAGATCCCGGGTGTGGACATGGCACTGCTTATCAAGCCGTGCTGTGGCAGGCGTCCCACATATAAAGTAGAGGAAGACGAGCACAGATGTTAGCTCAGGGTCAGTCTTCCTCAGCAAAAAGAGGAGGATTGGCAGCAGTTAGCTCAAGGCTAATCTTCCTCAAAAAAAAAAAAAAGCCATTGGACTTGGTCTCTGAATGCCCTTCTTGTCCTAGATGTGCCTGATGCTGTGCTAACCTGTTTGATTGACAGCTGGTTGAGACAGGCGCAGGCACCTCGTGCGTTTTGCAAGTCGGTACAACCCTCTGCTCTGGGCACATTCTTGCAGATGGGCCAGAATCATCTAGAAGAGGGAGTGGGTTGACTGCCAAGGCCGTTGGTTTTGGTGAGTGTACCTGATGGCCCAGTTCTTCTCCTGGCAGGTCACTGTTGTGATGTGCACAGTATATTCTTCAAAGTCGAGTGTCAGAGTCCCTCGGGATGCTTCCTTTGGCAGTAAATCTCCTGGCTCTTAGATGAAGCTGTGTCTTTTCCCTTCCCGAGTTATACCAAGTGCATTCACCTAATTCTTAGATTTATACCTTGACCTTCATCTGCCAAAAGTTTAATTCACTTTAGTTTCACAACCACCTCCAGAGGCTGGGCGTCAGGAGCTTTGAGGCACTGACAGCAGGAGAGGAGACTGACATGGGGGTTAGCTATAATAAGGGTTCAGATTGTTCCCAAATCAAGTCAAACCCCAAATCCCTCAGTATTTTTAGTGGCTGCTTGTCGAGGCTCCAATAAGGAGAAACAGATCTGGACGTGGTTTTGAATGGCTCCCGGCCGCCCCTGCTGGGGGGACTGTGAGAACGAATAGGAGGCTGGGAGATGCAGGTTCGATGGTGGGCTTACTGATGGCTTGGGCCGAACTGGCTCCTGGCTCAGGGTTTGGGCTCCTGTGAACAGGAGTGTGCTGACTATCTGTGAAGCCCCCGCGGGCCCTGGTTGGTGGGAAGACCCTGGGTCAGCATTCAGGACTGCCTTTTGCTTGCTCTCTTCTGGTTCCGAGCCTCTGTCAACTGTAACCCGCCTCATTTCAGAGGAATGGAGGCAAGCGTGCAAGGTTCGGATCCCACTCTGCTACACACTAGCTGTGTCTTCAGGTAAATTCTTCCACCTCTCTGAGCCTCAGTTTCCTTGTCTTTAGAATGAATAGGCGTGATGCCACTGACCTCCAGGAGCTGTGAGGAAGAGAGGAGAGACAGTAAGAAGGGCTAACGTCGACTGAGTGCTGGTAGAACCCCTCGAAGGCACGTCACAGGTCCTCAGGATTGTATCCTAGGCATTTTCTTGATGTTTTTGTTTGTTTAACTCCTGTGACTAAGAAGGCCAATGAAAGAATTTTGAGGAAGTGTGTTAGCAAAGAACATGGCAACTTCTCTTCTTTGTTCTTTTGCTGTGAGTAGGTGGTTTGGCCTAATTGCCGTTAGCAGAAAAAATGTCTTTGGCTGAACTCTCAGGTCACTTGACACATGTGCTGAGTACCAGCTATGCACTAAGCGCTTAGGCAGAGGGCAGACAAGACCGGCGTGGGGCTTCACTGCTGGGGACCTGGAGCCGGAGGGGACAAGCTGGCCCTGCTCTCTCATCCCTGCTGTGGGGGGAGAGCCATTCTGTCCCCTCCCTTGGCCCGGTTTTCTCCTCTGAAAATGAATGAGAGTGGTCACATGGGGGCTCAGAACCCCTCAGACTCAACACGAGTTTTGTTTTGTTTTGTTTTTTTCTCCCCAAACCCCAGTACATGGTTGTATATCCTAGTTGTAGGTCGTTCTGGTTCTTCTCTGTGGGATGCCGCCACAGCATGGCCCGTAGGTCCACACCAGGATCCGAACCAGCAAACCCCAGGTCCCTGAACCAGAACGTGCAAACTCAACCACTTGGCCACTGGGCCGGCCCCAACACATGAGTTTTGATTCTTAATTCTTTGCTAGGCAGGAGCCAACCAGGAATGCCAAAACCTGGACCCACCTGGACACGTAAATGTGCCGAGCACACCCTGGATTCCAAGCACCTCAGACTCCTTGAGATAAAACTGAATCTCACAGAGACTCAGACTTCTGAGTGTTAAAAAAAAAATTTTTTTAACAGACCGTAGTGTTTATGAGGACTTACTGACCTCTCGACTTTATGGGAACTGCTTAGGGCTGAGCCGATCCTAAGCCACATTGTGACGGGAAGGCGCCCTGGAGCTCATTGCTCTCTCCCGCCCCTCCCCACCTTCCCTTTGCTTTGCTCTGCCTGCGTCCTCTCTCCTCCAGCTCTGAGCATCCTGCCAGAGATCCAGCCAGCACATCTAATTCAGGTTCTAGCGTTTGTGAGTGACTCAAAGGGAGTTTCTTCCTTTGCATTTTAAGAGGAGAGGGGAGCTCCAGAGCGATGCCGAACTCAATGGAACATGAGTAAGCCCTGGAGGCGAGGTTCCCAGTGCATCTGGTAGAGGACCGGGTTCTCCCCCGCTGGGATCTCCTAACCCTGACTCTCCCGATGGAACCTCAGGCCCTGGGGCAGGGACAAGAGGGTTTGTTCCCCAGATCTGCCCCTGTGGCCCATGCCCCACCAGAGCAAGAGACCACCAATTTTGCTTCCATGTAAGAGTTTTTTGGGGAAGGAGCGGTCCCTATTTTTGCATTATTAATATTATTACTAGTTATTATTTGTAGATGGTATTTTTCCATTTGAAAAACCTCTTCATCCCAACCTGGAAACCGGTATTTGGGAGTGGATTGAAAACTGGGAAGAAATTGATGGGACGTCTGTTTCACAGCCAACTAGAGCTTTTTCTTTCATAACCTCTTGGCCCCACACTCTTCCCTGCCTCCTTCCCCCATTACCGCTTAACTGCCACCCAGATCCTCTGCGCCCCGTTCCTGCCTCTTCCCCCTGACTCCCCCCTCCCTGCAGCACTTCTCCAGGGGGACTGCCCACTGCCCTGTGCTTAGAAATTGGGAACTTAGAGGTCTCCTGGTTTCCCCTCTTCACCTGAGCAAGGAGAAATCTGAGGCCCAGGGAGCCTTCAAAGTGAGGCTCCTCGTTTGGTGGCAGAGCTAGGGGATAGGCTCCAGGCCTGTGACTCTGCCCATGGAGGGTTCGGGTGCCATATGCATAGCAGGCTATTTTACACGTTCATTTACTTCCCACAACCACCCTGGGATCTAGGGGTGATTACTGCATTTTATAGATGAGTTTCAGAGAGTAGGCAGTTGACTGAAGGTCGCCAGGCCGGTTAATAGTGAAACCACGATTTGAACCCAAAGGGTGCTGCTGAGTGACCAGCTTGTCCCAGTGTGCCTGCGACCTTCCTGGTTTTAGCATGGAAAAAAGTCCTGAGTCCCAGGCAGGTGGTCACTAGTCTGAGCGCGGTGGCTTCCGAAGGGGGTGGGGGCGAGCTGTGACATAGTGTCCTTCCAGGGCAGGCTGTGGGTTGCAAGGCAGAACGGCCCTGTCTTTACAGGAATGGCTCCCTGCGAGGGAGCTGGGTCTGCTCGACCTTCTTCTGACTGGAGGAGGTTGACTGAGACACTGTCCCATTCCATTGGCTTTTGCCATGGGGACCGGACTGTACTCCACTCGGGGCCAAGCATGACTTCATGCGTTTGGGGAAGACGTCTCTGTAATCGCATTGCCGCTCTGCACGCTCGCAGCGTAGGGTAGAGGAGGCCTGGTGCCCATGCTGTTCACAGATCCGTTCGCAAAGTGTCTGGAGTCAGCCGCGCACGTTAGAGCTATTTTGCCAGCGGGAGGAGTAGAGACGCGTTTGGGCCTGGGTGATTAGTCCAGAAGCGCTTCTCTTTGAATGTTTCGGCAAGAGAGAGCACTGATTTTTATATGGGAGCTCTAAGTGTAAAAGCATCCTTTACCGCCTTTACAGACAGCACGGTAAAGTGGCAAAGACCACTGGTTCCTGAAACAGACAACCCTGCATTTGAATTTGTTTCTTACTCTGCCATTTGCTGGCTGTGTGATCTTGGGCAAGTTACCTAATCTCTCTGGGCTTCAGTTTTCTCAACTGTAAAATGGGAATAAATGATATTATTAGTCTTCATTGTTTCTAACTTATAGGGTTTTTATGAGAATTAAATGAAGCATTGTGAGAAAGTCTTAGCATTATCTCAGGCATCAGGCCCCTGGTAAATTCTCAATAAATGGTAGTTCTCATGATTATCATTGTTAAGTATGGCTGTATTTTATACGACCTGAGTTCCAGCCCTGGCTGTGCTGCTGACTACCCTGGGGACCTTGGGCAAGTACTTCAGCTCTCTGAGTTTCTTCTGTAAATTGAAGGAGCTGGACTGTAATCCCAGAGAATTCCAAATGTCTTTGGTTTTGTGAAATGCATCAAAGGCAGGTTCCCACCCAGGGCCCCACAGCATATCAGTTTTATTTCAGAATTAACAATCCGGCAGCTTCTCCCTCCTGCCCCAACAGCCCTGGCGGTGTCCCAGGGAGCCACTTGGAGAGGGAGATGGGCTCCCCTCCATTGTCGAGACCTGACTTTCCATCACCTGCCCTCAGCTCACCGGGAGTGGAGCATCTGCTTAAAAACAACGTGCTCTTCATAGTGAAACAAACATACGTGGCTTGATTTTAATTTTAGCTTCATTTGTGTATCTTGGAATATACAGAACTGTTCCCGGGGCCAGGAAATCATACTGGAAATTGAGTTGATTAGATTCTTACAAAACGGTCTTGAATTTCATGGACTTGAGTTTAGAAAGGAGACAAGTGTTGCAGCTACATAAAACTCTGGTGGTGGGTGGACAGCGGAAGGCCACCGTTAGATGTCCTCAGGGATTCCTTTCTAAGGGCTTTTGATCATCAGATCTTTCATTTTCAAAGGAAAAAATAACAGCAGCCTGATGCTCCTGGCCGTTTCCTCCATATAGAGCAGGAAGCAACCTGTTCCATGCGTGTAAAGAAAGCCTTAAATCCTAGATCATTCGTACCCCTCCTTGAGTACCTACTGTGTGCCAAGCACCAGAGAAACTACGTGAATAAGACGGAGAGGGTGTATATCCTCATACCTGATGTCTGGCATATCTTAGGAGCTTGATAAAGATTTGTCGAATAAGTACATGAATGAGTGTAATAACCGTTAGTTCATAGTTTGGCCCTCACATCATTTTAATGAATCCTATAATATTGGACTACATTGTGTATCGCTTGTCCTAGAAGTGGCCAGACAACCAGGGCTTGGGCCCGGAGGAAACTATGGAGATCTTTGGTGGACTTGCCACTTGACCATTGGTCCAGCGTGGCAGCTGCGAGGTGGGCTGCCTGTGTCGGAATGCTGTCTTCACCTCTCACTTGTCGTGAGACCTGGGCGATTTACCTAACCCTGCTGAGCCTCAGGATGCCCATCTGTGAAGTGGGGACAGTAGCGGTACCCACCCCAGAGGACTGATGTGCAGATTAAACATGTGAACTGTGCTCTCTGAATGTAGGCTGCTCTCTGTGTGTGTCGGTTACTCACCTTTCTCTGGTGCCGCTCTTCCTGAGACACACACAGAATAAACCTTCTCACACCTAGGTGCGTAATTGCCGGCCCACCCTTTGTCTCCCAGGCATGTGGTAGGTTCTCATTATTCTCATTTGGATAGGAAGAGCCCAGAAGTCAGGTTTGAATCTCAGCTTGGGTACTTTCCACCCCGCAAGGCGTTGACCTTGGTCAAGTTCCTGAAATTAAGGGAGGCTCAGAGAGGTCGTCTGTAAAACGCAGGTACTTCCTTCGCTGTGTGAAGGATTATGCTTGGTCGAGCGCCTGGCACACAATGAGCTCTCCATAAATGGTGAGATTGTTGTCGTTCCCATAAAAAGCACACAAGGCCCCTTTGGCTTTTGTGGCCTGGGGTGCCAAAGCTGGTTCCTGTGGCGCCCAGGGAAGTCACAGGCGGGGCTGGAGGAGACCCTGAGGGCCGCCGGCCTTGGGAAGGGGTCCGTGTTGCAGGCCCCACATGGCCAAAGCATTTTAAAGGCCTTGTATTAGAAAAATAAACCAATTAAATAATACTGCCCCCCATAAAAGCTGACTTTTAATGGATTTCACGGCGGGTTTCACTGCGGCGGTCCCGCAGCCACAGGCCTGGGCGAGCCGCACGGCCGCCATGGGGAGACCTAATCATGCACGGCGTGGGCATAATTTTACAAGTTTTATGGCTGTTTTTCCTCCTCCGAAGTGTTGCTATGTCATTGTTCACCGAGGGCAACCTGCGTGCATTTAACAGTTTACCCCGTTTTTGGTGGAAATGAAAAATGAAGTAATAAATTAAAGAAAAACAACGTGGATTTTTTTTTCCCCTCTTCTCGAGGCAGCCGTGGAGGAACAAAGAACCAGTGTTTCTCCGCACAGCCTAATCAAACTCGAATGGCTTTTATGTGTGGACATTGGCCCCCGGATTGCCTCCTCCCCGGAGAGGGCTGCAGGGCGCCCAGGGTGTGCTTGGGGCTCTTACGGAGACCCTGGGAATACCTGGGGCCGCTCTCTGGGGCAGGGGTCGCAAACTACAGCCCGTGGGCCGCATCCGGCCCGCCGCCTGTTTCTGTAAATGGTTGGAAAAGAATCAGAAGAAGTCTATTTCCTGATATGTGAAAATTACACGGAATTCGCATTTCAGCGTCCACGGCTGAGGGTGTGTCGGCACACAGCCACGCCGTTCGGTTCTCCGTGGTCTGTGGCTGCTTCCACACTGCAGCCGCCACATTGAAGACTTGCAAAGGAGATGGACAGCCCCAGACCAAAAGACTGTCTGATCCTTCACAGGAAAAGTGTGCTGACCCTACTCTGGGAAGTAAAGAGAAGGAGAGAGAAAATGCAGCTTCTGGTTTCCTGGAATGGAGCGTTTACACTCAGGGTTTCCATGTGGCTCAAAGGGACAAGTCCGAGAAGCGTTGCCTGGCAAGGCGTAGATTCATCTGGAGACCTTCCAGAAGTAATCGGCTGCTTGTAGAGGTGGCTTCCTCGGTTTTCTGACCTCAGGTTGGCTTCTGAGCAGACGTACCTGGGTTTATCCCCTTCCAGCCAGCCCCCCCGTCTGTTGTGGCTGTGCGACTTTCCTGTCAATCCCCGAGTCCGGCTTGCAGTCTGGTAACTTCTCATCAGCTCACTTGATGGCTCAAGAATGGAGAAGTTCTCATGTCCCCTCCTAGGGCGGGGGGCAAGCGATTTTCGTCATAAATTATGTGCAAATCTAGTTAATGATCTCCAGTACCTTAAGAAATTTATAACAAACACTTTTTTGCTGGTACCCCATTTAAGCATTCTGCCTAGAGTAGTAACTCATTTAATCCTCACACCCAGCCCATGGAGTTAGATCCTCTTCTCATCTCCATTTTATAGGTGAAGAAACAGAGGCACAGAAAGGTTGGGTATCTTGCCTGAGGTCACACAGCTGGTATGGGGCAGCGCCAGGATCCAGACCTAGGCTGTCTGCTCCAGGGAGTGTCGTGCTGTCACTCTGCTCACTACGTGGGAGGTGAATTATTTAGGTTTGTGAAAAGATCTGCTCTCCTTGTTCCACCCATGCCCCTACCAAGTCATTCCACAAGAACACTGCCTCCCATGTGAGAAGAGAGTACTCGTTCATTCGTTCATTCATTCATTCATTCATTCCTTCATCCCGCCCTCCCTTCGACAAATAATTGTCAGCGGTGGCTGTGTGATGGACGCTGTGAGGGGCTGCACGGAGTGAGGGTTTTTGTGAACCAGAAGAATCGAAAAAGAAGGAATGCTTTCTGTTTAAGAACACTTCTTGGTGTCCTCAACCCAGTTGGGTTTTTGAGAAGTTGGCTTAATTCTCCCTCTTGTATTGGTTGTCAGTGCCATCTCTGTCTGTCTGGAAACACAGACCCTCATCCTTTCGGCCTCAAGCCGATATTCTCATTGAAAATAAGCTGATTTACAAGAGGCTCTGGGGGGACGGGCCTCTGACTCATCCTGCGGGGAAAACCGCCTGGGGAACGCTCTGCCAGGCTCTCAGGAGACCAGGGGCTCAGGCCGGGATCAAAGGTCGTTTAAGTGACAGGGGAGGGGAAGGCTGCGGCATTTTAAAGATTTTATTTTTTCCCTTTTTCTCCCCAAAGCCCCCCGGTACATAGTTGTATATTCTTTGTTGTGGGTCCTTCTAGTTGTGGCATGTGGGACGCTGCCTCAGCGTGGTCTGATGAGCAGTGCCATGTCCGCGCCCAGGATTCAAACCAACGAAACACTGGGCCGCCTGCAGTGGAGCGCGCGAACTTAACCACTCGGCCACGGGGCCAGCCCCAAGGCTGCGGCATTTTAAAGCCGTCGCCAAGCCCTGCGCTGGTAGAGCTCACACTCTTGCAACAACTGTCACAATGTCTTTTGTAAGCAGCTTTATGTCAGTGTTTTAGATGCCTGTCTGGTTTTCTTAAAAATTTACTGGAAAGAATGTTTAGCATCATTTGTGTCCTTCTGAGTGCGAGATGCCTGAGTGTTGGGGAAGGTGGGATGGCCCACTGGAAAAAGGAACAGCTTTGCCAGAAGCCGGCTCTCTCTCTTCCTTCCCTACCTGTTTCTTCTTGCCTCCTCTGCCTTTTTTGTTTTGTCAGACAACAAAGCTTTGTTGCTCATTTCTGATGAGCCTCCCCTTTCTTTCCTCAGTCATGCGGAGGAACCCCTTCGGTGTGGACATCTGTTGCCGGAAGGGGTCTCGAAGCCCCCTGCAGGAACTCTACAACCCGACCCAGGTAAGCCCTGGACACTTCCTTACTTCCTCAGCTCTGTCTCCATGCGTCAGATCTCCTTTTTGGGAGATGGGTGGGAGGGGGCCTGAAAAACTCCAAAATTCTGATTTTGGGGATTTGAAACTTCTTCCACTGCCTGGCATTTTATCTTCAGTGGTTCTGTCGTGGTCACCCTTGCTCTATAAAATGGTTCTGAAATTCTAGCGAGCGGGATTTAACATTAGAGAAACACCTTGGTGTCATTCTGGACTAAGCTTTCAGACCTGCCCGGGTTTTGGACCCCTGAGCCACACAGTGGCAGGTGTCAACCGTGGGACTCCGGAATTGCAGAGCCGGCCGAGCTGTGCAGTCTCTCTCTTGGCACCCCCAAAGAAGGCTTACACGTGGGTGTACTTGCCACCCAGCTCCCACATCCGATTATTAAAGCCCAGAGATGTCCCAAGAATTCCAACTCGCTATGACAGTTTGCCAAGAGTCCCTTGTGTGGGGGGCATTTTGTTAAGTGACTGTCATGGTAACTCCAACTTGATTATGAAGAGCTCCTCTTTGAGCAAAATAAGCTCCAACCAAAGAAAAGCATCCTCCGTGGAAAGCCCGGAGCAAAGGGAGGAGGCCTGGTTGCCATGGTGACAGCCTCGTTGGTGTGTGTGGGTCCTGATGTGGAGACTCCAAGGCTTTTCCTTTTGTGGGAACATTAATGAGCACTTGATGCCAAGAACTGGTGAGTGCACAACTAGTGGCCCATCTGCTGACATTTGATGGCCGTTGAGAAAGAAAAAAATTGTACTTCTTTGGGCTGTAGTCTCTGAGCTTTATTTTGTATCTAAATCTTAGTTTAGCATTTCTGTGGACGAAGGTGTTGGTGGAGGAGAGTAATGCTTGGTCCTCAAAGATGCTGGATCCCCAGAAGTCTTGCAAAGGGGTGAGCCTGAGATCTTTCTGATCAACTGCAAACTTAGATTGCCTGAGGCTTTCTTTCCCGGGCTCTCTGGTGACCCAGCAGGGAATTTGATGTCTGGCTTTTGTTTGGTACCCAAATAACCAGATTATTATAGACAAGTCTCCCAGCCTGTTCACACACCCGTCCTTAGGAAGAGGCGGAATGGGCTTCGACAAAGGACGGGATTTCTGGTAAGCTGTGTTGAAAACAACGCGTGCTACCAAGATGCAAACCATTTGCATCTTTTCGTTGACATCCTCTGTTCTGCTTTCCTGGGAAAATTTTATGGGCAACATGTGGCATCATGGGAAGAACCTGTTTCTGAAGTAGATGCCTGTCTGGACAGGAAGTCCCTAGACCGTGTCTCTGCTCTTCCCTGGCATCCTCCACCCTAAGACGGAGCCTGGCCTATCGCCGGAGCCCCCACATGGCTGTGTTTGAAAGACCCAAAGTTCAGGTTCGACTTCCTACTTCCACTCCCCCTGGTCGTGTGGCCTTGACTACATGATGAGTCCTTTCTTGCGGTCAGTTTTCTCATCTCTCCAAAACGTCGGGAGGATGAAATAACTCTGATGGGTCAAGGGCTGTATAAACATGGTTTGTCGTGATCGTGGTCGTGGGAATGGTTTCAATATTGGAAGCCTTGACTTTAGGGTCACCCTGGGTTCAAAGGCTGGTTTCCTCTTTTACAAGCTGCGTGAGTGTGGGCAAGATGCTTAACCCCTCTGAGCCTGCTTTCCCTCGTCTGTAATATGGTGCTAACAATACCTGCCTTGCAGGGTTGCTTGAGGAGATGTGTCTTATTTGGCGCCTCTTATGGAGCTGGTTCATTCTCAGATTCATTTGCACATTCAATCATTCATTTCTTTATCTGCTATTACGAGTACCCACTATGTGCAGCACAGGGCCAGCTGGTGGGCACAAAAGGGTGAGCAGGGCATGTGTAGTTAGCCTGCCATGCCTGGCTCCTCCTGTATCTCTGGGTTGACATGAGTGAGTTAATTGGCGAGGGAGACCCTGCTTGGTCCATTCCTAAACCAGTCAGAGGAGAGAGAGAGAACCTTCCAGAGCAGAGGTCGTCTCTTCCTTCCATGGGTGTTAGGAATGTTGTCCAGATGAGATGCTCATTTAGCAATAGCCTAGGTCCTGGGAGGGAAGATGGGGCTGGAGACGTGGCTCCGGGAGCCATTCGTGAGGGCGGAGGTGGGTGAGTCACCACCTTCCATCAAGAATGTCGTGGGCAAGCTGTCTGGCCCCCTTCGCTGGCAGCCCGGAAAACGTCCCCGCAGGAAGATCTCCCCGTTTCCTCGGGATGTTGTCCTGGGATGTTTTTTTCTTAGGCTGGTTTCCTTTACAAGCTGCAATTATGTTCCATTCCCACGCAAGTTGGGCCAGTGGCGCTTCTTGGAGAGACCGTCTTGGCGATCTTCGGGCTGCTGTGGGCCAAGGCGTTAAGAGGAGAGAAGGGAGCAAGCGCTCCTGTTGCGTTTGGTTGGGTTTTGCGTCCACAAGACATTTACAGACTTTGTACTCCATCGGGCCTGGTTGCGGTTTCTCGTGTTTCCCTACCAGCTGAGCTGTTGAAGCCGCTAAGCCTAGACGTTGATGTTATCACAGAGGCAGATGACAAACCCTGTAATTGCTAGAAATTAAACTGCTCCCGGAGATGCCATTTCCCCTTTTTATGCTGACTGTTTATTTGAGTTTGATATATGATGGTGAAAACAGGAACTGTTTATTTTAGATGATAGGAAACCAACATTATGGCCAGAAGGCACCATCTTGGTGACCGTGTACTGTCCTGTGGACCAGCTGCTGTCTGGATGCTTATTAACATCTCATCAAGTGCTTAGATATCACACCCAGAGCTGGATGTCACACCCCGATTCTGTGTATAGGAGGGTTGAGGCCAGGAAGGTTATATGACTTGCCTGAGGTCACACAGCTGGTAAGAAGCAGAGAAAAGCTTCAAACCCAGGACAAACTATAAATCTGTTTATCTCTACACTGTCCTCACTGTCACCAGCTGGGTTCTCTTGGCAGGAATTACCCCAGCTCCCCTCCCCGCAAAAAGTATCACACCCAGATTTCCATTGGACAAAAGCATAAAAGCTCCCTTGGGAAAATTGGCTTTAATCTGATTTTAGTATCCTGAGTTTTCTTATTTTAGTGTCTTGCAAACCCCTAACCATTAAAACAACAATTGGTTAAAAAAAAGTTCATAGTTGATATTCTTAGAAAAACTGCACTCTGATGTCTTATAATTTTCCTGGTTCTCTGCTGTCTCCCTGGCCCCAAAATAAAACGTAATTGCCGATCAGATCAGCTGGCGTCAAGTCACCGACGGTTCAGAAGTTGCCAACTGCATATTTGTGGGCCGAGCACATCTGTGGGCCGCCCTGGCTCAGCACAGACTCACAGGGCAGAGCGACGTCCTCAGCCATTAATAGGGCATAATTGCCCCTAAATGCCAGCGAGGGCGAGACAGCTTGTCCTTCTGCCTCGCCCACCTCCTGGTCCTTTCGTGGGTTCCCTGAAATCTTCACAGCATCCCTCACGTGGTTCGGCCCTGCCCTGCCTGGTTCTTTCTTTAGCATTATACTTGCTCTGTGATTACCACGTTCCAGGAAGACAGATGCACAGCCCAGGGGCTGACCAGGAATTCGTAAGCACTGAGTCCACGAGGCTTGTCCAGGATGCACCAGATCCAATTGTCTGTGGGTGTTCCTAGGAATCTCTGAGGACCAGTCAATATTTTATTAGAATAAGAATAATAAAATTGGACCCTTATTAGTCCAATCTCCAATGTGTTGAAGTAAATTTACTTCTCTGTAAGGTAGGCTCCAGGAGGAAAGATGGAGAGAGAGAGAAAAAGAGAGAAGGAAAGAAAGTTACTATTCATTGAATGTGTAATGCATACCCGTGACTATTCTAGGTGTTTTTCCACACATATCTCTGAATCTTCACAACCCTAAAAGGAGGGACCCAATAACCCCATTTTTGAGGTCAAGTTAACTGAGGCTCAGATGGGCTGAGCAATTTGCCAGGATCAGAGAGCTCCTAGATGTTCGAGCTGGGCCCCTCTGACCTGGCGAGATTGTAGGAGGATGAGAACCGATCAGTTCAGCTTTCCTGGGTGGAAAACTGCCTCCTTGAGGTTCTCTTTCCCTGTGACTCAAGCTGAGACCTGGGATGTGCTAAGGTTAGTCGGAAATTGCCACAGGCAGGGCCCACGGCTTATGGAGTGGTGTGGACGGCACAGAGACATCCAGTGAGCAGTTGCAGGTTTGGTTTTTCCTTCCTGAACCGGATATTTGGGGGGACCTTTGTCTCCTGGCTGGAGCCAGGCTCCGCAGGGGTCACCCCCAGGAACTCTGCTGCAGGCTAGCATGGCTTGGTGAAACTGCACTTTGGGGTCTCTGATTCAGTTTTAGATTGATAAAAGCTTGAATCGTCCAACAAGGGCCGGGCGACTCTCCTAGCCCCAATCTAGATAGTTTTCTCAGCAGCGCTTGCCGAAATGTGTTTCTCCTACAGTCATTTATAGAATAAACAGGAAAAGACCCGGGGAAGAGAGGCATGTGCGTACTAGAACGTAAGTGCTGCATGATAGAAGCTTTTCGCAAAGTGGTGGGAGAATCGGGAGCGAGTAGTTAATGCTTGGAGGCGCAGGCCGGAGCTGGAATCTTTACAGAGGAGGGCGCATTTGAGATCCATCAGACTTCCCCTGACAGAGGGGAAGGAAGAGTGTCACAGAGGGGAGGAACAGCGGGAGCGGGGACCACAGGTGGCACAGTCCGTGGCACTTTCAGAGAATGGTGAGGGGTTTGTGGCTGGAGTGAAGGGGCATGTTGGGAGCTGGTTGGAGAGGAGGCAGGAAAGGCAGGTTGGTACCAGCTGGATAAGGCTTGTCCGACGTTGTGGAGGGTTTTAGTCTTGCCCCGCTGGCAGGGTTGGTGGTCCCGAGGAGCCCACAGGAGACTGTGTGCAACTACGAACCACCTTCCTTGTCTGCCTCAGTTGCTTGTTAACTGAGGGGCTTCTCTAAGGCAGGCCGTGTGTCCCCTCCCCACAGATCTTCATCTATAAGTTGGAGAGGATGGACGAGATCCATGGTTCCCAACCCCGGCTACATTAGGAGCACTCAGGGGGCTGTGAAGGAAGGACCGGTGCCCAGCCCTCCCCTCCAGAGATTCTGATTTTATTGGTTGGTCTTGGATAGGGCTGGGGGGTGGTCAATATTTTTTCAAAGTTCCCTTGATGATTGTGATGGGCAGCCAGGGTTCAGAAGCACTGGGTTGGAGGGTCTGTAAGGGCCCCCCCCCCCAGTTTTAAAAATCCTTGAATCTTTGATTCTCTCATCACCCATAACCCACTACTTGAAAAGCAACTCAAAGCCTGTGTTGCCCACTGTCATTTCTACTGTCTTTCTGTGAAGGCCCCGTGTCAGTTTTGGCCGCTCAGCCTCATCCACTAGGATGGAGATCATGTTCCCTCATGTGCTCTGTTAGAAGGCTTGTGGGTCGATGCCCTGAGCGCTGGAGACTCAGACTCAGTGGGCAATCCCAAGAAGCAGAGCCCCCAGGCTCAGTCCTAGGAGGAGCCCTGCCCTGTTTATGGGACACCTGGGCCACTTGGCTCTCGGTCCCGTAAGAAGGAGAACCCAGACTTGTTCCAGCCAGGCATCGGATGGGCGCTTGCGAAGGTTCGGCTACAGTCTTAGAAAGCAGCCCGAAGGGACAAAGGGCTCTCTGCCTTTTGAATGATTGTTCGGGAAGAATGATGCTGAATGGACGTATCTGCTGCGGAAGGCAAGAGAGAGCAGACATTGTACAGCCCCCAGCTCTGGTCAATTAATCCCTTCATTACCAACCACCTGGTAAATGACGAGTCCGTCTAATTATCTTGCTTTGACCCAGCAGCTGTCTACCAGCCGAAGAGGGATTAATTGATTTAGTTGTGGACTGGCTCCTTATGCAAAGATATTACTTACTGTCAGCCCAGCAGAACGGCAGCTGGCTGGCAAAGATGAAATATTACATGAACTTGATCTTACACACAGCACTTGGGAGAATACTTCATTATTAATTGCAAATTACAATAGACGGGCGAAGCCCATTGCAAAAACCAGGGACCGTGGGCTGCCTCTTTCACTGTGGCCAGGGGCTCCATTATTCTTGAGCCGAGGAGGGTGCCCTGGTCAGATTTCCAAAGAAGCCAGGACAGATGGAGACTCTAGAGTCAGACACAGTGTGGGAGAGGGCAGTTACTTCACCTCCCCAAGGCTTGGTTTCCCCATCTGTAGAATAAGAACGTGATATCAGCCTTGCAGGTTTGTGAGATTTGAAATCGTGTACAAAAGGCACCTAGAATGGTGCGGAGGGCAGAGTTGTGTTAACCGGTAGGCATCAGTGATCTGCGCTGAGTTCGCTGACCTGGCACTTGTCTTAGGGGGTCTGCAGCCGTGCTGTGCCCTTGTGCTCCAGGCTCAGAATTCTGCAGATGCACACTTGGAATTTTTTTGAACAATGATAAGATAGATGATTTCCTCTTGCCTGGAAGCTACTAGCTAGTCATCGTGAGCACTTCCTAAACATTTTGATTTATGTTATGTGCCTGGTAGACCCTGTTCCTAGGAAGCTTGATGCACTGATTTATAAGGCCACGCGTGCCTCCGTGTGGTTGGTAATGAAGGGATTAACTGACCAGAGCTGGGGGCTGTACACTGTCTCCTCTTTCTTGCCTTCCGCAGCAGATGCGTCCATTCAGCATCATTCTTCCCGAACAGTCATTCCAAAGGCAGAGAGCCCTTTGTGTGTGAGTGTGTGTGTACCTGTCCACTCACCCCGTATTCCGGAAAACAGGCAGATGCAGCTAAGTTTTATAGCTGTCCTGTGGTTGTGTTTGTCACACCCAGTACCTAGCTAAGTGCCTCAGCCATGGCTTTTAAATAAGACCCGGTCCCTGGGTGGTTTTAATATGCTACCATCGATCTCATTGGTCGACCCACATTTCATGCAGGCTGTCTTCATAGGCGGTTGTTCGGTTTCCGGAAGCCCAATTTGACCCACTATATTCAAAGCTGGAGAGTGAGTTCAGTGTTCTAATGGGGTTTTTCAGTGTCAGTCTGTGTGGATAGGATCTGGTATATTGCAACTAGAGAAGGGCGCTCGAGTGACAAGACGACCTCAGCAATTACCAAATGGTAACACAGCTGTAAAATCTGCCACTTTCGGAAAGTTATTTCCTAAATTACCCTCCATTATAAGAGGCCTCTACATAATTTGATTTTTCTGTAAATTACACAACTCTAGTAGCTTCTCAGCCAGTTGGATTTTAACCTTGTTGGAATGGATTGAGCCCAAACAAAGCCCTGGCTTGTTCTCAAATTCTGCGGAGGGGAGATGCCGTTGGGGGCGGGAGGTGGGCATCAGCAGGAGCCTTCCCTTCTGCCTCCTGTCCCTGTCACCCTTCCCCTGGCAGGTCTGTGGGAAGCAGGGTTTCCACGCCACCTCCATCACTAATTGGTGTGAATTCTGGGGCAAACAGCCGAAGTTTTTCAAGCACTGGAGACCTACCTTGTTTATAAAGTAGGAATAAAATACCCACAGTTCAGTTATTAAGCACCAAATTAGAAAATATATAAAAAGTTCCATGCACAGGGCAAGCTGTGCAGTCAAGGCTGATTTTTTGTTTGATTTTTTTTTTGAGGAAGCTTAGTTAGCCCTGAGCTAACATCTGCCACCAATCCTCCTCTTTTTGCTGAGGAAGATTGGCCCTGAGCTAACATCTGTGCCCATCTTCCTCTATTTTGTATGTGGGACACCTGCCACAGCATGGCTTGATAAGTGGTGCCTAAGTCCACACTCGAGATTTGAACTGGTGAGCCCTGGACCACCGAAGTGGAGCACATGGACTTAACCGCTGCACCACTGAGCTGGCCTCTGATTTTTTTTTTAATTAGCTCAGATGAAACCTCCTCCAGGAAGCTCTCCCTGATTTTTCTTTTTCCCTCCAACCTCGGATTAAATGTTCTTCGAGAACAGGGCTGTCTACTCGCTATATAATGTGACTGAATATACGTAATTTGAAATTTTCTAGTAGCCATATTTTAAAAAGTAAGAAAACAGTTGAAATTTATTTTAATAATATATTTTATTTAACTCAGTGTGTCCAAACTATGATCATTTCTGTATGTAATCAGTAAAAAAATTGAGATATTTCCTATTTTTTAAAATCTTTTTTTATGGAGTTATAATGGACATTGAACGTTATATTAGTTTCACATGTACAATATAATGATTTGATGTCTGTGTCTATTGTGAAATGATCACCACAATAAGTCTACTTAACATCTGTCTCCATCTATAGTTACACATTTTCTTTCTGGTGATAAGGACTTTTAAGATTTATTTTCTTAGCAACTTTCAAATATGTAATACAGTACTATTAACTGTAGTCACCATGCTGTAAATTACATCCCCAGGACTTATATTACTGGAAGTTTGTAGCTTTTGACCCCCTTCACCCGTGTCACCCACCCCCTCAACCCCCCGCCTCTGGCACCCATTAATCTGTTCTCTGTATCTGTGAGCTTGCTTTTTTCGTTTGTTTTTAGATTCCACATATAAGTGAGATCATATTTATCTCTCTTACATTTGTATTTGTCTTTCTCTGACTGATTTCACTTAGCATAATGCCCTCAGAGTCCATCTATCTTGTGACAAATGGCAAGCTTTCATTCTTTTTTATGGCTGAATAGCATTCCACTGTATATACATCCCCTTCTTCTTTATCCATTCACCCATCAATGAACACTTAGCTTATTCCCATATCTTGGCTGTTGTAAATAGGGCTGTAGCGAACGTGGGGGTGCATACTATTTTATGTTCTTGTTTTTGTACTAAGTCTGTGAAATGTGATGTGTGTTTGACACGGCACATCTCGGTTTGGACGGGCCGTATGTCACGTGCTCATGGAACTGCCATCGTGGACAGTACAAGTCTATCACATGCACCCTTATCCCACCTCCACGCCCATGTTTCTCTTGTTCATGACATTTCGCCCCTGCGTTTGAAATGAGATTACTAGACTTTGAGCTCCTTATGGGCAGGGGCTGTGTCTTACTCATCTTGGGCACCCAGTTGCTGCTGCAGGCCGGCAACAGAAAAGGGGCTCGGTACCTGTTCGGGCAGTGAGGGAAGCCCCGTTCCTGTGCCCTGAGCAAATCCGGTGTGTGAAGATTCACGCTGGGGAGGTGACCAGGGCTTCGCGCCTCCGCAGGCGCCAAGGCAGCCAACCATCGAGGAGAGAGGTTTCCCGGGGCCCAGTGAGGTCCCTGGTGTGCAGAGTACATCTCCACTCCAGGCTGATGCCTGATGCCCTAAAAACATCCTTCCTGACAGTGTCCGTTCAAGTCCTGTGGAAGGGCTGACAGTGAGAAAGGTATCGGTCATTTCCATCTCAGCTTCGCTCTCACAGATTCTTTCTGGAGACTAGCAGGTGACAGTGTGGGGAGCGGGGAGAGAACGGCTACACGGGTTGGATGCTTGAAGGAACTGGGGAAAGCGAGTCACAAACTAGAAAAGCAATGAGGGGCCGGGGCTGCTTAAGCCGTACCTCCTCCTCCCCCAACACCCAGCCCCCATTCAGCCCTGTATCTCTCTTCCCTCCCTTTCTCCCTCCTTCCTCCCGTTCCTCCTTCTTCTTCCAGAGCGTGTGGCCCACGCAGGAACTCAGTAAACACACGCTGAATGAAATGGAACTGAAATTCCTCTATGTCCTCTTCCCTTCCGCCCTTATTGCATACTCGCTCTGTTCCTTTGCTGGGGCTGCCGTGACAAAGGACCACAAACCGGGCGGCGTAAACAACAGAGAGTTATTGTCTCCCAGCTCTGGTTCCAGAAGGCCATGATCAAGGTGTTGGCAGGGCTGGTTCCTTCTGAGGGCCATGAGGAAGAATCTGTCTGTGCCCGGCACCTGGCTTATGGTGGTTTGCTGGTGATCTTTGGTGTTCCTTGGCTGTAGAAGCATCTCCTCAGTCTCTGGCTTCATTTTCACCTGGAGTTCTCTTTGCATGTGTCTGCGTCCAAATTTCCTCTTTTTGTAAGGACTCTAATCATATCAGATCAGGGCCCACCCACTCCAGTAGGACTGCATCTTAACTAATTACATCTACAGTGACCCCATTTCCAAAGAAAGTCACGTTCTGAGGGGCTGGGGTCAGGACTTCAACACGGGAATTTGTGTGTGGGGGGTGGTGGGGACACAATGCAACCCGTAACACCTGCTACGTGCACGGCAGAGTGCTGGGTGCTAGAGCTCTTCAGTTCAGTGCATGATGCTAGAGAAGTGCGGAGATGGACCATTGACCTAGACTAGGCGTGTGCATGTGGGAGTGTGTGCACGCATGTGTGCTCGTGTGTGTGTGTGCATGCTGCGTGCATGTGGGTGTGCAGAAGCTTTTTCACCCTGATTGAGCAAAGGCGCAGGAGAGGAACTGACTCCACCATCCTTTGCACAATTAAAAGCTGGCAAAGGGAGAAGATGCACCGACTCTCAAGAGACTGCAGGATTGTCCTTCCTGGATGAGCGTTCCCATCCATGTCCTTCTAGTTAAGACAAGCTGTCCAAGATAGAGTTCCTCTGTAGCTCTTGACTTCTAGAAAGGTCGGCAGCTCCAGTGTCTCCAGCTGATCTTCCGCTGTTCAATATCGACATTACCGTGTTAGGAGACACTGCCAGGTGGCTTTGCCCCAGCCTTGGCGGGTGTGGCAGCCCTGGAAGGAAGGTGCCATTCTGGAACATGCCACACAGGGTGTGACACCCGGGCAGACTCTGCTGCTGCCTAAAATGGCCTGTGGCAACGTTTCCTTCTCTTCGTCTTCAATCAGGGATTTAAAGTCACAAAATGGCCAATATATAGTTCTGGGAGTCATCGTGAGTATTGGAGGCATCGCTGTGACCTCCTGTTCCGTCTCCGGCATGTTCCCTCCAGGATATCCACAGATGTATCCGCCGATATAAAGACATCCCACCAAGGCAGAGCTTGGCTTTTGAGAGCTCGGCAGACTCAGTGCTTCCTTGGATCCAGACCTTGCGTCCTGTCCCAATGTTGGGGGAAAAGTTCTGAAAGATAGGGGAATGTCTGAGGCCACACAGCCTGCAGGGGGTCAAGAGCGCTGGCCCTGGAACCAGCCCGCTGGGCCGGAATCCCAGAGCCACCACCTGCCGCCTGTGTGACTTGGGAAAGCTTCTTGCCTTCTCTGTGCCTCAGTTTCCTCATCTGTAAAGTGAGGGTGATACCAGCACCTCCTCACAGGGTCTTGTGAGGATTGAATGAATCCAGAGACGGGAAGGGCTTGGAAAGGTGTCTGGCCCTGAGTGAGGCCGACCTTAGTGCCGTTTGCTGCTGTGGTTGCTATTCAGACACAGGCCAGAAACGACGAGGCAGCGATCCCTGGGGACACGTGAGCGAGGTGCAGTTCAGATCCCTTGGAAGATAGACCTCCATAGAGGCGGGCCACCTTCCACGTGTTAACAGAGAACTCCATCTCTTAGGGCAGGGGTGCTCACTTTGGGCCACACATTAGAATCAAAAAAGGAAATTTAAAAAACCTCAATGCTCAGGCCGCGCCTTCTACCTACTAACTCAGAATTTCTGTGGTGTTTTTAAAAACTTTTTAAAAGTCCCATGGGTGGTTCCAATGTGCAGCCAAGTTTGAGAACCACTGCTCCAGGCTTTTACTGCTCCAAGACAGGTCCGGGGATAAGCAGCCTGGGCATCAGCTGGGAGCTTGTTAGACATGCAAACCTCGGCCCCGACCCCAGCCTGCTGAATGGAGGAAACCTGCATTTTAACGGAGTCCCAGGTGGTCTGCACAAGCGTTAACTGGAGAAGGCTCCTGGGAGAACAGCCCACACCCGGGGGCTCCTAGAAGAAGCAGCCGCTTGGCGCATAGATAACAAAAGGACAGGTGGTCCCAGAGTCTGCATGGATTTCAGAGACAGGGGCCAAGAAGACGTCCTTACCTTGCCCAGAGCCGGGCATGCTTTTGCTTTGTGAAAACCTGGAAAACAAATTTTTGTAGCATGGAGAGCTCATCAGCGGCAGGGAGCTGGACTCCTTGGGGGGCTAGATGGATGGGCAGCCTCTCAGTTCCTCTGGATGCATTTACTATTCCTAACTGGCTCAACTCGGGGAGAAAAATGTGGCTTTGAACAGGTGCCCTGGAAGCAAAGGTCAGCCCCGTCTTCCTGGGTGCTGTGTTCCTGGGGTTAAGGCAACTTGCAGGTTTAGGAGCTGAGCTGGACACCCTTGGGTGCCACAGTCCAGGTTTGTTCTCTTCATGGTTTGGGCTGGTCCTGACCGCACTTTTTCAAGAACAGGGGGAAGGAGCCCAAGGTAGGCCCTCCATGCTCCCCCATCCTCACCCCAGCCTTGACCTCCAGAAGACGTGTTTAGTGTCACCTTCCTGCTTCCCATCACCCCCACTGCCCCAAATGTCAGCTGCAGGAGATCTCAAACAAGGCATTTAATGGAAGAGAATGGAATTTCAAGCCCTAAGGCCTGAGTTCAAATTCTGCCGCTTTCTGTTTCCTAGCAGTGGGGTCTTGGGCAAGCGTCTCAGTGTCTTGGGGCTTCAATTTCCTCACCTGGAAAGTGGGAATAATTTATTTAACTTTAGCTAAAGAGCCCACCTAGGGGTTCGCCCGGTGGCACAGTGGTTAAGTGTGCACATTCAACTGCAGCAGCCTGGAGTTCACTGGTTTGGATCCTGGGTGCGGACATGGCACCCTTCGGCAAGCCATGCTGTGGTAGGTGTCCCATGTATAAAGTGGAGGAAGGTGGGCACGGATGTTAGCTCAGGGCCAGTCTTCCTCAGCAAAAAACAAAAAAAAAAAAAAAGAGGAGGATTGGCAGCAGATGTTAGCTCAGGGCTAATCTTCCTCGGAAAAATAAAAAAAAGAACCCATGTAGTATAGCAGTTACAGCTGGGGGTTCTTGGAATCATGCTGCCTGGGTTCAAATCCATCCTCACTGGTAGGGCAACCTTGGGTCAGTTACCTGATCTCTGGGGACCTCAGTTTCTTTATCTGTTTCATGGGGACAACAGCGGTGCCTACCTCTTTGGGTTGTTATGAAAATTCAATGAGTTGATTTGTGTAAAGTGCCTAGAACAGTGGCCAGCAGTACACAGTCAGATATGTGAGCGACTAGTATTTTTTTACCTTTATGTTTTCATCTTTAAAACTTCCCACTATTCTTCCTTCAAAAAAAAAAAAAATGTAATCGCAATTTGGGTCGTAGTAACTGACTCTCGAGAGAAACGTCTTTTGCCGAGTGACTTTGACTGTCCCTCACATTCAAACACCCTGTTACTACTTTTCATCCTCTATTTTACAGATGGGGAAGCTGAGGCACAGAGAGGCGTTGTTGTTTAAAATAACTCATGCAGGGTCATGCGGTCCAGTTGAGGAGTTGTAGAACCACGAGTCCGTCCGGCTCTGGAGCCCATCGCTCTTGGGGCCAGGCCACCTCCCCCAGCTCCGCTGGCGCGGAGATTCTTGGACTAAATGGGTGACCTGAACTCCTTTGTGGTCCTTAAGTAGAGATGAAACCCCCTCCTGTCCTGGAGAACTTGCAAGTGAGCTGACTCCGTGCCTGCCCTCAGTGGGTGGTCCACTGGAATTAAATGCAGTGAAGACCACGCGACTCCAGGCACCTGGGTGGAGGATGCTGGCTCCTGAGGCCTCTCCTATTCCAGCTCCAGGGTGGCCTGCAGTGAAGGGGAGCAGGGATGATGGGACGTGGTCCGTCCTCGCCCGGCGCCAGCAGCTTCTCTCCACTTCCTGCCTTCTCCATCTATCCCAGAAAGTCAGACCCCTCATGAGGCATACGGAGCATCCTTGGGCCAGGACTGAGATTGCTCAGGCTAGAGACAGTGCCTGAAATTGGGAAGCTGAAGGAAAGGACTGCCATGGGTTTAAGAGTTGGGAAGCTGTTTTTTGGGTGTTTCTTTTCTGAGCTCTTCCCTGCCCGGGTAGGCTCAGCAACCATCCATAATTTTCTCCTCAATTCATTCTTCTTGTCCTGGGCGGGGAGGGGCCTGTTTACCAGCAGTAGCTGACAGAGGGAATCATACAAGAGGGCCAGCTCACCCCCCAAACCCACTTATCACTAAGGGTAAAGGATTAAATAAACTTACACCCAGCCCTTGGCTTTTGCAGACGGGACATTCTGGGTTCCACATTTCAAGAGCAACCTGGAAGTCCATTAACAAGGGACAACTTGTAATCTTTGCTGAGGGACAAATTTGAATCAGAGGAAGCCGGTCTCTCGGCTAATAAATGAGCCCAGCCATGCACACAGCGCAGCAGCTTTGTAATTCTGTAATTGTCATTCCCAAAGAACCCTTATTTCAGGAGATGGAGCCGCTTGAAGATTTTATCTCATTTTGTAGGGAAATTGCATGCTAGAGTGACATGTGGAAATTAGGAGGCTGTCTTGGGACGTGTGCCTCAAAGGTATTTGTCACCACTTAGACTGGCTCACAAATGGTAGCCCCGGTTGCTTCCGCTCTCTACACTGAGTCTGTCTCATTCTCGGGATGGTTAAGCTCAGTTTAGAATCTCAGCCTCAGCTCTCAGTAGGTTTTCCTTCATTTTACAGGATAAATGAGCTGAAGTCTGAGAAGAAATGTGATTTTTTTAAAGGAATTGGCAGACACTAGGGGAGTTCAGAAACAGTTGATATCGAATTATTCACGGTCATGGGGGACAAGGACCGAATGAGAAATAGAAATCCACAGATAATCTCCACACCTCGTGTCAATCAATAGCCTTCTCTTCTGACATGCCCTAAACCGGGCCAAGAAATGGGCTGATTCATCGCTCTCTTCAAAACTGAGATCCTGAGAGAGATCGTTTGCCAACTCTTTCTTAATGAGAAGCATCCAGAAGAACTGAAAAATCTTTAAAAAAAATTTTTTTTTTTATTACTCAGAGTAAAGTGTCAGTTTTCTTGATCAAGTGGCACAAAGGCACTTGTGGGTCAGTTTGTTCATTGTCTTATCAGAGAACAGCCTATAACACGATTTTCTTTTTTGCTAAAAAGAAAAAAATTGCTGGGGTTGAGGCCTAGGTAATCTTGAAATAAGAGGAGCTGGGAGAATGAGAGCCCACTGCAGTTGATAGCTGAGTAGGCTTCCCTGGATTTTCTGGTGTAACGCAATCAGACGGGAAGAAGTGAGAAGTGTCTTGTGAAGATAAGGCCTTGCCCAAAACAGCCCCTGGCAAATTGCTGCCGTTTGTTATCTGATTATTGCACAAGGTGCAGTCTTTCTTGAGCCTAAGAAAGCTTGCTTGTCTTTATCACTTTAGTTGTTCACATTTAACTTGCTAAATAGCAACGTCCAAATCTCATGCAAACCTTGGAAGGTGGTGGTGCTTCTGATCTCAAGCTTTACGCCCTGGGATCCTGGGACACCCCACAGACCACAGCCATCAGTTTGGGGGGCACCTTCATCAAGGCCCAGGGAGAGGATCTGTTTGGGGACTCCAAGCCAAGCCAGCCTCACAGGTGAACGTTTGTAGCAGGAGCTGCTAAACCCAGAAGGGGACCAGAGCAGCATCTGTTCTTCCTCTCTGGTGCTGTCCTTGACCCTGCCCTTGACTCAGGGTCATTCAAGACCCAAGGCCTGCAGCTACTTGCCTTCTAAACTGTGGTAGGCAGAATGGCCCCCCCGAAGATGCCCACATGCTACTCCCCAGAACCTGTCAGTATGTTACGTTACAAGGCAAATGGGACTTCGCAGATGTGATGAAGGTAAGGGCGTTAGATGGGAAGATTATCCTAGCTTATCTGGGCAGGTCCAGTGTGATCACAAGGGTGATGAGAGGGTCAGAGTCAGAGATGGAGATGGGCTGATGGACAGAAGCACAGGTCAGGGGGATGTGAGGACAGGACCAGGAGCCAAGGGATGCAGTGGCCTCCAGAAGCGGGAGAGGTGCATAAATGGATTCTCCACCTTGAGTGGAACTGCCAGCACATTGACTCCAGGACCTGTGACCTCCAGAACTGTGAATAGAACTGTGATGTCTTAAGCCACTGATTTTGTGGCCATTTGTTGCAGCAGCAACAGGAAACTCATAAATGAGCCCTCACATCTAGGGTCCGAGGGAGGCCTGGGAGATGCTGGTTCTGTGCTGTCAAGAAAGCAGAATCTAGCGGCAGTATGGTGAGTGTGCAAAGTGGGCATCCTGGTGATGATAACGGTGGTACTGCCTTCTTCAGAGATTGTCGGGAGCATAAAGTGAGGTGCTGTGAAGATACCTAACAGATCTGAGTTGTGAGCCAGCAACCCTGGTGCCCGAGGCACCGGCTCCTCGTGGCTCACACCGCCCCAGAGACCATGGAGCCCAAATCCTTCTGTTCATAAGCATCTCTTTGACCACCATGCACACCTCCTGAGGTTTACATCGGATCACAGTTTGTCGATGGCTTCCCATAGGTGGGAGATGCTGCTGCTGGGTTTAGTCAAAGTACATTAAAAAAAAAAAGTACTGAATACGTATTAGAGTTAAAGATGTTATATATATTTGCCAAGATTTCCCTTCACGATTATATAACGCTTCCAGTGTTCTCAAAGTACCTTCAGGCCGGCGAGCTTCCTTGAAACTCACCATTCTGTGAGGGTCTGCAGGGCCAGTCTCATCTCCCACATCGTGGATGCAAAGAGAAGGCAGCTCCAGGTATTCGGCAGCTCTCCAAAGGCACGCTCTTAATAAATGAGCGAGATGAGGCTAAACCAGAAAGCTGAGACGAGAGAGGGGAGTAGAGCATGCTGGTTAAGAGCAGACAGCCCCGCCAGTCATTAGCTGGGTGCCCTTAGGCAAGTTCCTCAGCCTCTCTGTGCCTCAGGTTCCTCATCTGTCAGTGTAGCAATAATCACAGTACATACCTCATAGGTGTGTTGTGACGACTGCCGGAAGATAAAGCAATAACAGGCTTAGAACACTGCCAGGCCCGTGGGAGGGTGTCTAATTGTATATCAGCAGCAGAGGCAGCAGCCACAACAACCGTACCCAGGGCCAGTTGACTCCTAGTTCAGTGCTCACTCCAGGATTGCCCACATACAAAGAACCAAAGCCGTCTCGTTCTGCAGGAGCTTTCTGAAGTGCTAAACAATGTCGACGCCTTAAGCTCTAGGCCAGGGGCCCACGAACGTTTTCTAGATAGTCAAATTTTAGGTCTCTGTTGCAAATACTCAACTCTGCCGTTGTGCTGGGAAAGCAGCCAGAGACAGTATGTAAATGGATGGACGTGGCTGGATCTGGTCCCCAGGCGACCTCTGCTTTAGGCGGTGCTAAGAGCCAGAAGCCCCGAGTTCGAGTCCCAGCCTCACCACCCCACAAGGGTGTTCTTGAGCAAGTCATGAAGACTTCCAGGACTCAGGTCCTTCACCTCTCAAAATGGGAGTGACAGTGCCCTCCGAGAGATGGTGAGGCCGTGAGAGCTATCGGTGAGCTGTGGAGGACTGAGCCTAACTTGGTTATTGGTGTTTTGTGCTGGTGCACCGTCGTGGTCCAGGCCCCCTGTGGTAGCAGCAGCACGCACGTGCCCTTGGTGTGAAGGGCTGGGGGCTGGCCGACCGGCTTGACTGCAGTCGCGTGATGAGCTCAGGAAAGCCTGTTTCATTTCACTGAGGTCCATCTTGTTTGGGGATAGGAGGAAGCCCCAGCCCCTGCACGCTGCCCTCTGCGACCATGAGATGATTCTCATCAACGTCACCTTTGGTTCAGCCTGAATTCACTCCATTCTGGACGTTGCAAATGAGCAAAATGACTGTGATGAATGGGAGCACCAGAGAAACACAATGCTCCTTCTCCCTGTCTCAGGCCGGAGAAGTGACACCTGGAGCCTTTGTCGAGGGAAGATGGGTGGTGAATGAATTGCCGAGCTCAATCATAGAACGGTTAGTGAATCAAAGCTTTGTGCCGAGCAGTTATGCATCTCATTAAGATGCGCTCAGTTTCGGCTCGATACTACGGGAATTGTCAGAGCGATTATGTGCAAACCTCAAATTTGAGGTTTGAAAAGGGTCAGCGCATAATTGGCAGGAGAAGAGAAAGAAGGGAGAGGGTTTGAAACAATAGGTAATAAACGGCTGCTGCAGTGAGATGACTGGGACGTCAAGAGGCGGACACCTCGGCTCACTCAGGACTAAGTGTGTGTGGTCTCAGCATCACATTTGGCCGCGTGGACGGTGCATTTGGTGCCCTTAATAGGCCTTTCTGGAGTCAAAGCGGTTTGCTCTGTAGAAAGTTTCAAGCGTAGTGCTCGGGACATAGTTGTTTCATGAGTGAGCGACTGGTGCTGGCCACGTGTTTGTCAAATAAGTGAATGAAGGAGGGAGGGAATGAAGGAACAAATTAATAAACCAATAATTCACCTAAAGTGAAGATAATAATGGTACCTACCTTGTGTGGCTGGTGTGAGAATTAAACGGAATAATGCGCCTAAAACTCTTAGCACAGTGCCTGACACTAGCAGACGGTCCACTTGAGCTGGTGGTGTTATTAGGTTTTCCCCAGTGTCTGCTTGGACTGGCCGAACAAGATACCCCAGACGGGGTACCTCAACAGCAGACATTGATTTTCTCGATTCTGGAGGCTGGAAGGCCAAGATGAAGGTGCTGGCAGGGCTGACGTCTGGGGAGGCCTCTCTCGCTGGGATGTAGACAGCCGTCTCCTCGCTGTGACCTCACCTGGCCTCTTCTCTGTGCAAGTGGAGAGAGAGCGAGAGAGAGATCTTGGGTGTCTCTTCCTCTTCTTCCAAGGGCACCAGCCCTATCAGATCAGGGCCCCATCATTATGACCCCATTTAAGCTCAGTTACTCGTCTTGAAACCACTGGAATAACCTTTTCCTGGGATGAGAAATCGGAGATTCCCCAAGGTTCTGGAAAATTGGATGGACTTCCAACGACATATGTCCTTCCACGTGGGGAAGCCTTCTGCAGAGCCTGTCTCTGTGCTTTTCACAGACCCCAATGTTCATCCTTTTTCTCTCCGCTGTTACACAAATAGGCAACTCACTAATGCTTGTTTTTCCTGAAAACAGCAAAATACCTGGGCGATCTCTCTAAGGCTTTTCCATCAGACAGATGCCGTGGGAGCCAAAATCGACCACGTGGACCTGCGATTCTGTGTCAGAGTGAGAGCTTCTAGATCTCATTTCTTTTTCTATCTTCTTTTCATCTCCAGATCTGCCTGGAAGACAGTTTTAAAAGCTCATTAATTGGAACCCTGCTAATTTAGAATATGTAACATTTCCTCCAAGTTCATCACGAAGAAGGAATTTGTGAAGCAAATTAATAGTGTGAACATAATTAGGAAAGACGAGTCTTGTAGAACTGGGAGGGACTTGGAGGTGGTCCAGACCTTTCCCTCGGTGGCTTGTCGCTTTTCAAAATAAGAAATTGAGGCCCAGGGGGGCGCATGTGGCTCCTCCAGGCTCCAACAGGGGAAGTGTTTACCCTCCTGAAGGACACCAGCCGAATTCACGGAGTCTTGTTTGTTTGTGCAAGACACAGGCGCTTTCTTAGCTCTGGGTTCTTTTTACTATGTCGACTTTCAAGTATTAAAAGTGTATTTAAAAAAGAAAATATTCTGCATCCCAGGTTTTCCACTAATTATGACTGGCCTGCTTCCCAAGTTAGTTTGAGCTATTTTGGTGAGGGTTTATAGTTATTTAATAAGAAAAGCTTTTTTAAAAAACCTCATAAAACCTTCTGTACAATTCATTCTAACCAACACTCCCTCTTATAATTATGTCACTAACAACTTCTTTTTAAAAGACCAGAACTTTTGTCTATTCATGTTAACCTTAAAAGCAGCATTCACCGAACCCTTGAGAAACAAGGAGAAGTGTAATATTTTATAGGTTTGGGGCAGAGCAAATGAAATAATGGTGTGTGAAAGGGTCCGGGCATGGGGACGTAGACACAAATGCTTTGTTTTTTCATCATTGCCATCTCTGGCTGGGGCTGCCGCCAAAGAGTGGCCAAAATATATTTGTGGATGCAAATGCAGCGTTTCCTTGGCGACACCCCAGGGAACGGGCTGTTTTTCCGTGTGACTTAAAAAGGTAAAGGAGATGCTTGCTGATTAATTTAAGTCAAACTGGAACTGCCACAGGACTGGAAGCTTCTCTTCTGCACCTCGGCGCAGCCTCTGTCGGGAGTCAGACCTGTTGGGCGCTAGACGGCAATCAGCAGATTGTTTAGTGAGCCCCGGTGAGGTGGACAAAGTTGCACTGTGTTCCTTAGCCTTGGGACTTGAGGAATGCTCTGCCACAGCCAGGGCCAACAAGAATGGGACGCTCTCAGGTTTGAGGGTGCTTCTTATTCTCTCCGTCCTGAGTATCTAGTGCATCTTTAACTGCAATTTGGGATTGCAGAAGATTAAGCCCTATTCCCTTATTCGTAAAGCCAGCTGTGTACTTGGTAGGATGATGGTGATGCTGATGATGGTGATGGTGAGGATGGTGATGGTATAGCAGTGGTGGTGGTAATAGCAGCAGTAGTAATAGTATTGTTAACATTCCTTGCACACTTACTCTGTGCCAGGCACTACTCTGAGGCTTTAAACACATTATTTGGATCATCACAACCCCATAAAGTAGAAATGCCATTTGACAGATGATGATGCCAAGGCTCAGAGAGGTTAATAACTCACCTTAGGTCACACAGCTTAGGCAAGGGGCAATGGTGGGAGGTAACCCCTGGCCATCTCGTGCCCTTACCCCCGTCACTGCTGCCTGGAACACTGTTCTAAGTCTCCATCTGCTAAGGCTCTTGAGAGTCCCAGGACACATGCTGCTCCGTTACTGTGACTCAGAGAGCTGGGAGCAACGTGTGTCAAGGCCCCAACATTTGCCGTTAAGCCTGAGGTCAGGAGACGGGAGACTTCGGTTCTCTCGCTTAATCCCTAGGGCCCCATGCTTCCTAGGTTTCCTTTGGGGCCTTATCTCCAGCTTGACAAGTACTGACAGGTGGCCCCTACCTCCCAGAGCCCCCCGACCACAGGTGCCCAGACCGTCTCTTCAGGGCTCAGTTTTTTACATTCAAGAAAAGACAAAGGGCAAAAGATTTCTATTTTCAGTGCCAAGGTCACAACGTGAGCCCATGAAGCCTTGTTGAGTTTGGAAGCATTTCCAGTTTCCTTCTCAGAAAGCAGTAATTTTGACTTTGGGCCACCGATGCTCAGTGAAATGTGTTTCTGTTATCTAGGGTGATGTGGCGTTGGATTCCTCTGATGGAGGAGAGTCAACATCAGCCATGCTGAGCAGCATTGTTTCCATTGAGCTGGCCCCTCCTTCCCTCCTCAGTCCCTTCTCGGGCCCCTCTTTCCCTTCCAGCCATGCAGGACCTGGTTTAGTTCGTCTGCTGTACTTGCTTTTTCCTGCCCCCGGCCCTTTGCACATGTGGTTCCCTCCTCCTAGAAAGCTTTTACCCTTCCTCACCTCTATTTGGTTGACTCCTGCTCAGCCACAGGCCAAGTGTCCCCAGGGCCTGTTACATGTTCCCTTAGCACATTTACTTCTCCTTTGTAGCACTTGGTCTATTGTAAGTACTTTATAATTTTTTTGTTATTTATTTAGTACTGTCTTCCCCACTGGGTGCTAAGGTCCATGTGGCTGCCTCTGTGCCTGCTTTATGCCTAAGGTAGTTCCTGAAACATGGTGGGTGCTGGGTAGATGGGGTGAGAATGGGGCACCCCAAGCTTCCTAAGAGCCGAGTCTTCTGACCAATCTACGCAGTAACTGCTTTTCCACCCACCCCGGATCCCAGATCTAGAGTGGCGTAGAGCGGTGGTTAAGAGTGAGGACTCTAGAGTCAGGCTCTCTGGGTGTGTAGCCCAGCCTTCCCTCTTCTGAGCTGTATTTGTATCGTGTAACAAATGACCACAGACTTAGCAGTTTACAACACCACACATTTGTGATCCGCACGGTTCAGGAGTCTGGGTAGGCTTAGCCGGGTCCTCTGCTCAGGGTCTCACCAGGCTGCAATCCGGGTATCAGCCAGGGCTGCAGTCCCATGTGAGGCTCGGGTCCCCTTCCAAGCTCTCGTGGTTGTTGGCAGAATTCATGTCTTTTTAGCTTAGGAATCAGAGCTGCTTGGTTCTTCCAGGCCAGTGGGAGTCTTTCTGAGTTCAGAGAAAGTGTAAATCCTCTTTAAAATGCTTACCTGCTTAGGACAGGCCCATCCAAGACAACTTCCCTTTTGATTAATGCATAGTCAACTGATTAAGGACCTTACTTACATCTGCTTAATCCTTTTGCCTTTGCCTTATAATGTAACACAATCCTGAGAATGCTAGCCCATCATATTCTCAGGTTCTGCCCACACTCAAGAGGAGAGGATTATACAGGGCATGTATACCAGGGGGGCAGGAATAACAAGGACCATCTTAGAATTCTGACTACTACCCTAGCTGTGTAGCCTTGGGCAAGTTCCTTAACCTCTCTGTGCCACTGTTACCTCATCCATAAAGTAGGAATAATAGTAGTACCTGCTTCATAGGATTTGTGGTGGAGATTAAATAAGTTAATTTATGTTAAATGCTTAAAACAATTCCTGGCGGGTTGTGAGTCCTCAATAAATGTTAGCTGTGACAACCATAAAGATGATGATAATCCCCAAGCGAGCCAGTGAGAGCCAAGCTTAGAAATACAATCCACCCACTGGCTGGAAAATGAAATCTGAGTAGCCAGGCTGAAGGGAAATAAAGAGACAAGAGAATACCAACGGGCTTGGTAAACTGGCCATTCTGAAGGGACGCGGACCGTTTCTCTACAGGGCGAACAGGGGCGCAGCAGCTGGAAGCCTGTATCAAGTTAGTAAAGCAAATTGGAGATAAGTGGGTGCACGTGCCCTCATTTTAGTTCCTTTCATGAAAACGTCTCTTCTCAAGGCAAAGGGTGATGTTCTCATCTCTCCAGAAAGCTTGGAAGAGCCTTACAGCACGAGCTTTAATCCAGATGGACATCCCAAATGTGGAGACATGAGGACCACTGGATATTTGGGCAACTTTTATGAGCAGCTGTGCCTCCAGATTTAGGTCTGACTTCAAGGAAGGCTTCCTCCTGAAATAAGGTCCCCGTTGGTTCGGTTTAAAAGTAAGGATCCCTCGTTACCCTGGAGAGACCTGCCATCACGGGACCAGTGTTGATGCAGCGTGGCTGGAAGGGGGCCAGTGGGGGAATTTGCACCACGTCGCGTGCGTGTTGCTGGGGAGTGTTAACATTCGCTTTGTTGCTCAGTCTGGGGTGCTGTTAGCCAAACGTGGGAAGACGCGGCGAGGTGTGTCGATGAAGCCGGTTCGCGGAGGCGTGTTTATGAATCCCAGCTGGTAGGGAGAGAGAGGTGACACCGCTGCTGTCCTAGGAAGGGAGGTGCCTCCCTGAAATCTCTTCCGGCCGGGTCCCCTAGGGCAGGGCTCTCCCTCTCCTTCATCTCATCTTTTGCATCTGGTAATTTTATTGACGGTAGTGCGGGACCCCGTGGGTGCTCTGCCCAAACGCTCTGGGATCCCTTTATGCTTTAGCCTCCAGCGTCTACGTG
The DNA here is from genome assembly GCF_037783145.1 of Equus przewalskii. NCBI lineage: Eukaryota > Metazoa > Chordata > Mammalia > Perissodactyla > Equidae > Equus > Equus przewalskii. The sequence goes on from NC_091859.1 coordinate 28,568,912, forward strand.
TTTCCTTTCTAATGGCCACACCTGCAACTTGCTTCTGAGGCCACATCTGGGTTCCTGGAGCATCCTCCCAGGCACAGAGATGGGCAAGAATCTAGGAAATTCCCGCCTCCTGGGCGGCCCTTAGCCCGGCTCTCTCTCCTCAATTCTGGACAAACTCAGAGGAATAAAGTCATGCTCTCAAGCTTCCCTCGGGATCAGGGTTAAGACTGGCCTTAAGTCTCAAATTACGTCCTTTCTGGGTATCTTCATTTCCTCTATCCTCCTGCCAGGACCAGCTACATAATTTGCAGGGCCCCTTGTTAAAATATTATTAAGAATTATTAAGAATTTCAAGGTGGTGACAGCAGAGTATGACACCAAGCATGAGCCCTTTCTGATTGGCGGTCCCTGTGTGACCTCACAGGTCGCACACCTGCACGGCCAGCCCTGCCTGCTCCCCCGCTTTCCTGGGAGCATCGTTATTGTATGTGAATTGTTGCCCTGCGCTCTGCTCTGGATGGATTGCAAGATGAATATGGCACCAAGCCTTCTCTCGAGGAGCCCAGGGAAGACAGATAAAGGCACAAATCTCTATATCACACATCAGACCGTGAGGCAAAGCCGAGGGAAGTGCTGGGCTGAAGGTGGCGAGAGGAAGTGCCAGATGTAAGTGAGGGAGTCTGGTCTTCCAAGAATTTACCGTTAGGTGTTAGGAGTCCTAGAGTTTCATGTCAAAGAAAAGAGCCTCTAATTCTGGAATTTCAGAAATTGACAAGCTTTGGGGTTGGGTTTTGGGGGAGAGGAGGAAACTCTGGAAGCCACTCCGTGTAACTGGTTCCCTCGTCTTAGCCCATCAGTTTGCTCGGATGACATTGTCAAATCCTCTTCCAAGTTTCTGACATGTCCTGGCATCCCTCGGTCGCCCTTTGGCTGCATCCTGACCCGGGCTGGTGACAGGGCCCTGCGGACAGTGCCCCCTCTTTCTTGTTCCTCTTCAGGGAGCCCACAAGCGCCCCCTTGGTTTCCCAGAACCCTGAAGCAATCATTCACGTTACAGAGCCTCCCCCGAAGCCGGGAACTGTAGGCGCGGGCTGTGGCCGTCCCTGTGAGGGTGGGAGGGAGCAGCAGTGTAGAAACGCCCGTGGTTCTGTGGGCCCCTGCGGAACTCTTTTCTGTATCACCGACTTTGTCAGGCTGAGGCCATCCCTCGTTTTCCACAGCGTGCCGATGGGCAGGGAGGCTGATGGCTCTTCCATCCGGGAATAAGTCCGCAAATGCCATCAAACCGCCGGGTTCTGCCAGGAAGCGGGCGGGGGGCAGGGGCTGCTTCCGGTTTACGTTGTGCTGTCTTTCTAATGCTTGAATTATTCAGCTGCTCCCGAGTTCAGTGTGAGCACCAACCAGTCATGGCTCATAATTCTTCCTTGACAGATACCCCATTTGGGGAAATAATTCATGATTTCTTCACTGCCTTCTATTCAGCAATTAAGAGAAGGCACACATTATTCTATGACTATATATAATCCGATGATTTTTAATTACTTAGTGGTGTTGGAAGGGGGAAGAGAACAGTGAGAGAAAGAGGTTCACATTTTCCTCTCTCCCTCTGCTGTCTTAATTTGGATTTTTTTGAGGGGGAGGTCAGGCTTCAAAAGCATCCTTGAGTGTGGCTCGGCACGACCGGGCCCCTGCCTACCTCTGGCCGTGTCTCAGAGCCGTATTTCCCAGGGAGGCGTCCTCTGTCCTTGCTTCACTCCCAGCCCCTCCCCACCTCACCGAGCCGTCTGCCTGTAGCATCCTCCACAGTCTCAGATCCATGTAACATGGCTTCCGCGGGAAAGCTTTCCCTGGTGTCCCCAACTAGCTTAGGTCCCCTCGTCACATGCTCTCACCACACTTTGCTTTTCCTTTATAGCACTTCATTCATTCCACAAATATTTATTGAGTGCCTCCTACGTGGCAGGCTCTGTTCTAGGCACTTGTGACATATGAGTGAACAAAACAGACACCAACCTTTGTCCTCCCAGAGCTTGTGTTCCTCACTCACTGAGTGAGTGACGAGGGATAATTATTCAGAGATTAGTTTGTTAACACGTCTTCCCCAGGAAAGGCGGCTTCAGCTCTGACAACTGCCCTTGATCATCTAGGCTCTCCGAGGTGGCGATGTCTTCCTTTGGAGTCCAGATGTCATTGTGTGGAATTAGCTTCTCAGGACTGGATTACAGCCCGTGAGAGGCAGTAGGAGGGAAAAGGAGGTGGCTCAGCCACAGGCCTCCGAGAACCTCTGGGGACCTTAGGATGCTCATCGTCCGTCCTCTGCGATGCGCCCCACAAATCTTGTACCATTTCCAAATCTCGCCTCTATTCTGCTTCTGTGCGTTTTTGCTCCTACAACGTCTTGGGGTCGTTTTATTTTCTGTCAGATATGTACTTGCTGAGTGACTATGACAGGCCCCTTTACTTGCCCTGAGGCCACCTCATTCAGGGACCAAGAGGGTCTCTCCTGTGTTTGGGGATTAGTTGGGCAATGTCTGTTTCACTCCCTTTGTTTTTAACCCCAGGCCTGGCTGCTTCCTTCTCATTTGTCTTCAGCTCAGACATTAACCTCCTACAAATCCTCAGCTAAAAAACAGACCATCGCTGTCCTCAACAGGACGCATTGGCTCCATTTATCTTATGATCACTCCTTCATTTACTCATTCTCGCAAAGGGAAGGAAGGAGGGAGGGAGGGAGCAGCGCCTGGACCAGAGGGAGGCAGGCAAGGCTCCTGGGTTGCCAAGTGTAAGGCAGGTTCCGTGTCAGGGGCAAGTGCAGGTCAAGTGCAGGTCAGCAGTCCTGGGCCTGGGAGGGAGGAGAGAGAAGGAAGGTTGTGCCATGAGAATGGAGGCATGAAGACCTTTCTCTCTGGAGCAAAACTGGAAGTCTCCATAGCCAACTCGACCCCCTTTTAAATTTCATTGATCACAAAGGCGTTTCATTAGGTGGCAGCTGACCTCCGGATATGAGCCCAGGGCAGTGCGTCGAGGGGCCTCAACACAGACTTTCCTGATCCCCCCATGGCTGGGCTTTGTATGTAGCACAAGCCCGTGCAGGACGATGGGGAGAGGAGAGAGGCCCAGAATCGCCACATTTTTAGAACTAAAACTATGTTTTTACACTTCAGTGATCATTTAAAGGCCCCTTCCATCGCAAACGCGGCCTGGTCACCTGGTGGCACCTGTCCAAGTCTTCTAATCTTTTGAGATACGCCCAGACTCTTAAAAGGACGGTAAGGGCGAGTTGTCTTACAAGCCATCATCTCATCACAGGGGGCTTGGGGAGAGAGTCCAGGAGGCAGACAGCAGCACGAACACCTAGCAAGTCCCGTTCGGCTGGATCCTGTCTCTGAACATGACGGAAAATGACTGCCGTGACAGCTCTGCGCTTTGCAGCCGTTTGGTCGATTGACGTAGCCAGAGGCCACACAGATCTCAGCTGAGGTTTACGCATCCCCCTTTCTCACTTCTAAGGGGGAAGGAGTTGATGAGTGTGGGTTTCATCCGAAGAATTGAATGAGGGAGCCCCTCGGTTGCAGATGTGGGGTGTGGCTTGGTCATCACACAGCAGAGAAGCGGCTGCTGCTGGTCAGCTCATCTTTGTGTTCAACAGCTCCCGGGCTGACAGGTGGCACCGCCTGGATGAACATCATTCTCACTCTGCTCGGCCCGGGTGGTTTTCATTCTAGGCAGGATGGGCTGGATCAAGTACAATGCTATAACAGTCATATCGCGAACACTTGCTGAGTGTGTATGCCGTGCCAAGAGCTTTACACGACATTCCACTATGGCTTGTGACCATGATCATCACCAGTTTGCAGATGTGGTCACTGAGGTCTAGGGAGCTGGGTGACTGGCTGATCCAGGGTTGTACAGTAGAGCCGTGGTGGAGTGGGGATCGAAATCTAGGTCGTTGGCCGTCCCGTTATCCTCGTTTCTATGTTGTTCAGTGTTCTCAGGGGTCCTGTCCCACTTCTCCACCCAATCCTACCACCTTCGACTTTGGCCAGAGTGAGTTACTCTCTGACTCAGAGAAACAGCGTGGGCCTCCCCTGGCTTTACAGAGGAGAACCATGGAGGCCCGGAGAGGGGAGGCTGAACCGGAGAAACATCCTGGGTCTCAACCTGTGCGCAATTCTGTGTGTTTATTCTCTCTGCCAGCCTGAGATGCTCCTCTAAAAGTCCTCGGCCCTTTAGGCATGCTTCAGGACCCTCCGTCTCTGTGACACCTTTCATGGCCACTTCTGGTAAAGAGGCAAGAAAGAGCACCCTCTCTCCTTCTCCAACACTTGGTTTTTGTGCCATTTACTTATTTGGCGGCACTGTATAGTGTTTAAGAGTCTGATGTGAATCTTGACTCTGCCCCTCACTAGCTGTATGACCTTGGGGAAGTCACATAACCTCTCTGTGCCTCAGTTTCTTTGTCTGTAAAATCATGATGATGATGTTAGCAGCAGATGTAGAGTGAGGGTCGACCATATGTCCTGACCTGAACTACTGCCCTCCTTGTGGAGGTGGGATGGGAAAGAGCCCCCACTGGTGCTCGAGTCACCAGCACCCACCATTCTCATGATGAATGGGACGCTCAAAGTTTGGGGGGTTGGGATGGGGTGGAGCATGGCGTGAAGCTGGGGTTGGAGTAACACAGAAAACTAGCTCACGTGTCGGCCGTGGATCCCCTTCCTTTTGGCCCAGTCACTTTGAAGAGGACGAGCCGTGGGACGTTGGGCTCCCGTTCCTCTTCCTGTGTGGCTTTGGTGAAATCTCCAATGATGATGTGAGGGAGAGTTTCTTTATCCGGACGGTTCAGGTCCTGCAGTTCCTTTTGTTGGCTGTAGCTTTAGCTTCATTCATTTTCAGCTCCCCCACCCCCACTTCTTCCTAAAACCAGCAAAGTACCAGCAGTCCTCAAAGAGTGGTGGCTTTGAGTTTAACAAATCCCAAATACCAACGGCAGGCGCAGATCCGAAGAGCTGGGCACATGCCTGTTCTCCTGGCGCTCGAGCTGAGAGTGCCTTTTCTGGAAATGTCAGTTTGGGAGTGGGAAGCTTGAAAATGTCGCTGTAAAGTGCATTTCCTGGTCTTGTTACCCTGGATGCTCCTTGGGTTGGTGACTTCTGGGGGACCGGGGTTCTCAGAGTTATATCTGGCTTCCCATGACCTTTGTTAGAATTTTATGGCATCCTGGAGTCAACGGGACATGTGGCAGTAATTTCTGACTAATGTGCTTTGAAATACTCATTAGAAGTCACATATCCCGTATCACTATTTTTGGTATCAGTTGACATGGTTTGGACTGTAGGAGGACATATTATGGGTAGAAGATGAAGATGACAAAATACTTTAAAAGAGCTGGTCGCAGCACAAAGATTGTACATGAATGTTCATAGGATTATTCCTAATGGCCCCAAACTGGACACAACCCAATTGCCCACAAACTTGTGAATGGATACATAAAACTCAGTATACCCATACAATGGAGTACTACTCAGCAATAAAAAATGACAGCTAGTGATACAGACAACAAATAGGATGAGTCTCAGTAATGGTATGCTCAGTGAAGGAAGCCAGACTCCAAAGACTACAAACTGTCTAATTCCATTTGTATGAAATTCTAGGAAAGGGAAAGCTATGATGGTAGCAGGTCACTTGTTGCCTGGGGCTGGGGTGGGATAAGGATTGATAGCACAGGGCATGAGGGAACTTTTTAGGGTTGATGGAAGGATTTTAAAATTTGGATGTGGTGGTAGGTGTAGTTATTAATGTCATTTACTTTACGTTTACTGAAATTCATCAAACTGGATGCTTACAATGGGTAACATTTATTATATGTAAATTATGCCTCAATAAATTGGTAAAAACTATTTTTTAGCGACCAAAAATATAGCTGGACATGAACAACATGACCAAAAAATTGGGCAAAGGACACACCAAGGCAATTCAGGAGAAAATACAAGTGTCACTGAAAAGATGAAGATGCCCAACCTCACTAATATATTTTTTTTTTAAAGATTTTTTTTTTTATTTTTTCCTTTTTCTCCCCAAAGCCCCCCGGTACATAGTTGTGTATTCTTCGTTGTGGGTTCTTCTAGTTGTGGCATGTAGGACGCTGCCTCAGCGTGGTCTGATGAGCAGTGCCATGTCCACGCCCAGGATTCGAACCAACGAAACACTGGGCTGCCTGCAGCGGAGCGCATGAACTTAACCACTCGGCCACGGGGCCAGCCCCCTCAGTAATAATTTTTTTGAAGGAGAAGTTAAACAATGAATCTAGACACAGAGCTTACCCTTTTCACAAAAATTAACTCAAATTGGATCATAGATCTAAATATTAAATGCAAAACTATAGAAAACTCCTAGAAGATAACATTGGAGAAAATCTAGGTGACCTCGGGTTTGGTGATGACTTTTAGATGTAACACCAAAAGCACAGTCCATGAAAGAATTAATTAATAAGTCAGACTGCATTAAAATTGAAAATTTCTGCTCTTCAAAAGATACTGTTAAGAGAATGAAAAGACAAGCCACAGACTGGCAGAAAGTATTTGCAAAGCACATCCCTGATAAAGACTGGTCTCCAAAATACGCAGAGAGCTTTTAAACTTCAACAATAAGAATACAAGCCAATCAAAAATGGGCCAAAGACCTTAACAGACACCTCACCAAAAAAGACACACAGATGACAAATAAGCACGTGAAAAGATGCTCCATGTCATGACATGAGGGAAGTCCAAGTTAGAACAATAGTGAGCTACTACACCTGTGAGAATGGCTAAAGTCCAAAACACTGATACCACCAAATGCTAGTGAGGACATGGAGCAACAGGGACTCTCAGACATTGTTGGGAGGAATGCAAAATGGTAAAATGGTACAGCCACCGTGAAAGGCAGTTCGGCAGTTTCCTACAAGCTGCACATACTCTTACCATATGATCCAGCAATCGTGCTCCCCAGTGCTGTCTGGGCGCTCAACCTCTGGAGCATGTGTGAGCCATGGGTAGCGAAATGAAAAGTATGTAATCTCATGATCTTGTAATTCCACTTCTAGGAATTTATCCTAAAGCAGTGATTTTCAACCCGGGGACATTTTTTGCCCTACTCCCCCAGGGGGACATTTGGCAATGCCTAGAGACATTTTTGGTTGCCACAGCTGGGGAGCTGCTACTGGCATCTAGTGGGTGGAGGCTAGGGATGTTGCTGAACATCCTACAATGCAAAGGACAGCCCCCCACAACAGGGAATTATCCAGTCCTACGTGTCGTTAGTGCCACTGATGAGAAACCCAATTGGGAGAGTGTGCAGGGACATAGGTATTCATCTCAGTGTTGTTCGTAGTAGTAAAAAATTAGGAATAACCAAAGTATCATTCAGCAGAGATCAGTTAAATAAAGGACAGTGTATCTATACTGTGGAATCCTGTGTCACCTTTAGAATGGCAGTACGGAGCTAGGATTTTTAATAGGAAAAAATGTCATTGTAAATGAGAAAAGATTACAAAGTAACATGCATAGAATAATTCTATCCTTGGGAAGACAGAGAGAGAGTGTCTGTACATTTCTTAAAACATCTGGGAAAATATCTAACAAAATCTCAAGCCTATGTCTGGGTGGTTGGAATATAGGAGAGAGATACATATATATATTTTTTGCAGGGGGAAGGTTTACTCTAAGCTAACATCTGTCGCCCATCTTCCTCCTTTTTTCTTCCTTTTTTCCCCCTCAAAGCCCCAGTACACAGTTGTGTCTAGTTGTAAGTCCTTCTGGTTCTTCTATGTGAGCCACCACCACAGCATGGCTACTGACAGACAGGCGGTATAATTCTGTGCTGGGGAACCCAGGTCACTGAAGTGGAGACCACTAGGCCATCAGAGCTTGCTCAGGATATAAGTGAGGTTTACCTTTTAAAATTATTTTTTATATTTAGAATTTCTTTTGCAATGAACATTTATTACTTTTCTAATGAAAACAATAAAACCAAAAGGCACTTTTTGAAATCAAGAAATTGTGCAACCGGATCTGTAGTCAAGTAAAAGGTGCTGAAGTTTTAAGGTTTATTTTCAGCTACTACCTGCATTAAAAAGTGCAGGTATACCTCGTTTTACTGCATTTCACTTTATTGTGCTTCACAGATAACTGCGTTTTTCACAAGACCCTCCACCAGCAGAAAGATTATGACTCGCTGAAGGCTCAGATGATGGTTAGCGTTTTTTAGCAATAAAATATTTTTAAATTCTTTTAGACATAACACTATTGTACACTTAATAGGCTACAGTACAGTGTCAACATAACCTTTATATGCACTGGGAAACCAAAAAATTCTTGTGACTCGCTTTATTGCAATGTTCGCTTTACTCCTATGGTCTGGAACCGAACCTGCAATATCTACAAGGAATGCCTGTATTTTAAGGAATCAACTCCCACACCGGCTAAATGCCCACTACGTGCTAGGTTTCAATATATCTCATTTACTTCTCACAAAGTCCTGCTAGGTCATTGCTTTTCACTCCCTATTTTATAAAGAAGGAAGGGAAAGCTCAGAAGGTTGCCTGAGTCAACAGCAGCCTTGGGATTGTTCCCCAGTTTGCCAACCCCAGCGTCATACCCTCCCTCCCAGACTCTCCCACAGGAGGGCCACAGGGCACGGTCACCTGCTGATGTGGGATCGTCAGTAACAAGTTAGCTTTTCTTCCATATGCTCTTTTCAGGAACCCTAACACGTTTAGGGAATTTCCGTTTTGAGAATTTAGAGAACTGTTCAGAGAATTTCTATTCATACACACAAAAAGTTTTCATTACTCCTTTTTTGTTTGTTGGTTAGTGGCACTTGGAGAGCTTTTTCTTATCTGGAAAATTCCTTTGCCTGGAATAGCTCATTCTAGATCTGGCACGGAAATGGCAGTTGTGCTTAACAGTCTGAACTGAGTCTCTTGAATGTGTTTACTGGTTCCCATAAAGCAAAGACATCATTGTCTCAACCCAGGGCGAGAAGGGCGTATATTAGCACATTTCTCGGCTGTCATCTCATCATCAGGCTGTCATCCTTTATTCCTCTGGTACCAGGAGGAAGCAATGTCAATTTCCTTATTTCCCCTGGAGTTAGGGAATTAGCAAGGAAAGGGACCTCTTAGGTGCCCTCAACTTTGCCATCTGCTAGTGGAGGCTGGTTTTCTCGGAGGGTATCTGCAAGGGAGCTGTCTGGCATGATTTGGAGTGACTCATGGAACGGAGAACTGCTTCCTGTGAGAGACAGAGGATTCTGCTCGCTAATCAAGCCTTCCTTCCTTCTGCTTAGCGGCTGGTGGGAATGTGTCCTGCAGCCTTCACGTGACACCCGCCCAGCACACACACTTCTGCATCTGTCCGGGGAAGTTTCCAGACGTCGCCAGGATGGCCCCTCCCCACCTTCGCCCACTTCCCCTTGTTGCAATTCACTTCAGATTGCCTTTCAACTCTCCACCCCTTAAAATTATATGCAACCAGGGCTGGCCCCGTGGCTGAGTGGTTAAGTTCACATGCTCTGCTTTGGCTGCCTGAGGTTCACTGGTTTGGATTCTGGGTGCAGACCTACACACCAGTCATCAAGCCATGCTGTGGTGGCATCCCACATAGAAGAACTAGCATGACCTACGACTCAGATATACAACTACGAGCTGGGGCTTTGGGGAGGGGAAGAAAAAAAGGAAGATAGGCATTAGATGTTAGCTCAGGGCCAATCTTCCTCACCAAAAAATAAAAAAAATACATGCAACGGCCAGCCCCCTGCTGGTATCTTTCCTCAGTCACCTGTAAAGTGGTTCCCTCCATCAAGGCCAGATTCTCTTTCCTGCCTCCAGTGACTGACACGGGGCCAGTCCGCTCCCAGAATGCAGAGTGACTTTGCACATTGCCAGAAGGCACACCTGTGCTCCCTGCAGCTGGCATGGCCCTGCCCGGGTGTCCCAGCAAGCGAGTCTGCCTTCCTTCCTGAGGGGTTTTCCTGCTCCTGTGTTTTAAAGGCCTCGGGAGCAGCGTCGGGGCACAGAGGAAGGGGCTGGGCTGTTCAGTGTAGGTGGGGGAAGAATACCGGGACCCCCTACTCAGGTCTGTCCCTTGAAAGTGGGGTTGAGACCAGACCCCCTAGGCATCTGAGTCCGGGAGAGAGTCTGAGGTCAGAGCTGGCAGGAGTTGCTGCAGGGGCTGGGCCTGGGTGCTGGGTAGGCCCGTGGCTTATATGCACCAATGCCCGAGGACAGATCCACGAAAGCAGCACTTCCCGTCCTTTTAAATGGACCGTAGTCGTTTCTGTGGTTGCAGCGTGCTCCCTCTGTGCCAGGTGCTTGCAGTAATCCTCTGAGGCGACACTCTGATTACTGTCCCCATCAGACAGGTGAGGACACGGAGGCTCAGCGAGGTTAAGGAGCTGGCCCAGCACAGAGCGGGGGGCCAGGCCAGCACTGGAGCTCAGGCCTCCTGGCTTCTGTTTTGGGAGGGATGTTTTATTTGTGTTGGAAGCCTGGCACAAGCTGAGGAGGAGTAGACCACAGGTGTGAGGGGGGCACCGCGTTTGTCTTTATTTTGGCCCCTCCTGAGTTTGCTGTCTGTCTGCCTGAGCTCAGGAGGTGCGTCCCCAGCCCCTGCCTTGCCCGCCCGGGGCCTGCCCTCCAGGGCCCAGCCCTCCTCTCCACCCTCCACCTGGCTTGCCTGTGGACTCATCTCTCTTCCCATTAGGTGAGCCAAAACAAGATTAGGGCCTTATGAAAAGGAAATTAAAGGAGGAAAGGAAAGGATAAACAAGTCCCAAAGGAGAAAAACAGCAGCAGCCAAGCAGACGAGTTTACTGAGCACAGTTCTTCGTCCTAAAGGGGTGAACATGTACCCACGGATGGGTGTGGCTTCCCCACCCTCGCCCGCTCTGCGGCCGCCGCGGTGAAACCTGCTGTTACGGTGGTTCCAGTAGACGGGGTCTCTGGGGCTTTGGATGGTGGGGCCATGCTCTCCAGCCCTTGCTCCTGTCAGTCCCTCCGTGGGCCTTCTCCTGGGTCTCCTGCGCGGAATGCTGCCAGCTCGGCCAGCTGCTTCAGGGGTGGATCCAGCTAATGGCCTGCACGCTTCCTAGCCCTCCAGTGAGGGGATGCTCTGTCTCATGCTCCTCTGTATCAGGCCCCCTGAAGCCCTGGGGGGTCCATTCCCCTCATCCCTTTAGCCTCACCCCCGTCTCTCCGTGCCCCTGCCCCACTGTCATTCTTCTGCTTCTCCACTGCGCAAGCTTCTAGTGGCTTCCACCTGTGTTCCTCTCTGCCTGCAATGCTCATTCCTTTCACTCCCCCGTTTCTTGGCCAACTCCTGCTTTTTCTTCCGACCTTGTCTTAAATGTTGCTCTCTTGGGGATGCTTTCCCTGACCTTCCTGAACCAGGTTTCTCGTGGCCCCTTGAAGTTCTCCAGCCTTGCACTCAGCATAGTGGTAGTTAGTGATTTCTTTACTGCCGTCTCCCTTGCCGGACTCTAAGCTCCGTGAAGCTGGGACCTGATGTGTCCGACACAGCATTGAATCGGACGCTGCCATGCTTAGGTGCCTGGCAAATACAATTTAGCCATTCACCCATTCACTTATTCAGTCCTTCATTCAACAGATATTTCTTGAGTGCCTCCTGTGTGCTAGGTACCCTGCTAAGTGTGAAGCATACACCAATGGACAAAGCAGAGTGCCTGCTGTCCTCGTGCCTACAGACCAGCGGCTCACTCTGTGTTTGCTAGATAAGTGACCCACAGTAAGAAGAAGGCCCGTTTATTCTCCCAGAGATGGTTCTCACAGCAAGAGTTGCTTGCCAATGGAAGGGTTGCTTCATGTGGAGGTGAGCTCCCCGTCAGGAGGTATTCAAGAAGAACCTGGGCGATGCGTTGTTATGATGCAGCAAGTGGAGTCTCCTGAAGATCTCTTGGCCCTCCAAACTTATTCGATTCTCTGAAGGACACCCTGGGCTGGCTCCTGTTACGTAACTGTCAAACCACAGCCAGACCAGACCTATGGGGAGGCAGCAAGATAAGGTCAGGAAAACAGCCCAGGGCCGCCTGCAGGGTAGACATTGTCTGCGTGTTCTCCTGATGGATGTCAACAGGCTCCTCTTGAAAGCTGGAGCCAGACATTTTCACTTTATCTGAAATAAATTTCCATTTTTTAAAAATATACCAAGAAAGCTATTTTTTTTTTTTTTAAAGATTGGCACCTGAGCTAGCAACTGTTGCCAATCTTTTTTTTTTTTTTTTAATGCTTTATCTCCCCAAATTCCCCCTGGTACATAGCTGTATATCTTATTTGCAGGTCCTTCTAGTTGTGGTGAAAGCTGTTTTTTAAGTACAATTTTTTTTTTGGATTATAAAAAGTGATCATTTTGGAAAACACAGGAAGAGAAAGAAAATTGGATGGACTTAAATTCCTCTACCCAAAGAGGATCATTGTAAACACTGAAATTTATTTTCTTCTAGTCTTTTTTGATGAATGTATAAAAATAAACATTTAAAAAAAATGGGATCACATCTTGTATGTTGTTCTTTTCACTTAACAGATTATGAGCATTTTTTACTTTACTAAATATTGTTCCAAAATACGATTTAGGTAAACTGCATGATGTTTCCATTTACGTGTTATCTAGGGATATAACAAATCACCCCCAAAACTTCATGGCTTAAAACAACAATAATCATTATGTCTGACAGTTTTGGTGGGGCAGGAATTTGAAGTGACTGGCTGGGCAGTTCTGGTTTGGGCTGCAGTCACGTGCTGGCTGGGGCTGCTTTCATCTGAAGGCTGGACTGGGGCTGAGGACCTGCTTCCGAGGTGTTCACTCTCGTGGCTGGCAGGTGGCACTTTCCCAAATGGCCTTTCCGCTGGATGGCTTGGGTGTGCTCACAACGTGGTGGCTGGCTTCCCCTTGAGTGAATGGTCCCAGACAGCGAGCCAGGCAGAAGCTGTGTCTTTTCTATGACTCAGCCTCGGAGGTCACACACTGTCACTTGGGCGGTATTCCATCTGTCGCTCAGGTCAGCCCTGTTTAGTTGGGGAGGATGGGAATTCCAGGAGGGTGGACCTTTTGGAGCATCATGGAGGCTGCCACACTGTCCTATTTCTGTCCCCTTCGCTTACTTATCCAGTCCCTGTGGTTGGGCATCTCTCTTGTTTCCACTGTGTTGCTATTCTATGGAACACACATTTCCTGAATGCCTTAGACATCTGATGTGATAGCAGTGCCTGGTCCACATTTGGTTTCACTTAGTCCAGCCGAGATTTCAAAGTGACACCCTAGGAGCAACATCATTTGGGGCCATATCCAACGCTGGACCCCCTTTGGGTCACTCCCCTTAGGTTTCCTCCTGATGATCCCCTGAGGGGATCGCCATAGTGATTCAGTGGTTAGCGGGGTCTGACCGGAAACAGAATTCGACCCAGAGACTCTCATGAAGGAACCACTTACAGAGACTTGAGCAAGGACGAGGAAACCGACAAGACGAGAGGCACTCTGAGACTGGGAGCAGAGAGAAGCCATTGCCACCCTGAGGCCTGAGCAGAGAAGATACACCCTGATCTCTCTCCTCTGTCCTTTCTTTTCTCTCTGTATCTCTCTGTCTTTCTGTCTCTCTCTGTCTCTCCCTCTCTCCCCTTCTGCTGGTTCCTCCTATTGGCCAAACTGATACAGAGGTCAACCAATAGCCAACATGGAACCCCGTTGGTGTGGTCCAGGGGTCAGTGTCCCAGGGAAGAGAGTAGTGTGAAGAATGGATGGGAGGATGGAAAGAAGAGGAAACGGAGAATAACCAGCACATTGTCAGTCAATATTTTTGGAACATTAATGGGGCACAGAACAATGTATCAGAACAGAGGTAACCAAACCCTGCCTTGTAGATGTGGGGTAATTTTATTATTAATAATAATCCTAACAGCAATTCAGCTATAACGTGTTAAGTATTTTCCATGTACAGGGCAATGTATTACATTACAGGGCATTTTACACGTACTATTTCCGATCTTTATGGCCAGTCTGTTAGGCACATGTTATTATGAGCCTCTTTCAGGCCAGGAAAGCCGGGTTTGAAAAGCCTCGAGACCCTGCCTGAGGTTCCCAAGTTAGTTGCAGAGCTAGGATTGGACTGGAATCTGTTTTACTCTCAGTTTCACGTGCTTTTCTCCCAAGGCCAGCCTCGGGGGGTGGACCGGTGTGGTTTCTGCAGAAGCCTTCAATGGCTTCCTTCTGCAGTGGAGCAATTTTTAAAAAAAGAATAAAATCTTTAACACACCAACTCATCTGGACAGTTGCCCAGGAATTAGAGTATTGTGTGTTTGGCAAATTATGAGTTTTGTGCCAGTGCATGCAAAGTAGGCAAGAAGGAAGAAAAAAGAAGATCTCCCGTGGAATAACAGAGTGAGGAGCGCAGCGCTTGGCGTGGCAAGCTGACATCGTGGAGGTCACCTTTGAGAGCTTAATAAATTGTGCGGAGACTGCTGCTGATGGACAAGGCACAGTGGCGTCCCCTGAAAACAGTATCCTGGCAGCCCTGGGCACCCAGGAGGCACTCCATCAATGACTTGGTTCTAGAAGAAACTTTCCCCCACACTGTAGATGCAGGGGTGCGAGAGGCTTGGAGGGCAGTGGCGGGGGGAGGAAGAGAGAGAGGCAATGAAATGGCATTACTTTGCACCCAGCGTTTTGCAATAATGAGAATTACCCACTCTGTCCTCAGTGCTGGACACGTGGTAAAAAAATTTAGGAACTTCCCTGCTTTGTTTTTGTGTACATCCTTCATTCTTCCCGCAAGGGAAGAGTGGCTTTGATGACCTTGGGCGGAGGAGGTCACCTCGGTGGAGGAGGGGCTGGAGCTTTTGAGAGGATTTTGGTCCAGTGCTTTGGTCAAGATCTCCTAGAGCTGCAGCCAGACCCTGGTGGGTTTGCATTTCTCTTCCAAGCAGGGAATCTTCTGTTTATACTTTAAAGGCTGGGTGCCATGATGGAAATACCTGATCAACCCTGGGGTCCTCAGACCTTTGCATAGTTAATCCCTCTAGTTGGAAGCCAAGTCTGTGCTAGGGGTCTCTGGGAGATGCAGTGATGGGGAGGAGATGATGGGGAGGAGATGATGGGGAGGAGATGATGGGGAGGATGGGCAGCCAACATGTTGACGAAGTCTCCAGGGCAGAAAAGAGAGGACCAGGTTCCCATCCAAGCCTTTGCCAGCCAATGGAACAGTTCAACATGGACTGGAATTTGAAATTGAATTTGCTTTGAGCGTAAAATGTGGGAGGCACAGCAGTGCTTGGTGAACTTTGACCCAGGGTTCTGCGCACTGTAGATGCTCCCTCAGTCAGCGTTGCTGAGAGCCTAGCCAGTGTAGGGGTGATTAAGAATGGGGCCTCAGGAGCCAGACGGCCTGGGTTTCCATCCCACACTCTGTGATCCTGGGCAAGTCACAGATAATAATAGCCCCACCTCATGGGGTTGTTACTGAGTTGAATGATTGCATACTTGTGAAGAGCTTAGTACATAGTATTTATTAGTCACTATTATTCTTCTTTATTTTTAGCCCTATTTTCAAATAGCTAAGATCGCCTTTTATATCTGGATCTTTCAGGACCTCCTGAAATTGGGCCACCAGTTTCCCTCTTGGTCCAAAGCTATCCAGCATAACACCATCAGGCTAATTTCTAAATTAACCTAAAGCTTTGTGCTCATGGCTTTATTTGCATTAAAAAAATTAATACCGGATGTAAGAAACCTGATTGGCAGTTTGGCGTCCGTTCGCGTGAAAATGATCTGTGGCTTCGCACTGAAAAACCTTAATGTGAGCCAAGAACGTGACACCCTGGTTTGTTCATTTTGAAACGGAGGATGTTTGGATGCATATAATTTAATTAACATTTATTGAACACCTACTCTCTTCAAGGCGCTGTGCTGTTCATGGTTAATGTCTCAACAGCCCCCCACACACCTGGTAATGTTTTTGAGAAGAAAAACACTTTAAACAAATATTAACTTAGAACCCTAGATGAAAGAGAACGGTTCCACTTTGGGGTGGGGCTTGGGGGAGCCCAGAGCCCCCGCCCAGCCTCTCATCTGCAAGCTAGTCCTGTTTGGGGTTCCCCAGCTTTGCTCCCCCCACCTCCCCGACCCGGTCCCTGCTTCTTTGTGCCGGTGGGAGAACTGACCAGAAGTGACCCGCCCAAGGCCATTCTGGGAGGTCTGGATGAAACAAAAGCTGAGCCCATGACTCCCAGCCCGGCACTTTATTTCTTCTCTTTTTAGTCTTTTATTGCTCTTTGCTCCTAATTTAAAAAATTACTTGTTCTTTCCACTGCCCCTTAATTCCTCGCGGTCCCGGCTCTGGCTAACCTGACCTAATTTCTTTTCTCAGGCATGGATCTTGCTTCCAGAAGCTCTAGTAGGTGTTTTCTTGGGTTATCCCCACTCTCCCTTTCTCTAATACAAAGTTAACATTTCATCCTCTCTTTTTTTCTCTCTCTGCGTGGGTGAGACCACCGAGTCCTGGATTTACTGATTAGGTGACATTAGACAAGGAAAGTTATTTCCCTGGGCCTCAGTTTCTTTATCTGTAGAGTGGGGATAAGAAGCCCACTTCGTCGGGCTGTCAGGCTCAAGGGAGGTGTGGCTGCACCCAGCACAGTCCCCATTCCATGTTCGGTTCTATCCTTCCTGCCTGCCCCAACTCTTAGAGATTCATGAAAAATGCAGAGATTTTTCAGTGTTCCTTAACAGTCGTTTGCATTTTCGGTGCAATCAAACTTGCAGTTTGATTGAAAGGAGAAGAATGATCGCCAAATAAGCTAAAAATGGCACGGGGCAATGACAGTAATTGTCAGCAGCAGGATAATTGATCTAATTACACGAAGGAGAGCAGCTCGCTGGGGAGCGTGCCTGTCAGCCCCGCAGGCAGCAGCTGACGCGGGTCCCACGTCTGGGTGCTACACGAGGACTGGAAGGAACAAGACGAGGCGAGGGGCCAGGGACAGGAGCAGCATCTCTGTAGTGGGAAATAGTTCCAGCAGACGATCACTGGTGTGTATCCTACCGGGCTGCCTCTGGAGAACGGAGCATGCATTTGGGATGACTTAGAAAATATTTTACGACTGCTGTGTTTACTGTTAACTGGCCCCGTCCTGGTGGGGAAACTGTTAAATTCCTAAAACCCAAGGCAGGGACCATCATTTACAGTCACAGGCTAGGAAGAGCCTCCCTGTCCATCTTGAAGGAAGAATCGAAGCCCTGACACGTCTCCAGGGGGGAAAGGAGGCTGCGAATCGATGAGTCTTGTTGGTTTTGATCCTGAGCTGTGCTCCCCTCCAGGAGCAAGTCCCAAGGGCCGGGGGCTGCCGTCCTGCACTCATGGCACTCCCTCCCCACGCCATGGGCCATCCCACTCTGCCCTGGGCCTAATAACCACCCGAATATTCTGTCTAGGGAGGCCTTTACCCTTTTTTAAAAATTGTGGTAAAAAACACATAACATAAAATTTACGATCTTAACCATTCTAAGTCCGCAGTTCAGCAGTGTTACGTATGGTCACGTTGTTGTGCAACAGACCGCCTTGACGTTTTCATCTTATGCAACGGAAACTCTACCCGTTGAACATCTCCCCATCCCCCCTCCCTGCCTGCCCCGGCAACCACTTTTCTACTTCCTGTTTCAATGAGCTTGATTCCTTTAGATCCCTCATGTAAGTGGGATCATACACTATTTATCTTTTGGTGACTGGCTTATTTCACTTAGCCTAATGTTCTCAAGTTTCATCCATTTCATAGCATGTGTCAGAATTTCCTTCCTTTTCAAGGCTGAGTGATATTCCATTGTGTGTATATACTACCTTTTCTCTATGCATTCATCCGTTGATGGGTATTTGGGTTGCTTCCACTTGCATTTACCCTTTTTAAACAAATATTTACTGAGCACCTACCACGTGGTAGGTACCCTGTCAGCTGCCACCTCAGTATCTCCTACGTGTGCCAAAATGTGTCCGAGTGGGAGGGGCAGTGTGTGTGTGAGTCCAGGTAGCTGACAAGAAAGAAAGTGACATCCCTCATTGAGGGAGAGCCACACATAGACCCCTGTCACAGCACCTGTGTAACATGGCGACCCATGTTTCTCAAGGCCCTGGTCTGAGGTCTATCTTCATGTCGTCATTTCCATGATCTCATTTAATCATATCAACAACCCCATAAAGTAGGTGCTGGCATTATCTCCAGTGAGGAAACAGAGAGATGGAGTGACTTCCCCGTGGACACACAGCAGGTTGTGGCAGAACCAGATTCAAACCTGGGCAGTCTGCCTCTGGCCTGCGATTCCTACGCAGTAGATGTATAGAGTCAGACTGTGGGGTCAGGCCCAAGCACTGAGGAGTGGCCTGAAAAAGCTTCCCAGGCAGTTCCCCTGCACGGCCTTGATGAATGACACCCCAGACCCTTGTCCCCAGCCCAGTTCCCCCAAAAGAGCTGCAGGGACCAGCTGGAAAACCTCAGGAGGGTGCTATATTTACGTTTTAGTGTCCCTTGCACCTGCAGGGGGCCAACATGCTGCTCCCAGGGCAGTTGAATGCCCCCACCTGTTCCATGGATGGGAGCAATTCATGGATGCGCGGGTCATTTCCCAGGTGGCGGAATGCGTGGGGTGCCGTGTGAGGCCAGGGGGGCCCCAGTGTGCTGGATGCCCTCTGTAGCCTTTGGCTGCCTTCGTGTGATACGGTGAGGGGTGCCAGGTTTACGACACTCAGTTCACAGTATTTATGGAGCATCTAATATGTGCTAGGGGCTGGGGATGCAAAGGCGATCCGGAAGACGAGGGCCTGACTTCACCGGGGCGGGGGACTTTTGGAAGACTGGTACCAGGGACTTGAGGGGAGGGAGCCTCCCGGCTGCCCGCAGTCACTGGGTCTGGGACGAATAACCCCCACATTCAGAATGCTCCAGCCTTACCAGAGCCCTGGGCGGCGTCTGAAGACTTTTCCATTGGCTGCTCTCTGTGGAGTTCTCTATAAAGTCTTGGGGCCAGGAGTGTGAGGGAAGCTGACTGGTTGTCACAGCAGGATCGTGATGAGATCAACAGAAAGACGCCCACAGACTCGGGGGGAAGTGGCCCTGTCTCGACAGGGTTGTAAAGTGGATGATCACAGTGTGCTCCTGCCTGGGGGTGCAGCAGTCCAGGTCCCTGGATTCCGCCTGGGGATAACAGCCTGCACAGAGCGAGAGCACAGAAGGAGCACCTGCTGGGGAAGCTTCTTCACCATTCCTATGGGTGTTTTTTCTCCCATGCACCCCCTGCCCCCAGCCTAAGGCTCTGGGCACTTTGGCTTGTCTGCTCACCAGGAGCCAGGGATGGATACCAGACGACCCCAGCACCCTGCTGAAGGTGGGTGATGCAAGGTCACTTCCAGAAAGATGCTAGTGGATGGGGTAACCACGCACCCCTTCCATCCCTACTTTCTGTTAATCTCCACTTCCAGCTTCCCCCAAAGTATGGACCTTGTCATCAGATCACCAGCCCCGCCATGGGGATGTTCGTGGCATCTGTAAGGACTGAATGAAGTGTATGTGAGGCGTTTCGCACAGTCAGGCGAATAAGGAACATGCCGTTAGCTCTCGTTTCTCTTGTCCTTTGCCTGCTGGCAGGTGTGCTTTGGGTTTTTCTCTCTGTCTTATCCCTTCATGAATTTCTGGGAAATGCTCATAAATTGGTGGTGGTGCATTCACGCTGGGAACAGTGGATGGAGATGGCAGGGGGCTTTGTGGAAGACACGGGGAGGTTTCTGCATGCCCTGCTTTTTGTGGCTCAGGGGTGAGCGACTTTGCAGAGCTCTGAGCAGGCTTCCAGCTGCTCGGAACAAATCCTGCTGACCTTCGAGCTGGAGCCACAGGCCTCATTTCACGGCATTTCTTTTAATTCTTTCCTGATTGATTTGAGAGATGCCAGTGTGAAGGCAGCTCTGCCCCTCCAGCCCCAGCAGGACGGCGAGGGACGGGTTCTTTCTCTGTTCTCGCTGCCTGAAGATCCCTCACGCCTTTGCCCAGAAGCCCCAGGCTAGAGGATGAGGGGCGGGGCCAAAGGCTGGAGGGGAGGGGCAACTGTCTTCTTGTTTGTGACTTGGCATTTGGGGAACCGGAGCCGCCCGGAGGCTGGCGAAGGTGTGGGAGGCAGGGGCCTCCTTCTTGGTTTTCACAGCCAGAGGTCACTGGCAAAGGTCAGGCTGCCTTGCCTCCCACCTTGTTGCTCAGACAGAATATACTAGATAGCCAGCCTAATGGGGAAACGATGTTCCAGGAAATGGAGAAGAGATTTGGGTAAAAAGAAGAGTGGCAGTGCAACCATTTTGAACCCAAGAAACACATTTGGGTTAGAAAGTTCCACAGTGTGATAGGAGTACTGTTAAACATGTTAAAGCAGGGGGGGCTCATTCAGATATATTACGGAGACCCCTATATAGTGGCTTATATGAATTAAGAGGTGGGTTTTTTCCTCTCTTGTCATGAGAAGTGCAGAGTTAGAGCTGTTCTCGTTGGGTCAGTAGCTCCAAAATGGCAGAGCTGAAGTCTCTGTGATTTTCCTAGCTTTTCCCTTATGGTTGCAAGATAGCTGCTGCAGCTCCAGTCATTGTGTCTAAGTCCCAGGCAGCAGAAGGGATGAAGGGATCAAGACAAAAGGGGCAATGCCTAGAGCTAGAAACAAAAACTTTTTGAACAAATCCCAGAGATTTCTGGTTACAATTATTGGGCAGAACTATGTCAGATGGCTATCACTAAGGAGGTCAAGAAATTTTATATCCACTCCCAATAAAATCGGTTTCTCTTGGTAAAGAACAGAGGGGAAACCAGATGTCAGGTAGGAATTAGCAGTCCTGCTATAGCGCTTCTCTTGGATTAAATCAAATTCTGCCCGCTTCAATAACCTCCACCCAGTTTTCCTCATTTCTCTTTTTTATTTCCTATCCCTTGTCCAACTCGTGCTTGAGGCTCCCCAGCACTGAGATGGAAGTGGTCAGCTTGGGACTGAGGTCTGGGGTCTGTCTTCACAGACTAAAGGGAGTACCCCGACCCTGCCACAGCACAGATTTCACCAAGTGCCCACTGTTAGATGCACCTCCGCCATCTTGTATCACCCACTATGGGGCCAACTGCGGGATGCTGGCGGAGGTCAGGGTGTACAGGGCGACCTTTCATTGGCCTTTGTGGAATTTGAACCCCGTGACATCCCCAGCCCCAGGCTAACTGATGGGTCTCATTGACACACAAGTGGCCCCTGCAGGCTTTGCTCATGGGACATTGGAGTGCCCCAGCCCTGAGATGGAGAAGATGGCACACCCACAAACCATCTTCACAGCCTCAGGGGGTGTGTTGGGCTGGAGGGGAGACAGTGGAAGAGAAAGGAAGGCCAAGTCCTTATTTACTGTCTTTCTGTTTAAGAAGCATTCACTGACCCCTTCTGGACACTGAGGCCGCAGAGGTGACCCAGCCCACATCGCTCCCTCTGGACCACACTCGGGAAGTTTCAGTGTTTCTGATACGTGGAATTCTTTGCAAAAGGACCATATGCTGGCGAAGACCTTTAGACATTGCCTAATCGAACTTCTTCTTTTTTTAATTGATGAAGGAGGGAAGTAAGTGTGGCCCAGGCAAATGACGTGAGTTACTTAAGGCCACAAAGCGTGTAAAGCTTGTGAAGCCCGTCTCAGATCTGGGTCCCTGGACCGTCAGGCCCATGCGACCACACCGGTTTGTTTTACCAGTTACGGAACAATCCAGCACAGTCGTATTCGCTGTCCTGGGAAGCATCTATAACTCACGATTTGCAGGTCTTTCTCATCTCTGAAAGGGAAACAAGAAGAATAAACTTTAAAGGTTTCACATCCTTTACCATCTATGACCGTTTGTCTACACTTTAAATTATTGTCTGCCGTCTGCATTTTATAATACAAGACTTGCGACCTTTTGCTAATTCTCCTGGGCGAGAGGCTGATGGATGAGAAACGGAAAAGCTGTTCACGAAGAGTGTGAGCTCTTCCAGGAACCCGCCTCTCCGGCAGCAGCTTTCTGGAGAATTGATCTGGAAGTCTCGGCACCCTCTTCCTTCCATGGCAGACGAGAAACGCCCCCAGAATCATTTGCAGGGCAGCCCCCCTCCCATGTTCGGTCTGTGGGCAGCATGCGGGAAATAAGGCACGATGCGTTTCACAGCTTGGAAAATTAGCAATAATTGTCTCCAATCGCTGGGATTTGGGAAGGAAAAGAAGATATAAAATTCCAGGTGCCCCGTGTGTTTGAATAAACAGGGGATCGTGGCGCTGGCTACCTGGGCGGCTCCTGCCACCTTCCTCTCCATGGCTGCTCAGGACCCCAGTGGACGTCCATGCATTTTTGAGGGTCCAAGGGCTCCGGTGTGGTGTGTCGGGAACACTCAGAGAGAGAGCCTTGCTCAATGAGCCACTGTGTCTGTCTTGGCTCCGGCTGGAGCGTGGTGTCCAAGGGAGCCTGGGCCCGAATAAAGACACGCTTTATTTCCCCTGCAGTTGACAGAGGGGGATTTTGAAGGTAGCGGGGGAAACAGAGTGAGCAGTGTTCAGGGACGCAGCCCACCTTCCTGGGTAGTTTTCCACTGCGACCGCCGAAGCAAGCTGGCTGCGAAGACTGAGAGGTTTATGAGCATGCCGTGGGCACTGGCCCGGGCGCCGACCTCCAGGCCCTTTTGCAGTGCCCCCCGCTGCAGCATCTCTCGGTCAAGGAGATGAGGAAGACCTGTGTCCGTGTTCGTTTCCTGTGGCTGCAGGAACAAGGTGCCACAAACTGGGTGGCTTAACCGACAGAAATTGATGGTCCCCACAGTTCTGGAGGCCAGAGGAGGTCCAAAATCAAGGTGTGGGCAGGGTTGGTTCATTCTGAGGCTGTGAGGGCAGGAGCTGGTCCAGGCACCTCTCCTTGGCTTGTAGATGGCCATCTGCGTGTTCACATGGCGTTCTCCCTGTGCAGCTGCTTGTGTCCAAATTTCCTCTTCTTATATGGACTGTGGCGCACCCTGATGACCTCACTTTAACTTGATTATCTCGCTAAAGACCCTATCTCCAAAGATGGTCACAATTTGAGGTACTGGAGGTTAGGACTCCAGCATATGAAGATCAGAGGGACACAGTTCACCCCACAATAGCTTGTACCTTATATTCCATCTTGTTTCTCTGGAGATGGGGAGGCAGCCCTAGGGGTCCCTAACTCTGGCACATCATGACGGAATGATGATTGGCCCTTCTTTCTGCCTTCTGCCTCCATCCTCGTCCTTCTAGATACACTTGTCAGAACCCCACAGCATCTGAACCCTGTTTGTACCAAAATAATTAGAGCTGCTTGTTACTGGTTGCTCCTTAGGGACCAAGCAAGGTGCTAGGCTCTTTATTGATATTAACTCATATAATCCTCATGATCACTCTTGAGGGAGGCTCTGTTATTATTCCCATTGTACAGACAAGGGCACTGGGGCACAGGGAGGTTAAGTAGTTTGCCCGAGGTCACACAGCTAGTAAGTGATGGAGCCAAGATTTGTACCCAGGCCATCTGGTTGCAGAAGATACATTATAAACCATTTCCATTTCACTTAATAGTCTCAATATTTGACATGTAGCCCTCCATAGCCTACCAAGGGCTCCAGATACGTTCTCTCGCTTGCTCTCCATCACAAAGAGCAACATTGGAGGAGCTGAGGAGGGATGGGTTCTCACCAGGGTCATCTAGCTCCATGCTCGAGAATTGGGATGCATTGGGTAAGAGCACAGGGTCTGGGTTCCGCATCTGTGCGCTGTCATTTACCATCTGTGTGATGTTGGACAAGCGATATGACTAACCTCTTTGGGCCTTACTTTCCTCATCTGTAAGGTAGAGATATGACAATCTCTTAGGGTTGTTTAGGGAGGATCAGATGAGTGGCTGGCACATGGTAACTGCCTAATGAATATTATTATTGGTGGTAACATTGTTTCACCATTTCCTTCAACAAACCATCACCCATTACTGTCTCCACCCATCCTCCATCTTTACAGTCCATAGCAGCACCGTCCCATATGGTAGCCCTAAGCTCAGGTGGCTGTTGAACCCTTGAAATATGGGTAGTGTGAACTGAGATGTGCTGTAAGGGTTAGATACATACCATATTTTGCAGGTTTAGGACCCCCAAAATGTAAAGTGTCTCATTCATAATTTTTACACTGATTATACATTGAAGTGATGTTTTAGATATATTGGGTTAAGTAAAATATATTATTAAAATTAATTTCATTTGTGTCTTTTTACTTTTTCTAATGTGGCGTCTAGAAAATCCAAAATGGCACCTGTAGATCACATATACTCCTTTCGGACAGTACTGGTCTATACTGAACACTGTAAGCTCAGGGACCACATCTGCTTTGTTTACTGCTGTGTCCCAGCACCTCACTCAGATCCTGGCCTCATAGGAGATGCTCAAAAATATAGTTGTTGGTTCAGTTTTAATTGGACAGATGGTCAGTTCTTAGCCTCAGAAAGGTCTATTGGGTACCAAGCCAGGAACAGGGGAAAGCTCCCGCTTCCCCAAGCTTGGGGAGGCTCTGCAGACTGGAGTTTTCATCTCATTGGGTCTCTGGTGTTGTCACTACCCCTCGGGCTTGGCCCAGGTTGGCCTCCCGCTAAATGGCTGGGTTGATGGCCGGCTTCCGCCTCTGTTGAGGTTGCCTTGCTATTCGGCCCAAGGGAAAACACTGCTGTGGAAGTCTCTTCTATTTTCAGCATGTTCGAAAAGCCAGTTTTGCACAGAGGACATGAAAGCTCCCTTCATTGGCCAAAGGAGGCCCATGAAAAGGATCACTGTGTACGGTGAGCAGGAGAGAATGGCCGGAAGGAAATTTCCACCAAGTTTGAGGTCCTCTTCTGGACTTGGCTTCTCAGATTGAGTCTTGTGAAGATAGGAAATTTAATCTTTCTACCTCTGTTCCTCCTCCTCCTCATCCCCTTCTTCCCAAAAGCAACCCCAAACACAGCCCTTGTGAGGGGGTGTGTCCCCAACATTCCTCTTTGACCTCAGGTCTGTGGTAACAGACTAGCTCCACCCCAAATGCTGACACATTCCAAGACTTTAGGCCACCAAGTGGGGCATCTCAGGAGAGGGATTTCGGCCAAAGAATGCAGGAGCTGGAAAGGGTCCTAGAGAAGAGTCTGGTCCAGTCTCCCCCATCTTGGATTCCTGTGGTTCTTATCCTCCCCAAACATCTCTGCTGCTGGTGAGGGCTCCCCATGCAGGAGACGTGGGCCCCGGTGACCACAGCCAGAGCTCAGCTAACCAACCCCACTTTCTCCTCATGTCTCCTTTCAGATCGCCATGAGCCTGGCTATCCCATTCGCTCTTCTGAGGGGCCAGGGGGATGTCAGTGAATTTATATGAACTTGGATTCACCTCCACCCAAATCCTGACAGCGTGACTTGACTTTTGTCTTTGAGCGAGTGACAACTTCTCTGAGACTTGGTTTCTTCATCTATAAAAATGGAAATGGTAGCACCTGCCTAACTTGTCGTTGAGGTTAAATGAGATAATATGTAAACGGCAGCAAACAGTACCCAGCATGGGGTAGACATTTAGGAAGCAGGAGCCCTTCTCTGCTGGTTCCTAAGCGTTTGCTGCTCCATCTCACCCTGCTCTGCCTCCTGGCTCTCGGCAGCTAGAGCTAAGCTCCTTCGCTCCTCTGGACAGGACAGGCCAGAGCAGGGCTCCCGGGCCCTGAGGCTGGTCTCTAGGATTTTCACCCAACTTCATGACACCCCGTGAAGATTTCTCTCCCATGGCAGATGTGAAATTATTGGATAAAGTATTCTGGAAGTTGGAGATTCCTGGTATTTCTACGTCTTTGCTTTTCAGAAGCCACCTGTTCTTCCTGTTGGTATCAGGACTAGATCAAGGAATCTTGGCAAAGAGAAGACGCTACTTTTAATTAGACATCCTGGGCCTCGTTTCCCATTTGGGGATCACTCAGTGAGCTCCATCTGGGTGGAGGAGAATGAGATCAGGAAGTCATTTTTAAAAGAAATATAAACTCGGAGGGTCCCAGGGATTAACTGAAGTCGAGGACCCATTGCGAACATGGCACCTGGCCTGCAGTAGCATCTTAGTGTGTGTTAGTCCCTTGTCCTTGGGGTGATGCCTAGTGCAAGTCGTAGAGGAAAGGAAAAGCACTTGGAGTCCTAGACCAGGGTTCACGTGTCAGCATTGTCTCTCATTAGCTGTGTGCCCCCGAGCAAGCCACTTGGCATCTCTGAGTCGCAGCCTCCTCTCTTAAAAATTGAGAATAATCACGACTCCACCTTCTTCATGTGGCGATTGTGAGGATTGAATAACTAAAGGAAAGTGCTTTATCCATGAGAAAACACACAATGTTAGCTTCCCGTCCTTATTATTGTGGTTAATGATAATAATTGTGCCTTTTTAAAAATTTGGTTTGAATAAA
The DNA here is from genome assembly GCF_037783145.1 of Equus przewalskii. Classification (NCBI taxonomy): domain Eukaryota; kingdom Metazoa; phylum Chordata; class Mammalia; order Perissodactyla; family Equidae; genus Equus; species Equus przewalskii. Next base: position 28,595,405 of record NC_091859.1, read on the forward strand.
TATTAATCAATTCCCAGCAGTGATTCAAACCAGATTTTTTAAAATAACAGTTTCTAGGCCGTTTCCCAACTCTTGCAACCAAATATTGATAATATTTGCTTTCTGGCCGCAGAAACTTAGTTTTCTTCCATCCTTTCTTCCTTTTTGCCTGATCCATAAGCGAGCCTCAGCTCGCCAAGGTACCAGATGGAAAGACTAGGAGCTCTTTAGAGAAGAAAGACAAAGCTCTCTGAAAAACTGCAGATATAGAATGTTTGTTAATTTCAGAGGCGGAGGGTCTGCTTTTGTTTTTGGGTGTAATGCAAGGAGCGTTTATTGCTCCTTGGGCTTTTCATTGGTTTACTGATATTTTTTATGGCTTCTTATTTTAATGTTTACAGGTCCCCAGATGCTGAGATTTACTGACATCTGTGAAGGGATTGATAAATGATTTAGCTGAAATAGCAAAACTGGAGGCATTGCATGAATTAGAAATTGTGCCACGGAGCCCACGCAGGAGCCACTAATTTGTTTAACGCGATTTGCTTTCTGCAGCTGCTCCTCACCACAGTCATAGGAAAAACAAATATCGCCTGTTCCCCCAAGCAGAGCAGGGGGTGCCCGGGGGCGGGGGGGGGAGGTGGGAGGTGGGGGTCAGGCCTCTAGAGAGCGTCAGGTAGGGCTGGCCAGCTGGCCTGGGGTAGGTCAGAGGGCAGGGCTTCCTTCTCGAGGTCTGGGCAAGCCCTTAATCCACTCTGCCCTCACCTCTGTGCAAGTCCGAAGAGGTTTATCTGAGTGAATGGAGGGGAAGATGGATGTGTTATCCTCGCATCATTTCAGAGAAGCTGTGGGACCTCTATAAACAGATTGACCCTCAGATGCCAGCTGGAGGAGAATCCCTCTAACATTTCTTCCAACCTTGTGATTCCCTCTTAACTCTGTGATTTTCCTAAGGCTGATTTCAGTGGGTTTGTTTGCCTATTCCTTTCTCTTCTCTGGCACAATCAGAGATTTCTTGCAGTTTCTAAAATCCTTTTTTTCTGATGTGAGAGAGGTATTTGTTTATTACAGAAAATATAGGAAATACACGCAAGTCAAATGAATGAACTAGGAATCACCAGCAGACCCACCCTCCAGAAATAATCATTGTTAACAATTTTGATAAGTATCCTTCCAGACTTTTTTCTCTGGTCTCCATCTTTGTATTTTTTAAAAAATGGATGCACACAGTCTATAGATTTTGGTAACCTGTTTTATTCACTCATCACTTTGGAGCAGTTTTTCTCCATCGTAGTCGACAGCCTTGCTTAGACTGGTGTTCAGAAAGGGGCTTGGGCAGACTGACCGTAACAACAGGTCGCTCACTGGGAATGGTTTGCCCAAGAGTCTCGTGCCCTTGAAGAGAGGCGAGATTGGCTGCAGCTGTGCATTTCTGTTTGGGTTGCTTCAATGTCATTTCAAGGGCACTGACGTGATGTAGATGCCCCTCTCCCTTTCCTTAGCCCTTTTAAAGTACCGTTCTTAACAAGTTCCTAAGGATGACTTTGTTATTCTTGTTCCCTTCCTTTCTTCCTTCTATCCATTCATTCATCCATGCATGCATGCATCCATCCGTCCAACCTACTGTCTGTCCTGCCTTCCATCCAAACATCCATCCATCCATCCAACCTCCTGTCTGTCTATTCTTCCTTCCATCCAAACATCCACCCGTCTATGCATCCATCTTACTGTCCATCTGTCCTTCCTTCCACCCAAATGTCCATCCATCTATCCGTGTATCCATCCATGTATCCATCCATCCATCCATCCATCCATCCATCCATCCATCTGTCCAATGTATTGAGCAACTAAGCTGTGCCAGACCTTGTGTTTAGAGGTAAGGATGCAGAGATACATGATGCAGGCTCCTGCCCTCTAGGAGTTTCCATTCTCTATCCAGGACTTCCATGTACCCTGGACATCGGATGGTAACCTCCATCTTATTTCTCCACCATGAAATCAGTCACTTCCAGCCAGCTCCCTGACAGATGACTTGGGGTATGGCAAGTAATGCCTCCCTTACCACGGAGGCATCTGAAGGGTAGAAACTCTGTATCGCCTCTCTTCTGTAAATCTCTAAATGCCGACTACACTTACAGGCCAATGCTCGTCGAGACCACAAGATGAACTGAACATCAGAGCGGAGGGTGAGGCGGCAGCAACGTTTTTAAAAAGCTGTTTCTCCACACGGCTGTTATGTGTCTCATCTGCCAAAGTAGAATGAGGATGGTGACAAAAAACTTTTGAATTATTTTAGGTTTTCTTTTTTTAAGTGTGGGCTTCTCGGGTCTTTGAGAGACTGCATGGCTGTTCTGTTTAGGTTTAAACAGCATTCCCCTCGCTCGTGGTGTGTCCTAGAGAAGCACAGCTTTGTCTAAAAAGCTAAGATTTATTTTTGCCAACTCAGCGCCCAGCCCAGCAACAGCATGCACGTGGCAGGAGGAAGTACCTCACTGGAGGCTGGAGCAGTTAGTGTCAAATGTTACAAGTGTGAACAGCCCCCACGCCCCCTCGGCCGGAGCAGGCTGCGCTTTTTCCAGCTAAGTGGGGTTTTTTTTCTTTTTATGGTGCCATTTCGACTTCCTGAGACTGCCATAGATTTATAAGGAAATAATTCCTCCAGTGGGCCTTAGTGACATCCTAAAGTTTTACATGCGCCTCTTACGAAATTGCTAGAACCGTTCCATGCACACATTTCCGTGTCACCAATGTAGGCCCGGTTATTGCATGAATGGAACTACACTGTATGTGGTTTTTTAAAGATGCCAAAATATTTTTAAGAACTCCAACCCTGAGGCAAACCTTGGAGGTTAATTATAATAACGAAGGTGGCTAGCGCCCAAGCTATTCAGACAGGGACAGTGGCTCCTTGCTCTGCCCCAGTACCGCAGACACACGTTCCGCTGACTGTCCAGCAGGGTGCTCCCTCCGCGAGCCCTCTGGTCTTCTTCTCCTCCCTGCCATCGTCTGTGTAGGCTGTCTGGCCATTCTTGGGTTGATAGGAGGTAATACCATCTTACCATCATTTAAAATTTGACCATAGTCTGGAAAGCCTCGCTTCAAACTGTGCCATCTATGTGGAGGGAGTTGAGTATGGAAGTTACAGGTGCAGATTCTGAGCTCACGCAGTGCCTGGGTGTGAATCTCAGCGGAATTGGTGTGTGGCTTTAGGCAAGTTACGTAACTTCTCTGTGCCTCCATTTCCTCTCTATAAACTTGGGATAATAATCATTTTTACTCAATGGGGTTGTTCTGATGATCACCTTCGATAATCAGTCTGAAGTGCCTTGCACAGTGTCTGATATATTGTTCAATAAATGTAAGTAGTAGTGGTCCTTTTTTATGCCTACTGAAAACCCTGCATGTAAATTTCAAACGAAAATTTGTAATTTTTTCAGGATACAGAGCAAATACCCATTTTATGTCTTCCTTCTTTCTTTCTTCGCGTATTTAGACCAACATATATAGAATTGGCATTGGGATACTTTATTTAAATAGCTACCAATTGCAAGTTCTGTTTGGGTAGGGCTTAAATATATATATAGTATTTTCAAAATGTGGCAAGGATAGGTTCTCTTTCCTTGAAAAACACGTGAGCCATTTCTCTCAAACTTTCCAAAAGAGTTCAACTTGGGATGGAGGCAAGAACAGAGAAATTTAATAAAGGAAATTTGGGGGTGTTTTTTCCAAACTGCAATACAGAAGATCCGGGGTTATTGTGAAGCACAAGCCGATCTTCGCAGGCCCCTCTGCCTTGAATTCTGCCATGCTGAGGGGACATTTTATTAAGATAAGACTATCCCATTGCCTTCTGTTGTTCTTCGGACTCTGCATTTTTGGAACTCATTTGCATCGATCTGCATGTTGAATCCAAGAGGGTGTGATTATGGACAAATAAGATGGAATGGAATAATATGGGCGTCCTGCTCCATTGGTATTCAGATTCAGTATTCAAGGCTCAACATGCCTGAAATACAGATTTTGCTGTGAAATACAATGGGTTGCCAACAAATGTTTCTTGATTAGACGAAGAAGGAAAGGGAGGAGGAAAGGGAAAAGAGAGAAGGAGCGGCAGAGAGAGGAGCCCAGTGCATTATAGCAGGCTGGGGTCAGGGACCCTCCTCAGAGAGGCAGGGCGACGTCAGATAACCCCCGTGTCCACATTCTCCAGCCCTCTGTGTGGTGGGGTCTGGACAGAGCCAGAACGACCACTGTTGCCCCATCCTGTTCTCCAAAACCGTGCCGAGGGTAGCTGGCGAGCACTCTCTTGGTCATATTCCTTCTGCCAGCGGCTGGCATGGGGCCCAGCAAAGAGGAGATGCCTTCAAAGTGCTGGTTGCATGAAACATGCCTTTGACCTGACAGTTTCTAAATGAACGTGGCCGTTTTCATTGATTGAACTCGTGTTACATGATGTGACTATATTTTGAGAGGAAAGTGGCCCTGACTCGTTCACAAGGATCATTCAGTTCGGGGAGTTTGGTCCAGCAGAGTCTCTAGTTCTTAACGGTCGTTTGGCCTAAACTATTGACCGTAAACGTTCGAGCTCTTCCAGCCTCCCTCCTGAGACGGTGACAGCATCTTCGTGCCACGGAGGCCTGCAGGTGTTCCCGCCCCGACCACTATTTTTGTAATAAGATGTGAAAGTCATGCACCCGTGACTTGGGGCTTTACCTCGCAAGGGTCCTCCAGCTCATAGATCGCACGCCAAGGCTGTGTTTTCCGTGGGGCTTGCTAGAACACTGGTCTGCCTCCAGATAAATGTCGTGCAGTAATGAACACACATGCTCTCAACCCTTGGAGTTTCATGCCAGGCCTTCCCTTGCCTCTCTACCAGAGGCAGAATTTCGCTCTTCTTTTGGAAGGAACCCAGTGGAAGACAGAGTGGTGTGGGCCCCGTGGCCCTGACCTCTTCATCCCTGTTTCCATCCAAAGCAGGGTGTTGGAGCTCCAGCGTCGACCCAGGCTCTGCTTCCTACTCATTTATGGGCATCACAAACTGCTCTGGGCCTCAGTTTCCTCATCTGTGAAGCAGGGGCAGTCATGGTCCTGCTTTAAAAGGCCCTGAGAATTGAATGAGGCACGTCAGCGTCCCAGCGCCGCCCCTGGCTCAGGGGATCCTGGTTATTGTGGGAGCATATCCACATCCCCTGAAGGGCTTTTCAAACGCCTGAGATGCCCTGACCTACGAGTCAGGATCTCTGAAGGTGGGGGCCCAGGAGCTCGTATTTTTTAAAATCGCTCGAGGTGATTTGCGTGCTCAATCAGGGTTGAAACTACTGATTCTAAAGGAACTGGATTCACGGGGTCTTCTCTTTGGGAGGCTGTGTAGCCGGGACAACCAACCCATAGGAGCTGGAGTCAGAATACTTGAGTCCCAAGCCCGGCATCCCCACCTCCCCCCCCCCGCCCCGCAACCATTCATCATTGACCTTGAGCCAATGACTGAATTTCCCTGGAAGTCAGTTTACTCAACAAGAAAATGAGGGCAACGTTAGCACCCCCCCTTAGCTCATATAGAGATTAACTGAGATAATACCTGTCAAGTCTTAGGAAGTGCCTGGTACAGAGTAAGCCCCCAGTAAGCGGTAAGAACTTTATGTCTCTTAACTAATTTAATCTTCGTAACAACCCTAGGTAGTAGGTTATCTATCATTATCCGCATTTTGCCTATGTGAAAACAAAGACACAAGGCGTTTATGTAACTTCTCTAAGGTCACAGGTGTTCAGAACCGCTCCCCCAGACACCGGGCTCCTCACCATGAGACAGCACAGGACGCGCCATAGTGACCTGCCAGGGAGTCAGCCCCGCTGAACGACCGCGATTGCCTGGTCCAGGAGCTGCAGCTGGCCGCACAAGTGGGCCCTGAATGCAGGCTCCGCAAATGGCACTAACTCATACCAGTCTGATGGCAGCAGCCCCCCTAGGGGTGGGGCTCATGGGGGAAGAGGGAGAACTCAGCCCAGACCCTTGCTTTTCGGAGGGAACTGGCTTCTGGGAATTTACAGCCTTCCATGAACTGTTCTCTTTGGAGTCAATACAGTTGTTTCCTATAAGAGCATAGAGAAGCCCCGGGCAATGCTAGGTTCCTGAAATGAGGGTGTCCTCAGGCAGCCATTGTAGCCCTGACTTTTCCCTCTCCCCATTTCTATGGCAAGGAAAATTGCCCGCAGGAACTAAGGAGGTTCCCAGGTCCAGCCGCCTTGGACCCGTGCACCCCTCTGCAAGCGCGAGCCTCACAATTGCCCGCTCTGTCTCTTGCCAGCCAGCTGGGCCGAGGGGGCCTGGGCACCCGCAGCCTTCTTCCTCCCCCCGTCCCTCCCTCCCCTTCTCCTGTCCCTCTGGCTCCACACCCTCCTGAATGTTCCATTCTCAACAGCCACAATCAGGAGCCTGTTTCTGTGCTGGGAAAAAGAGCAGCATGAAGGCTTTTAAACTTGCTGGGTAATTTAAGGTATTTATCGCTATTTGGAGAGCTTTGCTTGTTTTGAATCCATTCCCCCTCCAGCTTTCAGATATGGTGCAAATGATTATTTTTTTTTTCTCTGAAAAGGATGCTTCTGAGTCCTTCCGCTGCCCCTGAGGCTGGGTTCTGAATGCAGCCCCCAGACCTGGGCGCATCTGCGAAGGTTTTGTTCCTTCTCTGTAAACATTAATTGGGCACCTTCTCGTTCCAGGCCAGACTTCTGTTTGCAGACTGCTTCCCCTTCCAGTGCTGGCCTGTGAGTGTTTCTAACACCTGGAGCAGCAGAGTAGAGGTCAGAGAGCGTGGGCCTTGCATCCAGGCTGACCCTGAGGTCAAGCCATGCTCTGCCAACTAGCTGTATGACCCTGGGCGCAGCTCTCAGCTTCTCTGGAACTCTATGTTTTGTCTGTAAAATGGTTGTGATAACAGCTCCTACTTTATTGCTCTGGAAATCAGACGACCTGGGTTCAAATCCCCCCTCTGCCACTTCTCATTCTGTGATCTTAGCTTCTTTGTTCTGAGTTAACTTATCTTTAAGTTAGGGATGACAGGGAGTCCTCAAAAGGTCATGAGAGGACAAAATGAGTTAATGCATATAAAGTGCTCATGCCTGGCACGTAGAGAGTGCTCAATGCAACCAATGTTAGCTGAGAGAGAGAGAGAGAATACATACGTACATACACACACACACACGCACACACACACAAGCATCCTCTCGCAGCAAGAGGCACTTGATAAATCTGAGTTTCTCTCGCTCTCCTTCCTTTCCTAAAACCCAAATGAGCCAATAGCTGGACAGTGGTGGAAGCTTGCAAAGAAGTTGGAAGCAGCTGTCCTTTGCACTCAGCTTGCTGAGGTCTTACTGACCTAACAGGGAGACAAAGGAGGTGGGTGTCCCCTGGCCAGGTGCACTCCGGCCGCAACAGCCCAAAGAAGGCCCCCTTGGCCTGCTGACTCCCCTCTGTCTTTGGGCTGCTAAGGGAGACCCTCTCGAGGGGCCTGCGGCAGAGACAGTGCCCAGAACCAAGGCTCAGGATCTACAAGCAGTGTCTGCCCTGCCGTCGCCCTAGGCCAGAGCGGTCATTCCTCCCTCCTCCCTTTTCCCTTCCAGTCTCTCCATGGACTGCTTCCCTCTCCCCTGGCTCCGCAACTCGGCCTCCTTCATGGATCTCGCACACACGTACACCACACACACGTACACACACACACACATACACACACTCCCAGCTTAGTGTTTCTCCCTCAGCCTTTTCAGTTACTTTGACTTCCCATGTTGGATTACCCCAAAACCAGGCTGGTTTTCCTGCCCTGCCTTCTGAAGGCGATGGCGGATGAGAGAGCCCTGAGACCGTGTATGGAGAGGACAAGATAATCACTGGCTTGGAAGGCTTGAATCGAAACAGTGGTGAATGGCCAGTTTCATCTTTCTCCTTAACACCGGGTGAGGGCAGAGGATCTTTCCCCTTAGCTTACATCTGGTCTGCTGGCCTGCATCCATCCCCTCCTCCAGGAAGCCTCTCGTGATCTCTACTCTGATTGGACACTGCGGTTTTGTGCTCCCATGAGCCAAACCAAGGGATGCAGGGGGCGGGGGGTAAGAGCCAGGCGGCTTGATGGAAATCTTGAGTCTGCAAGTGGTTTGCCTTTGCTGTGCCTCAGTTTCCTCATTTGCAGAAGGAGGCCGATATGAGCCTCTATTTCATAGGGTTGTCGTGAATATTCAGTAAGATGGTCCATATGAGGTGCTTAGCATGTCTGCCACGTATCATTACTATAACTAGTATTATTATTTTCATCACAGAAACACTTCTTAGACTGGACTGTAGTCAGTGATTTGCTTGTCTGCTTCCCCGAAGGGTCTGGCAGCAAATTAAGAGCCAGAACTATCTTGTTCAATTCCAGAGAACAATGATGATGTAGAAGAGGCCAGTGTCCCATGCAGGTGATACTTTGTGTACAAAAGATCCCTTGACTTATGGAAGAGCTCTCTTTATCTCACGTTCAAGTTTTAGACATTTCACCGGACTTGCTTTTTTTCTCTTCTTTCTCTCACCCCTCGCCCTCTTTTTCCATATTGCATAAGGTGAGGAGAGTCTATCGACAGCGCAGTGGAAGCCCCGGTGTTCCTCACAGGTGTGTGGCAGTGGGAAGCTGGCACACTGGGCCGGGACCCAGAGATTTCCTCTCTGCACCTGGGGTCGCCACCAGCATTTCTTCTGACTGGTCAGTGACCACGTCTTACTGGTTAGAAACTATTTTAATTATCAACCCTGGAGGAGAGAATGCTAAAGGTTCTGCTCCGACTTTAGATGTTTTGATATATTTAGGTAGCCCAGGGTTTTGATTCCTGACTGTGAAAATACCTGCGCAGGCCAGGGCAGTACAAGGGAGGTTGTTTCTAGAAGCATGGTGAGCGAGGGATGTGCTTGGTGTCTACAGGCTCCCCGGGGGCCGTGGAATGGTCTTCAAGGTCGGCTCTGGCACACGGAATAACAGCTCGTATGAGTGACGTGTGACTCGCTCAGGGTCCCAGCTGTCCAGCTGTCTTACTGCAGATGTCCATGCAGAGAGGGTGGGAAGGAGCAGACAGCTCCAGAAACGGACAAGAAAGATTGTTGCTTTCTGCTTCCTGGAAAACTCTGCCGAAATACTCCAATGAATGAAAACCTTTAAAGGAAAACCGCTTTCTGAGCCATCCCGTGACTTGTGTTCATTGATTCTGTGAGCGAGAGTTTCTGAGAGCTGGCCGCCTGCCTGGCCCTGGCCTCCTTCCGTAGTAGAACATGCGAGTGTGGTTGGCTTCCCAATGGGGCAAGATTACTCCCTGTGATGGGCAGCTCAGTACATGACGAGGAGTGCACACACAGCTAGGCAGCTCTCCTGGCTGGAAAACTGCCTCATTATGTTGACTGCGAGTCCACCTGCCCCCAGATGGGGACCTTCCCCCAGGTTTCCCGTGCCACTAACATGGCACTCCGTCCTCCCACTGCTTCCACCCAGACATCCAGGCCTGAAGATTAGCCTGAACCCCTGATACAGGCCATACCTTCCCCATGACTTTCCTGGGGCTGCCATAACGAATTACTGCAAACCAGATGGGCTTAGAACAACAGCACTGCATCCTCTTGCCGTTCTGGACGCCAGAAGTATGCCATCCAGGTGTCTGCAGGCTCGAGGGGCGAATGCGCTCTTTGCCTCGTCCAGCTTCTCGTGGTTGCTGGCTGCTTCGACGTGGGGCCACATCTCTCCACTCTGTCTTCACGTTGCCACCTCATCTTCTGTCTCTCGTATAAAGACACTTGTCATTGGATTTCGGGCCCACCCTGGGAGTCCAGGATGATCTTCTCATCTCAAGACCCTTCGTCCCATCGGCAAAGACCCTTCGTCCAAATGAGATGTCATTCACACGATCTAGGAATTCGGACGTGGACATATCTGTCGGGGACCGCGTCAACCTATCGCCCCTTGTAGGAAAAGTTAGTTCTACGGAGGAGGTTTTCTACGTGAGCCTAAAGCGTGTTCTCAAGAATAAACATCTGGTGTTATCTGTCTCCAGCTGTTTGACTTGAACAAGTTGCTTCACCTCTTTGGGCCTCAGTTTCTTCACCCATAAAATGGGAATAATAATAACAGTGTCAACCCATTGGCTTGCTGTGAGGATTAAATGAATTCACATAAGTACAATGCTTGGAGTGCCATCTGGCACAAGTACTCTCTAAATATTAGCCATTCTTATGGCGATTATCATCATGGCATCGTAATCACATTGGAACTACCCCAGACGATGGGCCTTTCCTACACCACTCACTTAACACTCAGTGTATTCTAGTGTACTGGCCTTTTACAGTCTCCACTTCCTGGCTTCATGAGAATACTTGGAATTTGTTGCTGTGTGACCTTGGGCAAGTTCCTTGACCTTTCTGAATCTGGTAGGACTTCCCCTGGAAAGGCCGCTGAAAGATTAATAGTGGTCAGTCGTGTGACACATGGTTTACATCCATCTACATCAGCTGAACAGTGAGAAAACAGCCCATGTACAGTTTGCTGTTTCTCCATAAACACCAGTGGCATCTTTCTTCCCTGCCTGTGTCTTGACGGCTGCTTGGTCTTCCCTGCTGTCGGCTCGCCCAGCCTGTAGGGAATGCCTTGCAGTTCCTTTTAGTCCGTTTCCTCCTCTGAGCCCAATTTTTCTTCCGTGTCCAGCGCAGACGAGGCTGTGCGTTCCAGATTGCTGTCCGCCAGCAGTTTTTTGCCGACATGTTTGGGAAGGAATTTTGTGAATATCTAATCAAATCTTAGCTGTTCTATTAGTTAAAAGATTTCCAGGTAAATCATAACCTGGTGTGCTTAAAACTCCTAACCTTTCATGAAAACGCTGCATCATTTCCTCAGGAACCAGATCATAGATCCTACAGTAGCTAATATTTCTGTAACGATGGCCACTCTTAGATCGTGCTTCCTCTGCGCCAGGCGCTGTTCTCAGCACTTGACATTCCATCCTCCCATCCGAATGAGGACGGTCCCATTACTTTTACTTTTGTAAAAAGTCCCCATTTTACAAGTGAGGAAGCAGGTGAGACCCAAAGAGCTTCGGTCCCTTCTTGCCAGTATCACCCAGTTTATAGGTGGCGGAGCTGGAATTCACCCCTGTGTTCGGAGTCCAGCAGCCGTGCTCCGAGCCTCACAGGACTGCCTCTCATTAAATGTCTGCGATGATTTCCAGGAGGCACAGAGGTCCATAAATGTTTTATAGAATTGATTGAATGTTGAATGGCTTTTCCTGTTAATGAAAGGAAGCTCAGTCATTGCTAACAGATTAGAACATTTTCTTGGTCCCCCCTGGCTTGAGACTAGAGCACCTTTTTCTCTCATTGGTTTTCTCATCCAGGATATAGTCCCCTCGTCTTCTTACTTGTGTGTGGTGTAAAAAGATGGTCTTTCAAACCCAGATGCTGTGTGACCTGGGCAAGCCATATAACCTCTCTGAGCCTCAATTTTGTGCAGTTAATAGCATTTAACACATTAAGTGTGCTAAGGAGAAATAAAGCACCAGGCACAACAGGAGGTCTCAATACACAGTAACTTGAAAAGTAAAATATAAAATACTTTGCGTTTTTCTGAATCACGGTGCTGCGTAACTCTCAAGATATGTTTTTAACTATATTTTGTTGCCCAGATAAATCTAGTATAGTTATCTCTATTCTAATAACACACTTTTTAGTGGAGATCCCTCTAATCAGTTATTTATATTGAAATATTCCGCCAAGTGAAGAGTTAATAAAGAAATGCTTTTAAAGTTGAACCAGAAATGGATGATGATCATCGTCGTATTTATGAAACAGAATAATTTCCTGTTGAAATTCTAATTAAGACACTATAAGAGGCCCAGTGGTGCAGTGGTTAAGTTTGCACATTCTGCTTTGGTGGCCCAGGGTTCGCCGGTTCGAATCCCGGGTGCTGACATGGCACCGCTTGTCAAGCCATGCTGTGGCAGGTGTCCCACGTATAAAGTAGAGGAAGATGGCCACAAATGATGTTAGCTCAGGGCCAGTCTTCCTCAGCAAAAAAAACAAAAAAAAAAAGAGAGGAGGATTGGCAGCAGTTAGCTCAGGGCTAATCTTCCTCAAAAAAAAAAAAAAAAAGACGCTATAAGAGAGACATCGATTACTCTGGCTTCTCTCATGCTCCCTCCTCGGTGCGAGCTGTGACCACTCTTCTGCCCCCTCACAGTGAAGAATGGTCTCGAATTGCCTCCTACAAAGCCTTGCCCCTTTCCACCTGGATGATAAGGAGTCCTGGCTTTCCAATCTTTTGTTTTTCTTCTCTCTTTTTTTCTTAGCTATGTAATGTCAGGAGGACGCATTACTTATCTTCAGGATCCAAGAAGTTAACTGGGACCAAGAATAATAATAGTAGTAATAATAATAATAATAATTTGAACAATAACAACTGCTATTATGAGCTGAGTGCTTCCTCAGTGTCAGATGTGCTGGGTTAAGACTTGACTCACCATAGTGGTCGAAGAACCACCAGCTCTCAAGTCTGAGTCCTGATCCTAAGCTGTGTACTTGAACAGCTGACTTCTCTGTGCCTCGGTTTCCCCTCCTGTAGAATGGAATTAATAACGTTGGCCTTCTTCCAGGGTTGTTTTGAGGTTTGGATGATAGAACGCGTGTTAGGTACACAGCACGCTTCTGGCGGGCTGTGAGCACTGGCTCGGGTTAATTACTGTGAGTTCCTTGAAGAACTTCCTGGTGGAGGGACTTTCTGTGGGTTAGGAACTTCGACTCCGAGAGGCCTGGGGGCTTGTTCAGGGTCACATGTGCTTGGTTGGGAGGCGGGGGCTTGAGCCCAGCGGGGACTCCAGACTCGGGGCTCACACCCTATCCGCTCGCACGGCTCCACCGGTCATCTCGGGAAATATTGTCTGCACAAGGGGGAAACTGCAGAATGATTCCCTTTTTATACCAGTTGGATTTTTGAGCCGTTCTCTCATCTGGGCGGGAGACCAGCCTTCAGTGTGTGACGGGTGTATTAGTTTCCTGTTGCTGCTGTGACAGATTACCACAAATGAGGAGCTTAAAACAGCACAAGTGTGTCATTCTGCGTTCTGAAGGTCAGAAGTCTGCAGTGGGTCTTGGGGGCTAAAATCGAGGTGTTGGCGGGTCTGAGTTCCTTGTGGAGGTTCTAGGGAGAATGTTCCTTTCCTTTTCCAGCTTCTAGAGGCCGCCTGTGTTCCTTGGCTGGGGGCTCATCGTGTCACCCTGTGCTCCCACGGTCACATCCTCCTCCTGCCTCCCTCTCATAAAGACTCTTGTCGTTAAAACTGAATAATCTGGGATAAACTTCCCATCTGCAGATCCCAACTTCACAGTCTCCTTCTGCCCTGTAAGGTCACTTGTCCCCAGGTTCCAGGAGAAGGACGTGGCCCTCTTTGGTGGCCGTCCTTCTGTCCACTGCAGATGGTCATTCTCATCTTGCCCCAATGCTGGCCACATTCTCACTGCACGAGGTGCCACGTGGTGTTGGCTTCGGGGCGAGGCAGATTTCGTCCCACCCCGAGCCTCTCCCTTACTGACCCCGGAGCCTCGGGCTGGGCCTTTCATTTCTTTGTGCCCTGTTTTCTCCTTTCCTCATCTGAAAAATTGAGGCTTCGGGACCAGTTTCTCAGGGCTGTGGCGAGCACAAAATGAAGGAATGTGTATAAAGCTCCTGGTCCTAATGGGCTCTCCAAAATGGGAGCCATTATTCTCACCATGATGACTTTTAAATTATTTTTAATGCTTCTGGAACAACAAACAGAGCCCAGGGTCTTGGTAAAAAATGAACAAGGGTCTTAGCGTGCGGGTCCCTGATAATGGCCTCCAAAAAGCAGAAAAAACCCAACCTGGTTCCAGCTCACCAGAACCGGCCTCGCTGGGGAACAAAAGGGTCATTCAGCTGCTCAGATGATAGGTGTGACCCAGCCGGGGGAGGGGAGCGCAGGTTAGTCTGTCAAACAGTATTTTATTGTGAAACCTGCAGATCAAGGCGGCCTCGGGCAACAGCGTTTGTATTCACAGAGGCACCAGATACTTTATGCTCCTATCGGGCCCAGAGCCTAAATAGCAACGCTGTTTGATCAGCCTTTTTCACAGGTTGTATGATGTTCCCAGGAGGGATTGGGTATAAATCTTGCAGGGTGTCCATTTGAAAGTGGGAGAAGCCAGTGGAAATTTGAGAGGAGTAGAGCAGAGAGAGAGGAAGGGACGTCCAGTCCCTTTGGGTCGTCCCCGGATTTCAGGTGCGGTGAAGGGCCTCTTGAATTGATTAACCCTCCTATCCGGGCTGATCCATTGAGTAGGAACAACAGGAGGGATGGGATCCCAGGGAGAGGGTCAGGGTGCAAATTAGACGTCCACCAACCTCGTCCCTTATCACCCTGCCCGCAGGCTGCGTTCCGAAAACATGTCAAATGTGCTCCCACCGCGGGAGTTGGCATTTACTGTCCCCGCTCCCGGAACACACTTCCCCGTAGGTCTCCACTCGGTTGGCCGATCAGGTCTCAGATGAAACATCACCTCCCCCTAGGAGGGCTTCCCGAACTCCCATTCGCTCCTTGTTGCCTCGTCTTGCTATTTATAGCCTTCACAGCGCTTCTCGTGGTCGGAAATGATCTTGCCATTTGTTTGTTTGTCTGGGATCCCTCGCCACCTCTGGATATAATCCCTAAGCGAACAGGGACCTGGGCTCGTATTTACTGCCATCGCCCCAGAGCTGGGACACGCCTAGGCACCTAGAGGGTGTTTATGATAATAATTGCTAACATTTACAGAGCACATCTTTTGTGCAACATCCCGTTCTCAATATCTTACCCACATTAATTCAATTCCTCTCGACTAACCCATTTGACGGATGAGGAAACCGAGGCAGAGTTTGAATGAGAAAAATCAAATTAATAGACTATTCAGCCATACTTGAGGTGTTCCGGAATTCACTTAGCGCCTGTATCAGTTATCTATTGCTACAAGAATTCGGTGTAACAAAACCCCCGTTTCTTCACACTAGTTGTCAAGGGTGCCAAGGAACAGAATGAACAAGGGTTTTTATTTTTCTACAGTGTGGGAGATAGAAGCTGTGGTTTGCATTTTCAGGGAGTTGCAATAAACATTAGTGAGTATCCACCCTGTGTTGGGCACCCTGCTACATTCTGTTTTATTTTTGTTTGTTACTTTATTTTGCCCGAATGCAATTCTCCAGAGTTGGATACAGTTTCTTTTTAAATACTCCAAGCCGGCCTGAGAAGTGGGGCATTAGACCCTTTTGTTCACTTTGGGAAACAGAGGCCATGGGGGTGAAATCACTCAATCACCTAGCGGAGGTCTCTGTATTTCTCCCAAGATTCTCCAGGTGAAGGCGCCGCCCCGAGCACAGTGCCCTAGACAGGGCGGATGCTCCGTCAGCGTTGGCCAAAGGCATGAGGGAGGAAAGGACACCAGCCTTCATCTTACAGATGAGGACGTGGAAATTCAGAGATTCGGATCCAGGTCACCCGTCTATGAGTCACGATTCCAGCCTGGACAATTCCCGTTCCTCAAGCCAGTGCAGTCTGCGTGGGGTGGAATTCGGGGCCCAGCACGCCTCCTCCATAGTCTAGGTCCCCCGTCAGGAGAGAGGCAGGGCGAGAACAAGGGTAGATCCGTTTGTGTAAACCCCAGAGTCGACTCAGGCCCTGGAGGCCCATCTCCCTGGGCCGCAGGCTCCTGGGGGCCGAGCTCCGGAGCGGGATTCTTCTTTGGCCCCGGCCCGTGCGTGGCTCGGGGCCGAGAGCTTGGGAACGGAGAGAGCCCTCTAAACAAAGCCACCTGCCTCGGGCCCCCAGCAGATGGCAAGGCCAGGGCTGTGTGGATGTTGAGCGGGAGTGGCGAAGTGACCAGAGCCTGGCAGCTTAGCCCGGCCTCAGGCAGGACCAGCACGGACATCGCCCTGGGAGAGTGAGCGGCACCTCTTTTTCTCTTCTGGAACCTACGCCTGTGTCATTCACAACAGAACATGGGAAAAGATGAGACAGAGGCCCCCCCCCCCCCCAAGGAAAATCTCAATCAGCTTCTGGAAGTGCTGCCACAGTCACTGTCCACTCATGACACCCATGACCGGCTCTGGCCACAAGGCAGTCTGACTGTGCAGGGGAAGAGGCCTCACCCACAGCTCTCTGTTGTGTGGTTGTTGTTGTTTGTGTCCCCCCAGGAGTCAGGGTTCTCTGCTGGACCATGCTTCAGCTGGTGAAGCCCCACCCACCCGTCTGCTTCCGTTGCGGTGTCTTGAGCTTGTTGGGCATTCGTTCACTCACTGAGCATTGATGGGGCTCCTCGTATGCACCAGGTTTGCGCCAGGCTCTGGGATATAGCAGGGCACAAGACCATCTGATTCTTATTCTCCAGAGGGGCAAGAATGTAGTTGAGGGGAGACAGGCAATACCAAATAACTAAATAAGAAAATGCCAGGTGGTAATAGAATGCAATAAAGAAAGCAGAGTAAGATGATGGGACAGTGGAGTGGGTGGTCAAGGAAGGCCTCACTAAGGCAGGGACGTGTAAACTGAGTGACATGTGAATGAGAGGAAGGAACCAGCCGTGGGGACATCTGGGGGAAACTTTCTAGCAGAAAGAAGAGCATGTGCAAAGGCCCTGTGGCAGAAGCAAGCTTGGTGGTTTGAAGAACACAAAACAAAGACAGTGAGGCTAGACTTAGTGAATGTGGGGAGAGCTGGGAAATGTGATCAGGCTGCCTGGCAGGGGCCAATCGGTGGAGCCTGGTTGGGCCACAGAAATAAGGATGTTTGACTAGGAAACACCATCGCTTTGGACTGCTGGGCACAAGTGTGGAGTCTCTCACTGGTGTCCTCTCCTTGGAGGGTTTATTTCTGCTCATTGAGGCAATGATTCAGCTCCCGCGCCAGCCCCAGGTAGGACGGAAAGGGAGGCTCTGCCTGGATTTCTGTGGATCTAGTTAAGTCCCTCGCACTCCTTTCTCCTCTGGTTAGTGCTCACCCTGATTTTTAAATCATGGCATCCTCCGACCTTTAATGAATACTGCACCCCCTTCTGCTCTTCAAGTGGAGGAAAGCTGGGCCTGCCAGGCCCCCCGTTCTGAGTGCTAAGCCCCACCTTCCTGCCGAGGGCGAGGATTTGGGTGGAAAGTCCATAGATGTTAGAGTCAGACACGTCCATGTTCACTTCTCCATCTTGCCGCTTAATGGCCGTGGTCTCCGACAAGTCCCTTAAAGTTTCTGAACCTCAGTGACGGTGACGATAGATAATAAATGCAAACCTCTGGTGCAGGGCTAAGCACTCGCTCAGTCTTGAGGTTTCCTCTTCTCCCGTCCTCTCACGGGTCTGTCGTGTGTGCTTAGGCGCACGGGGCCAGGACGCCCCTAGTGAGACACTGCAAATGAGTGGGCGTGGGCCACGTGTCGTTTCCCGTCTCGATGACAGCGCACCTACAAAGAGGTCATCCGTAGAAAGGAGTGAGGTCCTGTTCGTGCTACAGCAGAGGAGCCTCAAAAGCGGTGGGCTAAGTGGAAGGAGCCAGTCACGAAAGACCACAGACTGTCCGAGTTCATTTCACTTATGGGAAATGTCCAGAACAGGTAAATCCATACTGACAGAAGGTAGATTAGTGGTTGTGTGGGGCTTGGGGAGGGGGAGACGAGAGGTAACTGCTATTGGGACCGGGTTTCTTTCCAGAGCAATAAATACATTCTAGAATTAGATTATGAGGATGGTTGCAAAAAAATATATATACCAAAAACCATTGAACTGTATGCTTTAAATGAGTGAATTTTGTGGTATAAAATTATATCTCAATAAAGCTATGTTTTTTGTTTGTTTCGTTTTTTTGGTGAGGAAGATTGGCCTTGAGCTAGCATCTGTTGACAATCTTCCTCTTTCTTTTTTTTCTTTTGCTTGAGGAAGATTGTCCCTGAGCTAACATCCGTGCCAATCTTCCTCTGTTTGTATGTGGGATGCCACCACAGCATGGCTTGATGAGTCGTGTGTAGGTCCACGCTCAGGATCTGAATGCATGAATCCCGGGCTGCCGAAGCGGAGCATGCAAACTTAACCAGCATGCCACCTGGCCAGCCCCCAAAGCAGTTTTTAAAAAGATGTAGTTTCATTACTTTTAGGAATAATACACAGTTTAAAAATAAGACATACTAGGTGCTAATACAAAAATGCAACAATTATCCGAGGAGATGACCATTTATGATGTGCCTCTGTTCCCCCTGCCTCCCACCCCCCACCCACAGGGCATTAGAGGAAAAGATTGGAATGAAGTCAGTAACGGAATCCTTGATTTTGTGAGGGTTGGTTTCCAGTGCTTTTCAGTGTAAGGCCCTAAAGGATCACAGAAATAGAAGTGGTTCCTAATGCTACGCTGGACTTCATTAGCGTCAGTTCAGACGTACAGCTTGAGAACCGCTGTGTGTCTGGCACTTGTCCTGAATGCTGAGTGGGAACTAGGCACGGTGGCTGTCTTCAAGGATTTCCAGTGGGGCCCTGAAAATACAGGCTCACTTCCCAAAGGGTGTTGCTCAGGATACCAGCCGTATTAGTCAGAGTTCTCGAGAGAAACAGAACCGCCAGGACGTGTGTGTATATATAGAAAGAGATCTGTTGTAAGGAATCAGCTCACGTGATTATAGAGACTAACAAGTCCCAAGATTTGCAGTTGGCAAGCTGGAGACCCGGGAGAGCTGATGTTTCAGTTTGAGCCCAAAGGAGGAAAAAAACTGATGTCCCAGCTCACAGGCAGTCAGGCAGGAGTTAGCTCCCTCTTACTCAGGGGAGGGTCAGCCTTTTTGTTTGATTCAGGCCTTCAACTGATTGGACGAGGCCCACCCACATTCGGGAGGGCAGTCTGCTTTACTCAGCCTATGGATTCAAATGTTAACCTCATCCAGCAACACCCTCACAGACTCACCCAGAATAATGTTTGACTGAATTGTCGGGGCACCCTGTGGCTCAGTCAAGTTGACATATAAAAGTAATCATCACCTCAGTTCAGTGAGACATCTTCTCACCCCCCAGAGTTCCTGGAAGAGTTGGGAAGTACTGCATCCCACGGTCTTTGGGAATTCAAAGTGCCTACTTGCAAACCAAAGGCCCTGACAAGTCCTGCAGTGAAAGGAAACCTGTTTAACCCACTGTTTCTCAATCGGATCTGTCTGAAACACTTATACACCTCTTTTTCTTTTTAAATTTGTTTGTTTTGATTTTTTTTTTAAGAAATTGGTGTATCACAGACTATTTTGTCAAATGCTGAAATAATATAATGTAGGATTGGGTCATACTGGAAGTGTCCGTATTTCATGGCGCTGGGAACAGTGAATTCTGTGAGTGGGACCAGATGAGGAAAGAAGAGGATCAGGCAGACTTTCTAGAGGAGGTTTCACCTGAGCGTGGTGTTGAGGAATAAGCAGCGTTCATCTGGCTGAGTAAGGTGATCTAGGTAGAAGCAGCAGCATGCAAAAGATCTAGAATATTCTGTTGGCTTTTCCCTGCCTAGAGGAACAGCAGCAGCATTTGCTCTGGTGGTGTTTTAGTTCTGTCCTCGGTGACAAGAAACCCGTGCTGACCACCGGCACAAGTGGGCCCTTGATTGCAGTTCTGCCTACCCCAGTCTTGGTAACATCCGTGACGTCTTGGCCCGGATCTTCGTACTGAAGGTTGGCATCTTTCTGGAACTTGTGGTCTTGTTTTTCACCAAACTGACGTTGACAGACAGACTAGAGCGAGTAATGGTACCCTCACCATAGTCTAAGGATCTAACCTTTATGCTGTCTGATTTCCCACAGGAAGGCACATCATTAGGGCATGAAGACGGCCCCTGCGGTAACAGACGCTTAGCCCACCGTGAGCAGTGAAATGTAGCCAGAATCCCACAGAGTCGGGCTCTGGATTTGATATGCTGTTCCTGGCCCTACCAGGCTAGATACCGTAGCCACGGCAATCAGTCCAACAGTACCAACTCTGTCAGTCCCAGAGTACCAACCCGGTCAATCCCAGAGTACCAATCTGGTCGGTCCCAAAGTACCAACCCGGTCAATCCCAGAGTACCAATCTGGTCGGTCCCAAAGTACCAACCTGGTCAATCCCAGAGTACCAACCTGATCAATCCCAGAGTACCAACCTGGTCAGTCCCAGAGTACCAACCTGGTCAGTCCCAAAGTACCAACCCTGTGCCAGATGCCTGGCGCTCTGTGTCTCCATCTCCAAACCTGTCTAACGGGGATAAACTGTACCTGTCTTCACGGACAGCTGTGAATCCACTTAAAGATGTGCTGTGTGTCTCAAAGGGCAGCTGACATTTGGCAGGAAGGAGGAGAGCGGGAGAGGCAGAGAGGAGCGTCATGGGCAGAAGCTGGAACGGAGGTTGGCTAGGGAGTAGGAGAAGGTCATCAACAGCAGGGGTTCAAAACGCCTTCTGGCTCGAAACTGGAGCCCTGCCCAGTGAGGGATGACTCAGCAGACAGACGACACCAATTGAGGCTTCAGCAACGCTGGGAATGTGCTCCCAACCCCGCTCCCTTCCCCCAAGAAAAGAGAGAGAGATGGGGACATTTTTGACAATAAAATCATCAATGTAGTCATCATGGGAAAAATCAGAAATGGGTTGGACTTATACTTACTTTGTGGTTTAACCTTGTTTTCACTTAGAATCCCATTTTTGGGGGGGTCCTATGGTGTTGTCAGGGCTTGGGGCCTCTCGAGGTGTAAACCCAGCTGTGGTGACATTGAGCAATTTGTACGTAACTGAAGGGGGCAGCTCAGTGGAGTCGAAATAAGTCAATCAGAACATGTGGCATGGACTGACTGTCCTCAGGAAACAGTAAGATACTGTGAGAGTCTACCACCCACCGAGACCTTACAACTTCAGTAGGGTCCATCCTTGATTTGCCAACAACATATTGTCACCCCCCAAGGGAAAATTTTAATTGGTATTTGAACATTTTTATTTGACATTTGAATCTTGTTCATTGCTAGATCCCTTGGCACATGGGTTGGCAGTTAGTAGATGCTTCATAGCTGTTTGTTGAATGAATGAAGGAGTAAGTGAGTGAATGAATGAACGCATGCATTTACACCTATGGGAAAATGCACTACTGTTGGCTATTCACCCCTGGCTTCAGTTCCATCACGCTAATGTTTCTTAGCCTCGTAACCCAAGCTGGGGAGGCAGCCTGGAGAGGCCTGGAGTCCTACCAATCCAGTGGATTAGCAGAAGGGCAGAGAGGTGAAAGAATGTTCCCGTAATGGTTAGCACTTGACTGTAAGTGCACACTGCTGGCAGAAGAGTAATCAGCAGTGGAAATGAGGGAGCAGCGAGGAGATGCAGAACAAGGAGGAGGGCAGCGCTCCAAATCCCCAAGCTGATGGCATTGTTGGCAAAAAAAGACTCTTCCTGCAAAACTGTGCCCAGACACGTGGGTGTGGCTTCTCCCCAAAGGAGCCTTTCCTCTCTTTCTTTCTTGAAAGATTCCAGAATAAATAGGAATTGGTAGGAAAAACAGATGGATGGTGAGTGGGTGGATGGGTGGATGGGTGGGTGGGTGCATGGATTGATGGATGGATGGGTGCATGGATGGGTAGATGGATGGATGGGTGGGTGGGTGGATGGATGGGTGGGTGGGTGGGTGCGTGGATGGGTGGGTGGATGGGTGCATGGATGGATGGGTGGGTGGGTGCATGGATGGGTGGATGGATGGATGGATGAATGGGTGCATGGATGGGTGCATGGATGGATGGATGGATGGGTGGGTGGGGGTGCATGCATGGGTGCATGGATGGATGGATGGGTGCATGGATGGATGAATGGATCGGTGGGTGGGTGGGTGGGTACATGGATGGATGGGTGCATGGATGGATGGATGCATGGATGAATGGATGGATGGATCGGTGGGTGGGTGCATGGATGGATGGAGGGATGGGTGGGTGGGTGCATGGATGGGTGAATGAATGGATGGATGGGTGGATGAATGGATGGATGGGTGGATGGGTACATGGATTGGTGGATGGATGGATGGGTGGATGGGCATCAACATAGGGTAGTGAAAAGAGCATTGGTCTTGAATGGCAGAACCACTCAGCCAGGTCCCTCTCTGAGCCCAGTTCTGTCACCTGTAAAAGAAAAACCCTGGTCCCCCTTCCCCGCCCCCAGCTCCAAGAGCCATCAGAAAGCGGAAAATAAAAACCAGACACCTTTGTTCAGTTAAGGTGCTCTGAAGCTGTAAGGAATTGTTATCTGCATAACTTCTTCCCTCCAAAAACTGCCTCTGGATCTCCCTACTGCAGATATATTATGATGAAAATGGAAGAGTCAGTCAAAATCTTGGTAAACTCTGATCGTTTTGGAATTCCTCCAACAAACTCTGCATGGATTTTTTTTTTCTCCTCTCAGCTCCCAAGCAATTTTTCTTACGTTGGAGGTTGCCAAGATTTTATGGCTATTTGGTTATCTTATCCATCCAGATGGTTAGCATTAATTTATGCTGAAATAAATCTGCAAAACCTCATCTGTCTTATTGCTCCAGAAGCAATAGGTCTAAGGCCTAAACAAAACTTAATATATAGCCTCCTCAAAGGGCTGAGGTATGATGTTACTGCACGCTTTTTATTTAACTTGGCTTGAAATTCTGCTTTTCTCTCCCTTGATATTTACATATAAGCAAATTAGGTTGTTTGGTATAAAAAAAACCCAAGCTTATTTTATGACTCTTAATACATATGCTTGTCTCAAATTACTTAGCGTTGGTTTGTATTAAGAAAAATAAATCTGATTTATCATCCAATGATAAATTTCAAACCCTTCTTTTTAAGCTTTAACTATTAAGGCATAATATATCAGTTAGCGACCACGGATTCACATACGAATTAGCTGTGTGACCTCAGGCAAGTCTCTCAGCCCAGCTGAGCTCCATTTTTGTGACCTGGGTGAACCCCTGCTTGCAGGATGACTGGGACGATTAAATGTGATAATGTATGTGGAGTGCCTGGCATATCATAGCATTAATAAATGCTATCAGGTAGCACTGCTGTGGTTGAGCTGATGAAGGATTTTGTGTGAGAAATTGGACCTGGACTTTCATTTGCAGCAAGTTCGATCCAAATGACAGGTCCTCACCCTGCCAGTGCTGGTGGCCTCTGCTCTCGCCCGCGCACTCCCTAAGTCGTGAGTGATTCGCACCATTGCTCTTGTGCTATTGGGGGATTTCTCAGGCAGACGTGCTGGTGTTTTCTGGTGGCTCCAGAAATTCATTCAGAACATTTCTGCACAGCGATTCATACGCTTGACCTGACTTTTCCTTAAAGTCAAATGGATGGCGGCTCAATCTCTCTTGCCACGGCGCAGGGCTTGGCTGGCTGTCCCCAGGTGCCAGACTGTGGGACAGCTGTGCTCTAAGAGGTAGACCTCTGAATTCCTCTGCTCGTCCGGGTATAGAGAAGACCAGGCAGTTGGTTGATGCTTGCTGCCATAACATATGGGCAACTTGATTCTGGTACTGGGTCCACGCAAATTCAGTTCCTATGTGGCGCTCCCTCTGGGCTCTTGATTTAGAACTGTAGGGCTTCTCGACAAGGCCCACATCTGTGGATGCTGCTATATCAAAAGGAAGGAGCCACTAAGTAGAGCTGTTTGGTTTTTTTGTTATTGTTGATCTTGGTTTTGTTTTGTTTTAAGGTTTCATATTGTGAATTGTTTTCCCTCTGTCTCTCTATAGGGGTTGGTTTGAGACTTATTTGTGTAGGTCCCAACTTCCAAGGTATGTGGTCCTTCTCCTGTAGAGATGTCGCAAACCCACAGTTAATGCAGCACCGTCTCCATGTTGCCGGGTACTAAGAGGGGTTGTGATAGGACCTAGGGTTCACGAGTCGCGTTGGGAGGTCAGCAGGGCCCATGCCAGTCACCAGCACTTCTGGGGCCATCATTTTAGCATCCAAGTGCTTGATGCCTTGTCTTCTTCTCATTTGGGTGTTCAAGCCAATGGTTGTTGACTGAATTCTCAAAAGCACCTTGCACATTAGAGGTACTGAGTGAATGTATGTACATCCTAGATAGCACGACAGTAATAGTGATTAATAATATTGGCTCGCATTTATTGAGCACTTACTATGTACCACATACCATGCTAAGTGCTTTACTCAGATTATCACATTTTACCTTCCATCCACCCCATTGAGTAGATGCAGTGACAGTCCCCACTTTACAGATGAAGAAACTGAGGCTGAAGAGCTGAAGAATTTGCCCACAGTCATAGCTGGAAAGCAGGGAAAGGATTCAGTCCCGGGGTGGGCTTTAGACAACTTCTCAGAAGTGAACAGATGCTGAGTTGAGATGGGAAGAAAGATGCCAAGGTCAGTTTAGCTCAAGATTCCTTTTAAAGAAATGGCCTTTTCATCCCAGAATTAGCGTATTCCAGATAGCTTCAAAGAAAAATTTTCTTCACAGCTTCAGATTTTAGTGACTATTCCCGTGGAGGAATAGCCCAGATGCTGTCTTCTGGGACTGAAGCCCTGTTGTCATACCATCCCCGCATTGCATACTGTTCAGTGCTGTTGGGTAGGGGGCGGGGTTGTCATTCTCTATTTCCTGCTTTTGGCCAATCTGTAGAGGGTAAGAGTTCACACTTGAATTTGGCAACCCGTGTGGTCACGTTGTTCTATTCGTCACTTCCCAGCGTGGCATCAGATGGGCCCTAGAATTCTCAGAAAACACAAAGGTGTGGTTTTGGGTTTTTTTTTTTTTTTTTGAAGTTCCAACATGTATCGTTGTTATACATATGTCTTTTTAGTTATTAATCAAAAGGGAAATATCAGCCAACATCCATTTAAAAATAAACAAATGGTATTAACAGTTATTTTCTTAAGGAAGATATATAAGTGGCAAATAAACACACAAAAAAAGCTCATCATCACAAAACGTCAGAGAACTGGAATTAAAACCACAGTGAGTTGCCCGGAGTTCCCCTATAAAAATAGCTACCATTAAAAAGACTGACATGGGGCCAGCCCAGTGGCGCAGCAGTTAAGCTCACACATTTTGCTTCAGCGACCTGGGGTTCGCCAGTTCAGATCCCAGGTGCGGACCTACGTACCACTTATCGAGCCATGCTGAGATGGTACCCACATATAAAGTACAGGAAGATGGGCATGGATGTTAGCTCAGGGCCAGTCTGCCTCAGCAAAAAAAATGACTAACAATACCAACTCTGGCAGAACATGGAGGAACAGGAGCTCTCCTACATTGTTGGTGGGAACACTCTTGGGTAGGGCCAATTTAGATCACAATTTGGCCGTTTCTTACATATTGAAAACGGGGGGCCCCCTGTATGCTTTGAGGCTGTTATAGCAGAGGAGAACTTTAGAGACCTACTGGTCCCATCCTCACATTTTGCAAATGAGATGCGAGCATTCAGGTGACTGATTCAGCTGGGTTTCAACAGTAGATGAAAAGTTTGCTCTTAGGAGAGTGGTTTCAGAAAGATTCCTGGAGCTCTCGTCCTGGTCCTTGGTGTAGTCCTGGCTGAAATGACTTCCTACCCAACCTGCAACTTCAGGGCCATCAATGGCCTGCTGCCTCCTGTGAGACACATGCTTCCTTCAGCTAGAGCTACATTATAAGCTTCTCCCTTTGCCGAGGGTGGAGCCCAATGACTGTCCTGTCACATATCAAGCAGACACAGGACGCCCTCGTTTGTGTGTTGTGCCCTGATTAACACTGGACAAGACTCTCCTCCAGCATCTGTGAAGCTGAGGAAAGGTGAGCATGGTCCGTCCAGGGTTCTCTTTCATGCATTCATTCAACAACCTTTTATTGAGCACCTGCTATAATTATATGATGAATAATAGTAACTACATTTATTTGACGCTTCTCTGTGCTGGGCACAGGGTTGGGGCTGTCTTGCAGTAGTGCCCCAGACGTACTGGGTGCCTGCCCGAGGTTAGAGACTGGGTAGGGGAGCACATGGTTTTTAACACTGTAGAGAGTTTGGGGCTGTCCTGGGAGAGGCATAGCCCCAGGAAAACCACCAGGAAATAGAGACCAGCACAGGCGCCATGTGCTTAACTTGAGAAAAATCCAGTGTCGTGGCCCCCACGTCCCCTCCAGCCACCTCTTCCCCAAAATGCTAGTGTGTATTTTTTTATTTAAAACCACTGGGCAAAAATCACAGTTTAGATAAAAACTGGCTGGATTCAGTGTGAAGAGCTGCCCGAGTTTACATGAGGTTCTTGAGTATTTTTCATTTGTCTAAGAGCAATCGTCTCCCCATTCAGGAGGGCTCAAACTCTTGTGACTAATGCGAAGATTTAAATATAAATTTTTCTCTTGTAACCACAAGAAATCAATTGGTTGGAGAAAGGATTGAAAAGAAAGAGCAAGCAAGATCTCATTTTCCTTAAAATAACACAGTAGCTGGAAATAAGGGGAGGATCTGGTTCGTAGGTTTGTAGTGAAGTGGAGTTGATGGGAAGATGGACGTTCGTGAACCTTCACGTGGGGAGACCTTGAGGATTCAGACATTCCTTTCCTGTCACAGCATCTTCTCTGCTTTCTGAGGGTTGAATCACTTCATTTGTGTTTCTCTTTTCAATTAGCTGAAACAATTGCTTTTTTTTTTTTTTTTTTGGTCTTCGCTTACTGTTCCCTTGTTGGGTAGGAATAAAAATTGGTTTCAGCCTTCAGCTCACATGAAAAATGGAAGCATTAAGACCAACATCTGGAGCCTTCCTCTGGCCAGTTGTAGAGAAAACAGTTAGAAACCGCCTGCTTTAAAAGAGAGACGAACATCTTGGAGAATTTCTCCAGAGCATGAAGAGGCCCCACAAAGATGTTCATTGTGGCACTCTTTATAATGGGGAATTGTTTAGATGACCAAGGAAACTGTGTATATCTAAGCTGTGAAATGCTATGCCACAATTAGGAAGAACAAGGTAGACCTAAGTCTGATAAAATAAATTCCTATCTTACAGTTGAAGAAAAAAAGCAAGTCGCTAAAAGACACTCTGAGTACGATAGCATCTACCTTAAGAAAATTGCAGTATATTTTCTATGTGTGCACTTACGATAGAGGCATATGGACATATAGAAAATGGTCTGGAGGACTCCTCAAACTGGAATCAGTGGCTATGACTGGAAAGGTAGAGAGGACCAGGAATAGAGCTGTGAGGAGTTACGCCCGTGGCGTGAGCCTCAGTCCTCAGAGTGGGAGGCTCGGGAACGAAGCTGCTCCCACGGCAGGCTCCCTGACCGGCTCTGGCAGGCCGGGCGTTGGGGCTGGCTTTGTCCCCGCTCTGAGGTGAGGGTGTTCGTCCAGGCGGAGTGTCCGACTCTCTGCCACGTAGAGACATTGCATTAGGCACCGGGACTCGGCGTGACCAACAATAATAGCTAACCTTTACACAGCACTTGCCATTTGCCGGGTACGTTTGAAGCGTTTTATGTATATTAACTCCATGAATCCTCACAACCAACCTGTGATGTAAACCATTGTTATTCCCATTTTACAGAAGAGGAAATCGAGGCGCAGAGAGGTCAAGTGACTTACGCATTGTCATAGCACTAGAAAGTGGAGGAACTGGGATTTGAACCCAGAGCCCACGCTCTTCAGCTACTTTTCAAGACATAGGATGATGATATGATTCATCCTCCAGACTGGGCTGCTTTTGAGAGAGAAGGGGGCCGTCATTAATATTTAAGCAGCTCATCAAGCGTAAGCTGGGGCTGTCTTGGCCAAACCAGGATGTGCGGTCACCTAAACTATACTGCTTCTCACCCTGGCAGAAGGAATGGTGCCTGCTCTTGTAGTGTCTGCCGTTCAGGGGTGGGAGATAAGAAAGTGGCAGTGTGAATGCCATGTGCCAAGTGCCAGGAAGTGGGGGTTCAGGGGACTAGGAGAAAATGGGAGCACAGAGAAGAGCCCCTGATTTGGTCTCTGGGGGTCAGTCAGGGAGGGCTTCCTGGAGGAAGGGACGCCTGAACTGAGACTGAGGGATAAGCAGGAGTTAGCCAGGCAAAGCAGAGTGTGTGGTGGTGAGAGCTGACGCTCCAGGCATACCGAGGTCTGAGTCTAGAGGGGTGTCTCTGGCTCTGGCTTCAGGCACCCCCACCCCCACCCCGGGACCTCAAATAAAGTGAGATGTCGTTTATATCAGGGGTCTGCAAACTTTTTCTTAATGGGCCAGATTGTAACTATTTCAGGCTTTGTGGGTCAAGAGGCAAAATGCAGGATATTGCCTGAGAATGTGTATAACTATTTAAAATGTAACCATTTAAAACAATGAAATCATTCTTTGCTCTAGAACCCTAGAAAAGCAGGCAGCTGGTTGGATTTGGTGGGTTTGTGGTAGAGGCTAGCTCTTGCCCAGCTTCAGCTTGCTTATCTTTTCCTCAGAGAGCATCGCTGTGTGTTATAGAGACAGTGGGGTGACAGCTTAGCATCAGGGACATACACAGGGGGACCCAGACAAGCTGCTTAACCCACCAGATCTCCGTTTCCTCCGTCTGTAAAAATGGGCGATAACCCCTTTCTTCTCAGGGCTGCTGGAAAGACGCAGCGAGAATCCATCTGTTAGCTTCCTTCCCGTTCGACGTGAAAAGCACATCTTCTGTGCCAGGCACTGTACCAGGCTCCGGGAGTTCAGAGGTGTGCCCGCTAGCCACGACTTCATTCACAGGTGTTTTTTAGTGTGTTTTTGGTGGTCATTTCCGTGAAAAGTCTGGGCCCGTGGTCAGGAGCACAAGCCCCCATTCTGACCCTGCTTCCGTGGAGGGAATGAGTGATATAGAGCCTGCCTTCCCCTTGGCCACCGGCCAGGAGTCCACCTGCAATCACGTTCGCTTCAATGAAAAGAACCTGAAGGTGGCAGAAGGGCCGTGCGCTTCTTGGAGAACATGTGATCCAAATTCTTTGAACTCCTGGGATGAAAAGGCCGAGCTGTCACTGGAGCTGTTCATCACTGGCCGTCCGTCCTGGGGTGAGGGGAGTGACTAAAGCCCGTCGGAGGCTCCCCCGCCTGCTTCTGCATCTCTGTCTTCTCTCTCTGCTTAGCCAGAGTAACTTCGAGTTCTCAGCTTTGATGTGGGAATTAGAGTTCCCCGGGCCTGAGTCAGACTCCAGGCTGGCGCTGCAGAAGTCGGGAGTTTCCAGTTGGCTGAGGGAGTTCCCACCCACCCTTTGGTGGAAAACAAAGCAGCCAGAGAAGATTCTAGAAGTCACTCCTTGAGTCAGCCACAGCGAGGGTCACTGGGGAGTTCTGCGGACATCCTGGCATCGTCACTTACCAGTGACGCGTGTGACCTTGAATAAGTAACGGACTTCTTTGGACCTCAGCTTTCCCATCTGTAAAATGGATGTGGTGCTGCCCATCTGCCTGGCTTGCCCTGAGGACTGTTAGTGAAAATTGCTATCATTTAGCAAGTGCTTCTTATGTGCCAGCTGTTGTGCAAAGGGCCTCATCTTGCCCTCATCAAGATGCTAGCAGGTGAAGGTACCAATTCAAAGAGAGAGTCTGTCTGTTCTAAGAACTTAGGCAATTTGGTCCCAGCATCAACATCCTTAACCATTAGGTGACACTGCCCCATCAAGAGAGAGAAAACTCACAAAAACAAAACACGGTTCTCAAAAGGGTGTGTGTGTTGTGTATGTCCTCATGGTTCGCAA
Source organism: Equus przewalskii (assembly GCF_037783145.1). Classification (NCBI taxonomy): domain Eukaryota; kingdom Metazoa; phylum Chordata; class Mammalia; order Perissodactyla; family Equidae; genus Equus; species Equus przewalskii. The sequence goes on from NC_091859.1 coordinate 28,625,090, forward strand.
TCATTTCCTAGACACCTATTCTGTGCAAAGCCCTGGAGATAGAAAGATGACTAAGGCTCGGTTCCTGGCTGCAAGGAGGGAGCTTCCAGACAGACATTTTTTATCTTATTACAGAACTAGCGAGAAGAATGCTTCCTTGCTTTCAATTCCACCCGTCATGTGCTTTAACTTACTATTAGTTTTTAAAATTCTGTGACCACAGAGCTCTTTGCCAAAAATGGGGGAGGACGTCCATTCTGCAGAAGCAGCCCAAGCTCCTCCCGTGGGGGCTCTCTCCTTCCTTGTGTGGATCTGGGGTTGCCGCATACAGAGGTAACTTGGCTGTGATGCTTCGCGGTGAAGTCATGCTCCTGGTCTGCCGAGAACAGTGGGACAGCCCGGGGGGAGCCAGCCAGATGAATAACATTATTGGAGGTGTACGTATAAAGGGGACCTTGTGTAAATAAATGATGTGACACCCCCACCCCCATTTTGGTGCAGGCCTGAGAAAGGGAAGCAAGGAAATGTGTTTATTTTGCCTCTGCCGAGCTAGTCATTCTGAGTGTCCACAATGCAACATTAGACGCCGGGGGACCCTCCCGGGGATGTTAAATAACCCTCAGCGTGCTCTTTGCTGGTGGGGCTCAGTGAACAGTTTCCAAGCCTTCTGTTTGGCTCCCATCCGCTCCACCTTTTTTCCTTTTTTCAATTTGGGAAATTTCTGAAGATTAACGAAAGTGTGGCAAATGATGTCAAAAACACTCTTTTATCATCGCAAATTAACAAATAGAACACCTTGGTGTGTTTGTTCCAGCTCTTTTATGGGTCTGCGTATATAGTAGAAATAAATCGTCTCCAGGGGAGAAATCTCTTTTCAATCTCCTCTTCATCTCCCTCCTCTCAACCTCTTGTTATGAATTTACTGTGTAAATTCCAGTCTGTGTATTTACCTTTAACTTCTACTGTGTGTAACCGTGTACAGTATGCAGTCGGGTTTGTGTTTTCATGATTCCTACAGGTGCTATCCTCCTGAAGATGTTGGTCTTCAATTTGCCTCTTCCTCTCCACCTTGTGTTTTCAGGTCCAGCCCCGTGGATCTGTGAGCGTAATTGCTATCTTGTTTCCTATCATATGACTATACCAACTTTTATTTATCCATCTCCCTATAGATAGACATAGAGTTTGCTTTTGGTCAGCACAAACAACAGTGATTTGAACATTCTGGTGCGTGTCCGCCTCCAATGAGCACATGCAAGAGTTTCCCTACAATGTGTGTGTCAAGACAGCCGCCAGCAGTGGACGAGCACTCCTGCTGTCCTGTATCCCCCCAGCCACTTGATTTGGGCAGATGTTTTGCCTTTCTTACCACCGAATGGCCTCTCCATCGAAAAAATTATAAAGTAGAAAAAATGAGGAGTTTGCACCCAAGTGTCGCAAGCCTGCCCATGAAAAGGAATGCTTTGTAAGTCCCAGGGTTTGGCATCTTCCTTCCCTTGGAGATTCTGGCTTCATGAGCCTCCTCTCTTCCCTTCCTGGGACGCTTGGCACAACAGCCCCTCATTTTGGCCCTACCCAAGTGAAGGGCAATTCCTGACAGCAGTGTCAGCAATCTTGCTTTTCTTACTCTGGGTCATCTGAAAAGCTCTGTGCCTCATCTCCCATCTACTGTCAGCACTTGGTCCAAGTCTCATTGACAGGCAGGCAGCTGCCTCTCATTCTCACTGGCCTCCTTGCTTCAATTTCCCCCATTTTAATGCTTCCACTCACTTCATGCAATCATTTCTCAACTCATTTATTCATCCATCGTTGACTGAAGCCCTGCTGTATGCATCCCTGTGGCTACAGTTAGGAGCCCTCGTTACCTGCTGGACCAAATCCAGATGCCTTAGCCTGGCCTTCAGGGCATTTCAGCATCCCAACTCCCGCCTGTTTCTTCAGCATCATCTCTTCCCTCTCCACCCAGGCATCCAATCTCCTTGCCTACAGTTCTCCAAACACGCAGTAATAATGTTCTTGCTTCCTTTGCCATTGTTCCCTGTCTCTTTATTGTCACTAGAGGCTCAGCTCGGTCTTATCTGAGGAGATTTCCCTGTGCTCCAAGGCAGAACTGATCTTTTCCTTTCTATGCTCCCATAGAGCTTTGCGCATCCTTATCTGTCTTGCTAGCCATGGTGTGACCTCTTCCAGAGCATGACCGGTTCTCATTCACCTCTGTAGCCTCTGGGCTGAGGACTGTGCCTGGCATACAGAAGGTGCTTAATTAAAGTTTTTGATGAACATCTCCCAACTCCTTCATAGCTGCACTTACCGGTGGAGCATAGGCAGCACCAGTCCCCAGGTGTCCGTTATCTGTTCAGGAAGTTTTTCCTTTGAGCAGATTAGTACTGGAGGCATGATTGCAGGATTGTTTAATCTTAAGAAAATTAATTGGTTTTTGAGGAGTTTAACATGGCTTGTGCCAATGAATGTTCTTTATTTTTAATCAAAAGCAAACACCGTCTACTTGAAAATTCTTTAGAGTTTACTCTTTATTCTTAAAAGTAATTCAACTGAATGTGATCGAGTGTTGCCTTGAATTCGGCTTTTGCTAATTAAGATCAAGCTTTTCCTAATCAATATGAATTAGGGAAGAGTGCTCGCTGGCTGTGTGGCCAGTCTCTCTCAGGCGCAGTAAATGACCGGGCTGCATGTTATCAGCTCCCTGGTTCCCGAATGACCCCTGCTTTGGAATCCCCTAGAATGCTGGTTAAAATACGCATACCTCTGCCTTGCCCTGGACCTAACGAATCGAGTCTCTGGGTGGGCCTGGAACTCTGTATTTTTGACCAGCTCGTCATGCGATCCCAATACACAGTGCGACTGAGAGCCATGGTTCAGACCGTGCTGTCCAATATGGTAGCCGCTAGTCACATGTGGCTGTTGAAGTGTGATCAGTCCAGACTGAGATGTGCTGTAAATGTAAAATATATGCCAGATTTCAAAGACTTAGTACCCCAAAAAGGGAAATTATCTCATTAATATCTGTTAAATATTGATGACATGTTAAAACAATAATATATTATTGGATAATAATATCCAATATTGTTTGGATATATTGAGTTAAATAAATTATTAATTTCACCTTTTTTTTTTCCACTTTTTTTAATGTGGCTGCATAGACTATTTTAAATTCCAAGTGTGGCATGCGTTCTCTCTCTACTGGACAGTGCTGGTCTGGATTGTTGGGTCCCTGAGAACATGGTGCTTGTCTCCTGGTGAATTTCAGATAGTTGGTATTCATAAAGTGTCTATTGGATGAATGAATGAATGAATGAATGAATGAGGTTGATCAGTAACACATGGCTTCCTCTTACCTACGGTGCTGGGACAAGCTGTTTCACTTCCCTGGGCCTCAGTTTTCTCATCGGTAAAGTAAGCAGAGTAACCCGAGGCCTCTTATCCACTTCCGCTTGGCTGCCTTTAATGATTTGGAGAAAGCATCTTAGTCCTCCTCTTGCAGCGACTATAAAGCATCGCTCGGGGGGTGCAGGAGGTGACGCTGTCCCTCCCCCCCTGAAGCGGGGAGGGCACGAGCCTCTCTGGGAACCCTCTACAATTTCATCTTCTGTTGCAATCCTTCCCAGACCTCCTCTTTGTTTCACTTCGAACCAGGACTAGTCCTGCCCACTCTTGTAAGCTGCCATGCCCATCTTTCTTACAGCTGTCCCAACACAACTTCTGGAATTTATTATTCATTTTTATCCCATCACCCACAGTTCATGACTCAGCTCTGGAAATACCAGATTAAACATCAATGGGTTTTTTTTTTTTCCTTCTGCATTTGCTCTGAAAATTATGTATTCCTGAGGCACTGTGGTGGTCAATAGGGCAGTTTCCACAGTCAGATCATCTGGGTTCAAATTCCGTCCCCCACATCTTACCAGTTATGTAACTTTGGGCAAATTAACCCAGTATGTCAGTTTCCTCATGTGTAAAATGGGGATAATGCTAGTAGTTAACTCATATGTAAGATGGGAGAGGGTTACATGAGAATAATGTATATAAAGCAATTAGCATACCTGGCACCTGGTCATATATTATTATTGATTATGTTATTGATTGTAGTTTCAAAAAGCTTTATTCTGCACTCACTCGAGGCCAGACATTATCGGGATATCACCCAATATCCCAGAGAAAGGAAGTTTTCCTCCATTACAGTAGCTTTTAGGGAAAAGGGCATAGTGAAAAGATTTAGGGGTATAAGCAGCCATAAGATTCAGAAAAGAAAAGTCGTAGGAGCTGAGCTGCCAGGCAAAATATAACAACAAAAGTAAACAGTAATAACAATGCTGAACGCCTGCCGTAGTTCAGTCCCATTACGTGTTCGTTACAGGGTGTTCTCATCTCCTCTTTATAACTACGCCATTCTATACAGATGGAGAAGCTGAGCCTCACAGAGGCTGAGTCCAGGGTTAACCTGTTACTAAGTGGCCGAGCTGTATCCGAACTCAAGTCTTCCTGCCCACGAAGCCTCTGCTCTTTCTGCTGCCTCATAGTTCTCTCCATTAAGGTGATGGGATCAATACTTTCAATGGGTCTGAAAATCTTCTTTTCCTGAAGTAAGACATTTCCATCCCCAACGTTATTGAAGACCAGGTAGAACACCACTGAGGTTAAGGGGGCCAGCCCAGGGGCGTGGTAGTTAAGTTCGCATGCTCTGCTTCTGTGGCCTGGGGTTCTCAGGTTCGGATCCTCCGTGTGGACCTAGCACCACTTGTCTAGCCATGCTGTGGTGGCGTTCCACATAAAATAGAGGGAGATTGGCACAGATGTTAGCTCAGGGCCAATCTTCCTCACTGGAAAAAAAAAATCACTGAGGTTAAAACCAGAATGTCCCTGCCCTCTGTGAAATGTACCTCTCTGGCACACTGCATGGGTGGGTGGGCTGTCCTCGCAGTATAAGAGCAGGCTGGTGATGAGTAAAGCTGGGATGGTGGGGTGGGCTGCCTGGGTGTTTGGAGCTCCCTATCAGTACAGGAGTCGAGCAGCGGCTAAAGGTGCAGCATTCAGGAATGTTTGGGTTGGAAAGACCAGCACGGTCCCTCCAGGTGAGCCTTCAGGATGGGAAGTCAGAGAATTACATGGCAAGCCGAGACCTGGGCCACCCCAAGGCCAGTGTGTTCAGTTCCAGTGAGACTGGACAGGGAAGATGGAGCCTGTTGCCTGCTTGGGTGCTGGAACATGGCAGAGGCACAGTGTGACCTGGCTGCAGACTGTCCCACATGCCCCTCCCCCAGGGTGTCTGGGTGGCCTCAGCAGGCACTCAGTCCTGGCAGCCGTGCTGTGCTGTGGAGGGCAGGATTCAGGGTCATGTGCTACTCCAGGCACATGGTCATGTGGCCGCCAAGATCACCTTGGAGTCTAAAACCCCATCTTTTATTCATTCGACAAGCAGCCTGAGAAATTCTGCTCTATTCCATTTTCAGAGACCGTTGGAGAGCCTTTCTCTACCTTGGGTGACTCACGGTAGTGTTTAATTCCCCTTGCAGTCTTGCAAGTTGTCCAATGCCCATTTGGAAGAAACCCCTAATGCCTGCACATTGTAAGTGCTCAGTAAATGATCATCGCTAACAATTAGTGAGCCCTTACCCGATGGCAGACATCGTTCTAGTTCACGCTCTGTGCTGTTCCATTGAATCCTCTCAATAATTCTGTGAGATGTCACAGTAGCCCTAATTTATAGATGTGGAAACTGAGGCACGGCGGGGTTGAGTCCTGTGCCCCGAGTCACACAGATAGCAAGGTCAGAAACCCTGGGTGGCCCCGAATCTACTCTCTGAACGTCGACAAGAGGATGCAGACTTGTGGGGCATTGGAGGACCTATGGTGATTCCATAGGAAGCTTCAGGAAGGGAACAGACGGCCCTTTGTCCCAGGTGGTCAAACGGCCCCAGCCCACTGCAGTGGATCAGCCGTCCCCCCAGCGCCCTCCTCACCTTCCCAGCTTCCACCCTGCCTGCCCCCAGCAGCGTCTCACAGCACATTGGAAACGTTAACTCGTCCCCTGCTATTGGTCTTAGCTGGTGTTGGCTCAGAAAGCACCGCGTAGACGTGCCTCCAGGGGCGGACAGCAGGTCAGCGAGAGCCGGTGATGGATTCCAGCAGGTTGGATGGCGTTCAGATCTAATGCGAGCCTGGCGGCCGAGTCCTCCTAGTGCATCAGTGGCTGCTGGCTGTGCCTCCGGGAAGGGCTTTGGCTGCGAGGCGGCCTGGAGGCGGGTGGTCACGGCTGACCTTGTGGCCCCTGAGCCCACACCCGCACCCCTCTGGGACTCATAACAAGAAATGCTGGCCGCTCAGGCTCTCCCAGCATCCTTCCTTGTCATCGTGCCGTCTCGTGCCTTCTGGTTCGTGGAAAGTCACGAGGGCTGGGACGGCCTTTTTCTTCCCTGCTGTGTCCACTGTACCTAGAACTGTGCCAGCCTATTGTAGTAGGCACACGATAGTGTATTTGTTGAATGAAGCATTCGTAGTTCCTGTTCATGATATTCAACCAACACGTGGGCCCTCTGGACTCCAGACTTGTCTCCCCATCCTTTTGCTGGACATCTTCATTTGACAGGGCAAATTTAACATGCCTGAGGCCGCTGTCTCGTGTCTCCCACTTCAGCAGGTGGCACGCACCCCGCTTTCCAGCTGCTCAGGGCAAAATCCTCAGAGCCCGCTTCAACACCCTCTTTTTCCATGCCACACATTCAGCCCATACACGGATCCTTTCAGCTCTGCCTTTAAAATAGATGAGGAATGCACAGCTTCTCCCCACCCCACTGCAGCTCTCTCCTCCGGTCTCGCCTGTATTAGCCCAGTTTCCACCCCTTTTCCCACCAAAGAACATTCTAGTACTGCAGCCAGAGCTAATCTAGAATGTAAGACGGATCATGTCACCCCTGTACTCACACCTCTAGCTCACCTGGCGCTCACCACCCCGGTTCCAGGCTCCCTGTGGTCCCTCGTACACGCCAGGCACACACCCGACTCGGCCTTTGTCCTGCGTCCCCAGATACACACGTGGTTTGCGTCCTCACTTCCTCAGGCCTCTGCTCAGAAATCACTTTTGATGTTCTGAGGATTAATGAGTTAACATGTGAAAGGCATTTGGCACAGTGTCCAGCTCCATCGCTGTTAGTCATTGCTGTATTCCTAGCATGGATCCTGGGGCCTAATTCGTAGCAGACACTCGGGTTGGTGAATGGGTGACGTGTCGGGGGCCTGGCCCGTTGCCTGGCCCCAAGTTCATCAGACGGAAGGTGTGGAGATGAACTGTGTGGGGCAACGCACACCCTGTCTGGTGCAGGCCGTGAGAACTTTACAGTTGGAGAAGAGGATGAGAGCCCTTCATTTCTACATCCTGCTTGCCCCTCCGTCCACCAGCCTGGGGAACTACCCCTGCCTGGGTCGCTTCCCTAGGGCCTAACCCTCGCTTCTTGGCTCCAAGCTCAAGGCTATCAGGAAAGCCAGGGACGTGGTCTCCTAGTGGAACTGAGCTCCTGGCCAGGCTTATGGGGTGGCTGGGGGCGGGGAGAGGGGCGATGTTGGCTGGAGGCAGCTTCCCCTGCAGAGATGACCCTTAATGTTGGGTTCTACCATCCTCCCCTTTGTGCTCAGGCTCTGCGCAGGCATTCCAGAAATTGCTGCTAGTCGGGGAAGGGAGGGGGGACCTTCCACCTCTGCTGTCACAGCTCCTGGCCTTTCTTTCTTGGCTTCTCAGCTGGAAGCTTTCGCCCAGAAGAGTCTGAAGATGAAGCCTGTGGCTCATGTCCCTTGGTCTCTTTCCAGGGCAGAAAAACCTTGTTAATCCCCTCTCTGTTTAGAGTGGCTCATAATTTGAAGCAGCTGCTGTCCCCAAGCAAAACCACTTTCTTGGTGTCCCAGAACCCCAGCCTCCAGAGGTCTCCCTTCGTTAATTCAACCTCAGCCATTTGTCCCTGAGTGCAGAGGGAAAGGAAGGTGGTGTGTCCTGCCTTCCTGGGCCACGTTGGCCCCTAGGAACATCCCCGCAGCAATGAGAGTTTCAACCTTGAAATTTTAGTTATCTGGTAGCGTGTCTCTCTGCCTGTCGTCTTCCATGTGTCTCAGTGTGTTGAAAAGCCAGAAGTATGAAAACTTCTAATGAATAAGAACACAACACGGAACTCTCCTTCCACTCCGAGGGGATGACCCAGCTGTTTGGCAGAGCAGCATCTCTGTTGAGTAACACCATACTCCTTGCCCTCCTGTAGGCAAAACAAAGAGGAACGCTCTGTGCCTACGGAGCAGGCTTTTGGAAAGATCTTGGTTTGGATCATCCGGTTTATACAACGTTTTTATTCTGTGAGTGGGAGCATCGTGGCCCGGTGGATTTGACGTCAGGCGGACCCAGGTTTCAGCTCTGAATCCATCGCTTACTCGTTGCCTCCACTTCACCTCTCTGAGCCTTCATTTTATCATCTGTAAAATGGGACTGATAGTAACCACCTTGCAGGATTGCTGTGAGCAGTAGGGGCCGTGTATGTGGAGAGTCCAGCACATCGTGGGTGCTCAGGAAATGGCAGCTGTTTTTCATTGACCCATGCAATAGCTATTATTGAGCACCAACTGTGTCCTGGATGGGGAACAAGACAAACGAAAATCTCTGTCCTTGTGGAGTTCACATTTCAGGTGGGGAGCCAGAAGATGAACAGATGGACAAGTAAAACAGCCAAGAAGTCGGGAGGGAGGGCTGCCATGTAAACAGTGTGGGTAACAAAGGCTCGCTGAGAAGATGGTGCCTGAGCGAGAAGGCGAAGGCGGCGAGGGCGCTGGCCACACAGATGCCCCTGGAGAAGCAGTGCCCGGCTGCGGAACAGCCTCGAAGGGGAGGCTCGCCAGTTGTCTTTGCATCTTTTGACTTGAGCTTCGCCCGCACGTGGATTTCCGGGCCCCGTCGCCTGGCCTCGGCCCCTTCGTTCCTGAGCCCTACTGACTAATGGAATCACCCTCCACAGAATCGCCTGTGTCTTCAGGGAGTTTGTCTTAATAATGGAATTAATGAGACCAAATGTTATTTTTAAATGTTCCAGGGAAAGAATGAATATGTGCCACTGTAGGGCTGCCAAATTTTAATGTGGAGTACTTGGGGCAATGTGTAGCTGAAAGGGGAGAGGAGGGGAGGGCTGGAGGGGAGGGACAGAATCATTGCCAGAGTCTGAATCAAGATCAATTTCTAACCTTTGACTGTGGAGACTGGAGACAAAATACAGGACAGCCCTTCTCTGCCGCCTCTTGCCATGGCCAGGTCCTTCTCAACATTCAGCTCTCAGGGCAAACGTCACCTCCTCCGGGAAGTCCTCCCCCACCAGCCCATTGAATTACCATGATAAACCTTGTCACCATCTGAAATTATCTGAAGTGTTTTAGAATGAAAGGGCCAGGAGGGCAGGACACTTGTTTCCCAAGAACCTAGAAAAGCAGTTGGCGCATAACAGCTGCTCAACGTTTGTTAAATGGGTGGATGAAACCCCTTCCTGTAGCGCTGAGGGAGGGGTCCCCCCAAACCAGTGTTTTCCAAACTATAAGTTATGTCCCATTAGTAGGTCATGAATCAGTGTAGTGGCTCACAGCTAGCGTTTTAAAAAATGAAATAGAAAATAATTCAAAATATCAGGGCACATTACACATGGTAAGGGTAAGTATTGTTTTAAGAAAAAATATATATATACCTATATATTCCATATATATGGAATGACATACTTTATTTCTCACTGTGGAGTAGTCAAAAAAGTCTGAAACTCAACAGTGAATTCTAAGTTTTCTTAGGCTCCATCTTCAAAAGGCACATTCTTCCCTCAGAGACTATAAACCTAGTCACATAAAGTTTATATTCTGGGGCCCCAAAGCAGAACTTTAAGAAAAGATTCTTTTGTTTCCTGTTAACTGAAAAAAATGAATAACTTTCCACTATAGAGGGAACCCAGCCTCCCGGGTCTCCACTGACAGGCGTGGGGTTATTTACACACTCATGTACAAATATACACAAACACGCAGATACATGAATATGTGCTCATGGACCCACCATCACAGAAGCGCACATGGACATGGACACACACAACATAGACACACTCACCGACATTTATGTGCAAATAGACACATAACACAGCAGACAGTTATAGACACACGCATGCGTGCACACACAGATACGTGTGTCCACTCAAGAATATCCTTGCTTCTTCCGTTTGGGGTACCGTTGGCCCCTCCCTGTGGAGGCGCCTGGGCAGCCTGGCTCCTGCCGGCATGCACAGTGTGCGTGCGCTGGGTGAGTCCACAGGTTTGCACTCAGGCGGACTTGGTTTGGATTTGCACTGACTGGCTGAGTGACCTCAGTCAGGTTCCTCCGTTTCCTGGAGCCCCATTCCTCCCCTGGGAACTGGGGATGATGGAGGTCATGCCTGCATCACGGGAGTGGGCAGCTGTGGGGATGAGCTGAGAACAGGACGTCGTGCTCGCCAGCTGTCCCAGCAGGAGTGCCGGGACCCACTGTGCCTCTCTCTAGCTGTGTGACGGTGGACCAGCTCCCTGGCCCTGGGTAATTCTCCTGTAAAATGAGGAGTCTCCCATCTTGGGCAGGATCCTTGAGAAGAGGAATTGGGGTCTGTGGGAGGATGCCAGCACAGTGGCAGGCGAAGCTGGGGGGGGGGTGCTCAGTGCCCATCACATGGCCGTCCCCCAAGGCTGCGTCTTCCCCCTGGGCTCCCTCCTAGCCCACACCACCTCATGCTGTCCTCACCATCTCTGGGGCCACACGTAGCCAGGCTGGGATCTTCCTGGAAAACACTCTCTGCTGTTTAGAGATGACCCTTTGAAACGACATCTGTAATTTCTTGGATGGATCCACTCTCGCTCCTGCATTATACAAATCAGCTTCCTCTACCCCCAGAAGGCTCTGGCATAATGATCCTGTGTTATCTGCTTTGGGGCAGGGGCCCCTTGGGGTCTCCCTGGGGTACCCTAATGCACGTCAGTTGAAAAGATTGTGTCATTTTCACCTCCGCAGTCTTGTGGTGTCTGGCTTTAAGGGGAGGAGATGACAAGAGTGGTGAGTCCAGGGAAAAAGAAGGGTCACCAGAGCAGGGAGTGGGGGTCAGCAGTCCTAGGGCCAGGGGCTAGGCCCCTCCAAATAGGGCAGAACAACGCATCCCAGACACATTTTCTGCTTTACATTTTGCCTCCAGAACGGTACAGAGGAGCAGATGTCACTGACAAAGACACTAAAAAACAAAGAAACGCATAAACCTTAACCAAAAAGCAACAGAGTTTGTCTGCCATCTGGTGCGCCCCCAGCGGGCGTCCACATGTGGGGGAGTCATGAACTGCTCTGCCCACAGACTCACCCGCACCCACCCTGTGCCCTCCAGGCCCTTCCCTCTCTCTTCTCTGCTTGCCCTCGTTGTCAGCCAGCAAAGAAATGTTTATTGAGGCTCTGAGATGTGCCAGGCATGTGCCAGGTGCGTCTGGGGACAGGAAGGTGAGGCAGGCAGACACGGCCCTGAGAGAGGTTTTCATCTGGTGGAAGATTGGACGTTATCCACATAATGACCGACGCACACCAGGCGTGCTGCAAAGTGGGTGTGCAGGGGGATTGGTGCCACTGCCAGCTCAGGGCGGAGCAAGGAGGTTGAGTGAATTTGTTCAAATGAAGTGGCGAACTGGGGACATCTCGTTTAATCCTTGCCGCTTCCCTTTGAGGAAGGGACCACGGTGGCCCTACCAAAGAACCCAAGACTAGGATGCAGCAGAGCTGGGATGTCCGGTCGACGCTTTATGGTTCTTTCCTTGAGAAGCCCGTCACAGAGAACCACACATGTCCTGTGATTCCCTTCCTATGGAATGTCCAAATCCGTGGAGACAGAGAGTAGATTAAGGATTGCGTCGAGCCGGGGGGATGGAGGATGCGGGGTGATAGGTAGGGACGGGGGTGATAGGTACGAGGTTTCTTTTTGAGATAATGAAATGTTCTAAGATTGACTGTGATGCTGGAGGCCCAACTCGGAGAATATACGGAAACCCACTGAAGAGTACACTTTATCAATGGGAGAATGGTGTGGCATGTGAATTCTTTCCCAAGAAAGCTGTTCATCGAGCCCTGTTACTCTCTCAGCTGGGCTGTCCCTGCAGCTGGGGAACAGCTGGGTCTGCTTCTGAGCTCTCTCTCTCGCTCTCTATCTCTCTCTCTCTCTCTCTCGCTCTCTATCTCTCTCTCTTTCTCTCTCTCTCTGCCTTGAGCTTTTAAGTGAGGAGGGTGGGAGGAGCGGAAGAGATGCAAGAAAATTCTTGCGCGGCTGACGCAGTCCTGAGTGGGTTTGGCTCTCCGGGCAGATGTTTCCAGCGGGTTCGTTCTTTTGTTGCACTTTTCTGGGTTCTTTGGGGACTTCTCAGTCCCTGGGGATCTCTCGGCTTCCGTTTCCTTAAGGCTCTGTTCCAGCTTGTTGTTTCCACCTCGTTCCTCTCTCAGCTCCTTCTGTAACCCGGAGGACTGGGAATCCCATAGTTACCCGTCTGGGCAGCCCCTCCTGGACGGGCTCAAGATGACCCTTGGCAGACTTCTCTTGATTGAGGCTCCTGTCTGGTCCTTGGGAAGCCACACCCGTCCCATTCCTTCCCTGACAAGGTCTGAGAGGGCAGGCTGCCCTCCAGCTGAGCGAACGTTCTTATTGTCAAAGCTGCTAGTAAGTGGCAGATCTGAGCCACAGACATTGGGTAGTCGTGGCCCCTCAAACAGTAGAGGCACATATACTAAATCCTTCAGTGATTTTCAAAGCCCGCCTGTCTCAATTTAAGATGAAGGAGGAAACCTCCCAGCCTTCTCCTTTGGGTGTGTGGCCAGGTGCAATTGATTTGTGACTCTTCAACAGCTCTCTCCAGTAAACCTCTCTAAGACTCCTCTCCCATCTCCTAAAACTCCACCCTTTTGTGTGGATGTGGGCAAGCTGGGGTGGGATTGTGGGTCTGAGTTACGAGTCAGGTAACTCAGTCCTTAGTACCTCCTTTGCAAAGGCTGCCTGAGTCCATCCCCTCCTTTGGATGGACACAGCTCATGTATCCTGTAGCTAGGTGGTTCAGCAGAAAGTTGCATTTTAATATCCTGATACAATTGTAAAGTATTTGGGAGGGGTCGTATTCTCGCATCGTCCCTGGAGCAACCGTGTCGTGTCCAGTAAAACCGTATTCATGCCGAGATGGGCTTGTCCACTGAGTATATTTCTGGAGATGCCCCGTCAATGCGTTTTAAAGAAATCCCCATTAAAACGGTGCCTGAAGTTCCCAGATGGATTTGATTTTTCCACTAGTTTAGAGGTGAGCTTCCTTTTGTGGGGGTCCCAGTGTTTTCTTGCCCCACCAAGACTCCACTGGAATAGTTTATATATCCAAATAGATAACAAGTGCTCTAAAAAAAAATAGAAGAGGAAGTTGACGTTGCAGGCTTGTGCTGGAGTTTTGGTCTGTTCACTGGCACGTTTACCCTGAAGCCCCTGGCAGGGATGTCACAAGAAGACAGTAGAAAACAGCATTAGAAATGATCCCCTCTTTCCTGGCTCTGCGAATAAACAGCCAGGCTCATGTTTTTAAAAATGCTCTTAAGGTTGATTTCCCAATTAATCTTGGGAAAGATCCAAGGACGACATCAGCCAATTTATAATTGAATCCAAATTAGGGGGGGTGGGGGCACCGGGAAGTCGATTCTCTTGTCAGCCATGTGCAGTGTCATTTTTTAAGCAGTGCCTTCAAGGATGCATTAAAACAGGCTTCAGAGGGCAAATTGTGTTGGCAGCCAGACCCTGAAGATGAAGGATGCTTTGGAAACTTTTGAAAAATAAAACCACTTTCAAAGGAAATAACTGAAACACAGGACCGTGATGAATCTTGGATCATTTGGTTTCAAGCTCACTTTAGGCTCAGTAGCTTACAAATTTGCCGTCTCAGCCCAACAGGGAAAAATGAGAAGCCACGGGAAAATCTTCCTTACGGCCTCAGCGGGTCCACCGCACACTTTCTCTGTTCCCAAAGCATTAACTTTATGGGGGGGGACGGAGTTGGGGGCAGCAGACGGAGGTAGGAAAGGAATATGCTCAGGAAGAGCTGAATCTCCTTGGAAATGTGTTGATTGGGGGAGAGCAAAGTCAGGGTGGGCTGGGTGGGTCAGGAATGAGTTGTTAGGATGGAAAAGTCACACCACTGTGTATTGAGCGTTCACTGCGTGTATGGCGCTGTGTGAGCATTTTATACCAATTGTGTTATTTGGTTTTTATGAGGTGGATACTGTTATTATTACTCTCATTTTACACCTGAGGAAACTGAGGCACAGAGAAGCACAGCTTCCTGCCAAGGTCCACAACCCACTGAGAGGTAAAACGAGAATGTGGAGTCTGCCTTCAGTATCCCTTTTACTCCTTTTCTTTGTGGTGAGCTAAGAAGCAAAAGGAAGAGATGATTCATTTTGGTTGTGCATTTACTGTGTGCCTGATATAGAGCTCCTCACAGTAACCTCCCCTCTTAGCCCTACTTCCTCTTTACAGATGGGCAAATTCGGACCAGAGAGGTTAGGTAATGTGTCTTAGGTCACACAGCTAGAAAGTAGTGGAGCTGAGATAAAAATCCAGGTCTGTCTGGTCCCAAAGCCCAAGCAGCCACTTTCTTCAGGAGCCACTAAACTCCAGAGTCCTTTGGAAAGGCATTTGGTGTGAAGACAGCTGGGCAAGTCTGCACTGATCAGCTGTTAACCCTCAGAAGTACCAGCCAAGAGGCATCCTGGTTAGCCAGAACCTCTCCCTCCACAGTCCCCCTGACCCTGCATGTAGATTCCTAAAGCCCACGGCATCTCTCTTTGAACCTTCCCTCTGTCCTCACGAGCACCAATGCCCTTCTGCCCGGGCTGAGTGGATGGGGCCGCTTCCCCCACCTAATAGGGTGATGCCCGTCCGAGCTCTGAGCAGCGTGGTTGGTTGGTTCTGGTCCGCCCTGACCCTCGCCACTTGTAGCCTTCCCTTATTTGGCGGGGACAAGAGGATTGTTATTTTAGGGGACAGTCTCCTATCGTTCTTGCAAGCACGCCCCCAAACTCCTTCCTCCTTTCCCCGGCAGGATCCCCAAGATAAGTAAGAAAGTGCCCTCGACACGTAGGACTCCAGCCCCTCCGTCGCGGGCTGGCCTGGGAAGACACAGGGAGAATGCATTCTTGAGATTCTCCTGGTGGCTGCGGAGGACAAATCGTGCCTTGTCAACCCGCCGGGCCCTGCCGTCCTGGGAGCGCAGCCTCTGCAGACAGGCCAGGCTGTGGTTAGTCCCCCCACCAGGCTCTCCTCCAGCAGGTATTCGAGGATGTGGTGGAACCACATTTATTCTGCTTGGGCTGCTTTCTAACCCTCTTTAGCACAGAAGGGATGGTGGGCGCATGCGTATCTGTGAGATGGAGCCCTCCCAGGTGGAAATCAGCCAGTTAGGACAGCATCCTGTGAACGGGGCCTCTTACGTGGCTTTGCGCACTCTGAGCACTATAGGGGTACCTACAAAACCCAGGAGGGGCCGCCTCTTCCAGGGACGTAGCCATATGGCAGGGAGCTTTTAAACTCAGCTGTGTGAAGACAAGAGGGCTAACCCCACATTCTGTGCCGTTTCCTCTCCAGGGGTCCTAACGGCAGGTGAGGGGTCTGTGACAGGTGCCCCCAGGAGCCCCACAGGTCAAGGATTCCGTCCTAGACCCTTCTCTGTTTGTCCCACGTGGCTGATTCCCTGGGGATGGTCACACCAGGGTGTTTGTTTCCTGATTCAAGGCCTTTTGTCCTCACCACTCGGTGGATGCTGCAGTGCGGGCTCTCTCATTGCAGGTTTTGCTAACAGGTTTCCCTCCACGCCAGCGCCTGGGACTGAGCGGAGGCTGCCCGAGAACCCCGTGGACGAGCCTGGGGAGTGGACACATAGTGGCTGCATTCTTGTCAGTCTGCCCTTGCGAGCTGTTGGTGTTCCTTCCGGCAGCAGGTTCTCCTTGGGGTCAGGACACCCTGCTGTTCCGGGAAGCTGGGCAGAAAGAGCTGCTCCCAAGTCTCTCCAGATCTGTCATGTGCTATCAAGATGCTTTGAGGGCAGTACTGTGACCCCCACGTGCCCCCCAAGCCTGGCTTGGAGCATTGCGATCTGACCATTTCAGGTCCACTATCGTGGGGGTGCACACACACATGGATGTTTACATATATTCTGAAGGGTCAACGCCCATGAAGGAGGAGCACAGGAGAGACCCACTGAGGGGAGCCCCATCCCGCTGAGCACACTGACCCAGGTCCCCATCCCCCAGGCCCCCTTTTAGGGGGCTTCCTGCTGCCTCTCCCACAAATGCCAGAGGATGAGCAGATTGAGGGACTGGGGCAAAGGCCCCCCATGGGAGGTCGTGAAGCTGAGCACAAAGCCTCTTCCGCTCCTGCTCCCTGTAACTGGGGTCCCGGGCAGTTCCTCCCGCTGCCCCTGCCTTTGCGCTCTGCCAGGGCTGAGGTGAGGTCAGAGGGCAACGGATGGATGGGAAAGGGCTTTCCCCTAGAAAAGGCGCTTGATAAATGTCAGGAATCGGGTTTGCTTTGATGACGATGGTGATACGCTGATGGTGGTGACACTGCCGAAGCGGCTGCTGTTTCGCATTCGACCCTGGCGCAGCTTCCAAAGGCTTCAGAGCAGCTGCGGTGGTGGCAGCGGGGAGCGCTCCATAGTGTACGGATGTGTCATGGCATAGCGTGGATCTCAGCTACAGCATAGTATAGCGATGAAAAGACTGTCTGGGTTCCACATCTGAGTCCACTACCACCCAGCTCTGTGACCTGGGGCACATCACTAGAACTCTGTGCCTCAGTTTCCACACCTGTAAAATGGGGTGATAACAGTACCTCCCCCGCAGAGTAATCGGTCTCAAAGACCGTGGGCTGGGACTCGAGACCTGACGTTCAGATCCAGACCCCGTGCAAACCTGGAGGATCTGACCTGGGAGCAGAGCAGCGGGAAGAACCCAGTCTCCAGTCCTGGGTGCGAATCCTGCCCAGGCCCTTGGTGTGCCAGGAGTCCCTGGGCAAGTTCTGGCCCCTCTGGGAGCCATAGATTGCTCATCTGTAAAATGGAGACAGTAACGGTTGCTTCTCTCAGAGCCATTTGAGGGACTAAATAAGGCTCTGCGTGACATCACAGCTCATGCTGAGCCCGTGGTCATTCGGTGCCAGCCGCTGAGGGAAACACTTGATATTGTCTCCCTTAGTCCTCCTTGACGCCTCAGGCAGGTATGATTGTTCCTTACTCTGTGGATGTGGACACTCAGCCCCGGAGGTTAAGGAGCGTGTTGAAGGTGCAGATCGAGGCAGTGAATCCAGGTGAGGAAGGCTGCTGCTCTGGCTCCCAGGGCAGCCCCCGCCCCCCCAGCCCCCTCTCTGCTCACTTAGGCTGTGTGCCCACCCCCCTGGCCCCCACCCCAACAGGAGGCCTTGCCATCTCGCTGGCCCCACCCCTCAGGGAGTATCGCTGCGGGATGAGTGGGTCCGGGCCTGCAGGCTGTGGCTGGAATAAAAGAGCTTGTGTGTGTCAAGCCTGTCTCTTGGCCATGAGCATCACCCTATGAATTCTCGATGAGCTTCCCCAGCGTATGGCAATATTGAGTCAGCGTTTAAATGGACGGCCTTGTGCTCGCTGAGCATGGACAGTCAATAAAGGCCTGTTGACTGTTGGCCGGCCCGGCCCTGCGCTGGCGCAGACGTGGGGTCCCTGCCAAGCCCGAGAAGGGTGCAGCCCCAGCCCCAGGCTCCAGCGGATCTGGGGGGGCTTATTTTGCACAGGGGGTGCCAAGGGCTCCGTGACCCTATTTAGCGTTTACTTTCACACACACCCTCTCAAGATCAGTGCCCAGAGCCAGTGTCAGACACCTGCTTTAAATGGGGACTTGCCATCCTTTGGGCCAGAGGGACACCTTGGGGCCCACGGTCACCCCTACATCTTCTCTAGATCTGTCCCCAGTCCCCGTCATTTTAGATGCTGTGTAGAATGGTGTCTAAAGACTGCCTGGATTCCAAATCTGGTCTGCCCCCGCCAGCTGTGTGACCTTGGGCATATCATCCAAATGCTCTGTGCCTCAGTTCCCTCATCTGTGAAATGGGGGTGATAACCAGCACTCCAGGACCTCGCTCGTGGGCGCTTGTGAGGATTAAACGAGTTAATATATGTCAAGGGCTGGCTCGGGGCCACGCGCATAGTGAGCACTATGAAAGTGTTTCTGTTACCGACCTCTGTGCGTACCTGTTACAGACCATGTCCACTCTTGTCCCGGAGCCCCATGAGGGCAGGGAGCCTGTCTGTCCTCTTCACTGCCGTGTCCCCACTACCCCGTGCTGGTCTGACGTATGGCGAGTTCTCAGAAAGTATGTGCTGAAATGATGAGCGAGGGAATGCAAATGTTACCGCCCCAAACGTGATGGGGAGGGTGGCAGAGGGGTCTCTGGGTGCCGCCGAGCCATTTAGGGGTTCACAGGCCCAGAGGTTACCTTAGAAGGAAACATCTGGGACGGTGTCCTTTCCTACTGCTACGGTAACCAGTTCCTATACACTTAGCGGCTTGAAACAACACAAATTTGTATCTTACAATCGTGGAGGGCAGAAGTCCGACATGGGTCTCACCTGGCTACAATGAAGGGGATTTTAGCTTCTAGGAGCCACCTGCATTCCTTGGCTCATGGCCCCCTGCCATCTCAGAGCCAGCAATGGCTGGTCGAGTCTTCCTCCTGTCGCATCACAGCCAATATTGAGTCTTAGCTCTTCCGACTTATGGGACCCTTGGGCCCACCCGGATAATCCAGGATAATCTCCTTATCTTGAGGCAGATGATTCGCAACCTTAATTCCATCTGACACTTTAATTCCTTCCCCCTTTGCCAGGTAACAAAACATACTCACAGGTTCTGGGGGGTAGGACGAGGACATCTTTGGGAACCATTATTCTGCCCATCACAGGGACTTTCAGTTATTCTGCAAGATGGGAAAGCTAGTGCAGAAACTCTCTGTGTAACTGCCCCCAAACATTTTTGGAGGATAAAGGTCTTGGAACCAGTACCTCCTTCATGTTGGCTCTTCCTGAAATGCACGGCGCCGGGCATCTGTGCCGTGGTGATTCTCTGGGGCCCGTAATAGGTGCCAGTAAGACCAGCCTTCGTAAAGTGTAGCAGCCCTGACTCGGAACCAGGCAGTGTTCACAGAGCCCCTCCCTGTGCCAGCGTGAGATGCATTCCTGCTCTTCAGAGCCAGTCTTTATTGAGCACTTACCGTGGAAAGACACTCTACCAGGCACGGCATGCCCGTTCCTCACTGAATTCTCACAGCAGACCCTTGGAGTAGGTACAGTTGTCACCCCATTTGACAGATCAGGAAACTGGCACAGAGAGGTTTAGTGACTTGCCCTGGATCACACAGCCTATCCATGGCAGAAGTGGGATTTGAACCCAGAGAATTGGACTCTGGAGCCCCTGCTCTCCCCTGATTTGCTCTCCTGCTTCTCTCCCGTTCACAAACCCTCTCTCACTTCAGTTGCACAACCGCCTTATGAGGGCAGGATTTCTTTTGCATCCCCATTGCGTAGGTTAGGAAACTGAGGCCAAGAACGATTGCGTGGCCAGCCCCACGTTACCCAGCCACCGAGAGCCCTGCTTGGGCTCTTTTCTGAATCGAGCTGCCTCCCTGTGTGTTCCTGATGGAGGACTGATTTTTTAAATGAGTATTTTCACAACACACCCCACCTGCGCCCGCCGTCCCTTTCAGGACTGTGGGCTATTTTTCGTCTGTCTGCCCCTCGCCCCTGATCCTTACAGGTAAGTGAGTGCTACTGTTTCGGAGAATTGGCTGGGCCTCCTGCCTGCCTCCTGGGCTTTCATTTAGCCGGCCAGCCTGCAGACAAGGAACAGGCAGAGGCGACACTTGGAGGAGGCCGCGTGGCTGGTCCCGCAGGAGCTCCTTATGAAGAACTTCCCTCCTGTGCACAAGCATGGAGTAGCCACAGGCCTCGGAAACGCCCATGTCTAAATTAGAGAAGACAGGGGAGGCTCCTGAGAAAAGGCAAGCGTGACTGAAGCCTTGCAGAACAAGCTGCGGGGGGCATGCTCCTGTCCGGGAAGGGTCTTGGACTTTCCGGGTGCCTGGGACCCAGTGCGTTTCTCCTTTGGAGGGTCGACCTCCTCTGAGGTCGAGGGTATGGTGGGTGCAGCTGTGACTCCAGCCTCCCCCTCTCCTGTCCTCTCTCTCGCTCGGTGAGAGCTGGGCTGCGAGCCTGGCCCCAGGATCTGACCCGGCTGCGGTGGTTCCGGAATGGGGAGACCCCAGTGCCCGCCCACCCCCTGGTGCGCTGTCTTCTAGGCCATCCATTGGCTCTCTGGATGACCACCTGGGATCCAGAGCAACCCACTGCATTTGTTCTGGAAGTTACCATGCCAGCCGTCGTTTTTATTGTATAGTCAACTACATCCCTTTCCTGTCCCCTTGCTCACCATCATTCGTTCGTTCATTCTCTCTCTCACACACGCACACACACACACACACACACACACAGCGCTGGTTGCAGTCCGACAGGAATATAGGCTTCCTGCCCTTAATTGGGGGCCCCAAGTGCAGACACAGCATATAACAGTCTATTCATAGTTCTTTTTTGATTCTAAAAAATGCTGCTTAGCTAGTACCTACTTCAGGGCAAACGACGGGTTGGCATATCAGCACTTTTTGAGTTATAAACTCCCCCTTTCGGCTGCGACACCTTATTTATAAGTGTTCTTCAGAATGGAGAGCTCCCGGGTGGCCAGCAGGCCCGGGGAGGTGGCACAGAGGATGAGCTGGCCAGAGAAGTCGCCGGCACCTGGAGATGCACGGGGAGGGGTGGCCAGGGTGACACAGGCTCTCGATTCCTCCAGAAGCCCCAGGAACCATGGGGCCCAGGCCACTTCCTACGCAACAGTCCCCGTCTCAGCTTTCTTTCCTCACACCCATTTTCTGGACTAGAAGTGAAAATGGCTCAGAAGCTGGTCCCTGCTCCATAGCCCCTGGGAATGAATCCCTCTCTCTAGACCGTGTCTGCCTTCCAGACTCTTCTACCCTTTTGAGTCTGACACTGTTGTGGTCTTGTGAATATGTTGCTTTTTGTAAATTGAGTGAGTGGACTTCTCCGGTTCCGTAAACATTGCTGGAAGCATCCAGGGCCCCAGGAAACACACCGTCTCCTGAATCATGGCCGCAGACCGGGCAGGATGGCGCTTGGAATATTGTTCCAGCTCCCATTTCTTCAAGGCCCACTGTATGCAGGCGTTTTATCTGCGAGACCTGATTTTAGCCTCCCAACCATCCTAGCGGGTGGGTACCATGACCTTTCCCTTCTTACCAGTGAGGGAGATGGAACCAAGGAAGGCTCAGTCAGCTTGCCCATGGCCTTACAAAAGTGAGGGGCAGAGCCAGGATTCATGGTGTCAAACGAGGACAGACACTTGACTCAAGTTTCTGGGGACTTGGCCATCGTCACTGCCCTGTTTTGGGGAAATAATGTTTGTCTTCAGTTCTGTACCCCTTGTCCCCTGAGGGCTGCAAAGCAGCTTCCGTTTCCAGGGTCTCACCCATTAGCTGGGCGAGGCTCCCCAGGGTCTCCCCAGGCCCGCGGCCATCTAACACCCATTTCCCCTGAGGATGTATTGTCGCAGCTACTTATCCCAAGCGGTATGACGCGCCTCGGTCAGCAGCCAAGGCTGGACAAAGGCAGCAGATGCTTGGCCTTTGAGCTAGGAGAACGCGGCGAGCTTTCCTGCACTTTCCTTTTGATTTGCTATTCAATTAAAAGAGAAAAAAACATTGGAGAGGATCAGTGAGTAAAAATCTAATTTGAAAAAATCAGACCAAGTTCACACAAACAGGAAGCGTGGTGGCTGGTGGCCGGTCAGCTGCTGCTTCGCTGGTGGCTTTGCAAAACGACAGGACGTGTTCTAGGCCGGCGCATGTCTCCTCAGGCTTCCCCTAATCAGCTGGCTTCTGGGCTTAGCATTCTGGGGGCACAGGGGCAGAGCTGAGTGGTGGGGATAAGGGACGGCGAGAAGTGGCATCTGGGGCACCCCTCACTCTTCATCCCCGGGGGCTCCTCAGCCCTCCGACTATTCATGTCTTCCCTGGAAATGTTTGCTGTGAAGGACAGAAACGCACTGTGTCCTGTGACAACAAAGGGGGATTTATGGAGGGCAAACTCCGGGGCAGGAAAGATTGGGTTTGCCCCGGCCCTCACCCCAGTCTGCACCCCGTCTCGGGCATCGAGTGTCATGCCGTGACTCTCCAGCTCTTTCTCGCCCTGAGTCTCTGCTGCAGCTTATTTCTGTGTCTCTGCATCTCTCCCCCCGCCATCTTCTCTCCCTCTTTTCTTGCCTCCCTCCCTCCCTCCCTCTCTCTCTCCCTCCCCATCATCATTCCTCCCTCTTTTCTTCCCTCCCTCTCTCTTTCTCACTCACACACTCTCACACACACACACACACAGGCCACATGGCCAGCTCAGAATGGTGCCTTCAGCCTAGAGCCTTCGTTTCCACGTGTGCCCCCCACTGGCTCACACTGTCCCTCTGATCATCAGCTCCACATGCATGGGAAAGAGAATATGATTGGTCCATGTGTCTCCATGCCTCTGTTTCTGCAAAAATAGGAATACTAATAGTACCCATAACTAGAATTTCTGTGAAAGTAAAATGAGTTCGACAGTGTTGCTCAACTCATTTAAAATCAAACACGTGTAACTCCGTGCCTGGTACATCATTAGCGCTCAAAATGGTGACTATTACTGCTGACCTTTCAGTTATTCAGTGGTCCTTATATAAGGAGTCATGTGATCAAGTGTTTTCAAAACGACCTCAGAGAAAACAACTGGCACAGAAAAAAATTTTCTCCTGAAGAACTAATATAACTGTGTCATGATAAGATCTGTGTAGGATATTTTATAGTTTTCAAAGCATTGCCAATTCATGTCGCATTTGATTCCCCTAATATTCCGAGGTATTATTAAGACTGTTTAATAAGCGAGGAAACCGAGAAATTGAGAGGTTAAACTAGTGCCTGAGGTCACACGGTCTGCAGGTGACACCTGGGTCTCAACTCTAATTCCTGTGTGTTTTCAGCTTCTTCAGAGGTAGAAGAGTTCATGACCTATCTTACTTCCCTTTATACCTTGGCTGCTAGGAAGCTCAAGCTAAGTGCAGTACACAAACTCATCACTCTCCTAGGCATGGTGGTTGGTATATTTCTTATATTGTAATCAACATTAGTACTTAGATATGGTAGATTGGCTTTTTAGAACACAGCACAAGTGCGTCTACTTCAAGTGGATACATCCTGTCTTCCCAGTACATTACAGAAGTGGCGAGGATGAACTTTACTTCTAAAACATCGTCCTTTCTGTTCGTAAGAGAGGACATACTCTGGTGGGTGCAGCCAGGAACCATGGCCTTCCTGCCATCTGGATCTCTTTTCCAGCCTCCGTATCAGGAGTCTTTGTCAGTCTCTTTCCAAAGAATGGAGGGTCCCTCCCTCCTCCTCAGGCCGTCTCCCTGCCTCCCTCTGCTATCTGGGGGGGACTCTGCTCAAATCCTGGCAGTGAAGCGATGTCACGAGCTGGCCAAGACGTGTCGGAGCCCGCGCTGGGGATGGCCACTTTCCAGAGTTCTAAATCAGCGTCAGCCCCGCGAGGATTCGAAACGTGCCGCCCGCAAACCAAAGTGCCTCTCGGGAG
The DNA here is from genome assembly GCF_037783145.1 of Equus przewalskii. NCBI lineage: Eukaryota > Metazoa > Chordata > Mammalia > Perissodactyla > Equidae > Equus > Equus przewalskii. The sequence goes on from NC_091859.1 coordinate 28,648,865, forward strand.
GGGTTGATGTGTCTCTGGGTGGGGACCGATGACTGTCTTGCCCTTTGTCCCTCAGTTCTCAGGGGATGATGTTGGGGTGCCTGGTCAGACCTTGTTGCCGCAGACGTCTCACCACGAGGTTCCGGTTCCCTCCACAGTTCCCCTCTCCCCAGACGGGAACCACACACACCTGGCCTGAGTCTGGCCTCCGGCCCTGTGCAAACCTCCCTGAGCCTCAGTTTCCTTATCTGTCACATGAGGGTAGCCTCACCTCCCACGGGAGTTGTGGTAGCAGCCAGCAGCATTAATAACAGTGATAACAAGGGCAGCTGACACGCATCAGGACTTTATTTACAGTGAGATAGTAAGAGCTAACGCTCACTGAATGTTTAACTGTATCCCAGAGGATGTGGTCAGCACTTTGTGTGTTTTAACTCCTTAATTTCTTACCCTAGCCTGCGAGAAAACAGAGAGGTTAACAACTTGCCCAGGGTCACACAGCAAGGACGCAGCAGAGGCAGGACTCAAAGATGAATGGAAGGCACTAGCTCAGACCATCGCGTGCCGTGGGTGCTCAGGCAGCATCCTCGTGTCTCTTCTCTTCCCTGGGGACTGCGAGGCCAGCAGCCTGTCTTCCCTGTGGGGTAACATTTGCCGCCAGCGGAAGGTCACTGCTTCCCCTTGTTCCTCTTTCTCTGACCCCTTCCACCCTCCACCCTTTGTATTTTTCTTTAACAACCCAGTGGTTAGCTGGTAATTTCCCCTGGTGCTGCCCACGGGGCTCGGAGGGACCTTGAGACAGGTGTTGGAGACACCGGCACTTTGTTTAAAAAACCTCAAGTGGTTAGGAAACGCAGTGCTCGCCTCCGACCAGACATGGTGGGGTCAAGCCCTTTGAACCTGGGGCCACTTTCCTCCTCAGAACAGCCGCATGTTTCCTGGGCCCCCCCGGAGAGGGACAGGGCACCCCACCTGCTCAGAAAGTGACCTGTGGGCATCTTACCAGAGAAAACGACCTGGAGCAGAGGGCTTGTCTGACTCTCTCTTTTAATTCTTTTTTCATTTTTTTGCAAAATCACTCATTTTTTCAAATCTAGACCAATCCTGTGCCGACACCCCTCCAGTCAGGTTTAGTCTTCTGAGTACTGCCACGTGACCCCCACCTTCTGGAAAACAGCTGTCTCTCGTGAGCACCTACTGTGTGCCGGGGACTGTGCTGCATGGTTGACAGAGCCTCACTCCCACCCTGTGGGTACCGCCCTCTTAGCCCCATTACCAACAGTGCAACTGAGGCACGGAGAGGCTGCACGGCGCGTGCATTCCGGGAGCCCCTGGGCCTGCTCCGGACTCTGCTGTGATGCCCAATGATGCCAAAGGCTCACTCCATCTGTGGCTGCGGCCAAGGGGGCTTGACTCTTCTCCCCCCCACCACGCTCACCCGCCGTAAATCACTCCCTGGTTTAGGCGTATTGTGAGAGCAAAAATAAAACCCGCTTGGAGTGCCCTGTGATTCTGCCTCTGGGTACGGCTGGGGCTTTCGCACTGGGAGAAGTGACCCCAGGAGGTGGCGAGTCCTGTAAGCTGTGGGGGTGCGAGTTAGACTCTGGGGAGGGGGCTACCTCCATCCACCCCCTGGGGCCCCTGGTTGCAGCAAGCTTGGGCAGCCCTCTCTGGAAGGGGGCTCTGTCCTGTCCCCTTAGAGCCCAGAAGACAGAGTAGATCAGGGTGTTTTCTGCACCTCTTCCCAGAGAAAGTTACGTAAAATGAACCCTGTTCAGCCTTCAAAAGGAAGGAGGTTCTGGCACATCCTACAAGCTGGATGGACCCTGAAGATGTTCTGCTGAGTGCAATAAGCCAGACACAAAAGGACAAGTACTGTGTGAGTCCTCTTACAAGAGGCCCCCAGAATAGTCAGCTTCATAGACAGAAGGTAGAGTGGTGGTGCCAGGGCTGGGGCAGAGGATGGGGAGTTGTTTAATGGGGACCGAGTGTCTGTCGGGGAAGATGAAAAGCTCTGGCGATGGATGGTGGTGATGGTTGCACAACAGTGTGAATGTACTTGATGACTCTGAACCGAACACTTAAAAAGGGTTAAAATGATTAATTTTGGGTTGTGTATATTGTACCACAGTTCAAACCAGCCAACCAACCCCTGGATGGTTTTCTGCCCGTGTTACTGCCCACGGAGCTCGTGCCACAGGGAGGCATTTGTTCTGCAGGGTGAGGGGGCCGCTGTCAGGGTGTTAGGACAGACGGATGTGCCCTCGGGCCTCCCCCTGCACCTTCAAGGCCTCAGTGTAGGTTTCATGGGCTGGTGGTTTTTGCTCAGAACAGTCGCTGGAGAAGTCGCCCCGTCCTCCCCTCCTCTGGTGGAGGGGAGCTGCAGAGCCGTTGAGATGAGCTGTGGTCAGTCCTGCCATTTTACAGGAGAGACACGGAGACCCGAGAGGCAATGCAGCTTGCCTAAAGTCACACAGCATATTACAGTAGGGCTGACAGATAAAATGCAGGATGCCAGTTAAAGTCAAATTTCAGATAAACAGAGAATAATGTTTTAGTGTAAGTGAGTATGTCCCATGCCCTATTTCGGACATACTATACCAAAATTATCTGAAATTCTAATTTCACTAGCATTTTGTATTTTCTTTGCTAAATCTGGCAAGCCTGTGTTAGAGGCAACCCAGGCTCGCATTTGGGGCTAGAGGTTGGTGGTGGTGTCAGCGTTGGGAGCACAAGTTCTGGTGTCAGGCTCACCTGATATCTGTGTGACCTTGGGCGAGAGACTCAGCTCTCTGAGCCTCGGTCATCTTAAAATATGGGTGATAGCACCTTCCTCATGAAATGGGAAAGGATGAAATGATGGTACCCGGGAAGCGCTTAGCATAATAAGGCTTCGATTAGTGGCAACATTGGAAACTGTGAGAAGTAGGTGTTCTTTTCCCCACTTGGCTAATGAGTCTCAGCGCTCAGAAAAGCTAAGTAACGTGTTCAGGGTCACACAGCTGTTATGTGGCAGAGCCTGGCTTCCAACCCTGGCCTTCTGGTACTCGCATTCTTACCGTCCTCTACAGGCCAGGCATGGATTTCTTTGGAGGTTGTGTACAGTGGGCAGGGTCCCACAGCCACAGCCCCAGGATGGATTATCCCTGGACGGGTTTGCCTCTCACCATACTCAAACTAATCTAGGTGGGGCAGTCTGCATGATTTCCCCAAGGCCAATGGAAATGTGTTTGGATTGGCTTTGCTGCCGCCATCTTGAATAATCCAGATGTAACTGACAAGAGATCTATCTCCCGGGTCTTTACGTCATTGATCCCTTTTGTCCATCCCTTAAACCAGTGAAGCAGGACTGGCGAGAACAGAGCCTGTGATAATGGTATTCTTAGCTGGGCCTCTGTCAACCCGAAGACAGGAGAGAAAACAAACCCGCCCCCTTCCCACACCCTGGAGAGAAATAGCTGCATATTTCGTAAGGGCTTCTTAGTGTCTCATCCAGAATTCTTAGCAAGTTATATAACCAGAGGCTGTTTAATCCTTTGCTTTAGGTCCAGCTTGAAAGTTCAAAGGAGTTTCTGTCCTTTTCATTATCGGACAGACAATAAGAAGTTGGATTTTGGGTGGTCTCTGCTGACCAGTGAAGACCATATTTTCCGCCCCCCAGGTGCAGATCCGAGCTTAAAAGTAGACGCTGGACCTGCCCCTCAGTATGCTCTAAAAGGAAACCACAGCAGCTGGATTAAAATGGAGATCGAAGGGGCTTGTAATTAAGAGGCTGTGGCGTACACCAGAGCCCTGGGATGAGTCCCTGCTACTGCCAACTGAAAGTAGACCTTTCTGCAAAGCACACAGGAGAGTCCCAGGGACAATGGGCCCCCGGGGGTCGGAAACAAGAGAGGCAGCGAGCATCTGCCCTCCCATCTCCACACACCCCTCCCTACCTCAGACAAAGGAGCTCAGTAACCCTGCCTCCCAAATGGGATTTTCTAGAAAGCACCAGCCCGGTATTTTGGTGTCAGGGGCTGCGATGGGGTGTGCTAGGATTTGAGGGGCATCAAGGGCTGCTGTAAACCTGCTGTAGGGCTGAGACATTGGAATGTCGTTTCTCAAGAATTTTCTACACAAGTGCCTCTTAACTGGGTTTTGATATGGGAGTATAAAATGTGATTCATTAAACACTGTCTAAGGAACCCATTAGCAAGGTTTGCTCGATCTGAATGATCTCATTATCGGTCTAGCAGAACTCAGGGCTCTCAAAGTGTAGGATGTGGGACAGATAAATTTTGGTGGACGGAATAGGGAAGCTATTAGGGAGAAGTCGAGGCCATGTCAAATGGTTACTACAATTAGGAAGGATGATTTTGCCCACTTGACAGTTTTCTTCGGTCCACCAAGCTGCCTTAGGTCACCAGTGTAATTGTGACAGGTAGATTTCTAGAGAGGAAGAAGGAAACAGGCATTTATTTGGCCACCCCCCAAGTGATGCTATCATCGTGGCAATGACAACTTACATTATTAGAACCTTCTAGAAAGAATGGTGCCTACCCCCTGCCAATCGTTAGGGGTTGCTAGGATCTTGATTGGTCAAATTTTGTGTTATACCCCCTTGGAGTCCTACGTTTGAGACACTTTAAGGTCAAACCTTGTTCCTAACTTATCCTGTTCAACCCTTTGAGGAGCAGTAGATGTGTTAACCTAGCCAAGAGCAGACATCGAGGCCGGGGAAGCGGTCCATCTGCCCAGGTGACTGAGGTTATACCGATCCAAACAGAGGTTCGCTCCTCAGAGCCCGACACTGCAGGGCTGTAGGGCCAACTGAAGGGCCAGTGGGAGTGGGAGGGGCCCAGGAGTGCAGGCCCAGGGAAGCAGCTTCACCACACCCTGGAGTGGTGTCTGGGATGGTGGTGGAGTGGAGGTGATGAAATTGGGCCAACCAGTCCGCCATCTGACATGCTGCAAATGTTCCTAAATGTTTGCTGAATCAATGAATGAGTCAATGTGCTTTTATAATCGAGCTTAGACAGAAGTCTATCCTCAGAACCCAAGAAGGAAATATTTTGCTCTCTAGTCTCTTTCATATGGTCTCATTCAGTAGGTCATTGGGCATCTCCTGTGTGCCGGGCAGTATTCTGGGTGCTGGGGACACAACAGCGAACATGACCAGCAAGCTCCTTGACTGCATGGTGGGAGGACCAGCGAATGGTCGCAGAATCATGAGAAGGGCTGTGAAGGATGCAGGGGCCCTAACCTCCTCTGGAAAGTTCCATCACACATTTCAGCTGAGGCCTGACAAATGAGTTCAAGGGTTGGCAGGCAAAGGGGAGGGAGAAGTGGACCCAGGCAGACAGCTGTGTCTTCTGGAACGTGTTGGGGTAAAATCCAGTATTGAAAGAGTTGACAGCCTCTAGACATCACATGATTTTAGAAAGCAGTAATAATAATAAAAATAATAATAGCTGCGATTTCTCAATGCTCTCCATCAAGAGAATCTTCGCTGTGGCTCTAATTGGGTAAGTGGTCCCTTTAGAAATAATTAGAGACGGTAATCAGTTACTATTCAGAACTAATTTGCAAGTCTCCTCAGGCTTGGCCTTCAAACTTCCCCAAAGCTGTGACTGTGTGTAAGCCGAAGCCCTGGAGAACAGGCTGGATTTCAGACAGAGAAAAGGGGAAGTCAGACATGCCCACAGTCAGCATACACACCAGCACACACGGTTTCTTGTCTCGATTCAGAAGCATCTGGAATAAGCACACTATCTTCACCTCCAAACTCCTCTTTTTTAGAGTCAGTCTGCATCGGCTGTGAGTTTGTTCTCTTTAAGAAGCGAGGAGTCGGGCGTCAGGAGTTGAATCTCAGACACAGCCATCCGTCCGTCCGAGGTTGTGATGGATTTCCGAGTCTGCAGGCCACTGTTTTAAAACGAATTGCTCATAGTGCTGTGCATTTTGCAAGGTCCCTGTGGAAAGTGCTGGCTATGGTGTGCTGTTGTCCCCTGGTGCCACTCAAGAAAACAGTGGGGACCCTTAAAGTCCCCTGAAGTCCCGTCCCTAATGCCCTGACCGTCCAGAGGCCCCATCCTTGCCCAGAAAGGCCTGCTCCCCGCCCTGCCCTCCCGGCACCACCTGCTCCTACAATTGCTGGAGGTGAGGGGGAGAGGAGGATGGGGCAGCGGCCACCGAGGAAGGTGGTGGGCAGAGAGGGACAGAGAGGGTAGACAGCCCGACCTCCCGCCCCCTTCAAGGGCCAGTTAAAGCAATACCACCCTTGTTCCTGGTTAATTGTCAGAAAGAAAAATGTGGCTTACAAAACAGTGCAATAGTAATTAAAGCATAAGAGCGAAGCTGGGAAAATACACCAAAACATTAGTAATAATTATCTCCGGTTAATGGAGTTTGGGGGATCTTTATTTTCCTCTTGTTTACCTTTAATTATTACCTCTAGTTTCTAGAATTGTTTTAAGAATTATAGCAAGAAAGAAAAAAGAAAGCCAGAAACAGAGACAAAGAGGCCATGAGAAGCTGGCAGAGACAGACACACGGCTGGAATGACCTAGAATAGACCAGAGGCATCTGAACTTGCCTCCTGTCCAGACCGTCTTATCAGTTGTGATGCTCAGTGAGAAGAAGTATGGGGACCTAGGAAGTTATGGGAGGTTGTGTACACGTCAAGGATTGTTCTCATCCGGTGAATAGGTACTGTGGACTTACATAGTGTTTCTCCGCGGGTGGGTCACCCGAATGATTTGTTAAGAATGCACATTCCCGGGCCTGTGGCACAGATCAGATCTCTGGGAGTGGGGCCCCAGGGTCTGCATTTTAACGAGCGTGTACATGCCCTTTCATCTGCCCTGTGGATCCTTGTGTTCATTAAAGTCTGAGATCCAGGCATTTAAAGCAAACGGCATCATGGCAGGAACGTGAGAAATGGATGTGCAGAACTGTCCGGTGTGCGTGGTTCACGGTCAGATGAGATGTGTGCTCATGAGTTCAGAGGAAGCCCCTTGAGGCTGGGGAAGAGGGATCCACAAAGGGTAGGCTGGCTTTAGAAAGACTGCAAGGAGGGGAGGCGTGGGGCATGTGACTGAGGAGCAGGGGCCCAGGTCCTCCCCTCTCCTGGCCTCCGTCCCTGGATGTGTGTGTCAGGCTGCTGGGGTGGTGGGCAGGGTGACTTTGCAATCTCTGTTCCCCCATCTCCACCTGCCCCCATGACTCGGGGCATAGACTGGCTGTGCAAACTGGCGCCCTGGTCCCCTAACGCACTGGGCTGGCTAGTGTGAGATGACAGCAGAGCCACCCCGAAAACAAAGGCAGCACAGGGCCTGCCTCTTGGGCCTTGAATCACTGGTTTGCTTCCAGTAGATTCTGAAGGCTCCTCTGCTTGGCCTCTTGTGTCAAATGGGGACAAGAATGGCTCCGGCCACAGAGGGGCGTCATCAGGAATTTCCCTGAGGCAATCCACAGAAAAGCCTTGTTGCAGGGCTTGGCACAGAGCAAGGCCTCCGTAATTGTCAGCTACTGATGACGACGATCAGTTGTTCACTCAACAACCATTTATTGAACACCTATTATGCTAGGTACAGAGGAGGGGCTTGGAGCACAAGGAGCTTATGGTCTGGGGCCCGAACAGGTGTGAAACAGCTTCTTGTGACACAGGGTGATAACAGCAGTGTGTCTAGGACACAGGTGGCTCAAAGCACGAACAGCTGCCTCATGGATTGGCCCCCAGAGGAAGAGACGCTTGGGTTGGGCCTTGAAACAAGAGAGGGCAGAATGGGGGTGGGGGGCATTCCAGGTAGAGGGAAGAGTGTGTGAAGACTCCGGTCCAGGGTGTAACATCCTCACTTGTTGTATGCTCTGCTTTGCAAAGAAGTGGGAGCAGGAGTCCTCTTGACCCTTCACCCTCTGTCTCTGTGGGAGGCCGACAATTGAATCCAAGGCCACCTTGGAGCAGAGGGAAGGTGCACCAGGTCCCCAGAGGGGCTCTCCTGGCTCCTGGGCTCAGCTGCCTGGAAGGGTCCCACCCGCAGGCACCCATTCCAGACGTCGGGTAGTTAACCTCGGAAGCACCTCTCAGCTCCTCGATGTCAGTGCCGGTGCCAGGATGAGCATCTGCTCACCTGAGCTGCCCAGCTCTCCGCGTCCTCTGAACATGGCCGTCCGCTCTCCGCTCACACGCTGGCCTCCTGGGGCCAGTCTTTGCTGCCTGCCCCTTTCCGTCCTGTTTATCCGTGTGCCTTGACAGAGACTGTCTCCTCCGGCATTCCAAGCCAAAAAGCACAGACTGACCGGAACCTTCCTTGGAGGGCTGGTTCGCTGCTCCAACAGGCTTTGGAGGAGCAGAGGGTGGGCACAGCCAGCACCCAGACTCAGCTGACCCCCAGTCTGGAAAACAAGCGCAGCCCCAACGGTTACTCTCCCGCCAGCAAACAAAACAGGAAGCTCCATCCATAAGCAAACCAAAGCCCAGATGAGTGTGCCAAAGAGATTTCCTCCTTCTCCAGCGCATGCCACCCTCCGAGCTCGGAGAGTAAGTCCCCCTTGGGGTGGAAGTGGGAAGAAAACAGACCTGAAAGGAGGCTTCTCCGGGTTATATCCGGGGCAGATGGGGAGCAGAGGGGGGCAGCCTCCGGTACCTCCCGTCCTGTAAATGGACTTCTGAGCTGTGGCTCTGAAGCCACATGTTATAGCAGAAGTCCAGCGAGCTGGCACCCCGCCCTGCCAGCCCCGAGACTCGGGACCAAGACTTGTCCCCCTCTGAGTCCTAGCGTCCTCATCTGTAAACTGGAGATGCGCTTACCCACCTCTCAGTGTTGAGGGCTTTCAAGAAATAACATGTCAGGTTTCCAGCACCAAGTAAAGGTTTCCGAAATGTCAGCTCCTCTTCTGTCCCTGGGACGCTGTCCGTGGGTGTGGAGATTCCACAATGTGGTTTCGAATGAAACTGGCCTTCTCCGAGGAGCGCTCACTCACCCGGTAGTTTGAGTGCCTGGTGTGGTGCTGGACCTGGAGGATGCAGCTGTGAATGAGACAGACAGGGACCCTGCCCCTGGGCCTCCAGCCGACAGATGGCCTTGGCTGCCTCGCCATCCCCACTCGGGCACAAGGCAGGAGAAACTGGAGCTGGCTCCACAGCTAGGCTCTGTTCCTCCGGGAGAGGGAATTGAACCACTGGTGGCACCTCATGTGTCGGGGGGCCAGGGAGTGGTGGGCTGTAGCCATGCCCTGTATGGCCTCCCAGGGGCAGTGAGTTCCGCTCCTGTGGACCCAGCTCTGCCAGTGGCACGTCCTGCGTTAGCCCACGTGCCAGAAGCCAGCAGCGCTTCTCCTGCACGTGCATACTGTGGAAAGATGGAAGGCGATGACCCCTGTTCCCCTCCGAACCCCCTGCCCTGGTCCTTGACCGAGGCCTGGGAGGAAATCTAGATTGTGGCCTGTTTTCATGGCTGTCTTAACCCCAAGGGCATTTGTATGTGGCCTGAAACCAAATCAGTGGACTTTCACTTACTTTTCAAAAATTCACCTATCACATTCGAAGTTGCTCTTCTTGTCCCCTCTCTGCGTCTCCTCCCATCTCTTATCCCTCCCCAGCCCCACCCTCCCAGGGGTGACGATGAGAGCCGCCAGGATGCAGTGATGGGCGGGAGTGCCTGTCATCCGCATTACTGGGTAATAAAACACCTTTTGGTGTTTAGCTGCCTGAAATCACCTGGTCCCAATGTCCTTCATGTCCAAGTGGCCAGATCAAAACCTGAGCTCAGTCAGGCAAATCCCGTTCACATCAGTGTGCCAGGGTCACTGGGCATTTGCCAGATCTGGGCAGTTGACGTCATCTATCGATGCCCTCCGTCTCCAGGGTCTTTTTGGCATCTTCCATCCCGGTTTGCTAATCACTTATGAGACCAGATGGCAAAACAAATGGTGATTTATTTTACAGTGACATAAGCAATCAGAATCTTTCTTTCATTCTGAAATTAAGTATTTATTAAGTATTCTCTAAGCACTTATTTCCAGACACATAATCCACAAAGAGGCTCTCAGCCCTGTGCTTTGAATTTGACACTGTACCATCTCATTTAATCCTCCCTGTGCACTCTCGTGTGGTAGGTATTACCAGCCCTATTAGAGATGGGGAAACCAAGGCCCAGGCCGGTTAAGTGACTTGTCCAGGGTCACACAGCTGGGATTCCCACCCATGCCTCTTGTCTCCAGAGAGGGGGCCCTCTGCAATGCTGTGCTGCCTCGGGCTCCGTAACTGGAAGATGATGTTGGTGAGAAGTGTCTTGCACGTAGGTAGAGAGGGCATGCGGCCAGACTTTGTTTTTTGCTTGATGTAAGATGTCCAGATCCCACAGGGAAAAGATGGCTGAGTAGATCCAAGATCCGACGTGTAAGGGGAGCCTGTAGGTGCAAGAAAATGCAGCACTTCTGGAGAAACCACAGTGGTCTGTCATGCCCATGGGGCCTCCCTGCACGATGGGGCTGCTGGGGGATGGGGCCAGAGCACGTAGGAGGCTGGACCCCCCGTGGAAGGCAGCAGAGACTCACTGGGGACTGAAAAGGCAGGGAGAGCAGAGTGAAAGCTGCCCTTAGAGGGACTGTTCTGATCTGGAGGGCACCCTGCTTGGAGCCCCACGAGCATCCGACTAGAGGTGATGCATTTGTACCAAGGTTGCCAGGATGGAGGAGAAGTGGCCGGGCTGCGGGGAGTGGGTGTCCAGGGGTCTCGCAGGGCACCTGTGCAGAGGGCAGGGCCATTCCCTAAAGTGGGAAGAGGCAGGTGGCAACTCACTTTCAGATATTTTGAGTTTGTGGTTCCTTACGGGGTGATGACCAACAGGAAAGTGAGGCCAGGCTTCCTGCCTCCCCCCGAGTCCCGCCTCCCCCCGAGTCCTCCCTCTAGAAGGCCATCCTTGGGTCTGAAAGCTCTGGGAATGAGCGCCCCATGCGGGTGGGACAGGAGCATCAGCCACCCCAAGAATGAAATGAGTGTGTTGTGTTCAGTGAGAGTGGGGAGAGCCGTGGTGAGAGGAGGCTGCTGGGGGAGGCCAGTGGCTCCCAAGCTCACACAGCAAATGCCCGGCCTGGCTGAGCTGGAGCTTCACCCTGAGGCATCCAACTTAGTCTCATGTATTTCCAGATGTTTCTGGTTAGCAGTTCCTATAAAACTCAGAGAAAGTGCCCCACCCTTCTGATTCTGGCCTGTTTGAAGAGCACCCAGGCCAGCTGTGCTATAGCAGAGCCCAGAGAGGCAGGGTGGGTGTGGGCTGGGCCCCACGTCAGGGGCGGCTGGGGAAGCCCATGGGGATGCCCTTGGGGCCACTGCGTGCCTGTGAAGGCTTCCCTTTGCCCTGGGCTGGCTGAGCCAGGCCTCATAGAGCAGCCCTTTCAGAGACTGGTTCAGTTCTGAACTTGGCCCGGTGCCCATGGAAGGCAGGGGTCCTTCGGGCCCCCTTAAGTTCCCTAAGGAGAACTGTAGATGCGCTGGAAGTCAGTGTAAACCACTCCGAAAACCCGATTTATGAAAGCCAAGGAGAAATGGGTCCCTCCACTGTGTGGGGCATCCTCATGGCAGATCTTTGTAGAAACAAAATATGGCTCCAGGGGACAAGAAGGCACAACCTACCCCCAACCGCACCCATGGCTTACAGAATTGAAACCAGTAATATCTTTGAGAGGAAAATTTGGTTTCCCTTTAACACCATTTATAGATGATCTTTATGGGTTATGCTACTGAATTAATTAGTCATGAGAATTTTTTAAATCCATAACAACTTCAGGACGGGAATTCTTTTTTTTTTTTAATGAGATATAATTGACATATAACATATTAGTTGCAGGTATACAACATAATGATTCGATATTTGTATATATTGCAAAATGATCACCACAATAAGTCTAGTTACATCCATCACCACACAGTTACAATTTTTTTTCCTCGGATGAGAACTTTTAAGATCTACTCTCTTAGCAACTTTAGGAAGGGAATTTAATCAGAGCTTCCTAAGAATTTAGTTCACTAATCATTGCCCAGGTGACTTCCATGTACCCAGAAGCCATTCTTGCCCCTCGAGGTGGATCGGGGCTATAGATCAGCCTGTGTGCTCCAGGCTATTCCAGATGGCAATGACTGAGGTCACAAGGGCGGGTCGGCTAAAGGGGGATTCAGCGCGGTGTCACCAGCTTGGGGCTGAAGACCGATGCTCCAGAACTGGACCACCAGGGTCGAATCTGGGCCCCACCACTTCCAAGGTGTGGGTCTTGAGGTATGTGTTGAAGCTCTCTGAACCTCAGTTTACTCATCTGTAAAGTGGGGATAACACTTCTTGGGTTGTTGTGAGGTCTCACCGAGGCAGTGGCTGTCGTGTGCTTAGCAGGATGCCTGGCACACGGTGGGCAGCCGGTGCCCTCCAGTCCCATCACTGAGGCACCGCCAGCACTTCCTGTGTGGCACCCAGGCAGCATCCCCCTTCCTGTACTCCAGACACAAGACGTCTGGGTCACACAGGACAGTGCTTCGAGGCAGCCTATACGGGATGTGCTTTGAAGAATTCTCAAACCAGAAAGCCGACCTTCCACTTCTGCGTGTCCGGGGCTCTGGACAGGGTAAATGAGATGCCAGCTGTGCTGGGTCCAAGAGCAGAGATAGACCGGCGACCTTGAAAAGTTGCTTACCTTTCTGGGCCTCAGTTTCCTTACGTGTGAAACGGAAGGGTTAGTATACACCTCGCAGGGTTATCAGAATCAGAGACAGCTGGGTAAAGCCTCAGCACAGCGGGTCTGGTCCTGCCAGGAGGGGCTGTCATCATCGTGTGACTCCATATTGACAAACGGGCCTCCCGCTGTCGGTCTGGCTCTGATTGCCATGACTTCATTTGAGGATGGAGGGTCCCGCACGTAGTAGAGGCAGGAGCCCCCACTTCCCAGCTTATTTCTCAGTCCTCTTGGTCCCAGGCAGGAGTCCACCACCACGCAGAGGCCCCTCTCCCAGCTGGGTCTTCCTGGTCCATCCCAATCCCGCCGCCATGTCTGATCCCCCTGCTGGACCCAGCACCTCACCTGCCCCAGGACAAGCGCTCACTAAATGTTGACCTCTGTAAATGCAACATCTGGTTTTCTTCCTTCTTCCCCCTGAGTCTGCAGGTGAATCTGCAGTTTTCTGTTGTGTGGCCACCTTTGGGGTTGTAGACTTCTTAACCAACGATCAGTTGATCTAGACTCTTCTAGATCATTCTGTTTCGCTCTAGACTTCACACTGACCCTTTGCCCAGTGCCTTCCTCAGGGCCATCCAGGAGACACAAGAGTGGAGGTATTCCTGCCTCTCTTGGGTGACTGTAATTTTTCTGTTTTTCAAAAGAAAGCAGAAACAGAGGAGGGGGACTCCCCCAACTGGGGGTTTTACACGCAGGGCTGGGCCTGGAGAGTTCACTGAGCAGAGAAGTGAAAGATGAGCCGTAGGGGAGGGGAGTGCCACGGCTCTCTCCCCTGGGAAGGCTGTGGTGGCCTGTCCCTGACTCTCACCGGGTGCCTTTGCTCCCTGAAGCTGAAGGGCCTCCACTGAAGGCTTCAGTTGCCACAGGAAGTGGATCCATTCATGACCAGCAGCCCCCAGGCCCTGACCCCACTTGCTTTTCTGAGCCTCTCTGTTCACTGTTTGGCTCAGAGAATGCCACTTAGTGGATAAAAAAAGATTGCCAGCGGCCCTCCTTGCTCCACCAGTGTAATTATGTCTGTGGAGCTTCCTTTCTGGAAGGCCTGGGGTGGGCGTGTGCTGCAGCCTCCTGTGGACCCCGGAGGCTCCTCCAGCTTCAGCGGATCGGCCTGTCCCTGTCACTTTGGCCACACAGCCTGTGCAGGGACAGCCATCGAGCCCAACTGAGCAACCGGCTTCAGGGCCCAGAGCTGTTCCACTCTCTCTTACTGCCGAGTCTTTCCTCGTCTTGTCCCCCCACCCAGCCCCTGCTCATGTGGCCGTCTTTACCCCGTCACCCCCCACAACCCGTTCAGCTCACAACTTCTTATCACTCCAGCTTCGCAGGAACACTCTTTTCTTGGGGACGTCCTTCCCTACCCAGGAGAGGGCATCACCTGGCTGTTTACCTTACTCCATCCTCACACCCACCCCGTGAGATGGCCCTGAGCACTTACCTGCCCGGGTGCATGGAGCTCATCTCATCTGATCTTTTCCGCCCCCTGCAAGGCGGGGGCTATTGTCTTGCCCATTTTACAGATGGGGAAGTAGAGGCTTGGGAAGGTTAAGAAAGCCCCAGGACTCAACGTTAGTATGTGCTGGATCTGCAAGTCTGGCACCAGTGTGCCCCTAATCCCTGGGTTAGCGCTTGTCAGCTGCCACATGGCCTTGTAATTTCTTCCTTTCCTCCCCTGTGTCTCCTGGTCGACTGTGAGATGCCTCCCTGAAGGCAGACCTTCTCTGGCTTCACACTGGGCGCTCAGCCTGGGGCCTGGTTGCTAAACCGCTGCTGTCTGATAGACGGAGGCAAAGTATGGAGCGGCTGCCAGGTTGAGGTGTCCCTCCCGGGGGCAGAGAATGGGACGGGAGGCCAGCGACTGCTGGGCAGTGGGAGAGGGGTGAACCGACCAACCCAAAGCCCACCGAGGGGCACAGCGGACCTGCAGATTGTGGGCTGGGTCAGCTGGGGGCTAGGGAACCAGCCGTGCACCTGGCTGCCCAAGTTGGGGCAGCAGAGCCCTTTCCACCGCTCAGGAGCTGGGCCAGCCACGTGGGTGCCTGCGGGCCCAAGCTCTCTCTCCTGAACTTTCTGCCCTGAACTCCCCCCTATGTGGCCTCCACCCAAGGGAGGCAGGGGAAGTGAAAGGGCAAGTGACATCAGCCAGTCTCCCTCTTGGTCAACACCTTAGGGCAGAGGTCAACATAACCTGAGAAGGTCAGTGCGCTCACAGGCCCCATTTTACAGATGAGAAGACTGAGGCCCGTGTTAAGTAACTCGCCCCAGTTCCACCGCCAGTGGTGGAGCCGGATTTTAACCCGAGGCTGTCTGGTTGCAGCGTCTGTGTTCTGAACCATTCTGCCCCTTGATGGAAACAGCTACAAAATAAAGAAGACCTCTAAAGATCTTTTAACTTTGAATATTAATTGCATGGGCATTAAGAGCAGCTGTGGGCCAGATGTTATGTTTAGTTCCTTGCAGACTTTATCCTTTTAAACTTCACAAAAACCTGTGAGGTCTGTACTGCTATCAACCCCCACTTTACAGATGAGGAAACTGAGGCTGGGAGTGTGGAAACGACTGCCTCTAGGTCAGGTGGCCAAACAGAGGCATTGCCAGGATTCATGTTCGGATGTGTCTGTGTGACTCCAGAGTCTGACCTCTGACCCCTGACCCCTGTGTCAGGTCGCCTCAGCAGAGTCCCAGACTCCCTGGGCAGGATCAGAAACCAGATGCTCTCAGTTCATTCCGTATTTATTTAATCGCATCAGGGAGACACTGATTTTCCATAAAAATTCTCGCCTGAAATTGCTTCATTTATTTTCCGCAGGTGGCCCAAATAGGGTCACTGTCCTTTTACCAAAAAAAAAACTGTCAAGACTTCTCCCAATTCTTGCTTCACTTTTCTTTAGTGAGTTCCCCAGTCAAGCCAGCCCAGGGGGATCTGTGCCATCCCTGTTCGGGATAATAGAAGAGGCCACTGGCTCGTGTTTGGTTTCGGAATTTCCACTGATCATGACTCCACGTGTGTCACCAAAATACTCCTCTTAGGTTGGTGGGAGGATGTCTTCTACCCCTCACAGCGATGTTTTTGTACCACGTAGATGACCCTTAGGCTGGCGCACCCCTCGCTGTGTCCCTGAGCCCATCCCTGTGCCATGGACGAGGCCTGCTGGGTGGATGGAATGAGAAAAGTCCCCTTTCTTCTCAACAGTACAGCAGCCCCGACAAGAAGGGCAGGGGGCTCGGGTTCCGGGCCGACCTCTGCCGCTTCCTGGGAGTGGGTGCATGAGTGCCCGTCTCTGGGCGTCAGCTTTGCCATCTGAGATCAGAACGTGGTATCAGATGGTCGCAAAGGTATTTTCCAGCTGTGTTTCAAGGACTCTAGGAATGTGCAGTCGCCCTAAAGCTCTACAAACAGAAGGGTCTTTACCCCTCGGATGTCATTAACGTGAGGGTGTCTTATTCCTCCTCGGGCCCCAGTTGAGGTCGTGACGTCATGTGTGGCTCTGTCGTGTGTATTCGTATGTCCCTGGCAGCAGGTTCTTAGGTTTCTCAGTAAACAGCTGGTGAGGTGGATGTGCTTGTCCCTGTAGCACTCAGTGATGGCCGGCCTGTTACACTCCCGTTATGATCCCAAATGCCGAGTCCTGAGGAGGCATTAATGTGTTGGCACAAAGCTAATCACCTTCTCTAAGTCCTGCCAGTACTGGGCACTGAGTGCCTGGCACTTGGCATCCAGTGGTACCCAGGACCTGTCCCAGCAGCTACACCTGCAGAGGAGGGAAGTGAGTTGAACTCACATCATTCCTAGTGATATAACTATGATCAGGATGTGTAGAGACACAGGGACCTGGGGGAAGGTGGTAGGAATGGCTCTTTTGGGGCCCCGGTTTTGTTTGTGATTGTGGTGGGGGGCGAGGAGGAGGTGCCTCCGGAGTCCGGGGGTGTGGGAGGGAGGCTTTGGGACCCCGTGTGCAGAGGTGGCTCAACCTCCCCTCTTAGTGGAAGACCGGCCTTCCCTCTCCAGGAAACACGCGACCTGCAGAATGAAAGCCCGGAAGAGTGGCTCACGCGTACCTTTTGAACCACAGGGGAATGGAATATTGTTGACACGTGCTATTCAATTCAGAAATAAATCGAACTTTTAGGGTGCCTCCCAATCCGTAGTTCACTTACTCTGAAATTCCATGCATACCGTGCAGTCGGTGGATACATATTAATCGCTAATCTCTATATAGCTGGAAAATTGCTCCTGAGACCTCCAATTTGCTTAACAGCTGCCAATCCAACTTTCTTCCACTCACTTCCTTCAGTCTCCCGTGTCGGTGTGATATTGAATCGCCGTGAGCCAGGTGTTTTGCACAGATGACAAATGTGTTTGGTGTCCCCTGCAGAATCTGCTCATGTAAAGGCAATGCTCAAGCAGCACTTCTCCAAATGGGACACAGGACCACCAGCCATGGAATTGGCCTGGTGGAATCATCCTGGGGCAGCCACCAACAGCAGGTACCCAGGACAGCCAGCCCCACGGAGTCAGAATTTCTCAGGGTGGTGTCTGGGAATCCGCGTTTCCCCAAACACCCACTGTGATTCTTAAATACACTAACGATTGAGAACTGCCGCTAGGCGGGGGAAGGCCAAGCAACATGCTCGCTACACTGCCGGCCACTTAGGAAGCAGCGCTCTGTAATATTTATAATGATAAAGGGAATTGTTGTTTACTGACTGCCTACTGTGTGCCAGGACCGTGCCAAGTGCCTTCCGTGTGGGCTCTCATTGAATCCTCAAAACAACCTAGAGAAGTGGCCACTATTATTGTCCCCATTTTATAGATGGGGAAACTAAGAGGAGCCAAGTGATCGGGGCAAAAGAAGAGTAGAACATTCTGGTGAGTCTAGGAGGAGAACCAATGAAGCCAGTTGGCCCAAGGAGGGGGAGACCAGAGGAAGCTGTGGGGTCATAACCCCCTGCCTCGGAAGATACTCGCCCTCTCGGAGGCCCTGGGTGAGGGCTGTCAGCCCCCTTGGCTGGGAGAGGGGTGAGCTGTCTGAGGCTGCTCAGGGAAACCCATCCACCCTGCTCCTGCCAGCAGTGACTTCCCAGGCCCCAAAGCATCAGTCAGCAGGTGCACATTCCGCCCGCCCTCTGACTTCTGATTTCCCAGGAAATCCAGCCTCTCCAGCAGTGTGGGAGCCGCGTCGCTTCCCCACCATTGTCCCTGTTCCGGGCCACCATTCATCGGAAGCCGGCCCAGCTTGGCAGCAGCCGCATCCCTATTCCTGCACCCCTCCCGCACCCTGCCTGGGCCTCCGGAAGCCCAAACAGCTGATCTGAGATGGAAATGAGGCCCGTCCAGCCGCACCTGGCCGGGCGGAAAGGGAGGCCTGGCAGCACGCACGCCATGCCAAGCCCTCCCAGGGCAGTCCTTGGCACCAGCACCCTCGCCTGTGATTGCCCTCCTCCTGGTTCCTGGCCTCACTAGACGGGTGGAAAGTGCCAGTTTCTCCCCTCATCAAAGGCTGTTGCAGCCACCCAGAGCCCATTTCCACCCGACGCGGAGAGCCCCAGCTGCCTGTCTCTTGGCCTTCAGCCTTCGTGCTGATGCTGAGCTCTTGGCGTTGCAGCTGCAGGCTCTGTGCCAGAAACCCTCCGTGGGAAGCTGGGGAGGGCTGCAGGTGTGGGCCCCAGGAAGCCCATGCAGCCTTGTCGGCTGTTTGTGGCCTTTAAAATCCCTGCCATCCCCAAGTCATTCATGCATGCATGCAAACATTCATTCATTCAACAGAACTTTGAGTGTCCAATTTGTGCCAGGCAGGCAGAGTGAACAAAAAGTGAAAGCTACCTGCCCTCTCAGAGTTTACATTCTAGAAAGGAGAGACACACAAACTAAGTAAATTGTGATGAGAGTGTTAGAAGGAGGTGAGCACTAACCAGGGAAGGGAGGAGCCGAAGTTCCAGTGGTTCCTTTTCGTAACTACTGCTGCTGGTGAGCTGTCCTAATTGCACACTGGACCTCCCACAGTCTGGTCTGTTCCACTGGGTTTTTTTTTTTTTCCTCTCCGTTGCTTATGGGTTCCGTTAACTGAGCAGGGCAGTGGGGCTGGAGGCACCAGGGTCTCCTCGAG
Organism: Equus przewalskii; assembly: GCF_037783145.1. Lineage (NCBI taxonomy): Eukaryota > Metazoa > Chordata > Mammalia > Perissodactyla > Equidae > Equus > Equus przewalskii. Next base: position 28,667,656 of record NC_091859.1, read on the forward strand.
GACACCTCTGTCCTAGCCTTCCTCTCCTCGAACACCCAGTGAGGGCACCAGCTGGTGGCCTGCAGGAAAACCCAGCCCAAATGAGTATGTTCTGGCCCACACCATTTAAAAAAAATTTTTTTTTAATTGTAGCTAACATTTAAGAATGCAGAGATTACATATAAAATCTGGTTTTCTGGCTTCTTGAAATTAAAACATCTTAAAAGACCAGGTCCTCATTCCCTCATGACAACGTGAGCAAGATTTAAGTGGCGTCTCCCACCTTCCGTGGCCCAGGGCCTCCCCACTGGCTCCGGCTGGCATTCAAGTTTGTGACCCTCACCGAGGTCACCAAATGTAAACCCTGCATTCAAAAGAAGCACCTTACCCACTAGCTGGAAACAACCTTCTGCTCGCTTGTTTCTGCCCACAAAGCTGCCAGGGTTAGAACGCCCCTCGGAGTCTTAGCTCACCAGTGGCCGTGTCAGCTGAGCCTGACTGGGGGCTGCGTCCAGAGGCCAGCGCCGGGCCCTCGGTCACTCCCGCACCCCTGTCTCATTTCCAGGGCTCAGAATGCCTCCCATCCATTGCACCTTTTGCTTTGGAAAGATAGGAAACGCTCCTACAGATTCAGTCCTTGCGATCAAATAGGGGTTTCCTTAGTGACAAGTTCAAATCCTAAGAAACCAATTTCCCTGGCGATGTTCATGTCAGTTAACCACGAATCACTTCTTTCCTAAACCCTGTTTTGCAACAGGTTCAGACCAGATTGTTTCTTTAAAGGCTCAGTATTTTTGTCCTTTCTTGTCTAAACATAAAAGTTTTTAAGCATTACATACTTCCTACTTGTTCCCTAAGGATGCACCCAAAGACATCTGGGAACTGCGGCCTTCCAGACCTTGGACCTCTGGCCCTACTGAATGGGAAGCCCCTTATCGTACATCCGAGGACCAGGAAGATGGATCTTGCCCCAGATCACACGCAGGTCACTGAGTCCAGTCTGTGCTGGACTTAGTCTGTAGCTGCCTCTAAGGCAGAGGTCCCCTCCTGGGCAGCTTTAGCATCCCCAGGAGCTGGCCACACCCAGAGCAATTGCATCAGATGTCTGGGGTGAGCCCCAGGCTTCAGTGGTGTTTGATCCCAGTGAGCTGCCAAGGTTGAGACCCAGGGCCCCAGCCGCTGCCCTGGAGGGAGTAACTCCTAGGTGAGTCTGCAGCTCGCGAGAGGCTGCACAGTGCAGGGGCTCAGAGCACAGGCTGCCTGGTTCCGACCTCAGCCCTGGCTCCTAGCTCCCCGACCTTAAGCAAGTTCCTTCTTCTTCCTGTGCCTCAATTTCCTTATCTGTAAATTGGGAATACGAATGATAGCTGTCTCCCAGAGCGTGAGGAGTCACAGTGGCTGGTGCATAGTAAGTGCTCAAAATAAATGGTGGCTGGGATGAATGTGTGCCTCTCTTTTGCCGGGGATGTGGCTTCTTCAGGGATTCCTCATGACTAGCCCTTTTCATGAGAGTTTAGGAATTTCCGTACCAGAAAAAAATGTAATAGCTTCACAGCAAATCAGACCGTCACTTTCCCCTCTCTTTCCCCAGTTCTCACATCGACAGGCAGTGCAACTGAGAGGCTGGCAGGGGTTTTGTATTAGGATTTCCCAGTGGAGACACTGTGCTGGGCCCAGGCTACAGCTGTTAATGGCAGAGTCCTCCAAGCCGCCCATCGCTTGATGCCTCCAAATTTACCTTTTTCTCTGGGTTTCCATTTCTCTGCATCTCCCTCACCCCAGGCCAAAAAATGGAACGGCTGTTCCTCCTTCCGTTTGGGTTCTTGTGTCTGAAAGAAATTGTAAACACCGCAAAAGATGTTTTAATTTAAGGGAAACCAGTTTTTCTTCCTTTTAAGATGAAACGTAGTAAAGTTTTAAAGACTTTTTCAAACAGTCCCTAAATTTGGTACTTAAACTAATTATAGCTGCCTTTTTAAAATGTCCAAATTAAAAATAGACATCTAAATGAGAACGCAGGACACAGCCCAGAGCCCGTCGCCATGTTCACGGTTTCCTAGCATCTGCCCTCCTCTTACTTAATTTGTACTTCTGGGAGATCAAAGGGAGATGCAGGGAGTCGAGGCTGGGGCTGGAGGTCCATCTAGGAGTCTCCTGGCAGCAGATGGTGAACCTGGTTCTGTGTTCTCTAATTAAGAATAGCTGGGAATTGGTCAAAGATGTTCGACTACAGTCATTTCCTCATAGTCTGACTCAGTGGTTCTCAAAGTGTGGTCCTCGGACCAGCAGCATCAGCATCACCTGGTGTTATGGCCTGAATGGTGTCACCGCCCCTCCCCCCCCAAATTCCTATGTTGAAGTCCCAACCCCCAGTTCCTCAGAATGTAACCATATTTGGAGATAGAACCTTTAAAGGGGTTCTTAAATTAAATTGGGGCCATGAGGGTGGGCCCTGATCCAATATGGCTGGTGTCCTTATATAAAGAGGAGGAAGAGACACCAGGGGCGCATGTGTGCAGAGGCATGATCACGTGAAGAGGCAGCAAGAAGGCCGACATCCTTGCAAGCCAAGGAGAGAGCCCTCAGAGGAACGCAGCCTGCCCGTACCTCCAGAATGGTGAGAAAATACATCTCTGCTGCCCAAGCCCCCCAGTGTGTGGTATTTTGTTATGGCAGCCCTAGCAAATGAACATGCATGGGAACTTGCTAGAAATGCAAATTCTCAGGCCCTAACCCTGAACTACTGAGTCAGAAACTCGGGGTGGGACCCAGAAAACTGTGTTTTCACAAGCCGTCCAACTGATTTCCCTGCATGCTAAAGGTCGAGAACCACTAATAGGAAGTATCGTTAATACCAGTCGAGAAAAAAATGACGTGGTTAGAAGTACAGGCTGGTCTGCTAAATATAAACTTTTTTTTAGTAGGCTCTGGAGGAGTCCCAGTGGGTTCTTTAAATGAGACGGTGTCTGTGAAAGTGTTCTGCAAATGCTGGAACATTCTGTAGACATTAGGTGTAGTGAATCGTAACATTAGTATTCGGTCATTTGAAGAAAGCGACCCTCTGAATACACCAGCATGAGCAAACTGAATCCAAGAATCTCCATCCTTGACTGAAATTTCTGAGTCCCTTAAAATCTTGTACGTTTTCCACCCCAAGCAATAGGCATGCTTCTCCTTTCTGAGAACAAAAGCAAGGAGATTTCATCATATTTCCCCTTTTGTCCTTGCTTCTGGGAAACTCACCACCAAATGAGATTCTTAATCACAGCTTTCTTGGTGGGCATATTTGTGTCTTCCCATTTCAGTTTTACACTGCACATATGTCCTTTGTTATGATCTCTTCAAATGCCTTTGAGAAGGGAAAAAAGACGGGGGAGAGAGAAAGGGAGTGAAAGAAGAAAGAGATTGACCACACAGCTCAGCTCATTATCAGATCACCAATCTGTGTGCTTTGTAAAATTCATAAAACAAGGTTGGGAAAGATGTTCTCTTGCAGTGACACGGGAGCGAGCTGTTCTTCATCAGTGGGTCCTCTTCACTCCCTTGTCCTCCTGATGTCCTGTAGCTATAAGTCCCTTGGATGATTCCCGAACTGATACTCAGGGAATTATTATGTTGCCAAAGAGTTATGACCGTTACAAAAGCTACTGCCAGCCCAGCTTGGGGACAGATGTGGAAGTGACATAACCAGATCTGCATTTTTTTTAAGGTTAGAAATTGCTGTTTGCCTGATCACAATTTCTAACTTGCTGTTGGTCCTAACAAAAAAACGTGGAGATTTCTGGAACAGCCCAGGCTGCCGTCAGAAATCCCCTCCTCCCCATCTTGGCCATGATGGCGAAGAATTCATCTCTTCCCTCTGACCTGTCCAGGGCTCCCCTTAATCTGAGTTTCATCCCCCAAGGTTCAAGGGTCCACAGATACCACTCCCAGGGGTCCGGAGTTCTGTGTGAGAATTGTATTAATTTTGCATGTTCATTTTGGTTATAATCTTTTGTAAAAGTGAAGGCATTACTGGACTATCAGGCCTACCGTTGATAACCTGGTCTCACTGTGTGCAATCCTGGCGCGTGTGTTCCCTGGTGGTCTTGGTGGCACCATGTAGCTCCTATTTTTAGTCTTGGGGTAATTAGAAATGGACAGAGACAGAAAATATATATGATGAGTTTGTACCAAGTAAAAGTCAGGTGATGTTACAGGGTGCTGAGTTTTACAGAAACTGGAAATGAGAAACAGTAGGAAAACTGAGCCCTCAGGCGGCTCGTGCTGCAAAGAGCTTGTCCTGGAGGAGACAGCAGGCCCCCACAGGTTTCAAGCAGGGCTTCAGTTCCAGTAAAACACCGTCGTCCGCCAGGTTAATATTGCTTATTTGAATATTTACATTTGTTTTGGTCTTGTGGTTGTATACCTAGTTTTATATTTGTACAAATTTTAGTAACGTATTTTTATTAAGTTAAATCAACACTAGTCTGAAATTATTTTAGAATAAAAACGAATTAAAATATTTTGTTAAAATAGCGATGTCTCAGAATTGAGAGTATGCTTGTTCTCTTGACCTTTGCCCCAAAGCCCTCCTGAGGGAAATTGGGCATGCCTCATTACGGCAGGTGCGCCATTTGCCACCCAAACTGCCATGGAGAAAAAGGAAATGGAAGAAAAAGAAACCTCAAATACCACATTTCAAAGCCCCACCGAGTTATTTTCTGTCTTTGCAATTGGACATAAAATGTCATGGTGGTATCGTTTCCATTTCTCATGGCTTTGCGGTCCTGAATGCGATATTAACTGACATGCTGCCTCCCTGGGGATTCAGATGGCTAGAAAATTGTCTCCAACTGAAAAGAGCTGGGGGGGAAAACAGGAGATTCCCTTGTTTCTCTGCTCATTTAGTAATTTATTCCCTTCAAAACTCTCCGATAGCGATTCGAATGGGTGAAATTGATGGGCCCTTTTCCTTCCTGGTCCTGGATAGTTTTGTTGGTTTTTTTTGTTGTTGTTGTTAAGTGGCATGAATGTTCTCTTTAAGGTCATAATTACATCTGTTAAGAAGTTAGAAAATGCAAAAGTCAGAGTTTTCCTACTCAAAATAAATGTTAACTGAATTCCATGACAGAGCTAGCTTGCAACAAAATGAGCTGGTGAAATTTGTCTTTGACATTCCTGGCCTTCTTTTATAGATTTTTTTTTCTTTCATAAAAGAATGCATATATATTAACTGCCTACTGTGTACCATCCTTTGTCCCGGTTCTGAACTGGACTCATCTTACCTTCTCAGTGCTAAACCATACCCGATTTGATTCAGTCAACTCCCCTGCCGTGGGCGGTCCCATCTCATTTTGCTAATAAGAGAACTGAGGCTTGGAAGCTAAAGGTCTTGCCCAAGATCAAGCCTGGGTCTTCTGATTTCAAATCTCATCCACGTTCTCCTCACTAGTGCTCTAATACCCTTGCCTTGTTCTTTCTATGTAAAAATATTCTCATATGTAACGTTAACCTTCTCTTACACATTTATATTTTATATCAGTTTGCTCAAAGTTGTTGACTGAAGGCTTGGCTGCCATATTCTTTCCTGGGCTGTATCTCTGCGTCTCTGCTTTCTTTCCTTAAAAGGACACTGCCATTGGATTTGGGCCCCCCTAATCCAGTAGGACCTCAGCTTAACTAACTGCATTTGCAAAAGTCCTATTTGCAAATAAGGTCACATTCTGAGGTTCCAGGTGGACATGAATTTTGGGGGGATACTATTCGGGCATCTATGAACAATTGGGAAGTTTCGTTAGTTACAGAGGGGCCTTCCTACTTTCATACCAAGTTTCCTTAAAGAGATTGTTAACTGATTCATTCATTCACGCAACAAATATTTATTGAACATCTACTATGTGACTGGCACTTCTGTAGGTACTGGAGATACAGCCGTAGGAAGACAAAGTACACACTGGTGGTACTTAGGTTCGACAGGGAGAACACTTATGCCTGTGTGGTAGGAAAGCAGGGCAGCCTTCCAAGAGAGCACAGGGTGGGAACTACGAGTCTTCATAATAGCTCCAGAACTTGCTCATCACCGCTTCCACCACATTCTACTAGTCAGATCAAGTCACAACTAGCTAGAGTCAAGCAAGGGCTGGAGAAATAGACTCGACTTCTTGATGGGAAGAATGACAGTGCAGGATTGCAAAGACGAAGGGACGTCAGGAGGGCACTAACGACTCCTTCGAGATTTTCGCCAGTTGTTCCTGAGGCTAATGTAGTGAGAGGATCTCCTTGCTGTTCACACATGGAATTCTCAAAGCATCAGCGCTCTGTCCTGGTTGCTTCCTTCCCTGGAATGTGGAAATTTCCAGTGGTGATCGCATCTAGTTCAGAGAATTGCTGGGAAGATGAGGGACCGTGTATCTAAATAACCTATGAAGGTGCTTTCCACAGAGTACCTCCTCCTGCTGCCTTGCTTTGTCTCATACTGTCAGCTGGTCTCCGTTACCATCATCACCATCCATGTCGTCTTGGGGACCATGAGAGGAGGCAGACACAGAACTGTAATGCAGGGTGTAGTGACTTCTCTCTGGTTGCCACGAGGACATCTTTCAGGTCCCCAGTAAACGCATCGTAAGTATTCCCAATTGAGGCCCATCCCAGCTGCCCTGCACACATTTCAGGAGGAATTGTACAGATTGTGGTTCAGAGTTGGAAATGCAGGGCCAGCATCTTGGGTCACCCCAGGCCCTTGGCTCTACTGACTGGGCTGTCCAGGCGGTTGAGGGTTTCATTGATCCCTCTGCATTCTCAAGACTCAAGGCCACCCACAGCCTGGGCTGCAAACGGCAGTGGCTCTGGGGCTCTGAGTCCCTGTGAAGCAAATGGCCACCAGGCTTGAGGAAACCAAGCATGAAGTAGACTGTGGAGTTGTGCTATAAAGGATGCTCAATGCTGTGGGTGTTCAGAGGCGGGAACGATTCTTCCACGTATGTGACAGGAAGTGCGTTGGGCCTTGAAGAATTGTCAAATTTGTACCATGAAAAATGGAGAGGGAAGAGTCCCAGTGGGACAGGTTGGGCCCAAAGGGAAGAGAGCGAATCACTGGTTTCTCTGGAGCTCCCTTCAGTTCCACGGTGGGGCCGAGTGGGAATGAGGCTGGGAAAGTAGATTCGTGCTGGACTGTGAAGGACTTCAAAAGATGAGTTTGTGGTTGGAGACTCCATGCTCAGGGCAGGGAGGCAACCAGGACACTATGTCATCCACAGCCCCAGAGTGGCTGTTCCATAGCCCTGGCACCCCAGTTTCTCTATAACTTTAACTGCGATTAATATTAATTTCCTTTATACTTAAAAGAAGAGTCACACTGCACATTCAGGAGGGTAGATGGAGGTATGACATTAGCCCAACAACAATAGGGTGCCTCCACTCTATAAAAGTCTCTGAGACCCTGGGCGTTGGAGACCAAGATGGCGGCACACCAGGTCAGTTGGTCTTGTGTTTCCTCTCCGAGGTAGACTGTGAGAACCGGTTCACACTGGGAGTGAATGGTCTTTGGGGAGAAACTTTTGCTCCTAGAATTCAGAGGAGCACAGACATCTTACCTGTGTCCTCTATTGAGGCTGCCAGCTTGCCGTCCTGGTGCCTTCTAGACTGTGAGCCCTTTAGGAAAATGTTATACCCCGCACTGGTGCTGAGCAGAGTGCCCGGTACATTGTGAGGTCTGGACACATGTTTGAATGGATGGATCAAGGGATAAATATGGCGGAGGGGAAGAGTTCAGAGGTTGCAAATGATACAGTCCAGGCTCAACCAGCCTTATGCACCAAAGCAAATATGTTAACTAATGTAACAAAAGCCCAGGATTCGGGGGTCTGGTTTCAACAACGTATGGCCCCAGCTATTCAGATGATGTCACTGGGAACACGTCCCTCTGTCTGCTCATCTTTCCTCTGTGCCCTTCATTCCCAGTCTGGCTCCCCCTGCATAGTGGCCCTCCTCCCTGTGCCCAAGCTCCGGGCTGCCATTCTCACAGCTCAGCAGCCTGAGAGGAAAGGGAACTGAGAATGGAGAATGGGTTCCCAGAGGAAGCAAAAAGCAACAGATGTCCACAATGATAGGCTTATAGAAAGACTGGATCCCATTGCTTTAAAACAGATCCATCACTGCCAGCCCTCCATGCTGTCTTCCTGCTTCGTTCAAGAAGATGGGAGTCCTGGACATCAGGTAGAGTAGACAGTAGGCAGCTCTGGTTGCCAGGCAGATGTGAGTTAGAATACTGACTCTGTCTCTTACCCACTGTGTGATCTCAAGCTAGTGACTTAACCTCTCTGAGCCTCGGTTCCCTCTTTCTCCCCAGGTAGACTGTAAACTCCATAAGGGCAGTTCCCTCCTTGTACTGTTTTATGACTTCCCCCGCAGTGCCTGCCAGCATGTGACCTGGCACAGTGGTGGGTACTTGATATTGTCAAATAAATCACCAATGGTTCAAGTTTGTTGTATGGAGAAAAGAAAAACCGTATATATGAAGCTCTAGTAAAATGCCAGGCACGTCGAGGGTGATGGATAAGTGATAGAGTTGACCATTCCATTCCTCTACAAAGGCAGTCCTGGTGAACAAAGAACAGAAATCGTTGAGACGGCTGGTGGAGAATTAGAAATGGAGACAGGCCGTTGAGGTGGTCATTTAGCTACCCTGGCCATTCATGGTTGTGGATGCGGCCAAGTGGAAATATCCCACACAGGGACTGAGTTCTTATTCCTCTTGTGTCTCCTCTGCAGCTGGAGCTCTCGAGCACCGCCGTCCTGCACCAGACGCGGCGGGACCAGGTCACAGACACGTGCCGCGCCAACAGCGCCGTGAGCCGCAAGCGGCGGGTGCTGACCCCCAACGACCTGAAGCACCTGGTGGTGGACGAGGACCACGAGCTCATCTACTGCTACGTGCCCAAGGTGGCCTGCACCAACTGGAAGCGGCTCATGATGGTCCTGACGGGGCGGGGCAAGTACAGCGACCCCATGGAGATCCCGGCCAGCGAGGCGCACGTCTCGGCCAATCTCAAGACCCTGAACCAGTACAGCATCCCAGAGATCAACCACCGCTTGAAAAGCTACATGAAGTTCCTGTTTGTCCGGGAGCCCTTCGAGAGGCTGGTGTCCGCCTACCGCAACAAGTTCACCCAGAAGTACAACACCTCCTTCCACAAGCGCTACGGCACCAAGATCATCAAGCGCCAGCGCAAGAACGCCACCCAGGAGGCGCTGCGCAAGGGCGACGACGTCAAGTTCGAGGAGTTCGTGGCCTATCTCATCGACCCGCACACGCAGCGCGAGGAGCCCTTCAACGAACACTGGCAAACCGTCTACTCCCTCTGCCACCCGTGCCACATCCACTACGACCTCGTGGGCAAGTACGAGACGCTGGAGGAGGACTCCAATTACGTCCTGCAGCTGGCGGGCGTGGGCAGCTACCTGAAGTTCCCCACCTACGCCAAGTCTACGAGAACTACTGACGAAATGACCACAGAGTTCTTCCAGAACATCAGCTCGGAGCACCAAACGCAGCTGTACGAAGTGTACAAACTCGATTTTTTAATGTTCAATTACTCAGTGCCGAGCTACCTGAAATTGGAATAAAGGGAGGGGTGGGGAGGGGGGAGTGGGGAGAGGGAGAGAGAATCATGCTTTTTAATTTAAGATTTTTATTTGTCGAAAAGAATTATATGGATATTGGGTTATTTTGTAAATTAATATTTCTTTGAGGATGATGCTGCGAGCAGCATAGGGGGAATTATTTAAAATCCTGAGTCAGGAAGGACGGCTGTCTCTGCAGGGGAATAGACGTGAATACTGCAACACTGTCTCAAAGGTTTCCTTGTGTTCTGGTGAATTCCATGAATTGTGCATCCCACAAATTCTAATTAATGTTATTTATAGTTATTTAAACATGGTCTCTGTATAGATTTCAGCGAGATTCTCATGTCTTTGCAGGAGAAATCTGTGTCTTGTTCTGTGCTTGCGACAGCTCATTTGGGGGCATTGAATGTTCTCTTTACTAACCGCTCCTAGAGTCACCACATGATAACAGCCACGTGATGGCTATTGATGCCACCAGGCTTGAAATTCTCTAGAAATAAATAGAAAGAGCACCTTGGCAAGGGACGAATTCCAAACCCATTTCAATCAACTCAAAAGTCCCTTGCACTAAAGAAATGTGATTTTTTTTTTTAACCCAAGAAGAGAGCTGATTATAGCCTTTTGTTCCCCCCACAAGAATTAGTAGTCTGATAGAATAGGCTTTTCTACAGAAATTTTTAACTGGCAGTGCCAGTTGTGATGAAGATGAAGTGGCTATTGCTTTATATCCAACACATATTTATTGAGCAACTACTATGTGCTAGGCCTACTTCTAGGCCCTGCGGATAGAGCATTGAACAAAACCAATAGTCTCGGCCCTCAAGAAGCTTTACACCGACAGAGTATCCAGCTCGACAGTTAGCAAACCCCTGATATTCATGGACTTACCATGAGGTTTGGACTGTTATGAACCACCCCAGAAGGTCCGTGACCCCTCCAGATTTGCATGTTTCTGTGGCCCAAATTTGAAAACCGCATGCTTGGAGCATGCCACTTGGTCAGTAATCCAAGCTCATTGCCCAACCCAAGAGATGACAAAAATACTCCTATCCCGTGCCCACTCCAGTTCATTGGTCATGTCTGCCTTTAAGCGCCCCCACCCCGCAACAGGTTTGCCAGGCGCCTCGCAGAAGAGTGCTGTGGTTGATTAGCGTGTCTGCCTTGGGTGAGGGAAGGGGAACTTGGCCTCGTTTTCCCAGTGCCTCCTCCTGTCACCTCCAGCGCAGCATCCACGTCTCCGTGTGGAAGTGTTGTTTTTACTCCTTGCCACGTCCCAGAGTGAGATGCTGGGGCAGAACGCCTGCATTCGGGGATTTGCAACCGTCTGGCCTTTCTACCCCTCGCGAAGGTCAGAGGCGGACTCTCAGTACACAAATGCTCATGCAGATCCCTCCCCAGTCCTCCAGAGGCCGAGAGACCATCGGCATCTTTGCAGCCACCACGCATGAGCAGCAAGGACAGTCTTCCGTGGTCCTAGTCTGTGCCCCTTTCCCCCGGGAGGCTAGAAACGTTCCATTTCCTGTTCCTTGCTAATTACTATCTGCGCATGCTCCTCATGTCCAGCCATTTCCGATGCCTCGGGCAAAGTTCGAGCCATATCCCTCTTACAGCTAGTGAATGAATTGGTAGCAGATACTGTATATAATAATAATAGTTCTAATAATAGGGGGTGGGGTGGGGTGTGGGTAAGTTTTTCTTTTTGTTTTGTTTTTCATGCAATATATAGCAAAAGGGGTGAGAAGAATATTCTCAACAAACGAAAAAATGAATAATTTATTCACAGAAACTATTAAAATTGTATTGTAAAAGTCCCAGCCAGCTGAGTGGGCAGCAGCTGCCACATCACACCGAGGAAATGCTTTTATTGAATGTGAGTGAGGTGTGCACTGGAGAGGGTGGTTTCAGCCACTTCTAAAATGTTGTGTCACTTCTTCCAAGCCCTGTCCCCTTTGTGAAGGGCGCGGTGACTGTACCTTTGATGGATAGAGATTTAGGCAATGTGTTTTACCAAGGAGAATGACAGACCTTGGCTGTCCCTGGAATTGAGAGTCTGGACCCTATTTCCACACAGGGGCCACTGTCCTCGGAAATGGGGCTTCTGCTAATGAAACAGGTTGTCCAGCATTCCCTAATACGCGCTCCACAGAACACAGGTTCTAGGGGATGCCGCATGGATGTGATGCAAAATAAGGGTTTTGTGGTCCAATATCCTTAGCAAAGTGAAGTCAGTTTCCTTTCTGCAGGACTTTTCAGAGCCTTGAATGCATGCCGTGCATTGTGAATCCCCAAGAGCATCGAGTCAGTAGCGTTTCCCAAACTGCGTGAGCAGGATACTCTATTTTGCAGCTCATCTCACAGAGCTAGGGTTCCACAGCATCTATTTGGGTTTAGTTGATTTGCCACATCTGAGGTCTTCAAGGATAAAAACTATTTCCCCACCCCCCTCCTCCAAAAAGCAGTCAAAACAGCACCACGGTCTCCATCTGGTTTATAGCAACAGAGGTACTTTATCAAATGAATTCGACTTTTGCTTAAGTGCAATGGGTCTAATCCTGGATACTAGCACAGGCAATGATTCCACCCCTCCCGAAGGGAGTGGAGGAAAGTCTTGGGTGGTGTGGACAGAAGGAAGGAAGGGAGGGGTGGGCACAAGGCCACAGAGTGGTCCCCCCCAATCCTCAAGCCTTAGGTTGCTCAATGTGAGCAGAGGGAGCCCAGCCCTCGATGAGTGCTTCTTCAGTGCCACAGACTGGATCTGCTCACTCTGTGCGTTTTTTGGTTTTTAAATGGAAATTCACGTAGGTGTCCTGAGTTTTGCGTTTCCGCCTCCATCTTTGATCGGTTGTGCGAGCTGGCTCGGTGCCGTGTGCAGATCGCCTTCTCTTGTCTGCCTTCTCTCTCAAGTGAGAAAGATTGTCCTTCGGGGACAACACATCCACCTGGGTCTGCAACGAGGCACTCTTTCTCCTCGTGTCTTGTTTTGTGTTCACATTTTATTTTCTGATGGCATAAAAACTTCTTTAAAAAAAATTGATTCAACTGTTTTGCAGAATGTAGAAAGTATTCTGTGTCCTTGGTTAAAAAGAATCCACGGGTGAAAATGTGCCTGGACAACAAATGTTTGTGTTTTTGCTTTTTGTTAAAGAAAACTCTTTGAAAACGCTTCCTATTGCATGCTCAGCTGGAGAAAAGTAAAGGCAGGTGTCCCATCTCCCAGCCGCTTTTCAAAGGTGCTGCTGTGTTTTCAAAACCAGGTACAGTGAGGGTGGTATTTACAAGGACACTCCTGCTTCACCTATCCCTTTGGTTGGAAAACTAGAATATTAACCACAGGGTTTGAATTCCTGCAGCTTCTCCAGAGCCCCCTCTGCCCTCCCAGCCGGTCTGGGAAGAAGGGCAGTTTGCTGACCCACTGTGTCTCAGGGGGACCTTCCTTCCTACCTGTTCACCAGGTGGGCTTCACCCTCCTGCTTGTTCAGGATCTGGATGCTACAGGAGGGCGCTGGAAACGTCAGTTGGACCAGTCCTCCTGGTGACAAAGGCATGGAAGCACAGAGATCTAGTCCCTGCTGGTGGAAAGTTCCCAGAACAGAAGCAAGTCCCTAGCACACTTAGCTGGTGGGGTCTGGACCAGTGCTGAGGTACTGACTACAGAAGTCCCTGCTGTAACCTGGCAAGACGCCGAGGGACTCTGTTCCCGGTGGGCGGTGCTCAGAGCATCTCTCTCAGCCCCATCCTCCCTGACACACACACGCAATCTAAGCCGCCCCGCTCTGTGCAATCGTGGTGACCAGACCCCTTCCTTGCCCACCCTTATGTCAGCAGGACTGACCCGATCGCTGCCCCAAGCTGCCACAACCAGCCTTTCCTCCAGCCTTTTCCCATCTCAACCAACTGCCCCCTCTGAACAGGCAATAGACCTTCTACAGACAGCTTGACTCTTGGCCGTTGGCGGGAGAATTTCGGTCCGCTACTCTTTGTCTGGTACAGAAGGGGCTGCCCGTACTGTTTTCTTGTAAGCGGGCTCAGTAAGGCGTATGGACATATAATTTAACATCTTGGTGGAGTGTGATTTTCTTTTTTTACATATTTGTATGCAGCAGAGGGCTTGTCGTCGAAAACTCTCCCTGTATCTTACTGTACCGTTCAAGAAAGCTGAATTCCACATTGCCAACAAAAGCGTGAAATGTTCATGAACCTTCCTCCAGGAAAAGCCATTCAAGCCTGATTATTTTTCTAAGTAACTTCAATTAAATTGAAGAAAAAAAGAAGCTTCTCTCTGTGTATCGTTTGTTCATGGCTCATTAACAAAAGACTGTAGGGACGGGGGCGGGGGCGGGGGCCATGTTTCTTAGCACGTGGGGGGCCCTGCTCGTGTGTATCAAAGGATGGAGAGGGAAAGATGGAGACACAGACCCCATTGGCAGTCTTGGCCATGGGGAAGACCGCTATAGGCCTGAACCCTTTCTGTTTCGTGGATGAATGGAAGCTTTCTTCGTTCCTGTTTTGTCTGTAAACTCTTTGTAGAGTGACGCATTAGAAGGCTCCCCATAATCCTGGAGGCCTACCACCCGTGTGAAAAATCAGGAAACAGAGGCTCTGAAAGGTTAAACGGCTTTGGTGACAGAGCCGGTATCCAAACCCGGATTGATGTGCCTTCAGAACCCCATGCTCATGGCACTAACTAAGGGTTATTGAGAGAAATAACCCTTCTCTCAATGTCTATCCACAGTCTAGAAGTTCCAGGCTTGTCCTTCAAGCTCCAGCTTTCCGATTCCAAACCGTTCCTTTCCCAATGCCCCATATAGCTTCTTTCAGCTCCACTGATGGACATTTTTTAGCTTTATTGGTAAAAATGATTTATTTATTTATACTTTGCCAAAGAAGAAATATCCAAAGTTGTTTATTTTGTTGTATCCTAATTTCTTTAAATGTATTATCTAAACATTTTAACATGAGAATATTGGATTAGAAAATATATTTCATTTTCAACCATGCCAGATATGGTTTATAATATGTCCACTCACCAGCTGGTTCTCACCACCAGTGGCCTGGCTCCCACCCATTCCTGGTGTCGTCACTGTCCTTGCTCTGGCCCCATCTGGTTAGGAAGTGTCCAGACCATGGAGCTTAGTAGTCTTAAATTAATGGAAAATGCACTTCCTTTTTAATGTGGTGAGTGGATATAACTTTGTCATGGCCTGTCCCCGTCTCACTGGGGACACGGTAAATGTCAGTGAGAAGCAAAACTGGAGGAGGATTTCCCCAGTCTTAGTTTACTCGCCTTAGAGTAAGAGTGAATTGCCCTCTTGTCAGCTAGTGAGTATTTCTGGTGGTGCCACAGATGCTCTCTCTGTGACACTGCAGAAGCTACAGAAACCGAAGAGCCTGTGGCCTAGAACATGGCCAGGGCCAGGTCAGGGTGAGGGCATTGCTGACCCAGCACCAAGTGAACAAAAATAGCACTGGGGAGAATCATGTTTGTATATGATGCCAGAGCGTCCTTTCTTGGGAAGAACTCTCTTTTCTCAAGTTACGTCTTTTCTGTATGTTGGGTGTTTGAATAATTTTGATGATAGTATAATGTTGATAGTAGAAAATGAGTAAAATATTGGCAATTCCATGTCAGCCCCCAAAGTCATTTCAGACATTTTCTAAAAAGTCACAATATCCAAAAAGACCAGGAACCGTTGGCCGAGAATGCATCCAAGGCATGAAGCAAGAGGGCAGAATCTTGAGGGCTCGGTGAACGGAACTCTGGGGAAATCTCCCCTGGGGTGCAATTCTGAGCTTTGCACAGCCCATGGTGGCCAGTGGCCATGGGCTCCTGGGTCCTGGGATGACTTACAAGAAGTTACAGCCTGGTCTGGTCTGCATTCGCCATAGAGTTTATCAGACATCTTGGGTCTGGGGTAATGGTCATTTCCAGTATAAAACTAACAAGGGACATTCTAGCAAGATTGACATGAGAAACAAACTACCTCATCCCCATTCCAAAATCCTCTCCTGAAGCCAGCCTTGTCCACCCATCATAATTCATAGATAGAACAGTCACAATAGAAACAGCCTGCTGATTCCAAGCACGTGGCTGGCTGAGAACTGTGCACAAACGTACTGCCTCAGTCTTTGCCTCTTTGAAAAAGGGGAAACAGCGACATCTGAATTAAGCCAAAGTTGAGATCAATAAGCATCCTCGAGGCCAGTAGCCCCAGTTCATCCACCAAGGAGCTGTTTGTAACCTAGAGGTGATCACTCGCTGTTTGGGCCTCAGTTTCCTCAACCATAAAATGAAAGAATTGAGCTCTATGTGTGGTTTTCATTTTTTTTCCTAAATGAGCCTCTTTAAAATGTTTTGTATGTTGAACTCATACGTAAAACAGATTAAGCAGAGAGGCTGTGATTGAATAGCTGGAGGCCCAGCCGAGCCTCTTTTCCCTGGGACCTCCATGGACCCCTAGGGTTCTAAGGAACACAGTTTGAGAACCACTAAATTCGATGCCCTCCGAGCCCTTCCAGGTTTGACATCCTCTAATGATCTCCCCAAATCCTCCTCTGGAGCTCACCCTGCCCTATGCCAAAGAGGTCAATTAGCAATTAGACGGGACCATAGAGGTCAAAACCACTTCCAGAGGGTAGTTAAGGGAACAGCATTAGAACAAGATTAAGATGGAAGAACAGAAAGAAGGACAAAGAAAAAGGAAAAGGTAGAAGCTGATGCAGGAAAGAAAGAGCTCACAGCCAGATTCAAGATGGGAACCAAAGCTTACACTCCTCTTTCCAACTGGTCTGCGAAGGGAACACAGGCTCCAAATTCCTACAGAAGCCATTAATCTCAAATACAAGAGACTGGAATGAAAAACAGTCTCTGTATTAATCTGCTCTTTATTTCTCAATGTTTGTTTTTAAAAATAATAGAGTGTCTCATTATGCGAGAATAGCAAGGGCTTTGATTTCACGTTGGTTTGGACAAGCCGGCAGCTAGGGAAGGAGAATTTTTTTGGCTGCGTCCAGCCTTGGACCTTTGCCTGACGGATTAAGCCAGAAACAACTTTGTGCCTGGCACCAAACTGGCCACAGGATGAAGGGAAAATGCCTAAAGAAGAAATGGAGGAAGAAAGACCTCTGACTGTAGGATTGGTGCCTGTACACCGAGCTTCTGTGCACCGTGAGCACAAACTCAACTGTAAGAGGCTTGGAAATGTTTGCTTTTAATGTAGTCTTTTCCAAAAGTATATAGTTTCATAAAGCAAGTTGACCATAAAAGTGACTAACTGTGATTAATTCATATAATTTATCATTTTCTCTGTAATGTGTTCAATGCTCTCCATTTAATCTTCGCAGCAACCAACAAGGCAGCTACTTGTACCCTTTTTACAGGCAAGGAAGCAGAAGATTAGAATAGTTAAATAATTTGCCCCAAATTACTCATCTACTAAGGGGCAGAGCCAGGATTCAAACCCAGACCTGGTTGACTCTCTGGTCCGTTGGACTCGGCATCACCGGTGGGCGGAGATGGGAGGAAGGCCACAAGGCTAACCTGGGGGGTGATGGTGCTACTGACAGACGTGGAGAGAGAGTAAAACTGCAGCCAAAGTGGCAAAAACTGATTAAACACAACTGAAAGACACTAAGAGAGGATAAAACCAAAGAGCTAGAAGAGTAAAAGGGTAAAGTCCAGACTAAAAACTAGAGGATATGTCCAATAAAGTTTCTGCCTGTGTTGTCGAGATAGGAACAACTCAGTTCTCCTCCTGTGTGTCTCCTTTACTCGCACAGCATCACACTCAACACTTCTGACACCAGATGGTGGGGGTGGGGGGGGGGGTCCCGACAACAAGCAGTTCTCTGAGACCAGCAGGGTGTCCTTCCATTTAACTCAATTCTGACACCATCTACCTGGAGATAGTGTCAGATCCCACAGGCGAAGGGCTCAGTCCTACAAGACTGCCTGCCTGCCACTTCAGGTGCCAATCGCAAGTCCAAGTTGTCACCTGTGCTTCTGACCGATTGGCCATAAACCAGACGTTCCCACAACCCCTCCTTAGGTTTGATTATTTGCTAGAGTGGCTCACAGGACTCAGGAAACCAGTTTCCTCACTGTTTACCAGTTTATTATAAAAGGATGCGATAAAGGATACAGATGAACATCCAGATGGAAGAGATGCACAGGGCAAGGTATGCTGGAAGGGGCGCGGAGCGTCCATGCCCTCTCCAGGAGCCACTCTCCCAGCCCCTCCACCTGTTCACCAACCTGGAAACCGTCTAAATTCCATACTTGTGGAATTTTTATGGAGGCTTCAGCATGTAGACATGATCGAACATTAGCTCCGTTTCCAGTCCCTTTCCCTTCTCTAGAGAATGGGTGATGGGGTTGAACATTCCAAACTTCTAATCATGGCTTGGTCTTCCTGGTGACAGCCCCCATCCAGGATCCCACCAAGAGTCACCTCCTTAGAACAAAAGACGTGGCTATCACCCAGGAAATTCCAAGGGATTGAGGAGCTCTGTGCCAGGAACCAAGGACAAAGACCAAATATTAGAACCAAAGATGCTCCCAGTGCTCTGATCACTTAGAGAATTCCAAGGGTTTTAGGAGCTCTGTGCCAGGAACCGGGACAGAGACCAATATGTATATCTTCTATTATCTTACAGTTGTCTATTACAGTATCTTGCAAAAACAGCTGGACTGATTATCAAAAAATCTGGAGAAACTATTTAGAACTTAGATTTCAAGTAAAAGCCAGATGGCAAAAGGGAAATTCAAGCTAGGGGTTTCAGAGGAGGCCGTGAATCTACCAAATGGAATGTATAAGCCATGAGTATTCTGACGTCTGGACAGAACAAGCCAACCTGGGTTTCAAATATAAGCCCCAAATCAAGTCTCAAGGGCAGCTATGGAGGATGAAGCTGTTGGGTTCAAGAGGCTGCTCACATAGCAATCAACGGTGCCCGGTGCAGCCTGGGGTGAGCAGCCGTGGGATGAACGACCTTTCCAGGCAGTGTAGAGAAGCCAGACAAGAACAGGTGAAGACAGAAAGGCTGAGGGCAAGTGGGGGCATCTTGGGGCAGAAACAGCTATGGATTCCATCAGGCTTCAGGTCCTCACAGCTGCTGCGTGCTCAGGCCCCCCACGCAGGTTCTCCTGTAGCCCTGGGGCAGAGCTCCTATAAGCCGAGTCCGGAGCTTCCCCCACTTCTAGGAACCTGTGGCTGTGAGGGGACCCATTCATTCACTCAAACATGTGCTAAGGATCTGCCTACGTCAGACCCTGAGCAAGATGCCAAGAAGATGGCAAGTCTTAGGACTCACAACCAAGTGGAGGATACAGAAATGTTAACATATAGTTATAGGATAGTCAAATCCATGAAGATGAAACGGCACACTATCCCTGGGGAACAAGCAATCCTAGTCAGCAGCTGGAGAAGCTGGGAGGAGGTGAGGGGTTTGCGTAGTGGTTATCAACCTGGGGTGATTTTGCGCCCCCGGTGGACAGACTGCCAAGCAAAGAATTGTCCAGCTCAAAAATGCCAGCGTTGGGAAACCCTGAATGGGAGAAATATTAAGAGGGTAGGGTCTGTGGCTTTTAGTAACTGAATGGATGTGGAGATGAGGAAGAGGAAAATGAGGAGGCAAAGAGGATTGGCACGTTCTCAGCTTGGGAAACAGTCGCAGGAGACTGGGGCCATTCATGGAGGTCAGATAATGAGGAGCAGGTGTCCGGGAAGGCCATGACTTCAGGATGGGACATGCTGGATTAAGTTCACCTGGGACATCCAGAGGAAGATGGATAAGCGGGTCAAAACCTCACAACTCAAAGTGTGGTTCGTGGACCAGCAGCAAGGAGATTACTTGGGAGCTCGCTAGAAATGCAGTGTTTCAGGCCCCGAACCAGCCCTCCTGCACTTTAAGAAGCCGAGTGAGTGATATGCACATGCACATTTGAGAATGATGGTCTAGAGCATAAGAGACAGTCTGTAGCTTTGGGGAAGTGGGGTCATCTTACATTATTACTTATTCTTCCAGCAACCCTGAGACATGAGTATGAGCAGAGCCACTGTGTCTGGTTGTACAGGTTGTGCACTGCACAAAGGTGCCTGGCTGAGGATGGGACCGACATTTGACATTTACCCTGAAGGAAGGGATGCATTTTTCTTACCCTGCTTGCCGAGTTATAAGCACAGGGGCTGTGACCACCCGAAAGTGTGTTTTTCTAATTTTCACAAAAGCCCGAGACCTAGCAGCGGCCTTGGATATAATACAGTGCCACATCTCCTTATTCGCAGTTTTGAAATCTAAAAAACCCTAAAGACCAAAATTTTTTCATAGATTTGCAGCAAGCTCACTTGGCAGCAAAACCTGACATTAACTAACATGAAACTAGTTACCGTCTTTATTTATCCTACTTACTGTGAATGCTCATACATTTTCCTGCAGAAATACTAATGTGTTTTCTTATGGGGTACAGCCCCCACACCCTACTGGGGTATTAGGTAATGCATGCTATTTGCACAGCATTCTTTTTCTAAAATTTGAAAAATTTTTTATTCTAAAACACATCTGATCCAAGGGTTACAGATAAGAACTGTGAACTTGTACTACCCTAGTTTTACAGATGGGGAAACTGAGGCTTGGAGAGGTTAGGTCCAGGAGGGAGCCAAGGTTCAAACCCCCTGCTCTTTCTGCATCACACTAGTTCCAAGAAGCTTACTGCATAAGACACTAATCGGTGCACAGTCTGGGCCCTTCCCTCAAAGACGATGTGTGTCTTCAGACAGAGACACACGTGAGAGGCACAAGGCTGCCAATCCCTGCACGTGAGCTCCACGTTTCCCAACGAGCCTCTGGTGTTTCCACAGCACTTTGTCCAAAGCCGGGCACCCCGTGCTGGAAATGTCCATCAACTTCAGCCTCGTTGGCAGACACGGGGAATCCCAGCGATATCGCAAAAGAATGAAAGCAAGGGAATTCTTGTTGGATCTGTGATCGACACAATACAACCGACAGGAAAACGGCAGGGAGGGTCTTCCGTTGTGCTGTCCGTCTTCTGCAGACAGAGGTCTGCGGCGGTGGCAGCAGCGGCGGGGTCCAAATGACAATTTGTTCTTAAAGACGTTCCCGAGCTGCGGGGAACACAGCGCCCGTCGTCTCTTCGGAGGATCGCTGCTGATTGCTCACCCACAAAGCCCAGACTTTATTCTCCTAACAGAAATAAACCTGGAGCTATAGCCTGTCAGCCAGATAAGAGTCAGGGGACCATCCTCTCTGAAACTGACAAGCTAGAATTACATTCATGCGATGCTCACGTCTGTCTTCTTCACTTCTGAGCTGACATGATGGGGTGTTGCCACAAAGTACATTTTGGAAATTTGGCATCTTGTCACCAAAATCGATGATTATCCATTTAAATGAACTTAAGCTTTTATGAAAAATGTTTGTTTTAAAAATACCTTTATTTAAAAATATTTCGGTGAATATTGAACTCAAAATTGATTTCTGATTCGTTTCTGATTCTTTCCATTGTATGCACATGAATAACACATTGACGCATATTTATCAACTTTATATTATTTTATATACACATTACATATCTTCTCTGGAGAAGTGTTTATTCAAATCTTTTGCCCATTTTAAAAATTGGCTTGTTCATCTTGTTATTGAGTTGTAAGAATTCTTTATCAATTTTGCATAAAAGTCCTTTATCAGAAATGTGTTTGGCAAATATTTTCTCCAGTCCGTGGCTTGCCTTTTCATTTTCTTAACAGTGTTTGACTGTAAGTATGATGCCAGCCGTCGGTCCTTTGTAGACGCCTTTCATCAGCACACTGAGTGGACAGTTTGCTATTTGATTAAGGATTTTGCTGTATGTTCATGGGGTCTGTTGCCTTGTAGTTTTCTTTTCTTGTAACGTCTTCATCTGGTTTTGGTGTCAGGGTAATGCTGACCTCATAACGTGACTTAGGAAGTGTCCCTTCTATTCTCTGGAAGAATCTGTGTAGAAACTGTGTTATTTCTTCCGCAAATGGTAAGTAGAACTCACTTATAAAGCCATCTGAACCTGAAATTTTCAGTGTGAGAAGACCTTTAATTACAGATTCATTTTGTTTAATAGATACACAGCTACTTCACGTTACCTACTCTTTCTTGACTGAGTTTTGGTAGTTTACGTCTTCTCAGGAATATGTCCATTTCCTCTCAGTTGCTGAATTTATTGGCATAAAGTTGTTCATAATATTACTTTAATGTCTGTTTGGATATGTAATTATATCCCTCTTTTTACTGGTGGTTAGTGTCTTCTCTTTTTGCTTCAATAGTCTGGCTCAAAATTTATCAGTTTCATTGATTCTAAGAACGAGCTTTCGTTTCACTGACTTTCTCTGTTGCGTTTCTGCTTTCAATTTCCCTGTCTTGTGCCCTCATCTTTCTTATTTCACTTTCTTCTTCTAGCCTTGGGATTAATGTGTTCTTCTTTTTCTAGTTTACAGTAGAACCTTAGATTATTCCTTTGACTCCTTTCTTCTGTACTGATACAGCGCTTAAAGCTATAATTTTCCTTCTAGGTACTACTTTAGCTCCATTCCATACATTTTGGTAAGTTCTGTTTCCATTGTCATTCAGTTCAAAGTATTTTCTGATTTTCCTCGTGATTTCTCCTTTGACTCATGGGTTACTTAGAAATATGTTGGCAATTTTTCATATATCTTTCAGCCTTTCGTGGCCAGAAAACATAACTGTATGATCTCAGTCCTTTTACATTTACTGAGACTTATTCTGTGGTCCTGAATAGGGTCAATCTTGGTGTCTATTCTCTGTGCACCTTAAAAGAATGTGTATTCTGCTGGTATTGGGTGCAGGGTTCTGTAATTGTCAACTCGGTCAAGTTGGCTGATGATGTTGTTCAAGTCTTCCATATCTATATTGTTTCATCAATTATTGAGAAAAATGTTGAAATCTCCTATTATAATTGTGTGTTTGTCTATTTCTCCTTGAAGTTCTATCAATTTTTGCTTCATACATTTTCAGAATATGAAGTTTTTAAAATTAGGTGCATATATATTTGATATTGTTATGTCCTCTTGATGAATTAACCCTTTGTCTTTATGAAAAATCCCTATTTGTTCCTATTTGTAGTACTTGTGGGTTAGATTGATCCTTTTGTGGTTTGTCTTTAAACTCATTTAGGATGAGTCTAGAGTCGCCTTTGTTCTAGAGCGAATTAAGCCCCATTTGTAAGGTGCGGCCTTTCTGAGGATCCTACTTAGTGCCCTGAATATTCAGTAAGATCTTTAACTCTGACTAGAGCCAACTCAAATAGTTCCTGGCACTGTGTCACCTCTGGGAATTATTTTTTGTAGAGTTCCCTAGCAACTGTCCTTTCCTTGGAAGTTGTTCTTGTCGACTTTGGGATTTTACTCTGCACAGGCGCTCACTGATATTCAGTCAAACTCAAGAGGACCTCCATCTAAATCTATGAAGCTCTTTTTCAGTGTAGCTCTTGTCACTCGGGTACCTGGTACCCTACTCTGCCAATTCTAGCCACCTTGGCCTCTCAGAACGTCAGTCCATCTCTTCAACTCTGAGAGACTGGGTGGACTGAGTCTGGATTCCCCTCTGTAGGCCACAGTCTGGGAATTACCTCCAGACAGAAAGCCTTGGCAATGGTAGCCCGCGCCTCAATTGTTGCTTTTTCTCAGGAATCACAGTCCATTAATGCTGTTGTCCAATGTCTGAAAACAGTTGTTGCCTATATTTTGTCCATTTTTCTAAGTTTTTTAAAGTTGTGGCGAGGCAATTCTGGACTGTTTATCCCTCATGATCCTATGTAGACATTTGCTTATTGTTTCAATAACTGTAGCTAAGTCAATATCCCATGGCTTATTTTAACTACCCCTTAACTCTGAGAATTTGGATTATTTCTTTAATTTTTAAAAAATTATGAACAGCACTAAAGTGAATGTTGTTATAAAAAAAAAAAAACACTTTAATTTTCTTTAGAGGATATTTCCTTGAGATTTAGTAGAGTTACCAGAACAAAGGAGATGAATAATTTTATAGTTCTTGTTGCAATATTTCCTTATTGTCCCCAGAAAGATAAAACCCATTTACAGCACCACTAGGCACTGTAATACGAATACATATTTCTCCTGATTGCCAGCATTGGACTTTATTGCTTTAATTTATTTTCGTTAGTTGAAACCATGAGTAATGGTGCCTAGAAGATGGCTCAATTTATTATTTTTTCTTATATTGCTAGGAAAATTGTGCATTTTCCCATCTTGTGTATAAACTATCTGTTCATCAACCTTAACAACATATCAAGAAGAATTACGGTATTTATACTGCAAGACCTCATTACATTTTGTAGGATAGTAAGCTATTATAGGCTGAGCTTTTCACATAGTTTAACCCCTTCTTTTAGTTTACATATGACTATCTTCTTTCTTCTTCTTTTTTATTTTACCTGAGGAAGATTTGCCCTGAGCTAACATCTGTGCCAGTCTTCCTCTATTTTGTATGTGGGTCACTGCCACAGCATGGCTGCCAATGAGTGGTATAGGTCCAAGCCTGGGAACTGAAAATGGAGCACACTGAACTTAACCACTAGGCCACAAGGCCAGCCCTCATATAAATTTCACCTTTTTTTTTTTAAAGATTGGCCGTGAGCTAACATCTATTGCCAATCTTCTTCTTCTTCTTCTTCTTCTTCTTCTCCCCAAAGCCCCCCAGTATATAGTTGTATATTCTAGTCGTAGGTCCTTCTAGTTGTGCTATGTGGGACATCGCTTCAGCATGGCTTGATGAGTGGTGCTAGGTCCACACCCAAGATCTGAACTGGCGAAACCCTGAGCCACCCAAGCAGAGAGCATGAACTTAATCACTTGGCCACGGGGCCAGCCCTAGCTTTCACTTTTAAGTGTATCCCTTTCAGTAACTGTTAGATTTTGTTCTTACTTCCATCAGTGGCTCTTCTTTATCCAGAATGTTTCATCTTTTCAACTTAAATATAAGCCATATATTTATATTTTTCACCACCTCGTAAGTACGTTTTTCATTGTTACAGTGGCTTGCTTTTTCTCTTTGTTTGCATGGCTGCTGCAGTAAATTTTAACGTCTTGATTTCTCTTCATTCTGTACTCTCAATCCACAGGACTTTAAAAAACATGTCTGTGTTGTTACTCCCATATTTCTAGTGTCTAGCACAGTGCCTGCCACATTGATTTATCATTTAAAACATAATTGTTGGGATCCTACTGTGAATGCCGTAGAGACCAGGGGTGTGGATTAACCCAGTCATCGGAAATCCTTTTAGGAGTCACGTTTATATCTGTGCCTCTCATATTTTTGTGATCTGATTTGTAGACGTTAATGGTCCTTCATTACCCATGGCCTCTGGGAATGTGCTAGGCAGCTTCTCTTTAAGAAGAGCCTTCATCCCCTTCACGTCTGCCGTGCCCTCATGAAAGTTCTTGCAGCTGCGGGATTTGAGGGTGACAAATTGTTTCACCACCTCTGACAAACGCCCTTTGGCTTCTCAATAAAAGGTCAGCTTGGTCTATGTTAAAGGTCAGATTAAAGGTCAACCTGACCCTGAAAGGTCAACCTGGCCAACCCTGCGTGAATCCTGACAACCCCATTTCTCTTAACTGTGTGTAACCTTTCCCGCAAAGCCTTCCTGTGCTTTCTCTATAGTTTAAGGGGTAAACTCCAAATTTGTTTTGTTCTTACATCCCGCAATGTTTCCTTTCTTCTCAAATCCTTAAAAGAACCTGTCTCTAATTCTGAGGTTTAAAGCCTTGACCAACAGCCGTGTTTTTGGAGCCTTCTTCTGGTGGATTTCTATGTCGTTTCCTTCCCCGGTACGGAATTGAGATTGCCATCCAGGGTAGGATATTGATCTTCCATGATTTCGTTGGCTCTAGCCTTTCCTCGGGAGCCCTGGATGCTGCTGGCTTCTGCTTGCTCTGTTTAGTTTATCGAATACCTGCCAGGACTTCCGAGGTCTGTGTGTTTCGTTTGCATGATGCTGCCTCTTTTTGTGATTTGGTCCTGATTTAGGCGCTGATTCAGGAAGGTGCTGTATACGGGCACCGTCCACCCTCTTGAGTGGGTCTTTGTGCCGATGCAAGTTTCAATGAAACTTTGCACGAGCTGCCAAATGCTGGGTTCCCGTGAAATCCTAGGCAGAAGTCCAGTCTGAAAGACACACCCAGGGCTGCTTTGGTCTTTCTTGGTTTTGGTGGAAGCGGGCTGAGGAGGCTCAGAGCCCCCTCAACCTATTCATCCCCCAAGAGAACTGAGAATCCGAGGGCTCGGCTGAGGCGTTTCACTCAAGCTGCTCTGGTGTGTCAAGCCCACCTCCTTCCTCAGCTTCCCTCCCCAACCACATTCCTGAGCCTCAGTTCTGTCACTCATGCTTGCTCCACTTTCCTTCTTAACAGCCATCATGTCTCACTTCATCTTTTACATTAACTCATATCTTATCCTTTATGCTTCCTTGAGTGTCTTTGGAAATCTGGGCAGATTTGGTTAATTAAAAAAAAAAAAAAGCTATTTACACTTACGGATTGTGAAGAAGCCAGGAAAGAAGTGTTTTGGATTTTTAAAAATACACATATGGGCTTCTTTTTATTTATTAACAGCTTTTATACGTTTTCAATATTATTCCGTAAAGCAGCTGTTTCTTTGAGTTCTCTTTCACACCTGCCTGTCACTTCGGATTTCCGTTTGTTAATTTACAAATCTGAATTGGAAGTGATGAAAGCAAAGCACAAGGTAATTTTGGGGATTTTCCTTATATATCTGAGAGGCATTTAGAAGCTCTGAGTACACCCCGCTGGGGGCACAGAGAGACCACTGGTTTATTCTCCATCCCCTAAATACTGTTTCTGAGGTGTGAGTACTAATATAACATTTGCCAAACCTAGATTGGTTATGTTTGTGTGTTTTTCCACCGCTAGACTGAACAGCTCTGAAGGGAACATTTTTGCCTTTATCCATCATTATCTTACTCAGCATGATGCAAGTGAATGATAGGTGCTGAAATGGGAAAGGCACCATCTATTTATCCTTCCAGAAAGTCTTCAGAATGCCTGTTAAAAATGTTAATTATCTTGGCATTGGGGAAAATATGACACAAACTGACTTGAATAGGGATAATGTTCCTTTTCCTAGATGGAAAAGAGTATGATGTTCACCACAGGTCTCAAAGAGGGCACATTTTCAGATGACCAGTGGCTCTTCAGGTTAATGAAATGGCAAAATGACATGGCTGACACAACACCGATAGCACTTAAATGTGCAAAGTATACAAGGAGAAAATATCTGAACCAAGTGGACACAATGGTGGCATGGAATCACCGTAGAGTTAGAAGCCATTATCTCCGTGTTTAGTTTTGGCAAAAAGGATCCAACAGCGAACTTCACCTCATTGTTCAGAATAAGCAGCAACACACAGCACAGCGGAGGTGACTTTCCTCCTGCCGGGCCCTGGGCACACGCGTACCTTTGTCTTGGTCGCATTAGGTCTGAGCTGCCTCACCTGGCGTGACTCACTCAGGGCCCCGGCAGGGACCTCTGACACCATCAGCAGTTAGTTAGTCAACATTATTGTGTTGGTGTCATTCAAGGTACTGGGCAAGGCTCTAAGTAAATCCCCACCAGGCTTAGCTTATTCATTCATTCATTCATTCATTCCATGTGCATTTATTGAGCATTGAGGAATATCAAGGTGAATAAATAACAGTACTTGTCTTCAAGTTGGTCACAGATTATAGGATAATAACAGTAAAATACAGGAAGGGCATAACTCAGTATCTTGGAGGGAAGTTATGTTTAGGGGGAAATGATACTTTATTGCTGATGTTTGCCGTTCCATGATTGACTCTTATTCCTTGCTTCCCAATATGGGAACAAGCCTCTTGCAATATACATGTCACTTGGGATCTCAGAGGAATAACCTCAATAGAAATGCCCAATTGTCCTAATTATCCAACAGTGAAATTCATTAGTCAACAAATGAAACCCATGCATGGTCTTATTCTTGAATATAAGCTGTTAAATTAAGTAAACAAGGAGGCCTTTAGGCCGAGATAGCTCTAATGCCGTGACAGCCTGCGTAAGCAGACCAAAATCTAAGCCTGTAAATGCCTCAGGTTGTGAAATCAAAATGCTAAAGACAACCAATCACAGCCAACTAGGCATTAAGCTACAGCCAATCAAATAATTTCCTTTCGTTTTTGGTGAGGAAGATTGGCCCTGAGCTAACATCTGTGCCCATCTTCCTCTATTTTGTATGTGGGATGCTGCCATAGCATGGCTTGATGAACAGTGTAGGCCAACACCCAAGATCCAAACCTAGGAACCCCAGGCCGCTGAAGCAGAAAGTGCTGAACTCAACCACTGCGCCACCAGGCTGGCCCCAATAATTTCCTTTCTTTGCTTCTGCACTTTGTAAGTCTTTTCCCCGGCTCCCATCAGCAGAGCGCATCTAACCACTTCCAGTTTGGTGCCGCCCAATTTAAAATCCATTTTTGTTCAAACTCTTAAAATGTTTAATATGCCTCAGTTTATCTTTTAACAAAGCATACAGCTAGGAATCCCCAAATATTTGGAAAAGCCGTCTAAAACAAATGAGAGAACACAAAGCAAAGAGAAAAAAATAAATCCACAGGAAATAGAGAGTAAAACAAACAAAAACACCAAGGAGAGGTGGTGTCTTTGAA
Organism: Equus przewalskii; assembly: GCF_037783145.1. Lineage (NCBI taxonomy): Eukaryota > Metazoa > Chordata > Mammalia > Perissodactyla > Equidae > Equus > Equus przewalskii. Next base: position 28,695,960 of record NC_091859.1, read on the forward strand.
GGGGTAAAAGAGGATATTGTATTCATGAAACAAGAAATGCCAACACCAGGGAACAAATAGAGAAAAAAAAGAGCTCCTGGAAATTAAAAATAGAATAGCCAGAATAAATCCAAATGAAGGATCGGGAGATAAAGAAACCTCACAGGAAGAAGATAAAAAAAAAAAAAGAATACAAAGATAGAAAACAAGAAAGATGAGAGAGGTGGTTAATCTACCAAGGAGGGACAATTTCTAACTAATAGGAATTGCAGGAAGATAAAACAGTGAATAGAAAATTATTGAAAATAGTGGAAATTTTCCCAGAAGTAAAGGAAGGACTCTGTGTGTTTAGTACAATGAATTAAAAATGCCTCCACCGAGAGGCCTATCATTATAAAATTTCACAACACCAGGAGCCAAAGCTTCTGGTAAAAGAAAATAAAGGCAAGTAGAAAAATAAAACTACCATACAGTGGGGTCGGCAAGAAATAAAAATTACAGCATAATGCGGTGTCTTCTGGTTGAAGACGACATAGTGAGCAATTGAGTTTACCATCCCTTGTTCCTGAAAACTCATTGAAATGATAGCAAAGAAGAATTAAAGAGAATAAAGTCATAAAATGCTGAGAATTGAAAAGGAAGTAGGCACCCACATGTCTGTGAACACCAAGAGGATGAGGAGGGGATGAAGTAACACGAAAGAGCAGAGAAGGAGCCCCATCCCAAGACACATGGTACCGTTCTTGCCTCCAGGCGACTCCAGAGTCAGCAGGTACAAAGCACAAATGTGGGAGAGCAGGTGTTGATGGAAGTTATAGAAAAAGATCAAGTACCAGCTTCCTTCACCCCTACTAAGGAGGGTGGCATTTGCCCCCAGGGTGAAAACTTAGAAATATCCTCTAAACACTTGAGCTAGGACAATTTAGCATTCTTCCAATGGTAGTTGAGTCCTCAAAGTAGAGAGAACCATCCTCATTTTGACATTTTGGGGAAGACACAGTATATCTGCCTCTTCCTAACCTGGTCATGCTTTAGTGAAAACTTTTAGTGAAGCCTGCCATTGGATGTGCCCAGCAGGGCCCCCCACCCCCACCCCACCTCCCCCCGCCACACATAGAAGCAGATATATACACACATGGTATAGTCAGCCCTCTCATTCAGAAACGAGGCCAGTAAAGAGAGAGAAAATCATGCCAACTATCTAAATGAATGAACATAGTGTTTCATTATTAAATACAAACAGGTAACTAACAATCACAGGACATCAAAGGAGGAGCTACTGCACAAAGAACTTAGGGAAACAGAGAAAACGACAGATCCTAGGAATCGATCAGCGCTTTTAGCTGCAGAGCACAGCATCCACTCTATCTAAATTTACACATTTATTCAATGAATACTTAAAGACCTATTATGAACTGGGCACGATTCTAGAGGTTGGGGATAGAGCAATGTACAAAATAGACAAAGTCCCTTCCTCACAGTCAGGTGGGTCCAGGCCTTCTGGCTGAAGAACAGCAGGTGCAAAGGCCCTGAGATGGAGCAGCGTTTGTCCAGTATAGTTTGGGAAGAGAGCAAAGGGAAGAGTGTAGGAGATAAAGTCAGACCATACAGGGCCTTCCAAGTCATTATAAAGACTTTGTCTTTACTAGGAGGGAGATGAGGAACCACAGAGAACTTTGAGTAAAGGAGTACAATGATCTGACTTTTAAATGGATCGCTTTTGCTGTGTTGAAAATAGACTCCAGAGGGATAAAAGTGGAAGAAAGAAGACCAGTGGGGACATGATTGCAATAATCCATATCAGAGGTGATAATGGTTTGGTCCATGGTCGTAGTAGCAGAGATGATGAGAAATAGTCAGATCTGAGAAATATTTTGAAGATGGAGCTGACAGGAACTGCTGGTGGCTTGGCTATCAGTCATGAGAGAGAAAAAGAAGTCAAGGAAGACTCCACCTTTTTGGCCTCAGCAACTGGAAGGATAGGGTAGTGATTTACTGAGATGGGGAAGCCCAAGAGAGGAGGAGCATGTTGGGGACATGGTTGACGATCAGGAGTTTGGTTTTAGACAAGTTAAATTTATGACACCTGCATTAGTTAGCTATTGCTGCATAACAAATTATCCCAAACTTAGCAGCTGAAAGACAGCAAACATTAAATATCTCACAGTTTCTGTGAGTCAAAAATTAGGTGTAATTTATCTGGGTGCCTCTGGCTCAAGGTCTCTCACGAGGTTGCTGTCAAGCTGTTGGCTGGGGCTGTGGTCTCATTTGAAAGCACAACTGAGAGTGAGGGGATCTGCTTTCCTTCTCACTCACATCTTATTTTGCAGGACTTGGTCTCTCACCACATGGTCCTCTCCACAGGGCTGCATCATGACAGGGCAGCTGGCTTTCTCCAGGTAAAGGACCCAAAACAGAAGCCGCAGTCTTTTTATTACATATTCTCAGAGTGACATTCCATCATGTCTGCCATATTCTAATCATTAGAAGTGAGTCAATACGCCTAGCCTTCTGACACTCAAGGAAAGAGGATTATACAAGGACACAAATACCAAGAGGTGGGGTTCATTGGATGTTTATGTGGCAAGGTCATGTGGGCAACTTGAATCTGGAATTTGGGGAATAAGTCCAGCTAGAAAGTCATCATCAAGAAAGTACTTATTATTGGGAGTTAGGCATCTTGGACAATCTTTGGAAGGAACTTTGGGCTGAGTCTCCAGGAACATCTCCCAGACCCGTACTGTGGAACTAGTCTGCAAGGGATCTGCTGTGGACCTGTGGGACCTGCTGCTACCAATCCCAGAGAAGTTTTGCCTCTGCCTCCCTCAGGGCAAAATAGATGCCAGATGTCCTAGCAGTTTCCTCACATAACTAACTTTGGAATTGAAGTTCTCAAAGGGGCATATTCTGATTGGCAGAACCAAAGTCTCTGTCCTGGTTACAGGAAACTGGAAAATGTGATTTTTTTTTTAAATATCTAGGATCTGGTGTCAAGAAGGCGGCATAAGAGGACTCTGAACTCACCTCCTCCCATGGACACAACAAATTTACCACTGCTCTTGGAACAATTACCCCTGCAAGAGAACTGAAAACTAGATAAAAAGAACCCCCACAAGTAGGGACAGTGCTGACTCAGATGGAAGAGGCAGAAATTACTTTCTGGAGGGAAAAAAAGCCACTTTCTAGCTGTGGCACTGCACAGCTGGCTGGGAGCAATCCTAAGGTATGAAGCCTTCCCTGGAGGAGTGGGGGATCTGAGCAGGAGAGCTTTGCCAAAACAAGCAGGTTTTGGACTCAGCACAACCGAGATAAGTGTCATAATATCTGGCTTTGCTGGCTATTAACAACAACAGAGAATGCCCCCAGAAAAACTATGAAACGTAAGGGAAAGAAAAGCCTACTTTTAAAGGGCCCAAGCACAAATCTACCCATTTAGGAAAGCAACACAAAATCACCAGAAAGAAAGGTGCATGGTCCTTTGGTGAAAAGAGACTCACTTGATAGACTCAGGATGCATCTGGGTGAGAGGTAAGATCTCTCCAGGATGGGACCACCTCTCCAGGGACTGAGATATTGGTGGCAGCCATTGCTGTGACTAATACCAGCATGCTGACCCAGACACTGGCAGATGCTTTTGGGTACTTCCCCTGACCTGTTAGCTCAGGGGTCCACCCCACCAACTAGAGTACTGATTTAATCCAGCTCAGCCAGGACAGGCAGCCCACTATAGGTACTGGCCCCACCCAACAGCAAGCCCACAGGCAACTTGGGTGCCTGCATAGGCAGGGTACGTGGGACCTCTGCAGCCTGATGAGTGGGTCTGTCTCTGAGGGGCAGGGCATGTGTGAGGGGTGGACCTGCATTGGCAGAGTGTGTGGGGCCTCTGCAGCAGGGCAGGTGGGCCTGATTCAGTAGGTCAGGGTGCATGAAAGGGGCAGGACTGTGTTGATGGGGTGTGTGGGCCTGTGGGCAGTGGGGCTTGTCAGCTGCACAGACTTGTGTTTCTCAGACAGCCACATAGGGGATTGGCTCCACTTTCAAATGCCTGAAACAATAGTGTGCTGCCACACCTGGGGCCAGCCCCACCCAGCTGCACTCCTGGGAGCTGACAACAGCCTTGCAGGCTGGAGGCCTACAGCAATTGTAAGTCCCTTAGTCTAGCAACCAGCCACACCGGGGGCCTACTCACTTAACAGAAAAACTGCAACAGGAGTGTGCTATTAGACTTGCAGCCTGTGCAACTGTGCTAGAGCTCCCCACACCCAACAAAGTGACTGAAGGGACCATAGCAGCCACACACAGCTGAGCATTAAAACTAGTCAACCAGGGGGACAGCCTAGCCTCCCCAGGCACCTGCAGTAAGAGCAACCCTGCCACAACAGGACACACGTAGCCCACACAGGGGACACTCCTGGAACATTTGGAACTGGTGATGAGAGGGAAGCACGCTACTAGGCCTCATAAGGCATCTCTTACATAAGGCCACTCCTCCAATCTCAGGAGACATAGCTGACCTACCTAATACATAGATATAAGCACAGAGAAAGAGGCAAAATGAGGAGACAAAGGAATATGTTCCAAATAAGGGAACAGGACAAATCATCAGAAAAAGAACTAAATGAAGCAGAGTTAAACAATCTACCTGATAAAGAGTACAAACTAATAGTCATAAGGATGCTCACTGATGATGGGAGAAGACTGGATGAACTCAGTGAGAACTTCAACAACGAACTGGAAAATATAAAAAAAGAACCAATCAGAAATGAAGAATACAATAACAGAAATGAAAAATTTACTAGAGGGACTTGATAGCAGAGAAGATGATACAGAAGAACAGATCAGTGAGCTGAACAAAAGACTGGAGGAAATCACCCAAACTGAACAGATAAAAGAAAAAAGAATTACAAAGAATGAAGACAGTTTAAGGGACCTCTGGGACAATGTCAAGCACACTAACATCCATATTATAGGTGTCCCAGAAGGAAAAGAGAGAGACAAAGGGGCAGAGAATCTATTTGAAGAAATAATACCTGGAGACTTTCCTAACCTGAGAAAGGAAACAGACATCCGGGTACAGGAAGCACAGAGAGCATCAAACAAGATGAACCCAAAGAGGTCCACACCAAGAAACATAATTAAAATGTCAGAATTAAAGAAAAAGAGAGAATCCTAAAAGCTACAAGAGAAAAGCAACAAGTTACATACAAGGAATCCCCATAAGGATGACTTCTCAGCAGAAACGTTACAGACTAGACAGGAGTAGCACAATATATTTAAAGTGCTGAAAGGAAAAAAACCTACAGCCAAGAATACTCTACCAAGCAAGGTTGTCATTCAGAATAGAAGGAGAGATAAAGAGTTTTCCAGACACAAAAAAAACTAAAGGAATGTATCACTGAGAAACCAGCCTCACAAGAAATGCTAAAGGGACTTATTTAAGTGGAAAAGAAAAGACCACAAATAAGAATAAGAAAATTATCAAAAATAAATAAATAAAATTACTAGTAAAGGCAAATATACAGTAAAGGTAGCAGATCAACCACCTATGAAGTTATATGAAGGTCAAAAGACAAAAGTACTAAAATTATTTATTTCCATTATAAGAGGGTAATGGGTACATATGCAGAAAAAAGGTTAGATATGATATGAAAAACATAAAATGTGGGGCCAGCCTGGTGGCAGAGTGGTTAAGTTTGCATGCTCCACTTTGATGGTTCAGGGTTCACAGGTTCAGGTTCTGGGTGCAGACCTAGCACTGCTATCAAGCCACAATGTGGAGACATCCCACATAAAATAAAGGGAAATTGGCACAGATGTTAGCTCAGGGCCAATCTTCCTCAAGCAAAAAAAAAGAGGAAGATTCGCAACAGATGTGAGCTCAGGGCCAATCTTCCTCATACGTGCACACAAAAAACATAAAATGTGGGAGAAGGGGAGTAAAAGAGTAGAGCTTTTAGCAACAGGTCAAACTTAAGAGATCATCAATTTAATATAGATTGCTGTATATGAACCTCATGGTAATCACAAACCAGAAACCTCTAATAAATGCACAAAAAATTAAGAGAAAGGAACCCAAACATGATACTAAATAAAACCATCAAACCATAAGAGAAGAGAGCAAGAGAAGAACTACTAAAACACCCAGAAAAAAGTAAAAAAATGGAAATAAGTACATTCTTATCAATAGCTACTTTAAATGTCAATGGACTAAATACTCTGATCAAAGGGCATACGGTGGCCAATTTGATTTAAAAAAAAAAAAAGACCCATATATATGCTGCATACAAGAGACAGACTTCAGATCTAAAGACACTCACAAACTGAAAATGAAGAGATGCAAATGGCAATGAAAAGAAAGCTGGGGTAGCACTGCAACAAGAGACAAAGAAGGGCACTACATAGCGGTAAAAGGAACAATCCAACAAGAGGGTATAACAGTTGTAAATATCTATGCATCCAACATAGAAGCACCTAAATATATAAAGCAATTATTAACAGACATAAAAGGAGAAATAGACAGCAACACAATAATGGTAGGGGACTTTAACACTCCAGTTACACCAGTGAATAGATCATCCAAACAGAAGATCAATAAGGAAACATTGGTCTTAAGTGACACATTAGACCAGATGGACTTAGCAGATATGTACAGAACATTCCATCCAAACACCACAGAGTACACATTCTTTTCAAATGCATATGGAACATTCTCCAGGAGAGATCACAAATTCAGCCATAAAACAACCCTCAATAAATTTAAGAAGATTGAAATAATACCAAGCATCTTTTCTGATCACAACAGTATGAAACTAGAAATCAACTACAGGAAAAAAATCGGAAAAGCCACAAATATGTGGAGATTAAACAAAATGCTACTGAATAATGATTGGGTCAACAAAGAAATCAAAGGAGATATAAAAAAAAATACCCAGAGACAAGTGAAAATGAAAATACAACATGCCAAAATTTATGGGATACAGCAAAAGTGGTTCTAAGAGGGAAGTTTATAGCAATACAGGCCTAATTCAACAAGCAAGAAAAGTCTCAAATAAAGAATCTAACAGTGCACCAAAAGGAACTGGAAAAAGAGGAACAAAGCCCAAAATCAGTGGAAAGAAGGAAATAATAAAAATCAGAGCAGATATAAATGAAATAGAGACTAAAAAGTGATAGAAAAAGTCAATGAAATGAGGAGTTGGTTCTTTGAAAAGATAAGCCAAATTGTCAAAGCTTTAGTTAGTCTTACTGAGAAAAATAGAGAGAAGGCTGAAATAAATAAAATCAGAAATGAAGAGGAGAAATTACAACGAACACCTCAGAAATACAAAAGATTATAAGAGAATATTATGAGAAGCTATACACCAACAAGTTGGATAATCTAGAAGAAATGGATAAATTCTTAGAAACATATAACCTTCCAAAACTGAAGCAAGAAGAAACAGAGAGTTTGAATAGATCAATCACCAGTAAGGAGATCAAAAGAGTAATAAAAAACCTCCCATAAAATCAAAGTCCAGGACCAGATGGCTTCCCTGGTGAGTTCTACCAAACATTCAAAGAAGACTTAATACCTACACTTCTCAAACTCTTCCAGAAAATTGAAGAGGAGGGGAGGCTTCCTAACTCATTCTATGAAGCCGACATTACCCTAATACCAAAACCAGACAAGGACAACATGAAAAAAGAAAATTACAGGCCAATATCACTGATTAATATTGGTGCAAAAATCCTCAACAAAACACTGGCAAATCAAATAGAACAATACATTACAAAGATCTTACACCTGATCAAGTGGGTTTCATTCCAGGGATGCAGGGATGGTTCAACATCCACAAATCTATCAAGGTGATACACCACATCAACAAAAGGAAGAATAAAAACCACATGATTATCTCAATAGATGCAGAGAAAGCATTTGACAAGATACAGCATCCATTTATGATAAAACTCTGAATAAAATGGGTATAGAAGGAAAATACCTCAACATAATAAAGGCCATATATGACAAACCCACAGTTAACATCATTCTCAATGGAGAAAACTGAAAGCTCTACTTCTAAGAACAGGAAGCAGACAAGGATGCCCACTGTAACACTCTTATTTAACATAGTACTGGAAGTTCTAGCCAGAGCAATCGGGCAAGAAAAAGAAATAAAAAGGAACCAAATTGCAAAGGAAGAAGTGAAACTGTCACTATTTGCAGATGACATGATTTTATATATAGAACACCCTAAGGAATCCACTAAAATTTTTTTAGAAATAATAAATGAGTGTGGTAAAGTTGCAGGATATGAAATCAACATACAAAAATCAGTTGTGTTTCTCTACACTAAAGGAAGTAGCAGAGAGACAAATTAGGAATACAATCCCTTTTACAACTGCAACAAAAAGAATAAAATACCTAGGAATAAATTTAAGGAAAGAGGTGAAAGGACGGTACCCTAAAAGCTATAAAACATTGTTGAAAGAAATTGAAGAAGATACAAAGAAATGGAAAGATATTCCAAGCTCTTGGATTGGAAGAATTAATCCAGCTAAAATGTCTATACTTCGTAAAGCAATCTACAGATTCAATGCAATCCCTATCAAAGTTCCAAGGACACTTTTCACGGAAATAGAACAAAGAATTCTAAAATTTACATGGAACAACAAAAGACTCTAAACAGCCAAAGGAATCCCGAGAAAAAAGAACAAAGCTGGAGGTATCACACTCCCTGATTTCAAAATATACTACAAAGTTATAGCAATCAAAACAGCATGGTACTGGCATAAAAACAGACACAGATCAATGGAACAGAATCAAGAGCCCAGAAATAAACCCACACATCTATGGACAGCTAATTTTCAACAAGGGAGCCAAGAACATACAACGGAGAAAGGAAAGTCTCTTCAATAAATGGTGCTGGGAAAACTGGACAGCCTCACGCAAAAGAATGAAAGTAGACCACTACCTTACACCATGCACAAAAATCAACTCAAAATGGGTTAAAGACTTGAATGTAAGACCTGAAACAATAAAAATTCTAGAAGAAAACATAGGCAGTACACTCTTTGACATCAGTCTTAGCAGCATATTTTCAAATAACATATCTGATCAAGTAAGGGAAATGATAGAAAAAATAAACAAATGGGACTACATCAAACTAAAAAGCTTCTGCACAGCAAAGGAAACCATCAACAAAATGAAAAGACAACCTAACAATTGGGAGAAGATATTTGCAAACCATATATCTGATAAGGGGTTAATATCCAAAATATATAAAGAACTCATCTCAACAACAAAAAAACTAACAACCCAATTACAAAATGGGCAAAAAATCTGAACAGACATTTTTCCAAAGAAGATACACAGATGCCAACAGACACATGAAAATCTGTTCAACATCGCTAATCATTAGGGAAATGCAAACCAAAACTGTAATGAGATATCCCCTCACGTCCATCAGAATGGCTATAATTAACAACACAAGAAACAAGTGTTGGAGAGGATGTGGAGAAAAGGGAACCCTCATACACTGCTGGCAGGAATGCAAACTGGTGCAGCCACTACGGAAAACAGTATGGAGGTTCCTCAAAAAATTAAGAATAGAACTACCATTCAATCCAGCTATCCCACTGCTGGGTATTTATCCAAAGAACATGAAAACATGAATGCGTAAAGACATATGCACCTTCATCGCAGCATTCTTCACAATAGCCAAGACTTAGAATCAACCTAGGTGCCCATCAAGAGACGAACAGATAAAGATGTGGTATAATTACACAATGGAATATGACTCACCCATAAGAAACAATGAAATCCAGCCGCTTGTGACAACATAGATGGACCTTGAGGACATTATGCTAAGCGAAATAAGTCAGAGGGAGAAAGTCAGATACCATATGATCGCTCTCATAAATAGAAGATAAAAACAACAACAAACACACACATAGAGACAGAGATTGGATTGGTGGTTACCAGAGGGGAAGAGGGAAGGGAGGAGGGAGAAGGGCGAAAGGGGTGATTAGGCACGTGTGTGGTGATGGCTGGTAATTAGTCTTTGGGTGGTGAACATGATGTAATCTACACAGAAATCGAAATATAATGATGTACACCTGAAATTTATATAATGTTATAAACCAATGTTACTGTAATAAATAAAATAAAACGTCTATTGTGGAAGGATGGAATTAATACCCATGGAGAAGTATCAAACTATAAAAAGAGTGTTCAAAAGATGTGAGGCATCTATAAAGGACTATAGTCCATCACATTCTGGAAGGAACTGAGGTAACTTAGAAATTGGAGATCATAAAACAAATCTAAGAGCCACAGAGAGATATGGATCAATATTATATCCATTAAAAGGTCCAAAGTGCCAACCAAAAGCAGCAAGAGCAAGAAACAGTTTGTGAAATTAGAGATATGAATGCAGACACTGAGAATGTCCTAAATTAGGTGGAAGAAATAGATGAGAAATCTCCCAGAATATAGAACAAAAAGATGAAGAAATGGAAAATCTGAGAAAAAAACATAAGAAACACATGATCTCAATCCAAGAGGGCCCACACTTAACTAAGACATCTAGAAAGAGAAAAGAGAGAAAGAGGAAGGGATGAAATTATTTTTTAAAAAATTTATTTTAAATTCTCAGAACTAAGGGAAGATATTTGAAAGGGTCTCCTAATGACCATGTTCACTGAGCAAAAAAGACTCATGTAGCCACAGTATCATGAAATTTCAGAAAACACAGGACAGATATACAGATGATGATAATGATGAAATTGATTTTAAAAAGGAGCTAACACTTTTATAGGGCCTACTGTGTGTGAGAAGCTGTTTTCATCACTTTACGTGCGTTAGCTAATTTAATCTTCACACTAGTCCTACAAGTTAGCTCCTATTATTATAATTACCATTTTTCAGATGAAAATCCCAAGGAACTAAGCCATGGATGCACAGCTAGCAGGTAGCAGAATTGGGATTCAAACCAGCATTGTGGCTTACTACTCCAGACTACTACTTCATTTTTCAGTGACTCTAAATTCTAGACGGCCTTCTAGAATTTCAGTGGCCCTAAATTATAGAAATGCTTTCAAAGTTCTGAATGAAAATAATTTTGAGTGTAGAATTAACCAAACCATCAACCAGATATGAGGGGAGCATAGTACATTTTCAGACATGCAAAAACTCAGATATCTAAAACCCTATTGTTAGATGTGCAAATACCTATATACTTTTTTTCTGAGAAAGTAACTTAAGGATCTACTGCAGCAAAAGGAAAAATAAATTGAAGAAAGATAGTAACATGAGCTCCAAGAACAGTGAAACTAACTAAAGAGTATAACAAAAAGTAATCCCAGGATAACTTCTATGCAAAGGGCCTAAAAGAAGTCAGTGTATACTCACATACTCAAAATGTATTAAATCGCTGGAAGATATTAGTAATAGGGTAAATTTTTTCCCCCTCTCAACAGGAAAGAAAGAAGATAATTTTAAAACACCAGGGAGAAAAACTATACAAGAGTATTCATTCCAAAAGCAAAACAAACTAAATATAGCACGATTCAGAGTATTTGATGGGGTTTATGGGAAGAGAATGGATGTTACTTTGATTCTTGGAATATCCTCTTTCATATAGGTTTCCTATTCTGTGCATCCAGTCAACCACCCTGGTTCTTCATGAAACAATGTTTATTTAAACATAACTTTCTAAACTCTGTTTTCTGTTTAGATAAACTTCAGGAAATAACAACACTACTAACAGGACTCGGAAGGAAGAGAGAGGGAGAAGTGGAGGAATATGCAGGGTGCAAATTTCCTTACCTGACATATTGGTAAGTAAAGAAACAATATCTAAAGATTACAGATCAGGAAATAGAAGTTTAAGCATATTACTTAAAGTTATAAAAGTAACCAAAATAAGAACCAATCATTAAAAAATATAGCCAACAAAATCTGGAGGAGGGTGTCAGAAAAGGAGACAGTGTAAACGAATCAAATTATATATTTTTCACGTTGGTTATTAGTAGATATTGCTTAAAACCAAGACATCATGAAGCAGAGGTGTAAACACCTAGTTCAGAGTGATGGAGGCAGCCAAGAAAAGACCTAGAGACTGAAATAGTCAAAAGGGTTTACCTATGAGCAGTGGGGCTAGGGATGGGGAGCAAGACCTTATCTCCAACTTGTTTGAATTTTAATTTCCAGATGCATCTGGAAAGAATCCAAAAAGGATGATGGCCCCACTCAAAAAACTGGGGATATTTGGAACCGCAGACACTGTGTGTGTGGAACCAGGTGGCTCATTTTATGAAAGTTTCCCAGGTTATTCTAATGGTCAGCCAGTGTTGAAAACCTTTGCTCAAAGGGTCAGTCTGATTAGATTTCAGGAAAGCTTTTACCATGACTGCTCTCCTTACAGATGCAAATATTCATTCCTTCTCCTTCTCTCTACCATGGGTTTACCTATTTCTGGCTCCCTTTGTCTCAATAAATGATTCTTTGTCCAGTGATAGATGAGAGTCAAGCATGGAGGAACATAAAGAGAATTGAGCTCAGTTGATAAAATGGAGAATGAGGAGGACAGCCCTGACACCAGCAAAAGCTTGTGTCAAAGTAAAATGAGTGACAGGGAGAATTATGAAGGACCTTGGTGGTTGTGCTACCAAACCAGGTTCATTTTGCCCACTGCACGATTATGCCAGTCACCGACATGACAAGTTTGCAAAGAGAAAGGATTTAATCACAAGGCAGCCAAGCAAGGAGGCGTGAGAATCAATCTCAGACGCACGTCCCTGAAAATGGGGACTCAGGGCTATTTATGGGGTAGGGACAAGGTGGTCTGAAATGTGGGAATAGATGATTGGAGGTGACGAGAAGTGAGGTAATTGATGATCTGTGCATGCATGGTCTGGCTTCACGCCTCTTCATAGGACACATGTGCACAGAATGGCAGCGTCACCATGATCTGAAGGTAGAGTTTTAGCTCCTTGACGTCAAAAAGGTCATTTGTTGAGCGTTTGTGTGGGCCCAGTTGATGGTTTGGTGGTCTCATCTGGCCTGAACTGGAGAAGGGGTCTCAGTTCCTGAAAAAACACTCTTAACTACTCTTTGATAAGATAGGGTCGGTTGAACTGGTCCTGGGGGACCTGCAGCTAGAGTTGGATAGAAAAGTCCGCTTAATGTGGTGGGGGAAAAGGGAGCCACTGAAGACTGGAGAGAGGCGGGGAGGAAGGATATAACGAAAGTTAAGTTTAGTTAGGTAAACTGAATCTGTTTCTGAAAATACATATTTACCGGCTTTAAACCAAACATTGAAATGATGGTCACTTAGGCATTCTTCTCAGAAAACTACCTACCTAGGTGTTTCCCGCACAAATTGCTCTGGGGCCCATAGTGAAATCCAATAAAGTCTTGCTAATTACATTCTCTAATGAATTGTGAGACTGCCTAATCCACAGTCCAGAGATGTGTATAGTCAATAACTGTGTTAAATAGCCTCAATTACTTACATATGGTGTCTAATTTTGGTGTTAATTGTACCCATTAACCCACACGGAATAGTTTTAAATTCCTGAAGGACGGTCAATGTGCTGATTCCTCTGAGGCCACTAGTCACATTTTCCGTTGCCCTGAACTTGTCCAGTCTTTGGAATAAATAACCAAGGAGTCTAAAATTCTTCCTCGTGTGAAATGCTTCATAATATCTTTGAATTAAAACTCAAAATCAACCCTATCGGTATTTCCCCATCACAAAGGTGACAAATGAATAGGTTTCCATCCTTCAGATCCTCGTGAAGAAGGACATTTGTCATTTGGGCTAGTAGTTTGAGGATCCAGGATCTTCTCCAGCTAATCAAGTCATCTCTGTTTACCAGACTAAATGAGCCCAAAATATCTTTATATTTAACCCTCTACTTTTGTGGGCGTCTGTTGTTAATAGACTTGAGGGCACCATCTTACCTCTGATAGTGCATTTCAATGGATGTGGTTGATATGGTTGGATCCGAAGGACAGCTATTCCAATCATCTGATCAGGAGCAGGATGTAACATAGCAACTGAAGTTGTATTTGCTATATTTTGTTGTGCACCAGGGCTTAAGGACATACGATGGTGTGTAATACTCCATGGAACATGTTAGAATACGTTTTGCCCAATCTATGGCTGACAGAGGTTTTGGAAGCGTGGGAAATGCATTGAAGAACGCTTGTCCTTGTGCTCCTGGCCATTTCATACAGAAGGTATCACTTGTTAACTTTAAAAGGATGCAGGAAATCCTTAAATCACCCTCCTGTGATGACGTCAATCAACCTACGTTAGCACTAACGATGATGACAGACAGCAGCCTGGGTGATGAGGACAACATGAGCACACGAGACACCCTCTGTCATAACCACTAGAGCCAAGTTACCACTCCACCAGCAAATTTCACATGAAAACCCCATTTAGGACACATAGTTTTGGAAGGCCAGGATTGTTTTTTTTTCCATAGGACATACAACTTTAAAAAAATACAATAGTAATACATGTTTACTGCAGAAAACTTGAGAAATATAGAAAAGCACAAATAGAAAAGAAAATCATCTAAAATCTCATCATAAGATACCCAATGTTATTATTTTGGTGTGTTTCTTTCCAAGCTCTCCAAAACGCACAGTTACACATCACACGTATATTTCTTGTCTTTCCTCCCACGCCCACCCCCTGCCTCCTGCGGTAGACCCCTTCTCATTTCTGTCCTTAGGCAAGGGGAAAGTTGGGGCCTCCACTTGATGCCCCCAATGTTCAGCAGTCCACAGTGAGGGGGATGCTGTGGTTCACTCAAGCTAGGACAAGGGGCTCGCCTCTCCAATGACGCTTCCCCTGAAGCAAATACACACTGCGCCCTAAGAAGATCGGAAGTCCTTTAACCAACGATTCACCGGTTGCTACAAAGTCATCCTCAACGAGGGAGAGAAGGAGGAGCTCCTTAGCTGCATCCCTGGCTGACTGTACTCCTACTGCACGACCCTCACCTTCTTTACTAGGCCCGGGAGGTGCCCAGGCCCCGCAGCTGACTCAATTAGTAGGGTGGAGGTGTCGGTGTTCTTTTAGGCGCTCAGGTGACTCAGTGCGGGCCCTCAGGAACACTGGCCGGGCTTTCATGGCTGTGCCATGTGGACCTCATTTATATCGCAATTCTTCCCACTTCCCCCTTCTCCCCGTGGTCTCCCTGACCCGCTCCTTCTCCCTGGAGCACACTGCCACTCATCCCCGTGAGAACAACACGCTCAGTAAGACCCGCTCCTGTCTTGTGAATTCCGCAGCCTGTGGACAACCAGAGGCTGCGCTCCGTGCAGTTTCTGTTGACTCCACCAGGGGCAGCAGCGAGCGCCGGCCTCGGTGACCGCGGACGACTCTGGCTTGTGGGGGTTGAGATGGAGTCCCTGGGGGGTATGGGTAAAGGTGAGTTCTGACGCTGTTTTCCTAAAAGATCTGAAATTATAGACCTGACCTTTGCGAGGATTCATTTCCTTCCTGAGGTATTTACTGCTCCCTGCCTGGGCTGTATTACAGTTTCCTTCATTCATTTACCAGGAAAACTGGTAACCCAGGAGGCTTCTTCGTTTCTCCCTAATCTCTGGGTGGGGGGGTGGGGGTGGAAGACAATCCGCAGTAACATCAAACTGCATAGATCCTGATTTTTTCCACTTATATTATATTGTTAGAATTTTCCCATGTCATTAAATCTTTTTGGAAAATATGATAGTACATGATGATAGGTATTTTACATACATTTTGCAAATTATGTACCATAATTTTTTTAACCATTCCTCTATTGTTGACATTTAGTTGGTTTATAATTTTTACCCTTATTTATAAGTGCTATGAATTTTTGCATATGTAAATCTTTGACCATCTCACAGATTATTTGCTCTGAACCGCACGTACCTCTTTCATCCTTTGAATTCTCCTCAGTGCTAAGAATAGGACTGGTTTCATATATGGCTCTTAATAAAAACTCATTAACTCCACTCGTGGTCTATATGGGCTTGCATGGGGGCCTATAAAACCTTTCTCTTTATTTATTTATTTGAGGAAGATCAGCCCTGAGCTAACATCTGCCACCAATCCTCCTCTTTTTGCTGAGGAAGACTGGCCCTGAGCTAACATCCGTGCCCGTCTTCCTCTGCTTTATATGTGGGATGCCTGCCGCAGCATGGCTTGATAAACAATGGGTAGGTCTGCGTAGGGATCCAAACCGGTGAAACTGGAGCTGTGAAGCACTGCGCGTGAACTCAACCGCTGCGCCACTGGGCCGGCCCCTGAAACGTTTCTCTTTAACATTCAGGTGTATGAAATCACCAGATTATGCCAAATCCAATTAGCATCTATCATGAGCTATTCACTCTATAAACAGGAATCTTGTGTTTTGTTGTATTCAATTTCTGAAATGCTATCAGCAGAAACCGTTAAGGTACCAGAGAATCAAAACAAGTAAAAATTTTTTTTTTTTAAATGGTCATTTTTTTTTTAAAGATTTTATTTTTTCCTTTTTCTCCCCAAAGCCCCCCGGTACATAGTTGTGTCTTCTTCGTTGTGGGTTCTTCTAGTTGTGGCATGTAGGACGCTGCCTCAGCGTGGTCCGATGAGCAGTGCCATGTCCGCGCCCAGGATTCGAACCAACGAAACACTGGGCTGCCTGCTGCGGAGCGCGCGAACTTAACCACTCGGCCACGGGGCCAGCCCCCACAAGTAAAAATTTTTTTACAACACTTTACAATGAATGTATCATGCGTGTTATTCACAGCGACAGCAACGAAGTCCCCTGTTCAAATGATGTCCTTCAGAAGGAACTACTTAACAAACCCTAGGCAGTACTAGGTTTAAGATGTATACCATTGTATGCAAGTCAAAGCATCAAGTCCAGATTTGATGATCGGGTACAAACAGCACACGCATGCACGCGCAGGCGGGCGCACACACACTTACGCACACGCACTCACGCTGTGTCTGATGGTAATCCCAATACCTGTAGGAGAATCAACTATTGATTCACCAAGAGAAGCAGAACGCCCAGACAGAGGGGACCTGCCTCCCACAGCTGCCTGACTTCAGCCTTTGGGGAAAAAAAATCCTCTGGAAATCACATTTAAAGCCTTTAGTTTTAACATCGCCACGAAGCAGGCTCAACCCACGTGGGACCAGGGCCAGAGCTGCTCGTGGAATGTGTGTTAACTTAACCAAGATTTAGATTGAACTCATCTACTTCTCACTCCCACGAGGAGTTCTGGAGCTGTTCCCAGTCTCTGGGGTTTTAGCCGATAGAAACTATCAGTTTGATAGGAGGGGAAAAGAGACTCAGCCATATTCAACGTAAGGGTGTCCTGCTTCCTAAGCAATCTAGAGGCAGCTGGAGAGTTACCTTCTGAAAAATCATCCAAGTGTTTTCTATGCATATTCCGTGTGTATGTGTGTGCGAGCGCCAGTAGGCTGCATTCTGGCTCTTATATCTCTTTATGTTATATAACTTTACTTTGCAACTTTCGCTTCTCCTGAAAGTGCCTGGTTACAGTAACGCCTAAAGTACAAGGCAAAGGTTGTTTCCTGGCCTGTTCTTAGCCGTTGATAAAATGACCTTTCAGGTCACCTTCCCTCTGATGTGCAGATTGGCTTGGTACACGCCCCGGAGATGCCAGTCATTCCCTCAGCCTGCTTCTCTTTGTTAGAGGGCACAGTGCGCTGGAAGAGGCAACCCAATCACCATGTGATCCCTGCCCTTTCTTGGCCTCAGCTGGTTGGATGCCAGACCTGAGATGAGGCAGTTAGATTTTCTGCCCGGAAGAGCTGGAACTGGTGGCTGTGTGACTGAGTTGGTCGGCTGTATGGGTCTCTCTTTCTTGTGTTCCCCACATGGCTTCAAGCAGGTCAGCCTTCTGGGTCATGTCTTCCTTTAATCTCCAAATAAAATGTTGTGAGTGCTGTGGTGGAGACAAAGGCCTTGGGTTCAACCAAATTTCATTTCCTTTTCCCCTTCTTGGGCACACAGGAAGACCACATTTCCCCGCCTCCCTGGCAGTTAAGTTGGGCCCATGGGTAGAAGTGATGTAAGCCCCTTCCACGTCTGGTCCTTAAAAACACACAATTCCCCAGTCTTCTCTCTCTTCTGCAGTGATGTTAGAGGCTGCGTGTTCAAGGCGGTGTAGCTGTAAAATGGGACGGATCCACGAGACTCACGTCGGGCTGAAAGGTTTACTGTGCATACCCACTGGGATCTCCTGGTTTACTTGTTATCCCGTCACCGCCTATCCTATCTTGGAGAGCATGAGCCTCATCCCACGTACTGTGACAATTCCCAAACCTTTAGAAGCATTTCTGAAAATTTCCAAGGACAGGAGTGAGGGCTTCAATTCTCCTGGTCCTTCTTTTTCTTAATTCTGAGTTAGTTCTGAACCTGCTGAATTCTTGACACCTGTTGGGCTCTTGTCCCTTCCCTCCTGCGCTGGAAATAGTTTTCTCCCTCTACTATGAAGCTGTTGTGTGTTACAGTCTCTTTAATGAAAACTTTGAGACAATGGAGCAAGACAACACCACGGTACAGAGAGGAGACTATTTCAAATTGGCCGTTAGACTTAATAAAAATCCATGGCCATCCCATGGGGGTACAGGCTAACAATTCTGATACTTCAATCCATGTACAGTGAAATTGAACCATTAAGTAAACGGATGGCAGATGGTGGGAGCCAGGTTTCGTTTCTCGCTGCTGAAGTGGGAATTTATAGATAAGCAAGGGGAAGAATCTAGAATGATCCTGCTAGTAATGGATTAAAGTCAGAGACATCAGTATGAACTCATGGTTATCTTAATATGGATGTAGATGGTTACACATAGAAATCTTTACAGATGTGTGTGTATGCATGGGTTGGTATACACACATATTTCCTTGTTCTCTTAGCTGAGAGGGCCTAGAAGCAACGACTCCCCAGTAGCAATGAATACACTTAGCGCCCAGATCTTGGTTTCTAATACCATTCTCCAGTAAAAGAAACCAGAGTTCCTTGGATTCTAGCACTGGGTGGGAAATGTATAAAATGAGCCTTAAAAGTTCTCATCACAAGGGAAAAAAAAATCGTAACTGTGTGATGATGGATGTTAACTAGACTTATTGTGGTGATCAATTCACAATATACACATATATCGAATCGTTACATTGTACACCTGAAACTAATACTAATGTTATATGTCAATTATATCTCAATAAAAAATATTAAAATTAGAAATAAAGCAAAGGAATAGGTAAATTCTCCATAGGAAAAAATATTCGCACATATCTCATAGAGAATTTGTATATGAAGAACTCTTAACTACTCAAAAGGCAAAGAGCCCAGCAGATTGAAGATGTTTGTGCTACAGGATGTTCTGGAAGCGTGATATGGCGTCTGGAATAGAAAGACGTTCTAACATCTCTTATGATACACAAAGAGAATAATAAATGTTTATTCTATCAAAGCAAACGGCTTCTTCTCTGAGACCAAGATGAAATGATATGAGGATAAGATGGAAGATGTTCTCCTTTCCAGACACCATGTATGCATACTATACAGGAGTTAGTCCTGGAAAAATCTAACTGCAGTAAAATAGGGTTTTTTCTATTTTCCTGAGTCCTGAGATAACACACTACAAATGTTGAGGCTATATACATTAAAAATATGTATCTAACTTTATTAATTCAAAGCATTATAGAGAAAAAAACAAGATGAGCCTGGAGCATCTTGTAGTGTCAGACAGTAAGAAAGTGTCAAAACTAAAAACAACACCCACAGTAATGGAGGAAGTCAGAGGGATCCAGCAACCAATGAAAAGAAAAGAGCTCCTAATGGCCAAAGCTGGCCACATTTGAGCAACAAAATAAATAAAGTAGTATTGGATTATAACTCCAAGTGTCAAATAAATATTCATGAATCCTTACTGACATAAATAAATAATTGAATAAATAAATGGGGGAATAGGCAAATCTCTCCTGCAGAAAAATTCTCCTCCTCCGGCTATGCCCAGCAACCTTGCCTGGAGCTCCCAGAAATGCCCTTAGGGACTCTCTCAGACAGCCTCTTTCCTCCGCACCACCCCCCTATCTCCAGCCCCTCCCCAGAATACATCTAATGAATCCCTTTGTCAGGTTGACTTTCTTCACGTGCTCTTTCATTCCTGTTATGAGCTCAGAGTTCTCCCAACTGTTTCCTGAGCCATTGTGGCTCTCCCTTCACAGCTCTCAGAGGCAACGTGCACCAGGGTGTGGAACTTTTGAAGACCTTAGACGGAGTCGTGGATGTGGAGGGGGACAGCTCTTGGTAGGGGGTTTTAAATTTTTTTTCTTTTTTTTGTGTG
This sequence comes from Equus przewalskii, assembly GCF_037783145.1. Taxonomy (NCBI): domain Eukaryota; kingdom Metazoa; phylum Chordata; class Mammalia; order Perissodactyla; family Equidae; genus Equus; species Equus przewalskii. Next base: position 28,716,287 of record NC_091859.1, read on the forward strand.
TGAGGAAGATTGGCCCTGAACTAACATCTGTGCTAATCTTCCTCTATTTTGTATGTGGGACACTGCCACAGCATGGCTTGATGAGCTGTGCTAGGTCCACACCCAGGATCTTAACCCACAAACCTTGGGCTCCTGAAGTTGAGCACACAAACTTAACCACTACGGCACCAGGCTGGCCCCATTTTTTCTTTTCTTTTCTTCTTTTTTTGAGAAAGATTAGCCCTGAGCTAAGATCTGCTGCCAATCTCTCTCTTTTTGCTGAGGAAGACTGGCCCTGAGCTAACATCTGTGCCCATCTTCCTCTACTTTATATGTGGGACGCCTACCACAGCATGGCTTGCCAGGTGGTGCCATGTCCGCACCTGGGATCCGAACTGGTGAACCCCGGGCTCCTGAAATGGAAAGTGTGAACTTAACTGCTGTGCCCCTGGACCAGCCCCCTATTTTTCTATTTTTACCTTTTTCTGGACTTGGTGAGAGGAGATGAGATTTCAGTGTTTGCCATTCTGCCACCTTAAAGCTACTCTGCCCTCTAAAATGTGGAAGCAATAGCGTCCTTTTTCTATTTTCTTTTCTCCTTAATAGCAATTTTTCCTTCCTATAATCGGCCAAATGCCCCATGCAAGAATAGCGTGTGTGGATTAGCAATTCAGCTTCCCAGAGTCCAGTTGTAGTCATGCAAGTTTTTCAAATTTAAAAGTAATTTTTTTCTGCCTCTGTTTTCTCAAAGATTCTTTGACTTTACAATTAAAAAAACCCAATTACCAAGTGACTCCACTGAAGACCATGCCTATATAACTGTCTATATAATTTCGGTCACGTATATGCGTAACCCCTGGAGTTAATGCCTGCACCCCTCGAAAAGAGGGCTCCCCTGCGCTTGAGTGGGCATTCGGGTTGCCCAACTTATTCTCTGAGCCCCGCAGGAAAGAAACTTCTGATTGTTTTTCTCACAGACATTTGAAACTGTGTAATTCTTGACTCTACAGTTGTTGTTTTAATTTTGTAGAAATAATTTAGGAGAAGGCAGAAAAATATTTTTCAAGCACATCCTATCGCCTGCTATTTCATTCCATGTACTTCATCTCACTTAATTTTCCCAACCACCTCGTGAAGTAGCAATTACTACCCTCTCCTTATAAAGGAGAAACCTGAGTCTTGGGGATTAAGGTTGGGCTGGTCATTAGGGGCAGGAGCAAGATTCAGACCCAAAGACAACATCCATGTCTTTAGAACACACCAAACTGAGAAGTAACTGGAAACATCGTGGAAAACATGTTCTTGCAAGAATTGCTATTCACTCAGCCCTTGTAATGTACACATCTTATCCGTAATCTTCATGAACTCTGTAAGGTAGGTATCATCACTGTTTCATAGAGAAGGAAATGGACCCTCAAAGAGGTTGATTTGCCCAAAGTCAGTCTCACGGTTGGACACGAGTGGAACTGAGATTAGAACCCAGTTGGTGTTGTTGCAAGCTGTGAATTTTTTTCATGAGTAAGCTAGCTCTCTGGTGAAGTCGCTGGTAGCAACTGTTTACTGAGGTCTAATTACATGCCAGGCACAGGACCTGTATCCTTCATCTGAATATAACTACGTTCCTGGTTTGTTGCCACTGCGCCCCAGGAAAATGGTGGGAGGAGTTTTGCAAGTGTATAGAGTCTGACTTAAAATGTGGCATTCACAAAAGTCCTTTTGGAAATGCCGGAAAACACACTTCAAGGAGACAGGATATCTTCATCCAGAGCAGCTGAAACTGGAGAGAAATAGAGGCTCTGGGTAAGTGCAGATGGAGAAGCCATCCATATTAACATCTGGGGATAAAATGTATGATGGCTCTAAATATGCATTCCAAGTGAAAAGTCATAAAGGCAAGTTGCAGTCCACCTGCTTTCTCTACATAGGCACCTTTTAAAAAAACTATTTTATTGAGGTCATATTGGCTTATAACATTACGTAAATTTCAGGTGTACATTATTATGGATCAGTTTCTGTATAGACTGCATTGTGTTCACCACCAACAGTCGAGTTTTTATCTGTCACATACATATGTGCCCCTTTACCCCTTTCACCCTCCCCTACATGGGCATCTTTAGGTAGAATGTTCTATGGACAGTAACAGCAGGATTTAATTTTTTTTTTTAATTTAATGATGGGGAATGACAGAAAAGTTCTGAAGAGGGATAGTGGTGATGACTGCACAACAATGTGAATGTACTTAATGCCACTGGACTGGACACTTAAAAATAGTTAAAATGGGAAATTTTATGTTATGTATATTTTGCCACAATTAAAAAAGTGCATAAATTATAAAAATTAAAAAAAAATAAATTTAATGATGAGTAATGATTCTCCCATGCAACGAGGAGGAGGCCAATCAGTCATAAGGTGCAGCTAGAACCTCTCTGTTGAAAAATGTGTATTTGGCTTGTAACTATTTGAATAATTGAAAATAGGTTTATTGAAGGATAAACTACCAAATTAGCTCAATCTGGTTCCAACATTAGCATATTTATTATTAATATAGAGATTCTGATTTCAAATTTATACTGAAGAGAGAAACATGACAACACCCAGCCCAGGCCGGAGAGAGTTTCTGTGCTTCCTGTCAACTACCGCGGCTGAGATGCAGCGCTCCGTCCTTCAGTTGGGGTTCGCTAAGTGATGGAAGACTTTGCTTTAATGTCAGTCTTTGAATTTGAATTAAATGTAATCCACCACTGTTAAAAAAAGATCTCTTGAATCACAATCAAATATGCTCTGAACATCCTGGAAAAATGTTCACCAGTGCCAAACGATATGTGAATGTGGATGCATTCACACACTGTTAGGTGCTTTGGAGAACAAAGGAAAAGTGTGTCATGGTTCCTTTTCTTAAGAAGCATGTCATCTAGACAGACACCAGAGGCATTTGCATTTCCTCTGCTTGAATTTCGAAGCCTCTGTAGGTTTTCGTGTTTGGCTCTTTCTAGGAACACAGATCATAGCCCAAAGCCCTACAGAGGGCTTCTTCCCTGCACACCTGAACATCGTGTGGCGTGCCCTGCTTCCTTCTACTCTGTCGATAGCATCATCCTCCGATATTATTTATTTTCAATCTCTACTCTAGAATATAAACTTCCACAAAGACTTTATCTGAATTGTTTGCTCACGTACCCCCAGCTCCTAGGATAATGCCTAGCATAAATCAGGTGCCCAATAAACATTTGTGGAATTAAATTGAATCAATAGGCTAGGTAGACTCAAATATTTGTTGAATTAAATTGAATTAAAAGGCTAGGATTGGTAACGTGTCCAATTGACACACAGCTAGGATGGGGCAAGCCAGAATGGGAGCCGTGCTAATTCCGGCATGAAACCAAGGGAGGAGAAGTCATCAGGAGGAAGGTCTGGTTACATGTGAGACGTAGCCCAGAGGTCAAAGAAGATGAGGAAAGAGACAAGGGCATGGGCTATCGGGTGCTAAGCAGAGAGGGAACGGTGAGGAAGAGGAGACAGGAACAGCCTCCTGGACGGAGAGTCGGCCATCAGAGAGGAGAGTAGAAGGGTGTTAGGAATGTCACGTGCAGGTTCTTCCTTCCGGGGGAGGGAGGGGGTGCTTATGCACATCATGGAGCAGAGAGTGAGACCTTGCTGCTGAAGAAAAAGTACGGGGAAATATGGTAGAAAAGGGATGGGTACAACGGTGAGTTTAAACAAGATGGGGATGTCACGGCAGAACAAGAATTAACGGGTAGTCTGTTCCAGAAGCCTCGGCCTTCTCACTGCTGAGCACAGCCCACCCGCTGAGGAGCAGGGAGGAGAGAAGGGACAGGGACAGAGAGGGGGTCCGAAACTGCCTCAGGGCAAGTTTGTGCAGTGGGACAGGGCAGATTTGTAATAACCCCGGTGTGAAGAGTTCTGTGCCAGCCCCCTGGAGCTCAGGGTCGCCTGGAAGAGGGACCAGAAGGGCAGTCTGTGGCGTCACCCAAACGTGAAAGCCTGTGTCCGCAGGACGCCATAAGCAGCCAAAGGGCGGACGAGAGAGGGAAACGGCCCCCTCTCCGAGGCTCGCATTTATTCACTATGTCTTCTTACTGACACCCCAGTGTCATTAAGTACCGACATGTTCCATTTCCACAGAATATCTTTCCTCACCTGCAAGAATAACAGGGAAGGTCACATTTTTAAAAAAGATTAGGTGATCGTGACTAAACAGAACAAAAGCAATCTTATTCTATTTAAAGAGGCTGTGCAATGGTTACACGCCAATTAGAGCTGGGGCTCTATTGTCTGGAAAAGTAATAAAGTAATTCAAAAAGTAAACCTGAAAGTAACGTGTGCATTGTTGGAAATGTGGACAATACAGAAGAGTTCAACAAAGAAAAAGACTGTCATGACGTCATCCAGAAGGAAAAAAAATTTAAATATGTTGATGATTTTAAAAATTACACTCGTTCCGTATACTGTTAGTACACAGTGCTTTTCATACATTGTCATGAATGTTTTTCTACATCATCAAAGAATTTTAAAATATGAATTCACTGGCTGTGTAAGATTATATATGTACTATATTTAACTTTTTTTGAACTTTCAGCCTGTTTTCAAGTGAAAAATTTCAAGCTGAAAATTGCTGCAATGTATATTCTGATTATTAGAACAGATTTCAAGAAGTGGGGTCAGTAGGGCAAAGAATATATTTTCAAGTAAAAATTTTAAATTGTTTTTTGAATAAGTAATACATGCACATGGTTCAAAAAGCAAAATGACCTGAAAAGTCCACACTGACAAGTCTTGTTCCCATCGTTGCTCCTGTGTGCCTTATTGCTCCTTGTTCCCTATAGTAAGCTTTTCTTTCTTTCTTTTTTTGAGGAAGATTAGCCCTGAGCTAACTACTGCCAGTCCTCCTCTTTTTGCTGAGGAAGACTGGCCCTGAGCTAACATCGTGCCCATCCTCCTCTACTTTCTATGTGGGATGCCTACCACAGCGTGGCTTTTGCCAAGCAGTGCCATGTCTGTACCCGGGATCCGAACTGGTGAACCCCAGGACGCCAAGAAGAGGAACGGCGAACTTAACCGCTGCGCCACCGGGCTGGCCCTGGTAAGCTTTTCTTTTAATCCTATTATTTTTCCTTCCAGTCTTTCTTTCGCAATTGTGTATCCTTATTTCCCTCATTCTCACAAAAGAGAATATTTACATGTTGTTCCATGCCTTGCTTTTGTCACCTCATTGTGGATCTCCCTGTATCAGTTTGTAGAGATAGTTCTTGTTGCTTTTGGCTCTCATTGCATTATGTTCCACCTTGCAGATGTACCACAGTTTATTCCACTAGGACCCCAGTGTTGTTTTCTTATTTTCTGCTCTTACAAACAAAGCCGTAAGGAATAACCGTGAAGAATGTCAGTACATTTATGTTCGGGAATATCTGTAGTATAAATTCCAAAAAGTTGGATGTAGGGCGGCCCCTGGGGTGTGTAGGGCTCCAAGTTAATATCCTTTGCAGGACCCTTGTCCTCATAAGTGATTTGATTTTAAAATGTTTACAAAATCCTTGGGCCCATGTGAGGTATAGGAATTTATCAATGAAGATTTAGTGTAATGAGTAGAAAAGAGGTACTTAGGCATTTGTGGATTGTCCAATAAACGCAAACAAAGATTCTTCAGTGTCTATGCACCATCTTGTTGTGTTCTTTATTGTCAAATGTGCCATCCCTGGCTGACTTCTCCCACTGTTAAGATAGAAGGAGCAAAACTGTTATTACTTGCAATGCTCTGGCTCTTTGGAACCTATTTGTATTGAAACAGTATAGACTTTCTGGCCTCTGCAGTTCCCCAATACCATTTATTTCATGCTGTTTACAACATTACTCATGTTGCTACACCACCCATCTTGCCCCCAGTGACCGTTGGCTTCCAGTGGCTTTCTCAAAGGTCATCACTGTGCTGTGTTGATGGTAGCCACCCATGCTAGTCTTACTCAGAAGTAGGCAGGAACATGCGAACGATTGTTTGTTTTCTGACCGTGTTAAATTCACCATTTGGAATTTTATAGCGTCAATGTAGAACACCACATTTTCCAACCATGTCTTCTCTTGAACTTTTAGGCTGCGGTTACTGCATCTCTAGACATGATTTCTTTCAGTGTTGACTGCACCCTGACAAAGATTCAAGCTTTAGTCAGGCTCCAGAACCTTCTTCTAGGCCCATGCGTGTACTTCCTTGTAAAATCTTATTTTAGCAAGAACCTTGCTAAATCAGTTTAACCAGAATCCCCCACCCTCGATATCTAATCACCCTCAATATCTGGTTAGGTTCCTCATCCTTCACCATCTCCCAGGCCATGACTGACCACCCTGGTCTTTTTTTAGTAAGAAATTCTAAGTCAGTTTAGCCAGAATCACCCTTACCTCTGACGTCTCCTCATGGTAATTTTCCATCCACCGATGCCTACCCTGCTGCTTGGCTATAAATTCCCACTTGCCCAAGATGGATTCGGAGTTGAGCCCCGTGTCTCTCTGCCACAGCAAAATTCCATTGCAGTGGTCCCTATACCTATCATCATGGTCCTGAGTAAAGTCCACCTTACCACCTTTAACAAGTGTCATTGAATATTTTTTTTCAACAACCCCTGCCTACCGCATACTGTCACCAGGGGAGGCTAGGCCAGGTCCCAGGAGCAGAGTGAGAAGAATGGTCCCATCCACATGATGAATGGCTGTTCCTTGTCCAGTGCAACTTAAGACTGACCTGGGAGAGCATGCCATCACCCCATCAACTGAAGGCAGAAGAGGACATCAATTGGAAGGGTCAGTTGTGGAGCAGCGGTCTTGAAGACCTTCAGAGTAGAAAGGAGTGGCCACAGCCAGAGGGCTGCCTGACATGTGGCACAGAGCCTGCAGGAGGGTGTGGAGACCTTGCTGGGTGCAAGTGGCAAGGGGCGCACAGGGTAATGGATGCCTGTCACCACCCTGCCACACTCAGATGCTCTAGACCAGAATCAATGCCACAGTTAGAATGCTGACAAAAGAGATGTGAGGCTCAAGTCCAAGGGTTAGGCGTGGATGGACTGTCAGTGCTCAGAGGTCTGAATTTGTCCTGTGTCTGATGTGAGTCACCCCAAATCAACACGTCAGTACAATTCTGGCAACCCATTATCATTCTGGCCGGTGAGGATGATCAGATCACGTTGCCTTCCTGGAATTGAGGCTGGCTGCAGAATCCGGGGACTACTCCGGAGGCATGAGTCTGACTTCCTGGGGACATCTGGTTGATCCCACATGAGGAGTGCTCCCTGAAGGGGAGAAATAGGAACTGGGGCCCCCTGTCAGTGTGGCTAGTCCCAGGCATTGGATGGTAACTTACAAAACTGCGAGGTGGTTGCTTCTTGCAAATGGAGCCCATACAGGACCAGTTTCAGGTTGAGGCCACTGCCCAGGTGGCACTGCTGGTCCTGGCTAGTCCCGGGTACCTGAGGGACACTTAGAAATGAAATTTGAGGAATCCACTCTAAAGCAGGGGTGGGTGAACTTTTGTGTGTGTAATGGGTCAGATAGCAATTTCTTTAAGCTTTGCCGGCTCTATAGTCTCTTCCAGAGCTATGCACTTCCGCTGTTGTGGAGGGAAAGAGGACGGACAATATGTAAACAAATGGGCATGGTTGCGTTCTAATAAAACTTTATTTACAAAAACAAGCACTGAGCTGGACTTGGCCTGCTGGCCACAGTTTCCCAACCACTGCACGTGGCCCAGGGCCCAGGGCAGAGGCTTCCCTTGCCTGGGTCTAATGGTGCTAACGGGACTACAGGATCAAACGATAGGTGCGTCTGTGATTCTGGTAGATACGGTCAGACTCCCCTCTACAGAGCTTTCATTGTGGCAAATTTATCACTGACAACCAGCAATTTTGTCTGTTTTCCTACAGCCTTGCCAAGAGAATGCTTTATCTGATTTTGAATTTTTGCCAATTGAATAGGTGAAAAATGGTATCTCAGTGTGATTTTAATTAGCATTTCTTTTAGTTTGAGTGATATTGGGCACCTATTTGAATTTTTTTATGAACCATCTGTCTTTGGCTATTTTACTATTGGGTTGTTGGTCTTTTTCTTCCCGATTTATAGAAGTTCTTTATATATTAAGGAGATTAGCCCTTAATGTATATTCTGTAGTTGTTGGATAGTATAGTGGTCTATATGTGTCAATGAGGTCGAAGTGGTTGATAGTGTTGTTCAAATGCTTGAGATACGTCGTAATCATTCAAATGGAGTTTCCCAGCAGGCATTTCCCAGCAGGTGGGTGAGAGGCCTGGACTGGAGAAATAAATTTGGAAATAATCAGTATAGATGGCATTTAAAATAATGAGATGGGTGAGGTCACCTAGGGAGGAAATGTAGATAGAGAAGGCGTAATAAAAACTAAGCTGTCAGGCATTCTAAAATTTAGAGATTGAGGACGAGCAACCAGCAAGACAGAGAAGGGGCTTCCAGTGATGTAGAAAAGGAAGCAAAAGGCAGACTTTTTGGGGGGCCAGCCCCGTGGCCGAGTTGTTAAGCTCACGCGCTCCACTGCAGGCGGCCCAGTGTTTCGTCGGTTCGAATCCTGGGTACAGACATGGAACCGCCCATGGAACCACACTGAGGCGGCATGCCACATACCACAACTAGAAAGACCCACAACTAAGAATATACAACTATGTACCAGGGGGCTTTTGGGAGAAAAAGGAAAAAAATAAAATCTTTAAAAAAAAAGCCAGACTTTTTGAGAAGCCAAGTGAAGAAAGCATTTCAAATAATTTTTTTTTTTTGAGGAAGATTGGCCCTGAGCTAACATCTGTGCCCATCTTCCTCTACTTTATATGTGGGACACCTGCCAGAGCATGGCTTGATGAGTGGCGCGTAGGTCCATGCCCAGCATCCGAACCGGTGAACCCTGGGCTGCCAAAGCTGAGCGTGCAAACTTAACTGCTGTGCCCCTGGGCAGCCCCTGTCACAGACTTTTTTTTTTTTGATGAAACATGTTTTTAATGAGCACCTTCTACTTTAAAACTAGTTGTCTATATGAACTCTATCATTTGGAACTTAGACCTGGAAAGGACGTTAGTTTTAATTTACTTGAAAATACCTCATATTTTCATTTTATAGTGAGTAAGGTTGAGTTCTACATCACGCTCACTCAAAATTTTGTTTCCTGTTTCCTAACATCATCAAACTTGTAGAACTCTCCAGTTCCTTCATGCTCTAATTGCATGGATGTTTTAACCTTCTCTCCCTATACGCCCTTTACTTTGCCCTTTTTTTTTTTTTATTGTGGTCATAATAGCTTATAACATAGGGAGATTTCAGTTGTACATCATTGTTTGTCATACACCATGTCAGTATGCCCCTTCACCCCCTTCCCCGGTAACCACTAATTTATTCTCTTTGTCTGTAAGTTTATATCCCATATATGAGTGAAATCATATGGTGTTTTCCTTGCTCTGTCTGGCTTATTTTGCTTAACATGATGCCCTCAAGGTTCATCCATGTTGTTGCAAATGGGACGATTTTGTCTTTCTTACGGCTGAGTAGTATTCCATTGTATATATATATATACCACATCTTCTTTATCCATTCATCTGTCGATGGGCACTTGGGTTGCTTCCACGTCTTGGCTATCGTGAATAATGCTGCAATGAACATAGGGGTGCCTAAGCCTCTTTGAATTGTTGATTTCCAGTTCTTTGGGTAAATACCCAGTAGTGAGATAGCTGGGTCATATGATATTTCTATTTTTAATTTTTTGAGAAATCTCCATACTGTTTTCCATAGTGGCTACACCAGTGTGTATTCCCACCAGCAGTGTATGAAGGTTTCCTTTTCTTCACAACCTCTCCAACATTTGTTGTTTTTTGTCTTGGTGATTATAGCCATTCTAATGGGTGTAAGGTGGTATCTAAGTGTAGTTTTGATTTGCATTTCCCTGATGATTAGTGATGTTGAGCATCTTTTCATGTGCCCATTGGCCATCTGTATATCTTCTTTGGAAAAATGTCTGTTCATATCTTCTGCCCACTTTTTGATTGAGTTATTTGTTTTTTTCTAGGTCATTTGTGTGAGCTCTTTATATATTATGGAGATTAACCCCTTATCAGATATAGGATTTGCACATATTCCCTGTCACATACTTTTAAAGACTGAAAGAGATGAGAAATCTTACTGAGGACTCATCACTCGATTTGGTAACATGGAGGCTGCTGGTGACCTTGACAAGTGTACTTCAGTGGAGTGGTGGGACAAAAGCCTGGTCTCCCAGAGGGTGAAGTGATTCAAGAAGTACAGTAGGCTGCTGGCCAGTGAAGGGTTAACTCGATGTCTGAGATCAGAAGTTTAAAGATCTGTCTGAGCAGTCATGTGTTTTTCACGAGCCGTGTTTAGCTGCTCAAGTGCAGGCAAAGCATAGTGAGAGCTGCGTTTAACCAGAGCTGTCCAGTAAGCAGGAAGGAGGCAGTTGAGGATATATGGACTGATGGGGCCAGGAATGTAAGCTGAAAAACGAGGAGAGACCTCAACAGTGAAAGAGTGGTACAGCAATGGATTGGAGGTCTAGGTAGGTCAAAGCCCAGGTTATTATTCTCATAAACACAACATATATACACAGATCACCCCAGTCTGCTTTGGGTGAGTTCCACACTGCCTCCATGTTCATCTAGTTTATCAAGAAGTACAACAAAACTGGGTAGATATTTCTTAAATTTTATTCTTGAGTTTACAACAATTCAAAGATGGCAGATGCCCATTATAAATGGGTATACCAGGCCATACATACATTATAAGGCAAGGAAGCCCAATGACTGAAAGATTTTTTAAAATGTACTTCATTTGGCTACATCATTGATAGTCTATAGTGTGGAATTTCTGATGTCTCCCAGAAGATACATTACCATAAGGTTCCATTTTATCAAGTTTGAAGAAACTTTATTTTTTAAACAAAAAAATGGTTGGTAGGCAAGAATGAAAAATATGTTTTTAAAAAGATTATCTGTGTATAAACAAAGTATCTGATAAATTAATGAAAGGAAGCAGTTTGGAGAGCAGGAGTTTATGTTGTAAAAAAATAAATACTTTGAATTTACATTATATAAGACTGATAATAAATGATTTTTGTGGCTAAATAAGAGAAGTCATCTTATCGATTGCATACGTATGTAAGGCTTTCAAAAAACGAGCAAAAATTTTTTTAAAGGAATCTAAATCCCTTTTATAAATTAATTCAGCTAATCAGTAACTGACTTTTCCATGTCTTTATTTTTTTTCCTATTACATGCCTTTTAGACTTTTTGTTGCTGTAACCAAGATTGGGTAGCAAAAGAGAAAGGAGACAGAACTCATCAGCCATCCGGGTTATTTATCAGCATCTGTGGAAATGGCTAGATCTGGGAAAGGCGGTGGCAATTAAACGTTCTATGAAATAAGGCATTGCTGTTATTTATTCTAAAGTTTTCATTTATCTGTGTTGTCCTCAGTGTTAGGAACACCAATAATTGAGAGTTGGCTACACTTATCATCAAGATGCATTAGATGGAGCTTTCCCTGTCTGAAATCTAAAAGACATAGCAATACGCTATTGGACTTAGGAAATCCTGTTTCTCTGGTCGATTTCCTCTCAATTAGTCAGGTACTCTCGGTACATTTGGAGGGTCATAGAAAGAGTACTGCCTTAAATGTTCGGGGACCTGGACTTTAGTCACAATTTGGTCACTTTGCAGCTGTGCAACTTTAAAAATGTAACTTCTCTGAGTTTCAGTTTCTTCTGCTGTAACAGAGAGATGGGCATATCGACCTGACTTTTCACAGGTACTGCTATGACTGCTAAATAATAGTGTGTGTTTGAATGTGCTTTAGAACATGTAATGCACTAGACTAAACTTGTTGGTAAATGCCTTAAAAAATGTGATTTGCTGTGCGCTTTTTTATGTTAAAAAAATCAAAATAGAAATCACTGAAAAATATAAATGAATCATACAGCCCAAACGTAAACAAGTAATTTACAAACACTTTACAGTAAAATCAAAGAAGTTATTTATGAATTTTTTAAAATAAAAAATCTTTGCAGCTAAATATTCATCAACTTAATCATTCTTTCTTTTATAAGAATGTTCACTATGTGACATTATAACTCTCCAAAGGAGAAATTCTATAATTAGTTCAGTTCTCTGCCTTAGAAACTTCATTATAAGGCAGGAGAATGGAATAATTAAAGTTTTAAAATAAGCAAAAATATATAACTCTAAACCAGTCTCTTTATTTTAAAGAGCTTACTAGGAACACTTCCCCAATATATTTATAAACAATCTTCTATTTATATAAGGTTAACACTAACTCACAACTTTAACCATGATGATCAAAGTTGATGTGGATTTTTCTTCCCTTATCAGTTAAATTATTAAATATCTGACAGTCTTGAGAGATTCCACTGCATTTTAAAAATGAACTACATGTGATATAAAAATGCTTACCTATTGAATAATTAAGGTGTTGGTCAAGTGTTTGGAATATAGATCAGAGTTTTAGAAAAATATTTGAGAAACACAGTAGTGTATATGACAGAGTCCCATGTAGAAATAAGCCTGTGCAAACAGATGATAAGTACAGGCATGAACAATAATTGAATCCACCAGCTTCTCTTTTAAAATGATGAGCCTAAAAGTTTCAACAGACTTCTTCAGAAGAGCAAATGAGTCACTCACTCATTCTAAATCCTATAATATCTTGGTTATATTAAATGGTATATATTTTTTAATAAGGAGAAACTATTAACTATAATGTAGGTAACAAATACCAAATTCGGGTAAGTAGTAAAATTTTTAGACCAAATGACAAAATCATATCAATAAAATGTGTTTAAGAATAACTATATACTGCTAATATTCCAATAGTACTATGAGCTTTGCTATCAACAATCCAAGATTAAGTTCTCAAAAGCTTCTCTCTCTGTCTCTGTCTCTCAAACACACACACACACACACACACACACACACATACACACACAATTTCTCACACTATCTTATCTCTGCAAATGCAGCTCAGATTTCTTCTGTTTTTGACTGTTAGGTCCTCTGAGAAAGATCAGCATTCTTTCAACAAATCAATGATCAAAAATGGCCCACTGGTTCCATTAAAGATCTTTCAAGGTCATTCTGTGTTTAAAGGGTAGCCTGCCAAGAACTTGCAGAGTTGAAATTAAATTAGCATGGGCATGTGGGAAAAGCAGGTAAAAGTGAGTTTATCTTATGCTCAGCAGAATGTATTTAGGTCAGGTTAGGAGGAAGTAATTGGTAAATTTATCCTCAGCTAGCAGAGAGGTGGGCATAGTCAAAGCTATTAAAAGCTTGGTTGGGCCCCTTTCATTTTGTAGTATGCTTTGCAGTACAACACATCTGTGAGACAAGAAAGGCTAAACTACAACACTGTTTCCTCTAAACCTAGCATTATAAGTTAAACAATAGTAAAGTACATTTATGCTACACCTGTGGTTTTAAAATTATTCATTGTAAACATCCTATATTCTTTCCTATGTAGTTAATTTCAGAGCTTGAGCTTATATCTATATCTATGTCAAATTATTATTTATTCTATGAAAAGCAGCACAAATACTGTTCATTCTGGTTTCAACACAAATTCCTTAAAAAAATGTTAAGGCCATTTAATTGAATCAGGGCCAACTGAAGATTACCCTGGCAGAAGTCACACTACTGATTAAGATTTTTGAAAAAGAGCCGTAAGTGGTTGTCTTGTGTTTTCCTCCTGGGCAACTTGAGAGAAGTTTGTAGGATTGATTAGTCTCCAACATCTCCATCTCGATCTCCAATAAGCCAAAGAAAATGAAAACTTAAGGCCAGCAGGGCTGTCCCCAGCAGATCGCCCAGAGCTGTGAGATAGGGGATGGAGAAGCTATCCGGGTCCTTCCCTTTCCTCCAGAAGTGATGGACCATCCAGTCAGCAATCCACAGCAAGGTGAACACCTAGGAGAGAACACCAGGGCTTACTCCTGTCGCTGGGACACTCCTGGTCTGGTAAACACGGCCATGAGCCTAAACCATTGCTTTCTGAAAGGAACAGCATGCATCTAAGTCAAGAACCATGCTCGAAAAGAAGAAATATTTAACTGATAGAAACATTTTCTTCCCACAAGAAAAAATTCCATGTATCTCTGCAATAAAACTTTTCTTCAACTTTTCACGCATATCTTCTCATTTTCTTCTAGCCTCCCAATAACCACAATAATCCTTATACTTAATAGTATTGTACAGTTGCCAAACCACTGTTATGTTTCACCTTTTTCTGTATGATAAACCTGTGAAGGAGGAAGAAGATATCTGAAGGAAATAAAAAGTAAAATAAGGAATTATTTAACATTCTTCTACCGCAGGTATATTGAGTGAAATAAAGATGGAGAACTGACCATTTATTTACTAATTATGAGGCCATTGGTGGCTCGTCAAGGAAAACTTCAGTGCAATGGTGAGAACAATAACCAGAAGGTAAGTGTATTGAAGAATGACTTGTCGGTATAGCTGTAGACATAGACAGAGAGTTAAAATATTTTAAAGAGCCTTTTAAAATGGCAAGCTTCTTACTATTCTGAGCCTCAATTTCCTTATTTGAAGAAAACAAACCCACAAAGGCCTCACGTCTGCTATACTTACTTTGAGGCAGTTAATAAGGGCCTTGGTTTAGGGGGATGGAGAGACAGGTAAGAGGGCAGCACGATCTCAGGATATATTAATAAAAGCATAACGTGCAGACCGATAGAGAGAGTCAGCCCGCTGAACATGAAGGGGTCGGGCCACATCTAGGCAGTGTGTTAGGAACTTGTTCACCCTGCGTCCTCAGTGCTAGCCAAGGGATGGGCTTACAAAGCAGACACTTGATGGATATCTGACTAGATGCACGCGAATCAGCGTCACCCGAGAGACTCCTTAAGAACAAGAACCGTTCGTCCTGGGCACGGATGGGGGACGTAAACTGACGAAGGCTACTGCGTCAGGAGACGCTAGTTTATCACAACTTCAGAGGGAGAGTTTCAGGCTAAAGGATCAAAGTTCCCCAAAGAGCTTTTTAGAAAACAATTTGGGGGGTCTATAAATGGGACAAGTTACGTAGTAAACTCTGTATTACCGGAGTATATGGCTGTTCAATGAAGAAATTTGCCAAGTGAGTGAGTAATGTGTGCAGGAGAAGCAAGAGAATAAGGATAGGCAATTTCTCTGGGATTGGCAGGAAATGTAAATAAATAAATCTCTATTATATATGTATTATAATATATATTTATATATTAACAATACATTAGCAATACATTTATATAAATACATTTATATAATGCATTTCTCACATATGTGGTATATATAACCTACTAATTCCCTGGACAGCATCTGCGCTCACTGGGAGATTCGTCTGGAACAAGGGTTGGCAAACTACAGCCTGTGGGCCAGATTCAACCTGCTGCCTGTTTTTTGTACATATTTTCTTGGACACAACTCTACCCACTTGTTGACTTACTGTCTATTTATCTATTATTTACTCCTCACAACCTTCTCATGGAGTAGGTACCATTATTATCCCTGATGTTCATATTGAGAAATGGAGTCAGAGAGGTTAAGGAACCTGTTTTGGTGCTTTGATGACAGGACTATGTAGTTGTGACAGAGACCATATAGTCCACAAAACCTTAGATATTTACTATCTGGTCTTTTACAGAAAAACGTGTGCCAACCCCTACTCAGGAGACAAATGCTTACTCATATAGAAAGAAAGAAAATGGCATCCTTACCTCATACCCCAAAACAAATTCCAGGTAAAGACTCAAGTATAAAAAACAATACTTAAAACGTTTTTTTTTTGGTGATAATGATTGGCCCTGAGCTAACATCCATTGCCAATCCTCCTCTTTTTGCTTGAGGAAGATTGGCCCTGAGCTAACATCTGTGCCAATCTTCCTCCATTTTGTATGTGGGACACTGCCACAGCATGGCTTTATGAGTGGTGTAGGTCTGCTCCCAGGATCCAAACCAGTGAACCCAGGCCACCGAAGCAGAGCGCATCAAACTTAACTACCATGCCACCAGGCTGGCCCCTCGAAAAGTTTTATAAGAAAATGTAAGAAAATGTCTTTATGACCTTGATGTAGGGAATGATTTCATAAATAAAGTGCATAATATTTTAAAGGAACAGTTTATAACCTACATTAAATTAAAGATTCCTGTGATTCAATAAACACCATAAACTTAAAATCATGCCCCAGGCTTGGAAAAAAAATCTCTGCATTTCATATAATTGACAAAGAATTAGTATTCAGAATATTTAGAGAGACTATCCAGAGAACTCCTACAGTTCATAAGAAAAATAAAGAATCCAATAGAATAGAAAAGGAAAAGATGCTCATATGAAAAGATGCTCAACCTGAGTAATAATATGGGAATTCAAATTACAACCACATTAAACTCCATTTCATACCCATTTGACTGGCAAAAATCAACTTTTACACGATAATAATAGCAAATATTGTTGTTGAAATGGCCTGTGATGGGGCCACGCAGCGTACAAAGGGGTTCACGTGTATGAACTCACATGTATAATTCTTAAACATCTCTGTAACATGCCATGGATTATTACTATCCCTTTGACATCTGAGGAAACCAAGGCTTATGTAGAGTGTAAGAAACCCACCCAAGATCACACAGCTCGTAGGTGGAGTCAGGCTCAAACTCATATAGTCTAATACTCAAGCCCAACTTCTTCTCCACCCGTAGAGTACAATGTTTGGTAAAAAGAACTCTGCATCGGCAATAGGGCTGTGAGCTGGCACAACTACTCTGGAGACCAATTTGGCAATAGGTATCAAATTTGAGTCGTGCATCTTAATTCAACAATCTCACATGAACAATGATTCTTTTCCTTCCATAACACGGATAAAAGGATAAAACTGCTCATGGCTGCAGGAGGCTGGCCTAGGGGCTCGACTGACCCCAGGTCCCATGTGGCTACCCCAGGGACTGAGAGGACCAATATCTTGGTCTACCTGTGCAAGCTCTGCAGGGAAACTCACACATGCCTACTAAGAGAAATGCTCAAGAATATTCCTTGCACTGTTGTTGTAAAAGTCAAAAATTGGAAATAACCTAAAATGTCTATTAACAGAAGAATGGCTACTTTAACTCTTAGGTCATACACTGAACACTATATAGAAGCTAAATGAATGAAAAAGAGCTCCATGAATCAATAAGAATATGCCTCAAAAGCATAAGTTTGAATGAAAACAGCAGTAGAAGACTATGTAAAGCATATGATTCTACTAAGGTTTGTAAAAATGAAAAACAATACAATATGTTACTTATAGATTCATACATCTGCAGCAATAGTATAAAAACACACATGGCAATGAAACACACCAATTTAGAACACTGATAACTGCTAAGGAGGGAATGAAATGGGACCAGGAAGGGATACACAGGAGGCATCAACCATTTATAAGGTGCATTTTTACTGATCATTTTGAAATAGTTGCTTAAATAATTTAAGAGTTGATAAAGCTGGGTGGTAAATACATGGTTATGTTATTTCCTATAACTTCCTGTACATTTGTATTTCATAATAAAAAAAAGTGTAAGCAGCGGGGGCAGTGCTAACTCAGGGACCAGGGCTGGCCAAGCTACAACTTAGAACACTTGCCCAGAGGGATGCCCAAGAAAGGAAGTCAGTATGCCCTGTAGGGTCCATGAAAGGTTTGGACTTGTAAGTACCAAAGGATGCTGAGGCTAACACCAAAGGATTATTTAAATGTCTGTACATGGAGGGAGCAAATGTCTACATTCTTTCATCATTCTTGCAACTGTCCTCCCCAGGTAGGAAAATAGAGAGACGTTTCCTGGAGAAACTGAATGGGAAGGACACAGGACTCGAGGACACCAGGAAGCTTGAGGCATTAGCTGAGAATGAGGGTGAACTGGAAGGCTGCATAGTCAACAGTGGGATTCCCTTAGACCTCTGCTTTGTTTCAAGAATAGTAACAGGCAGGAGTATAACCCCAGAGAGGAGATCAGATGACAGATTTGTGGGGTTCCCAGTTAAATGGCCAATCCCCCATCCTCCACTAGTGAAGTGCCCAGTCAACAGCCTTCTCCCACTTCCAAGCTGCTTAACCTCTCCACGCCTCAGTCTCCTCCTGCAAATGCAGAAAATAATCCCCATGTCATGGAGATGACGACATGAGCATAAACAGTGCAGAATACTCAGAACAGTGCTTGACGCAAAGGAAGAACATAATAAATATTCACTATGATTAAAAAAAAAACAGGTCATATATGAAGAAACAAGAATCTGACTTTTCCAACAGCAACACTTGGAGACGAGAGCAAAGCTTTCAAAATCTTGAGAGAAAAGGATTTCCAATCTATAATTCTGTGCCTGGTCAATTTATCAACCACATGTTGAGGGTAAACTAAGGGCATTTTAAGAGTGCATGCCCTCAGAAAAGTTTTCTCCCTTGGTCTCTTTCTTTGAA
The DNA here is from genome assembly GCF_037783145.1 of Equus przewalskii. Taxonomy (NCBI): domain Eukaryota; kingdom Metazoa; phylum Chordata; class Mammalia; order Perissodactyla; family Equidae; genus Equus; species Equus przewalskii. The sequence continues at coordinate 28,734,801 of NC_091859.1, forward strand.
ACTTTCTTGAAAATGTGTTGATGTAAAATGAGGGAGAGAACCAAGAAAGAGAAAGAACTGGGATCCAGAAAATAGAAGAGCCAAACTGAGAGAGCAGCGAGGGAAGGTTCCAGGATGAGAGCTGTGCCGTGGACTGGAGAGTCAGGGTCCAGACACAGTGGGAGGACCGAGTGCTCTGGAAATGCGGTCTCCAGGATAAAGGCAAAGTATCGATATAACAGAGTTTTGGAGGCAAAAGCTAACTATAGGTGTATGACAGCACTTGGGAAAAAATTAAGGATAGGTATATAGAAAACTATGCAAGTGCAAAAATAGGGCAATTATTTCCAGAAAAAATTAAAGAGAGATAAAAAGAAATATAATCATGACTTGGCTCTGTGATAAATGATATTTACAGTCATAGAATATAAACAATACTTATTTATTAAATAAAAATTGAGCATTACTACATTAGGAGGATGGAAGATGGGGAAATAAGGCATGGGGTAAGATAGCTAAATCCTCATCCACCACCAAAAGTCTACAAATAATTTCTTAAATTGATAAAGCCAAATTAGCAATCCACGTTCAATACAGAGATAAATAAGAAAGAGCTGGGGCCAACTCGTGGTGAGGTGGTTTAATTCACATGCTCCACTTCAGTGGCCTGGGGTTCACTGGTTCAGATCCCAGGTGCGGACCTACACATCACTCATCAAGCCATGCTGTGGCAGCATCCCACATACAAATAGAGGAAGACTGCCACAGATGTTAGCTCACCAAAAAAAAAAAGAAAGAAAGAAAGAAAGAAACAATAGCTAGAGGAGTTCTGGAGGACTATTAGTATCTCATGTTTTACACACACATAAATATCTTTTTAAAAAAATATATATAAAATATCTTTTTTCAATATGTGACCAAGGAACGCACTATGAAATCAATTAATGTCATTGGTCTTTTAAAAGAATGAAATAGAATAGAATGGAACACAATAGAAAGTATTAGCTTGTATAGCACACAGTAAGGATATATTATAAAACTTTTATTCAGCTATGAAATGACACATATTTATAGATAAATAAGATATATAAAAATGTGTGCATTAGTTTCAATATAAACATATTTCTTACTGAGGGCTTTCGTCAAAAACATTTGAAAGCTACTGATCTCACATGCCCATCTTATACAGTAGATCTAACATGGAAATCCCTGGATGGGATAAACCATGTCTTCTTTCTATCTGATCTCTTGGTTTCTAGCCAAATACTTATACCTGATAAGCTTGAAACAAATGTTTGCTGTTGAAGGGGCACCTCCCCCCCCGAATAACTGTGCTTCTCTCAACAAGTGAAAAAACCTCTAAGTCTTAGTTTCTTCATCTCTAAAATGAGATTACCATTACCTGCCCCACGGGCTGAGTGCAGAAATTAAGTGAGATAATATTTGTAGAGGGTTAAGCAAATGTTTGGCAAATAGTAAGTACTAATAAATATTAGTGCCACCATCATTGTTCATCGATTATTATGCTGCCTCAGAATTTACGACCTTTATTTGAAACGTTATTGGAACAGAGGTGTGACCTTTCACCTCCCTGGGCCTTAGTGTGGGCTGCTTTAAAATGGATGCATTTGTGTCCTCAGTCTGCTCTGGCTCTAAAGTACAAAGAGGAGAAATTTGCTGTCATAAGCTACGTAGTGACTGCTCTCCTTACTTTTGCATCCCCCCCCCCCACATTCTTATTCCAGTAACTGGATTTATTTAAGTTCCCTTCCTATCCAATTTCTTTTTAAAGGTATTGTGACAACTTAAAGTTCAAACAGGTTTAAATTTATTAATTTTTTTTTTTGCTAGTTAACAAAGGATATCAGTGTTTCCTTGGAACACTTGTGTATAAGGAATTATTAAAATCACAATAAGTATCAGATACTTCTTAATGCAACATGTTTTATTTTAAAACCAAATGATTGTTTGTGAATGCATGCTTTTCACTGGGAAAACGCATCAAAAATCAAACCGAGGGTAGACTGTGTTTTCACATCGTCTGTTTGTTTTTCATAAAATACGCATAACTTCTTTAGGTAAATATACCTTCCAAAAAAGGCAACTTTGTAGCCCCAGCTAATTATGCATGTCCCAGATGTATTGCTTGGAATTTAAATAAATATGTAAAGCACAAGAATATGTATTTGCTTTGGATGATACTGATTCCCTCGGCTGGCTCCTCCTTTGAGCTAAAATCAACAGTCCCATGCACCAGTGTCCCCTCAGTGCCCCAGCTGCCAGAAGTGGCCTTGTCGTGTATTGTGTGAAGAAACGTGATTTCTTTGGGAGAGAGATGCTTAGAAATATGATACAAACACCAGGAATAGCAAATTAGTACGGTTCTTCCGAACCCCTAACTTACAAAGGCTGAATTCATTTCCCCTAAGCCAGTTTCCAGACTGAAAAGGCTACTCATTAAAATCTAATATTTAAACGTCTGCCAAGAAGAATTTAGGATTATCAGTCAACAGGAATTCAATCTGCTGATATTCAGATAAAAGCACCTTTTCTTTGGTCTGAATCATTTTTGTGAGGTAGCAGGTGGGGGAAGGTGGGAAATGAATGAAGCTCATTTTGAGAAGGAGCCCAGAATATTCACCAAACTTCCCAAGGAATCGAAGGCACAAAAACGGTTAAGACCTTCTATCCAAAAGAAATTCTTAGAATGTGTTCCAGGAGACCATACGACAATGTTCATAGCCTTGATTTTTAACAGCAAAAAACTACAACCAACCTAAAAGTCTGTTAAAAGAAGAATGGATGAATGAATTTGGACTATTCATAGAATGAAATCCTTTATAACAGTAAAGCAGATGAACAACAGTTACACATGTGAATTAATCTCAAATACAATGCTGAGCAAGAGAAGAACGTCACTTGGACGCATATTCAATACAATTCCATTTTTATAAATTCCTCAAACATGCAAAACTAAAAAATATATTTTTATGTATCCAAGTATTTGCATTACATCACAAGGCAAAGCAAAGACTTGTTAGCCATCCAATGCAGCATCAACAGTTTGCTCTGGGAGGAGGAAGGAGCACACAGGCGGCTTTTAAAGGTATAGGTACTAGGGTATCAGTAGTGTTATGTTTTTTAAACTGACTGGTGAGTATCTTTGTGTTCACTGTATTATTATTCTTCATACCTTGTGGATATCATTATTGTTTATTCAATATTTAATATACAATTAATTTTTTTTTAAATATAATAATTTTTTGGCTGGGTTCGTTAACCCTGGCCCATCATTGATCACTCTCTCATCTGACTACGTCAGTCTGTTCCAATCATGCAAAGAACTAGTGATAGCTAATGTCACTTAACATTAGGAAATAACCTGAAAATCAAGAAAAAAGTCAAACTAAGTAAGATGTTTCTTAGTTTAATAATAAGAGGAAAAAAGATGAAAATAAAACATATATAAACTACTATATGAAATTAACATTTATTGATTTTGTACTGTGCGCTAAGTAAAATTACTATAATGCTGTTAATATTCACAGAATATTGGGGAAAGACGCAATCAGCGGACATCAGGCCCTGGATAACTCAGGTGCCCCCCCTTCACCCTCCGCCTGTTGCCCAAAGATGGTCCTGCTTCTAATACCAGCCTGCTTTCAAGCAGGAAGACTGCTGCCCAGCAAAACATTTCACTGGAAAAAAGATATCCATTCATTTAAAACTACTTACTGAATGCCTTTCCAATATGTTACTCAAATTTGAGAAATAATATATTTTTTTTATAGCATACTAAAACGTGTTGGTCTTTGAGTGTGGGGATTATGGGCAATTTTACAACGATGACTATATATTGCTTTATGGTAAGAAACAAAACTTAATAAACTAAAAAAAAAATCCTCATGAAACAATGACCAAAAATCCCTTCCTTGCCTAAGCTCACTATAAAGATCTGTTTTTTCACTTTACTAAGTGACATATGGTCTCAGAAAACAGATTTAAAAGGATAACTTTGAAATCTGTAGGAACTGAGTAATGGATATTGCTAGGAAATGGAACTACCTGAAAAACATTTTAACTGCAAATAAAATAAAAAGATCCATTTGCTCTGAACTTCTTTGACATAAGAAAGGTAAACAAACCCTGAAAAGAAGACAACTCATTTTTATGGGAGGGGATAAAAGTCGGGGGGGGCAAAGAAATAATAGAGGGATTGAAACCTACAAAATAGATCTTTTCTTGCTGTAGAAGGGTCTAAAGTCATTGGTTAGAGACAGAATATGGAGAAAAGCAGAGAATAGAGTTGGATGTACAAAAAGAAGGTACATGCTTAATTAATTTAATTAACATCTTAGAAAAAGTAGCTACGAAGTGACAAGTGTGAAAGCCCAGACAGAAACAACTTGGACATCCATAAGGTTTGAGATACAATATCATATAAGGATTCATAAATACAATTACTGCTGCTGTTGAAATGCTAGCACACTAAGAACTCTATGTTAAAAGTAGAGAATAGAAGGATGTTGATTTGGCACGAATTGCAGACAGAAACACATCTACATTAGATTTGCCTATTTTGGCATATCTATACCTGTAAAAATATAAATATTCATATAAGTGAACTGAGATCTACATAAAGAAGAGAGTTTGCAATTAAAAAGAACGGTAAATGATTTCTTTTTGAGACTAAAATTAAAAAGATGTTGAGGCTCAAAAGAAAACTAGCATAAGACATATAAATCAATGGAAGAGAACACCATTTAGAAATAGATCCACATATATAGTAAATTGATTTTTGACAAAGACATTAAAGTCATTCAAGGGCAGAAAGGACAGTTTTCCCAATAAATGGTGCTGGAACAACAGGGTGTTCACATGGAAAAATCATGAGCCTCAATCAGTATCTCACACCACACACAAATTAACTGCAAATAAATCAGAGATCCAAAGAAAAGCTAAAGCCAGAACATTTCTGAAAGAAAATACAGGAAAAAACACCTCTCACAACCTAGGGATAGGCAAAGATTTATTAGGATACAAAAAAGTAACCGTAAAGAAAAAAATGATAAACTGAATTTCATTAAAATTGAAACTGCTGCCATTAAAACACGTGATTAAGAAAATGAAAAGGCAATGCAGAGACTAGGAGAAAATATTTCCAATACATCTATCTGACAAAGGACTTGTGTCCAGAATATATAAAGAACTCTTATAACTCAATAATAAGTCAACCCAATAAAAAATAAGTGGACATGAGATTTGAACTTCACAAAAGAAAACATGAATGGCCAAGAAATCCATGAAAAGATACTCAATGCTAGTCCTCAGCAGGTAAATGGAAATTATGGTCACCATGAGACACCACCTTTATACCCACTGGAACAGCTAAAGGTAAAAAGACCGACAATACTAAGTGATGGTGAGGATGTGAGGCTAATGGAACTCTCATACTAATCAGAATGCAGAATGGTATAATCACTTTGGAAAACAGCTTGGCAGTTTCTCATAAAGTTAAATATGCATTTTCCATAAGATTCAGCAATTCTACTCCTGGGTGTCTACCCAAGGGAAATGAAAACATATGTCTACCCAAAGACTTATACATGAATGTTAATAGCAGCTTCATTCATAATAGCCCTAAACTGGACACAAACCAAATGTCCATCAGCAGGTGAATGGATAAACCAACTGTGGTATATTCATACAGTGGATTACTAAGCAGCAAAAATGGAACAAATTACTAATACATTGAACAATATGGATAAATTTAAAAAACATATGGTGTGTAAAACAAGGAGATAACAAAGAGTACATACTTAGATTCATTTATGTGAAATTCTAGAAAAGGGAAACATAATTTACAGTGAGAGAGAGCAGATCAGAGGTTGCCTAGAGCAGGGAGGGAGGGGAACTGACTACAGAGGGGCGTGAGGGAATTTTTTGGGGGTGAAGGTCATGTTCTCTATGCTGGTTATGGTGGTTCTTATCTGGGTGTACACATATGTCAAAACTCATCAAACTCCACACTTTACATGCGTGTATTTTACTATATGCAAGTTCCATCTTAATGTTCTTTCTTTTAAATTGCTTTTGTGGGTTGGAGGGCTCATCTTTGTATGTCAAGTAGCAGTGTGCAGCACATCGGAGAGATCTGACAAATATCTGCTGAGCTTTTGAACCTGTCTAGAAAGGGAATTCTTAAAAATATATAAGGACTCCAGTCGAGCCTAGAGAAGGTGCCAGCAAACTAGAGCCTGCAGGACAATTCTGGCCTGCCACCTGTATGGCTTGTAAGCTAGGAATGGTTTTTACATATTTAAATGATTGAAAAAAAATCAAAGGCAGAATAGTATCTTGTGACATGAACGTTACAGGAAATTCAGTTTCCAGTGTCCATAAGTAAAGTTTTGCTGGGACACAGCATGCTCATCTATGGACATGTTGTTGATGGCTGCCTTTGTGCTGTCATGGCAGAGCTGAGTACGTGGGACAGAGACCACAGGGCCTGCAGCCTAAAATGTTGCCTATCTGGCTCTTTCAAGAAAAAGTTTGGTGATCCCTGCCCTAGAGTACAGGGCCTCTTCCTGTCATCCTCCACCAACAAATAATGAAATTACCAGGTTAAGTTCTCCATCTTTTTACTTATCCTGTGATGGAGTAGACAGAACAAAGGCTTTGGAGTAACATAAATCTAAAGTTCAAATTTTATCAACCACTTAACTGCCTCTATTACTTTGGGCAAACTTTGTAAGCTTTCAGTTTCTTGTATTTGTCACTTGGAAACAGGGAAGACTGTACATATCTCAGAGGACTGCTAAAAGGAGTAAACGAAATAATGTAAATAAAATACATATTGTCTGGCAGTTAATAGACATAAGTATGAGTTCATGTTCTCCTTCTGAATGAACTATTCAAGAACCGTGGCTGTAAAATGGCTGGGCAGGCAGGAGGGCCAGAATGAGCCTGATCACCCATCAAAAAATTTTTGAATTAGAAGGCATAAGCTGTTGTTCCCTACTTTGTCTCAGTTCTATTCTGGCAGAAGTTATCAAACTTCATTTACATTTATTTTTTTTAGCTGTCAATGCCCAGTTCTGTACTTAATATAAATGTAATCATACATTATATGCTCTTTTTGTGTCTGGCTTCTTTTGCTTGACCCTATGTTTGTGAGATTCACAATATTGTTGTGAATATATTGTTGCATAAAGTTGTAGGTCATTCCTTATCCTTGCTGTATAGTATTTCATCATGAATGTTATTTGCTTTTTTTTGGGGGGGGGGGTGAGGAAGATTCACCCTGAGCTAACATCCATGCCCGTCTTCCTCTACTGTGTATGTGGATGCCTCCACAGCACAGCTGATGAGTGGAGTAGGTCTGTGCCCAGGATCTGAACCCGTGACCCTGGGCCTCTGAAGCACAGTGTGTGGAACCTTAACCACTTGGTCAAGGGGCTGGCCCCTATTTACTTTTAAGAATAACTTTAAAGTTTAGCATTCTGTTTAAGTGACTGAGATGTTCAAAAAATCTACATTGTTAAGTTCACGTGTTCTGCTTCGGTGGCCCAGGGTTTTGCCGGTTCGGATCCTGGGCGCGGACATGGCACCACTCATCAAGCCATGCTGAGGTAGCATCCCACATGCCACAACTGGAAGGACCCACAATTAAAAGTACACAGCTATGTACTGGGGGCTTTGGGAGAAAAAGGAAAAATAAAATCTTTAAAAAAAAGAAAAAAGCATCATCTTTAAATTGTTTTATGTGTATGTTTCACCTCTCCAATAGATCTGCTATTTCTTTTAGATGAGGAATCTTGTCAACTATCTGCCCTATTACCCAAACAAAGTACACTCAATATATCTTGAATCCAATTTAACGAATATTTATTTATACCCAACATAGAAAACACTGTGATAAGCTTTCTGGAGCATTCAGAGAAAAATAAGACATAGTTATTGCTTCCAATGAGATCAGAATCTCAATGAAGAAACATAACTGAAATGCCTAAAATAATCCAAGAATAATATAAAGCTGAATATTCATTTTATAAATATTGACTGTAGCAGGCAGGGGCTGGATGCCGAGTCTATTATGATGAATAAAACATAATCCCTGAATGAGCTTGAACTAGCAACATCCTCTGGAAAGAAAACGGAAGGGACCTTAGCAGAGCTGAACAGCAACACCGTTAGAGAACCTGAACTGAGCTTCTCCAGAGCAGAGGAGTCATGGGAGTTGACTGTTAACGCAAGATACTCAAAACAAAGAGATGACCACACAAAGCAGGCAGCTTCCACCCCAGATCATCAAAACAACAGTAGTAGTCACAGATGATAGAATGGTTTGGGACTTTCTTTAGGCAAACCGAAACCATTGCCAACACTTCATGTTACGCCTGAATGAACATTACAGGTGAAGTAAACAATCTATATCTAAGCTAAAAGAAAAGGCAGCCTGGCCAGAATCACTCGGACTGGTTTTCTTGGTCAGGCCTGAAGAATCTTAGGTTATGGTAGAAAAGGGTATTCCAGCCCCTTCTTATAATACTTCTAATTATTCCTGTTTATCTCACGGTCATTTAATGTTTTTTGTCCAGTGTCTCTTATGCTTTGACACAGCCACTGTCCCAGCAGATGTTTCAATAAATGATTTAAGGACAAACATACATGAAATTATGCTGATTCACTCAAACTGAAAGTCAGATCTTCGCAAATAAAATCTATCTTCAAGAAGAATCAGCAACAGAGGGGAAGGTCTGGACAATCCTTAATGCTATCCTGCAGCTTCGAGTGAAGAACTGGGGACCGAGAACGTAAAAAGTTCCCACACTCCTAGCAAAAGACTCTTCTTCAGCTGTGCTAACAAGAAGCCACCAGAACTAGTTTAAATTCAATCAATAAACAACTTGCCTTATTGAGTATGTCTTAGAAGCCAGCCAATCAATGAGAGTCCCTGCTTCTGAAGTAGCCTATCAGCAACAAATCCGGTTCAGTAAATACACCTCTGAGGACCAACTAAACAACAGTACTTATCGCCAGGTACCCATACTTCCACAGACGACATCAGCCTTCTCAGCCTTCGAGCATCTGCCCAGCCCTGAACTCTGCACTTGCCTAAATCCTGACATAAGACCTGCAGTTTCTCTGCTTGGAGAGATTCCATCTGCTCCCAGCTTAGCTCCTTTATAAGAGTGAGCAGTACATTCAACTCGGTCTTTTTATTTCAGATGCTGAAGGATGGTCTCATCATCCTTTGACATCCTTTAAACGCCCCTTTTAATAAATGCAAAATCTTTAGGGACTTTTTGCTTTAATATACTTCCCTAGATGATACAAACATAACACTTTAGTTTTGTTATGCAGAACTAACACTGACATTTAGCTTTAAAATAAAAAAGTGGTATGGCACTAAATATTTATTTTAAAAAAATAGCTAAAGATTTTAAATTATAGAATGATTCATTTTGGGTGAATATTCTAGGGTCACAACCAAGATTTTATTCTCGCAAATTCCTTGAGTAGTGGTTTCTATGCTTTTCAATTAGTTCTCTCACATAGCTATGCTATAAGACTTTCTTGTAGGTGATGTGAAAATTCCTCTAAGTCACGTCTGCAGTCTCAGCAGGATTCAGAGCACAGGCGGTAACGTCCTCGCCAGAACACCAGAAAAAGATGGCTCAGCTTCTCTGGTCCTACCTTCATCTTCATCAGGCTTGACAACACTGAGAAGAGCTCCCTGTCTCAATGCCTTGCTACGCGGGGATCCAGCAGGCTGTGCCTCCACTGAGGCAGGCAGTCATTTCATCTTCTGTGCATTACTGGCCTGGAGCCCAAGCATACCCAGCTAGAGAATTAATCATAAATATGGGTTTAGGAAAGTGTCTCAATTTTAAGACCCTACAACCTAAGCTATAATAGCGTAATACACTATTGTATCACAAAAATGCAATCACAAGGCTAAAAAGGAATCTCAAAAATTCACCTGTTTCAACTTCCTACCTTAAGGTAACCATATTAATCAACTCCCAGAGATAAAGCAGATGTCTTACAGCTAGGAAAAAATTCCTGGAACTGCAGATCCTCCCCTCACATTTCCCTTAGCATTCTCTTCACACGTTCCCCTCAACCCAAGCTGACAGACGGAAAGCAATTAAGAGACAGAGGCAGAAGGGCCGCACAGAATGAATAAAGCCATCTTTCCTTTCCAGTTGGAATCTGGGGGATTTAAATCCTGAGGAGCAAGAAGAGAGTGTGAGTGAGGTCAGGCAACCAGTCAAAAGCCCCTGGTTGCTTAGCTCTTTCCTTTGAGATGCCATCTGGGAATAGGATTTGAGTTACCATCGTAATAAAAAAGACATCACCACACCATTTAATGAAGGCCTACTGTGTGCTAGGTATTTAAATATCATAGCCACTGTGCAAAGGGGAATCGTTATCCTCATTTTACAAGCAAGAACAATAAGACCCCAAGGGATTAAGTAACTTGCCCAAGGCTAAGCCAATTAACTTGTCCAGCTATTGGGTGGTTATCCTGGGATTCCAGTTACAGCCATGTTGCCGCCATATGCCTTCATTCTTCCTTATTTAGAAGAATGACCCAAGGAATGAGTGGGGTATCAGAATCATGATAGGGATTCTTAATGCTAGATTCCAGAGGTTCTGATCCCCTCACTGACACCCTCCCAGACTCATTGCGCAGTAATCCACAAATACTGATGATGATGATATTAAAATAAGACAACAATAGTGCCTCATGCGCATTATCTCATTTCATCCTTGTACCAACCCATGAGGTAGGTCTACTCTTAGCCTCTCTTTATAGATGAGAAAACAGAGTCTCTGAGAGGTTACCTTGCCTAAACTGACACAGGTAGTAAGTGGTGGGAACCAGAGCACAGGCCCTTACATACCATCCCATGGTGCATCAGAGGAATGTCTCAGATCTCTCAAGTTTGTTAGGAGTGGGAAAAATGTTGAAAATCATCATTCTAGAGAATAAACTAAACTCTTTAGTCTGGTCTTCAAGATCTTTCATGATCTTGCCACAACCTGTAATTTTCAAGCTTATTTTCCATCCCTTCCTTTCATAAGCCCTATGCTTCAGAAATTTTCCTACTCTTGTCTGTAAATACCCTGAGTTTTCTCATTTACCTAATGCTACCCCCTTTTGTTGAAAGGACATTCTCAATGTTTCATTTCCACAGCAAAATTTTATCCATTCTCAAACTTCCCTCCCCAGATAGGAAGAAACCTCTCCCACTGCTGAAGTTCCGTGGCACTTCGCCCCTCTCTCAGGACACTGAGGACACATTTATCCTTGACTGGATTCCTACCTGACTTCAGTAGGCAGAGGTTCTGTGTAAACCCCGTGGAATGAATGCCCTTCCGAGGCAAAACTCCTGGCTGGGAGAAATGTGCAGATGTAATGAAGCCAGAGAGAACAGACAGCTTTAAGCCTTCAGAAATTGCCATCCTAAAATGTACAACCCTCAGGAAGAGCAAACAAAAAAGTATTGAAATTATTCTTGTAATAGTGATTAGGAGTGTAGACTGGAGCCAGATGCAAACTCGCTGCACGGACCTGGACAAGCCACTCAGCTGCTCTCCACGTCAACTGCCTCATCTGTAAATGGGAGCTAACAGCATCACCTACCTCCCTGGGCTGTGGTGGGTGCGCAGTGCATTCATATATGTAAAGGGCCTAGCACAGTGCATGGCTCATAATAAACGCTACATAAATAGTAGCTATTATCATTTCTGAAACTCTTATATAACTGAAAGAGTGGCTCAGATCACCAAACCTCAAGAAGGGAACTGTCAGAGAAGGAAAATTTTCAGAGTGAACAACTTAGGCGACAAGGAGATGAACCGGCTCATATGAGAGGGCCAGCACTCTTCCTCTCAGAAGCCACAGATCAAGAGAAGAGGCAACTGAACGCTATAAAATAACAAGTTAAATTATGGAAGAAAGAGTGAATACAGACTTCTAGAGAAAACACAGAGATGTTAGAACCACAGGGTGTACCTGGGAACCCGAAGGAGACTGTTTTAGGCCAAACAAATTTAAAAATAGATAGCTTCTAACTTAAAAATAGACCAATCCAAGGGGCTGGCTTGGTGGCGTACTGTAAGTTCATGCACTCTGCTTTGGTGGTCCCAGGTTTGAGAGTTCGCATCCTGGGCGTGGACCTGCGCACCGGTCATCAAGCCATGCTGTGGTGGCATCGCACATACAAAATAGAGGAAGACTGGCACAGATGTTAGCTCAAGGACAGTCTTCCTCAAACAAAGGGAGGAAGATTGGCAACAGATGTTAGCTCAGGTCTTCCTCACCAAAAAAAAAAAAAAAAAAAAAGAATCCAAAATTAGCTCTTTAGACTCAGAATATGATTTTTCACGAAAACAACATTTTATGTATTGCCTGAGTTCTCTGGCTAATCCATAGAAGCCAATTTAACTTAATTATTACTTTGGTAATAATTATAGATTTTCATATTAATAGACTGTTTTAGTTACCAGATTGCTATTAGCATATACTTTACTAATTATGTACAATAATGCTTTGTAACAAATCATCCTTACTGTAGGAGTGGGAATTCACAACATCAAACATCATGAATGCAGGAGGGGATTTGATAGACAGCTAGAGTCACTATACTTCCTGGTTTGCCCAGAATAGTAATGGTTTATGCTTGTCACTCTGATTATAATTATCAACAGCTCCCTTTCACTCTCAAATGTCCTGGTTTGGAGTATGGTTATATGGTCACCTTAGTGTTAATATCTTCACCCTAACACTACAAGTGAGGAAGCTAAGCCACAGAGCAGTGCTGTGACTTAGCCAAGGTTATGGAGTTAGGAAGGGACCAGAATTAGAACCCAGAAATAGATTTTCCTAGTCCAGGAGTCTTCCTGTTATACGGCATGGACTCATCAGTAGCAAGATAATGGTGATGACTGTGACGGCCAGGATTTGGGGCACCAGCAGTACACGAGAGAGAAAGTCCATAAGCAAAGCTCGCCCCATCCCAGAGAGACTTCACAGGGTCAGCCGCTGAAGGCTGAGGGATTTAGGGGATCTTTGCTTGTGTACCTTAAGCCTGGCCTGTTTCTCTTTTCACTACACCCACTTGCGGCTTCTTGTCATACAGGAAAGATTGTGGGGGAAGTAAGGAATTTAGTTTTGAACATGTTAAGTTTGAGATGTCTTTTCAACATTTAACTGGAGACGGAGAATAGGAGTCTAGTCTGGAGACATCAGTTTGGGAGTCAGCAAGGAAAGGGTGGTATCTTGTAGCTTACGGCACTCATCAGAAGAGCAAGAAAAGAGGTCTGCAGTAAGCAAAAGATGGTGAATGATGACATGGAAAAGGCCTCAGGGCACTGAACAACCAGCTCCAATGATGAGAGGAAGAAAAAAATGATGCCTATGACAATAATGATGACAAACTGCGGCTACTACCATTATTGGAAACTATGTTCCAGGAACTCTACCAAGTACTTTATTAGCTTAGACCTCATTACCATCCTCTGAAGGGGAGGGAAAAAACAAGGCCAGAGAGGTTATGAAACTTGACTAAGTCACAAAATAAGTAGCAGAGCAGAAATTCAGGTCGGACTCTCAAGAGCTCTGCTCTTTCAATGTTCTGTGTGTTGGGATCTTATCTTCCCTCTTCTTTCTTTTGTCCTTTGTAATGCATGTGACAACAGTCTGGCTTACAAATATTTTTCTTCTGTGGAAACATTTATTTTTATAGTTAGAATAATGACACTGAATCGTGTGAATGTGACTTCAGAACTTAGACACTGTCAGGCTTCTTTTAGTCAGTGTGCAGGCCGTACGTCTGCCCCGAGCCCGTTCTACTAGAAGAGAAGTGGAAGATGTCTGCTCTTCATTTGTACTGTTTGTGGGGTAGTCACGTTCATACTGCAAACACAGGTTTCAAAAGGACCATCAACTATTATTTTTAGAACAGAAACATTTAGGAAATTCACTAACCAACATCCTGATTACAAACTTTCTTATGAGGCGCATACATTTGCTTGTTTAAGGTGGGCTTGAGATTTGCTGAGAACAGTTTTTCTTGAGAATACGAACCTGTTAGGAAATGTAAGATGGAGCAATCTGCACGGAAGTATAAAATTGGAAACCAAATATTGCCTACTGAAAGGCAGTAATAAAAACTGATGAGACTCCTGTTTTTAAAATTATATTAAGAAGCATTACTATTTTGCTAAGAACCGTTTCATATTTATTGATATTAATTCAAATTTCTCACCAGCGATAACATATACTCTGATCCTTCTCTCCAAAAAAAAAAAAAAAAAAAAAAAAATCCATTAAAGCACTTGTAAAAACTGAAAGCCAGGGGCTGGCCCGGTTGCATAGTGGTTAAGTTTGTGTACTCCACTTTGGTGGCCCAGGGTTTGCAGGTTTGGATCTCAGGCGCAGACCTATGTACTGCTCGTCAAGCCATGCTGTGGTGGCATACAAAATACACAGAAAATAGAGGAAGACTGGCATGGATGTTAGATCAAGGACAACCTTCCTCACCAAAAAAAAAAAAACGGAAAAAAAGAATGAAAGCCGGGCTTAGGCACAAAATTTGCTTCTGAAGTTCCAGAGGAAGAAGACTATTGTTATAAGGAGTAAGTCTTAGGCTCCTCTCTAGTTGTTTCACGCATTTAAGTCTAACCTCTCAAAACTAAGAGAAGATGCTAAAGAGCAGGGACGATGGCTTCTATTTCTTTTGTACAGTGACTAGCACAGTACTTGGAAGACTATATATACTATGTAATTGCTAAAATCCTGGTCTTTACAGTTCTCAACTTTACATATTGAGAATTTGTTGCCATTCCACCATTTAAAGGAAACATCTTGTCTCTCCCACCAGAAAACACAGATACAGCCAGGAACAAAGGTTTTCTACAACCAACTCTCACAATGAATTTCTCCTGGAATTTGGTGCTGCAAGAATTTTGGTTGAGTTCTTAATGACCTGATTTTCTGTATGACACAGTCAGTGCCTAAAATAGGGAATTAAAAACTGCATTTAGAAATGGTTTTGATTCATTGCATACCAATTGTATTAACAAACACGTTGTTGGAATTCAATAGGCATCCAGGGCTAGAAAATTCTCATTTTTCTTCCCCAGTGAAATATTTTATAGAAGAAAAAATATTAATATATTCCATAAATACCTATCTTTTTGCCTCTTGTAATGGTATGTCATCCAAGCTTTATGCTTTTGTTTTTTTGCAGACAAAGAAAGCACATTTTGGATTTCAAACATAAAGGGGAACTAGTAGAGGCTTTAAATTAAATTAGGGAAATAAACCATGACGTACTGCTCTTCCTTCTTTGCTCAAGAGATTGCCAGTCAGCTTATTTGATGGATAGTTACCTTTGTACCTTCTCAGGCTTTGTATGCTGGCAAGATACCACGTCCTTGAAAAAGATGGGAGAGAATAAGCAAACATGAATTAGGGATGGAAAGCCCTGAAGAAGATATTAAGATTCCCTTTGTACATCTTCGAAGGAAGGCCAACAAGGTCCATCACAGCCTGGAATTCCATATTACGCTTTTGATTTCACAAATTAACAGGCTTTGAGCAGTCAATGGAGCATGTGAATCAGTAAGACGTGAAGTTTGTCAGAGGAAACGACTGCTTAGAAAGAATCCAAGCGTCTCTAAGTTTGTAGAAGAAAGTACACTCTGGTTCTATGAAATCAAAGTTGTGGGTTTAATGGGCTAATGTGACATAGATGAAAAATTGTGTTCTAAAGCCAGCAACTGTACCCTTAGCTACAGCTAGCAGTTTCATAAATGCTGACTGATGGCACAAAAGGTATAATGGGTAATACAGGATGGTTAGCTCGGTGCCAATCCATCCTTACTGTTGAAAACAAGCTCAAAATGCAATATGACTGACGGTATACCAAATATGAATGCCTTTTGCACGTTACTCTGGCCTTGACATGTTCCAACTGCTCTGACTGCTCCTGGGCACTGGGCAAGAAGATGAGTAAGAATACAGTCCATCACATCTACTGAATGGTTCAGTGGCCTTAAAAACACATTTTACATGTCACATAAAAACATGTCACATGGGGCCAGCCCCGTGGCAGAGTGGTTAAGTTTGCGCACTCTGATTCAGCGGCCCAGGGTTCAGATCCTGGGTGCAGACGTGGCACTGCTCATTAGGCCATGATGAGGCGGTGTCCCACATACCACAACTAGAAGGACCCACAACTAAAATATACAACTATGTGCTGGGGGGATTTGGGGAGGGAAAAAAAAAAAGCAGGGAAAAAAAAGAAGAAGATTGGCAACAGTTGTTAGCTCAGGTGCCAATCTTTAAAAAAAGAAAAAGTCACATAAAAACACATTTGTTAGGCTCCCTCTAATTGCAAGACACATCATAAATACCTAAACAATGTACTTTGTAAATGTAAGTAGATATTTTAACTTAAAAAATAGTTTCAAAAACTGGAGTTAGTGTGCACCAAGGGCAAAATAAGGCACAAACTTGACCATTCCAAGACCCGAACAATTTCAAATTCAGGTTAACTTTTTCTTTTTCACTTAAAGTAAGAAACAGTCAGCTACAGGACCAAGATTAGAAAGCTAACATGCTCTGAAGAAAACTCCTATGTTAACAACTGAAATAAAACCTTAATTTTAAAAGCTCCTTATTATGGAAAAATTCAAACGTCCACAGAGTAAACAGAACAGTATAAATTAACCCACATCATTCTCCTGCACCATCACTCAGCTTCATCAATTATCAGTTCAATTTTGCTTTATCTAGACCCCTACCTTGTGCTTTTTCTTGCTATCAAGTCACTATATCTCTAAACGTTTCAGTAAAACCTTACAATTCTGATTGAATGTTGATAGAATTTTGGGGGTTTTGTGTTTTATTTTTCATTGCCTTTAATTTTGAATACTTATGTCAGTGAAACAGTGGAAAACTGGTGTTTATTGAAAGCAAGGGGAAGAAAATTTAGATTTTTCCATTTTTCTGGAATTTCTGGGACCTAAATACAGTGGTAAACTTTTCTCCTCCTTTCACTGAAGGAGGGGACAGAGCTACCAAGATACAGTCACTCAATTTAACAAACAGTAATTGAGTGCTAGGGATGGGGCTAGGTAAAAATGAGTAAAACAAAGACTCTATCTAGAATGGGTGAGACAGACACATAAACAGATAATGTCAATGTAATGTGGAAAAGCTGGGATAATGGTATTCACAGGTTACTATGGGAACAGAGAATAAGGGCAAATTAGGTATTGAAGAAAGGCTTCCAGGAAGAGATGACATCTGAGTAAATGCAAAAATACTGCAAAGATTGTTACTATGTCATTATAATAAGCCCAATGTCAAGTCTCCTTCAAACAGATTTCCTTCCTTTAGGTGGTTGGTGAATTAGGGGGTAGAGGGGAAGATTCTTCAAAGAATATTAGTCTGGGAAGAGAGTGAAATACCAAGAATTAAAAAAACAACCACTATATCACACCTTGTGGGGAATACCAAAGGGAACAAGGCTTGGTCTCTACCCTCGAGGAGGTAGGAACCTAGATGGAGAGAAATTAAACATGCATTAGAAAACTTTACTATATGATATTTAATCAAAATACAGAGTGTAGGGATGGGAAGAATGGTGTGGACTGAAATATTTGAGTAAGAACTAGAACTCAAATCAAAATTCTGAATATAAATTTAACCCAGATCAAAAAAGGAAGCCATCAGGTAAAGAATAGGAAAAGGTGAGTCTTAAGTGGTCAAGGAGTCTTAGTCTTTAAAAAGTCTTTCTTGGGGGCTGGCCACATGGCATAGTGTTTAAGTTGGGTGCGTTCTACTTCGGTGGCCTGGGTTCGTGGGTTCGGATCCCAGGTGCAGACCTACCCACTCGTCAGCCATGCTGAGGCTGAGACCCATATACGAAACAGAGGAAGACTGGCACAGATGTTAGCTCAGGGTGAATCTTCCTCAGCAAAACGAAAAAGTATTTCTTCATTCTGTCCAACTTTGGGTTGATTGAGGCAGTAAGGGGAAGGTCAAGATCTTTTATCTAAACCTTGGTCTCCAAAGAGTTGTGTGAGTGTGTGTGCTTATGTGTGCATTGTCTATGTTAGTTTCAGAGCATGAAGATTTGATTTGAGAATTTACAATTTGATTCTAACTTATTCCACTGGAATAATGCACAATGTCAGATGCAAATACAAAGATCTAGTCTAGTAGATATGTGATTCTTGGGGAGAAAATAAAAACTAAAATCCATAAAAATAAAAGTCATAAAAGACACATAGGAAAATTCAATCAACACTATAAGATAATGAAAAAATATTTTCCAATCATCCTCAGAGATCAATGGCTCACCATTTACAAAATTTTATTTTATTTTTATTGTTTTATTTTTTGGTCAGGAAGATTTGCTCTGAGCTAACATCCGTTGCAAATCTTTCCTCTTTTTTTGTGTGTGCTTGAGGAAGATTAGCCCTGAGCTAACCTGTGCCAGTCTTCCTCTATTTTATACGTGGGTCGCTGCTACAGCATGGCTTGACAAGTGGTGTAGGTCCATGCCCCAGGATCCAAACCTGCGAGCCCGGGCCACTGAAGCAGAGTGTGCCAGACTGAACCACTACACCATGGGGCCGGCCCCTACAACTTTATTTTTAATAACAACAACAGTGTCAGCTCACACTTATGGAGCATCTACTACACAGCAAGCTTTATATAATTGACTCATTTAATCCTCAAAATGAGTTATGAGGTAGATACTGTTCCTCTCATTTTATAGAGGCGGTAACTGAGACACAGAGAGATCTATCTAAAAGATATTTTAATTTTCCTCCACTCCAGTTTTTCAAACTTCCCTTGTCAGAATTTAGGTCAGAGGTTAAAAAAAGACATGTAGGTATATTGCAAGTATAGGTTGAAATCTAATATTTTTATGAATTCAGAAAAAATACTTACATCCTTCATTGACTTAAATAAAATAATGTGTGATAGTATGTTGGCACAGAACCATAAACATAAAGGTTAAATCAACCCATGAGGCTAAGACATAGAGCTGCAATAGAAACATGCTCTAAAAATGGCATGTTTATCAAAAGACCAAAGAATAGTCTCTGAATATTTCCCATGGGATTGAGAAATGCATCTTTTTCATAAAACTTAGACACACAGAGAACATAAATTGTAATAAATGACCATATCATATACAGCAATAAAGTTGGCCAGTAGTAAAAAATCATTTGAGATAACTTTTGTCCCTACTGAACAGTAGAAATATATTACTCCCCAGGTAGAGTTAGTTGCTTTTTCTTCCAAGCCCTGAAAGCACTTTACACGTAGCTATCCCCAGCATTTATATTATATTACATTATAATATAATTAACTGTTCATGTAGTAGTCTTCCCTCCAGACTATGAATCCTTGAGGACAGCATCTAAATTTATTCATCCTGGGATTTGCAAAGGCTCAAAAAACTTACTCTTATGCACTCTTTCTCAGGCATCTATTAGATGGCGTTCATACAAAACAAGGTAACAAACAAGGAAGACAGGGAATCCAGGAAACAGGAAACCCAAAGGTTCTACTTATCAATCCATATTAAAAGTGGTCCTGAACTTATGGGTTTTAAGAAGATCAAATCCATACGAAGGCCTTCCATGGATTTTTGAAATATTAAATCATTTCATGTGCTTTTAGCTTTACACAGTTATACTTTTACAGCAGCACGAGGATAAAAGAGGCTTTGGGATTTTAACTCTTACCTGTAATACAGCAGCAAATAAGTATACTACTATGAAGATTACAGTTAAAGAAGTGTGACCGCTTTTCATCAAATGAATAGTGTAGAGGAAAATTAAATGTCCAGGAATCACTAAAAGCAGCAGAACTTGAGCAGACTTATTATTTACTCCTGTAATATAAAATGTAAAATTTGTCAAAGTCATATTTTGGTTAATAATAGGTCACAGTTATTAAAATTTGAGTTACTTTCTAGTTACTATACTACATAGCATCACATAAAATTCAACTGCTAAAAGTAAATTTCAGCTATTTATAATTCACCTAATTCTTTGAAACTCTCATTGTATGATATATGTTAATTAAGTGAAAGGTGGTTGATAAAAACTTGCTATGAAGAACATTGGTCAGACTTGACTATCATAAAAACAGAGAGAAGACAAAAGAAAAAACATAAAGTTTTAAAGTACTAGAATGTTTTAATTTTACTTTTCCTTTAGAGTTCTCTCACTGAGATTACAAGGCTGGGCATTCCTGATCCTCATTCAAAAGTTACTAATTACGTTTATTTTCATCAGAAAAAAAAGGTGACAAGAACTGTGAGGTTTAAAATTGTGATCTTAGGTTTTTGGCAATCACGTGCCTGGGTGACATAAATAACGGACTGTTCTTTGTAACTGAGGTTATCACTTTCCATCCTGTTTATTTGGGATCAAATGCCCATGTTCAGAAAGACCAAAAAGATTAATATAGGAAAGACAGTACCTCTGTCTCCCTAAATCACCGAGCTTTCTCATACGCATAAATTTCCTCCTTCCTGACTCATAAACAAGTCATCCCAGAGAAAGGAGTAAAAGAGAAAAATCATACAAAGTTCCTCAGCAACTGCAGAATTGATACAGATGACTTTTTGTTCACTGAGAGTTAGTGAACAAAATCTATTCTATTTAAAATCTATTTAGCTCTCAGAAATAGAAAAGTTGTGCAACACTCACAAACAAAATATGTATTCAACGAATGTGGCCTGCCTATATTCTTAGAGAGGACTAGTTCCTGAAATAAAATATGCAAAAATCCACGAGCACGCACCTGGGCCAAAAAAGGTTCTAAATGGGTAGTAACAAGCTTTGGGTTCATCAGGCAATTCTCCTGGAATGCTATGTAAATGGAGGTAGGTAGAAATCCTGCTAGCCTGAATGGCCACCAAATTACCACCGATCCCTGAAACATAAGGAGAAAGAAACAAAGCAGTTATCCTCATATTTTAAACAACCTGCATAAATTCAACCAAATGCAAGCCTCTCCCGTCAGATCCTGGGCTAAGAAAACAAAATAGAGTTCTTCTGAAATGTTGATCTATTTAATGTTGAGGTAGGGATTCCAAAGGCATAAAATTATTGTTATGAAAGACTCATTCATTAGTTTTCAAATCTGATTCACTGTCTGGTCTGAAAGCAGACTAGAGCAAGTAATTTTTAAAAATTACTATCACAACCAAGATATAAAACTAGGTAACAAGATGTTTCGCATTTATCACTTTAATGAGAGACTATGCTAAATTTATTCAAATAGACTTGGCTTGATACTTTTCTTCTCAGGTTATGAAAGAAATTGGTGTAAGGCACTGAAAAAGAAAACCCTCAAGAAAGTCATCTTTTAACCTAGATTATCCTCTCACATACTCCGAGGAAGAGGAGTTGAGCGAAGAGGTGAAATGAATTCCAAAGGGTGGTCTGCCCTTCTAGGTTGAGACAGACTATGGCAGGAAGAGGGAGTAGCCATAAAATCAAGTAGGAGGAAACAACTGAAAATTTCAAGTTCGTCCATGCTAAGTGGGGGCTAGCATAACCATTTAGAATACCTGGGAGCCCTAGACACAAGGGGAGTCCACATTCACTTGCCGGCTATTTTCGCAGGCCTCCACTGGGTGCTTGTGAGACAGACTGAGGTAGGGCAGAAGACTTGAGATAACCAACCTTGGTGGCACACAGGCAAGAAATCCCATCCATTTCTGAACCTTTCTCACATGTGAAGCAAAGATGCTTGGGGAGGTGGAGGAGACACTGTAACCATGGGACCTCTAGAACCAGTTCAACCTACCCCATTTTATCAACAGAGTAATGAAGAGTGGTTTTTCAGGAACTGAGAAATGACTCCTTGTCCAATTCAGGCCGATTGAGACCACCAACCCATCAGCTGGGCCTGCGCAAATGCCCAATAAGTGACCCTTTTGAAGTCAAGGGCTGAAAACTCCACCCTCAGATCATACTAACACCACCATTTTGTGAACATGTGTCCTATGAAGAGGCATGAAGTTTGATTACACTTGCACAGATCATCAATTACCTCACTTCTCCTTACCTCCAATCATCTGTCTCCACAGTTCAGACTCTGCCCTTCAACCCATGAATTTTACCCCAAGCCCTGGATCAAGGAGATGGATCTGAGAGCATATGCCTCTTGTCTCCTTGCAGATCAATCTAGCAATAAAACTGTTTCCTCTTCCCAAAAGCTGATGCCATAACAATTGGCTTTTTTTTTAATGCATGTCAAGTAGGAGAACCCCATTTTTATGTGGTAACAATACTCTAGCTATCTGGTCCCAGACAAATATCAATTGTCACTGGAGGAAAAACAGAAGCAGAAGCTGTCTGCTGCTGGAGTGGAAGAAAATCTTCTTGCTCAAGACTAATCTGGCAGAGTTTGACTGTCAATAGGGCAAGGGGAAGAAACATTGAGAAACCCCTACCTCTGAGGACCAAGTGCACAGGGACTGACTATGATTGAGGGTAGAGCAAGAGAATCCCAAACTCCATGCCATGCTTTGCATCAAGTAACAAGCATCAGCAGCCTACAGTGGGAAGAGGTGCAAGAACACAGAGAGTTAAGCCTTCCGGGCTGCAGGCATACAGCTCTCCAGGCTTCACACAAAGCATGAGGTAGCAGGAATCCATCGAAAAAGAGATTTGAGGGGCTGGCCCCGTGGCCGAGTGGTTAAGTTCGCGCGCTCTGCTGCAGGTGGCTCAGTGTTTCGTTGGTTCGAATCCTGGGTGCGGACATGGCACTGCTCATCAAACCACGCTGAGGCAGCGTCCCACATGCCACAACTAGAAGGACCCACAACGAAGAATATACAACTATGTACCGGGGGGCTTTGGGGAGAAAAAGGAAAAAATAAAATCTTTAAAACAAAAAGGAAAAGAGATTTGAAGCCAGTGGTGCATTGAAGGTAACTATAATAACCACAAAAAACAAACCCAGCTCAACTACTGACTAGACTGACTCAATCCTCCAAACTAACAACCTGACAGAAGAAAAAGCCTGCCTATTTTTAGGCATGAATAATATATATGTCAATCTCCAATGTTCTTTTATACACAAAGTCCAGCATTCGATAAAAGTTGATAAGACAGTAAAAAGCAATAAAGAAAACAGACTATTGTCAGAAGTTAAGAAGTCAACAGAAGCAGACTCAGAGATGACTCAGGTGTTGAAACTATCTGACAAGGATTTTAAAATACATGTGATTAACATGTTAAAGGTTCTGGTGGAAAAGATGTATAACACGCATTATTAAAAGATGGGGACATAAACAGGTTAAAAGTGTAAGTATGGAAAAAGGTATACCATATAAATACTAGTGAAAAGAAAGCTAGAGTGGCTATATCAATTTCAGAAAGAAAAAAACGATTTTATAACATAGAATACTACCAGGGATAAAGACAGACATTGAATAATGGTTGAAGAGGTCAAGTCACGAAAAAGACATAACAATCCTGGATATAAATGCACCTAAAAATAGATCTTCAAAATACATAAAGCAAAAACTGATAATCTAAAAAGAAAAACAGGCAAGTCTGTGTTTATACTGAGGTTTTACCACTCTTCTTTCATTAATTGATAGAATACATAGATTTAAAAAATCAAAACTATACAGAAGATTTGAACAATACTATTAATCAACTTGGTCTAAATGACACTTATAGAACACACTGCCCAACAACAGCAGAATATAAATTCTTTACAGATGAACACATGGAACATTCATGCAGATAGACATATTATTAGCCATAAAATAAGTCTCAATAAATTTGAAATGACTGGAACATATAAAGTACATTCTCTGGCCACAACAGAAAAGATAGATATCTGGGAATTCCCCAAAATATTTGGAAAGTAAACAATACACTTCTAAATAACCCACAGATCAAAAGAAGAAAGCACAAGGGAAACTGAAAAATATTTTGAATTTAATGAAAATGAAAACACAACATATTGAGAATCGTGGGAGGCACATAAAGCAGTACTTAGAAATCCACAGCATTAAATACTTAAATTAGAAAAGAAGAGTGATTTCATATCAGTGATCTAAGGTTCCCATCCCAAGAACCTAGAAAAAAAGAAAAAATTAAACTGAAAGAAAGCATAAAGAAGGAATATAACAGCACAAATCAATGAAATAAAAAACAAAAACAATAGAGAAAATAAATGAAACCAGAAGTTGATTCTTTGAATAGATCAAGAATAGAAGAGAGAAGACACAAATTCCAACATCAAGAATGAACGAGGAATCAGCATTACAGACTACGCAGGAATTAAAAGAATAATATGGTATATCATGAACAACTTTATGCCAGAAAATTTGATAGCTTAGATGAAGTGGAAAAATTCCTTGAAAAATACAAACTATGAAACTCACTTGACAAGAAACAGATAACATGAATAGCCCTATATCTATGAAGCAGTGGTTCTCCTCTGGGAGTGATTTTGCCACCAATTCTCCCCTCCCCTCAAAAAAGATTTGCCAATATCTAGAAACATTTTTGGCTGTCATAATTTGGAGGTTGCTACTGGCATCTAATAGGCAGAAGCCAGAGATGTTGCTAAACATCCTACAATGCACAGGAAGTCCCCCCATAATAAGAAATTATCTGGCCCCAAATGTCACTTGTGTGAAGATTGAGAAACTCTGTATTAAAGAAATTGAATTCATTGTTAAAAACTTGCTCACAAAAAAAACCCTCCAGGGCCTGATGCCTTCACCACTTGGAAACTGAGAGAATATGCCTCTAAATAACCTGTGAATTAAAGAAGAACTTGTAATAGAAACTAGAAAATATTTGTAATTGAATGGAAATTAATTACTACATACAAAAGCATGTGGGATGCAGATAAAGCAGTATGAAAAGGCACACTTCTAGACTTAAATGCATATATTAGAAAAGAAGGAAGGCTTATTGAGCTAAGCATCCATTTCAAGAAGTTGGAAAAGACAGAAAAATAAACACAAAGTAAAAGAAGGAAAACAATGAAAAGAGAATAAATTAAGAGGATCATAAAGCAAAATATTAGTTACTTGGAAAGAAAAAAAGAGTAGGTACAAACATTAGGAACCAAAACAAAGGGAGTCATAATTCCAATTATTGCCAACATTAAAAAAATAAGAATAGTATGAACAACTTTATGCCAATAACCTTGAAAATTTAAATAAATGGGAAAATATCCTAAAAATATATAACTTAAAGTTAACTCAAGAAGAAACAGAAAATTTAAATCATTCTATAATGATTAAAGAAACAGAATCTAAAGTTTAAAATCCTCCCCCGCAAATCACAAGGCCCACAAAAGCTGATTGCTTTGTTGTTCTTTTTTTTTGCCAAGTGAGTTCCACCAAATATTTAAATAAAATCAATGACAATCTTACATTACTTTACAGTAAAAAATAAGAGTAAGTATATCTAGCTCATATAATGAGGCTAGCATAACTCTGGGTTCAAAATCCAACAATGACAATACGAAAAGGGAAAATTATAGGCCGATCTTATGAATAAAAATAAATGTAAAAAAATTAAACAAACTATTAGCAAACCAAATCCAGAAAAGTATTAAATGTATAATACATTACAACCAAACTAGATTTATCCTAGAAATGCAAGGCTGATTTAATATTTGAAAATAAATTAATGCAATTCAACACATTAACAAATGAATGGTGGAAAAGTATGATTACATGAATAAATGCAGAAAAATTGATAAAATTCAACATTTTATCATTTATGATTATAAACTCTTGGCAGATCAGCAATTGAGGGAGATTTCTTTAACCAGATAAACACACATACACAATCACACATACATGAAAACTGACCTATGACAAAGGAGGTACTGCAGATCAGTAAAGAGTGCTATAGACTTTTCAATAAATAGGGCCAACATAATTGGTTATTAGTAAGTAGAAAACCCCATGAAATTGGACCCCTCTACTCATACCATACACAAAAATCAATTCCAGGTGGATTAAAGACATGACGTGAAAGGCAAAATTATTAAGCTTCAGAAGATAATATAGAATGGATGGGAAGGATTTTTTTTTAATGTAATAGAAAAACTGCAAATCATAAAGGAAAAGGTTAATAAATTTGACTAAAGTATAATTTAAAACTTCTGTTCATTAACATACACTATAGAGAAACTCAAAAGACAAGCCAGAGTGGAATAAGACTTTTGTAACAGAGAAGACTACCATCCAGAATATATAAAGAACTCCTATAAATCAACAGAAAAAAGGACAGAAGACTTGGATAGTTCACAAAAGACGTTAATCCAAATTGCTAGGAAACATTTGAAAAGGTGCTTAGCCTCACTGGTAATCAGGCAAATGCAAATAAAACACAATAAATATCATTACACATCCATTAGACTGACAAAAACTTTAGCCTGAATTGTAGGTAATGATGTGGAGCAATGAGAAGTCTTACACATAACTAGTAAGAGTGTAAATTGTTACAATCCTTTTGGAAAACACTTTGGCACCATGTAATAAATTTGTAGATGTGCATACCCTACAATCCTACAATTCCATTGCTAGATAAATACTCAAAGAAATGTCTGCACATGTGCACCAGGACACATACACAAATAATTGATGGCAACATTGTCCACAATAGCCCAAAAGTGGAAAACTGTAAATATTCCAAACTGTTATCAGTAGTAGAAGGGATAAATAAATTGTGGTATGGTAATAAAATGGAATATTCTATCACAATGAAAATGAATAACAATAACTAAACATAACAACATAGCTGATGCACTAATATAATCTTGAGCAAAATAAGCAAGTCACGTAAGAGTATGTACAACATACTTTTACTCAATAAAGTAAAAAAAATAAACTATAGTTTCAGGAATGCATTTGCCCATGTAGATGATAAAACTATCAAAAGGGCCAAAAAGATTACCTCTTAAGTGAGGATGGTAGTTAACTGAAGAAGAAGGAAGGAGTTTTGATTGAGGAAGGGAGCGAGAGGACTTCTAGATTGCTGGCTTGAAAACTGGCTACTCGGTAGTTTGCCTTATTAATTACGCTTTTAAACAATATATATTTGTGTTTTGCATTTATTCCACAATATTAAAAACGGAGAAATAAAACTGAGAAAAAATATATAACCTAGGTATTTGAAATAATAATGACTATTTATGAATCAGCTTGCCAAAATTTATATCTAACAGACAAGAATATTTTCAATGCATTGAAATATTGAAATGGAGAGACATAAGTCTCTCCACACCCATACATAGAAAAACATTTAAATATTTTCTATTCCTTTTAACATTAACAGCAACAACAATAAGCAAAATAAAAGGTAATATTAAAAATAAGCAGCAAGAGGGGCCGGCCCCTTGGCCTAGTGGTTAAGTTTGGTGCACTCTGCTTTGGTGGCCCAGGTTCAGTTCCCTGGTGTGGACCTACACCACTTGTTGGCAGTCATGCTGTGGTGGCGACCCACGTACAAAATAGAGGAAGACTGGCACAGATGTTAGCTCAGGGCAAATCTTCCTCAGCAAAAAAAAAAGTTAGCAAGAAACAGCATCTAAGGAAGATCTCTAAAACTCAAACCAAACATCTAAATGCCAAGTTAAAGTAGTCAAGACACTTAAAATCCCTATTGATTAATACAGATTAAGCCCCAAGATGAGTTAGTGCACCCTGCTCATTTAGGAGGCAGTTACTATATTATTTTTCATATGAGCCAATGACAGTGCAGTAGAGTGGAAAGAGCACTGGTCTTAGAGTCAGAAGTCCTCGTTTGAGCCTTAGCTCTATCACTTTCTGCTTTGTTAGCTTACCTCCTTAAGCCTTTGTTACTTCATCTGCAAAATGGTGATTAAAAATATCTGTTCTAAATATTATTTTATAAACCTTAAAATGCTATAAAAACATAAACACAACCCAAATTATAGGTAAATTTGTCAATTCAATGAGCTTACCTATATCACCCCATTTAAAATTATGGCCCCTAACCCTAGCGTTCCCAACCCCCCCGGCTCTGCCCCATCTTTTTCATAGCATTTACCATGTTCTAATACACTCCATTATTTATACATTTATTATGCTTGTGGTTTATTGTCTGTCTCCTCCCAACTAGAATGTAAACTCCACGGGGCAGAAGCAGACTTGTCTAATTTGTTCACTGATATTCGCAGAGCCTAGGATAGTGCCTGTACGTAACAGCAGCTCAGTAAATATCGCTGAATGAATGAAGCTGATAAATTTAACTTATAGAAAAAAACCCACTGAACAACAACTTTAAAAGTTTTCAAGTAGCTCGTTTCCTTAGACTTAGCTCTATGCTTCAACAGTTGGAAGAATGAGCAGTGAAAGAAGTTTGAAATCATAAGAACTGGAACTCTTGTAAGTCCACGCAGGACTCCATTTGAATCACACTTTACATACTGGAGAAGGAGATTTTTAAACAAGAAAGGTTAGAGAACAATTTCAACAGGACGTCTGAACCAGCTGCTAAGAGGGAAAAGCCTGGGTGACAGGGAGAATCAGAAGGCGGCAGTCCTGTGGCCAGGACTGTCACCCATGGTTGATCCAAGTTACCTGCACGCAAGGTAGGTTTCCCCCAGAACAACCGAGGAGAGACTACCTTGGCTTTTTTGTAACAGGATTCTCTGGTTGTTGCTAGAGGACGAGTTCTTTGCTTGATGATTTAGGAGGTGACTTTTAGGACACAGCAATAAGTAATTTACTATGGAGAAGCCCTGCCCCAGGTGACTCTGAATCTGGGCAGTTTAACTGGGGTATATGTAAGTACTACGCTCAGAAAAATAGGTTGAGGGGTTCTGTTCAAAGTCAGTCTACGTGACTTACGTATTGATAAGTATCTAAGTCTTCACTGATAGCTAGTGAAATTGTGACAGTCAGTGCATTCTAACAATGATAATTCGTTATTGAGGAAATGAAAATTTAATATTTTTTAATCACAGAAAAAAAATTAAATAGAGAAACAGGAAAAGTATAAACCTCCTTCCCTTTTTTAAGCTGAGATTAATTTCTTGTGCCAATGTACCAAAAATAAAGCAATTTAAATGTTTGTGTTTTTTTAAATTTATTTTTGTTGAGGAAGATTAGCCCTGAGCTAACATCTGCTGCCAATCCTCCTCTTTTTGCTGAGGAAGACTGGCCCTGAGCTAACATCTGTGCCATCTTCCTCTATTTTATATGTGGGATGCCTGCTACAGCGTGGCTTGACAAGCAGTGCGTAGGTCGACACCCAGGATTTGAACTGGTGAACCCCGGGCTGCCGAAGCAGAACGTGCAAACTTAACCGCTGTGCCACCAGGCTGGCCAGATAAACATTATTTTTTTATTGAAGTATAATTGACATACAACATTATATTAGTTTCCAGAGTACAACACAATGATTCAATATTTGTATGTATTGCAAAATGTTGTATTTTGAAAACAAATTAGAATGACTCTATCTTAAACTAAATGTAGTTTCACGATTTCCTCACCCAACCTCATTTAGTAAATAAAAAATTCATTAAAAGCAAATGCTTAAGATAACTTAAAATTCAGTTCATCATAAAAAAATTTTTAAAAATGCATCCCAGAGAATTCTGAAAAATGTTCTAAAGGAAAATAAATTTCTTTAAAAATGGGTATGAAAGGGAAACAAAGTCATATCGACGAGGTTGAATAATTAAGACACATAAATGCAGAGCTCCATTCTCTGCAGAGTTGACTCTGGCTCAGATCACACAGCTTTGACAACCGCCTCAGCTGCTTACTGTGTTTCAGTGACATTAACCACTTGGGGCTTCAGTTTTCTAATCTGAAAAATCAGGATAATTTAATGTTTAACTCATAAGAGACAGAATTAAATAAAATAATGTGTACATGAAAGACAGTTTCTGGACATGGTAATGGTTCAACAAATGTTGATGGTGATGATGATGATGGTGATGAGGAGGAGGAGGAGGAGGATGGCACAATTTGTACAAATAATGTGATTCTGACTTGGTGTTTTCTTAATTGTAAGCCCTGACACTTAACCTTCTGGAGACGTCATTAGTTAGAGAATGTGCAGGAACTGTGTCACTTTTCAATTCACATATAATTTTATTAAAAGAAAAAAAAAGTAAGGAAGAAAAGAAACCTTTTGGTGTCCAAATTTTAAATAATCACTTAATCTGTCTTCTGCTTACTCAATGAATTTTCCACTAGAGGTTAGTGATGATTATTTTTAAAAGTCTAGATTTTCTAAACCTGAGCTCATTTTCTAAAGTAAACAATTGGAATAGAACATTGAATAACTGGCATGTATTTGTACTCATCTGATAACAGGACATAAACTAGGCCAGTAACTTACACCTCTAACCAGAAGTAAATTAACATATCCTAGAAACTGAAAGAGGTTGAGAGTATTATTATATTAATTATACTATGATTACTATAATACTAATAATTATACTAAATACTATAATACTATATAGTATTACACTAGAAACACAAGTACTTTCACAAAGAGTTACTGGGTAAACCAGTAAGAATGGCCTATAATCCTCCATGGATTTCTCTTCATAGCCCCCCAAAAGGAGAAGAATTGAATGTGAAGAATACACTTAATACAAAGCAAAAGACTGCATTCAGATACATTTTTCAATGCCAGATATTTGCTACAGGAATTCATAAATGGTAATTTCCATTTCATCTTCATTTACTCCGGGGATTCTCTTGGGGGTAATGTTCTATCTGGTATTTTATTAGATATGGAACACTTTAATGCAAATGCAGAAAGCATAAGCTATTAAACCCGAGAATAGCTACTCTATATGGAACTTCCCTTGGATTGAATTTGAAACAAAAGGCAATTAATGAGTAGTTGTAGCTCTCTTCTATAAAACCACACTGGTAGACCTTTATAGAACTACTTTTATCATTTCTTTGTTACCATGTCCGGATTAAAATATGTGATAATCAATACAAATGAACCCTTATAAATAATCGACGTAGCACCTTGCTCTTCCCTGAATCCCCTGACCTGCCTCACGCTGTAGTCTAGGAAACACAGACACAACTGGTGTTATAATTGCACCAAACTAAAAATAAAATGAACTGAGGCTTGAGAAAGAGACTGGTATCATTTTTCCAGATAAGGTAAATAAAATTGTAAAGTAAACAACATAATTGGTGTAGGAACTTATTAAAATTTTAACCTCTCATAGGGTTAAAACTCCATCTAATTTCATCATGATCATTGGTTATATTTTTAAACTGTAGCAGATTTATTACTTGGAACAGCTTTCTTTAATGTCAAAAATGCTTTCTTGCTATCATGACACACACTACGTTTCTGCCAAGAGCGACTCTATCAGCGTTTCCTCTAAATTACTTAAATTCTTCACATACTAATTGCATTACTTAAAGCTAGTGTAGAGCATCTAAAAATTGTCTCCCATATAAATTAATAACACTAGCAAAAGCAGCTTGTCAACATACGAAATAATTAGTGAGAATCCTCAGTACCCACAAGACCTAATTTTAAGTGCCTTATGCTAGAATAAACTCCAGTGATAATAGAAAGTTTCATAGTATGAATAAATTATCAGCAGGTTCATCTGGGGACTGCTTTAAAATCCAACTTCATGTTTTGTTAAATTTAGAAATATACATTTCCAGTAAACGTTTAGCACTCGTATCATAGAATACATCTCAAATTTTGTGAAGAATTCTTTTGAACATTCCCAAAGGAACCTGAAGTGCAAGTTCATTTTGTTAAAAAGTAAATCCTTATAATCAACAGCACAACAGATCCAGTATCTTCCATATATACCTACATATTTCAGTGACCTCCATACATCTCTGCATTTGCACCTATCCTCCTTCCAAGACTCAGCAGAACTCACATGTAGGAATTACTCTTTTTGTTTCAAGAAGGGCAAAGGGAAGAGGGAGGTGTGTCTTGCATTTTTTCATAGTTTCCAAAGAAATACATGTAACTCCTCATAGTGAAGACCCTGTCATCTAAACAAGGGCAGACACATTCACCTCCCAAGACTGAAAATAAATAATTGGATAAAAGAATTAGGAGGTCACTGGAGAGCTTGGTAGAAGCAGTTACATGGAGTCAGAGGGAGGGAAAATAATGTCATAAACTTAAAAGTATAGACTACACTTTGAAAAGTTTGGTTGCAAAGAATAGAAGAGAGAAAACAGAAGCTTGAGAAGCCAGAACACCATGGGAAAGGTGACTTAGGATGAAAGACTGAGTGCATTTGTAAACTAAAGGGAAAAGATGGAAGAGAGGAAGACAGGGAAGATAAAGGAAAAATTAGATTAATCGATGGACTAAGGATCCCACTGGAGTTGTAACAGAACGGCATCCAGACCACAGGTGGGTTAGTTGATCTTGAACAAAAGAGTTAGTTCTTCTTCTGAGATAGGAATGTAAGAAACTAGGAACAGACATTGTTAGGGGTAAGAACAGAGGTGAAGGGGAAGGAAAGAGAAGTATGCTGGGAGAGGCCATGCCTGGAGCCTCTGTTTTCTCTACAGACCTGCCCTACAAGAAACATTAAAGGAACGTCTTCAGGCAGAAGGAACGTAACACCGCATGGAGATCTGGACCTACGCAAAGGAAAGAAGAGTGCTGGAAATGTAAAATATATGGGAAAATACAAAAGAGATCATCTTCTCATTTTTAATCTCTTCAAAACATAATTGACTGTTTAAAGCAAAAATAACAACAATGCATTATAGGGTTTATAACAAAGTAAAATGTATGACAAACAGAGCACATAAGAAAGAGGAGTGAAAATCCAAATATACAGATATAAGGTTCTTATTTTACACGTAAAGGGGTATATTATTATTTCGAAGTACATGTGATAAAGATATACATTATAAGCCCTAGATCAGTAGTTCTCAAAGTGTGGCCTGGGGTCTAGCTAACAGAAGTCCCAGGAGGAGATTCCCGGTATATATTAGCATGAGAAGGACGTTAAGAAATCTTGTAGTTAAGAAATCTACTTAACCTAATGTTTCTCAAACTTCATTGACCACAAAACACTTTTTGAGTTATACTTATTAACATCTCACAGAGCTAGTGTTACTATGAAATATACTTCGGAAAATGCTACTAGTTCTGAGAGTTGTTAACAGTGTTAAAAGATATCCTAATCACAATATCAACACACATATGTCTTACTTTAAACAAAGCGTCTATTCTTGTGTCTAATAAAACAGATAAATTAGTAGTTGTTTATTTTGAGGGAAAAAAAATCACAGGCTCTGGAATCAAGCAGACTGGGGTTTAAATCCTGACTCAATACTTACTAGATAAAAGATCTTGGACAAATTACTTTCTTATTGTGAGAATTAAATGATTTAACATGCTATAAGTTATCTGGCACATAGTAGGTAGTCACTAAATAGCAAATGATGATGATGATCATCATCATCATAATAAAGATCCCTTAGAGTACATCCTCCAGCACATTTAAAATGAAATTCAATTCTCAAAAGTTCCAACTTTTTTGAGGAATGTGGAGTGAATATTCTATACCAATGTTTTTAAAGAGTGGAATTTAACATAAGATGAGCTCATTGTGATACCCAACTAAGAGGTTTACTAGCTGGGATACAAAAAAGATTTTACTAGGCTGGCCTGGTGGTGCAGCAGTTAAGTTCAAACGTTCTGCTTCTCGGCAGCCCAGGGTTTGCACGTTCAGATCCCGGGTGCGGACATGGCACCGCTTGGCAAAAGCCATGCTGTGGCAGGCGTCCCACGTATAAAGTAGAGGAAGATGGGCATAGATGTTAGCTCAGGGCCAGTCTTCCTCAGCAAAAAGAGGAGGATTGGCAGTAGTTAGCTCAGGGCTAATCTTCCTCAAAAAAAAAAAAAAAAAGATTTTACTACCATGCAATGCCAAGACACAGACTTCCAAGGACAGCATGCTTCAGCAAAGCTCTAGAACTGTTTCTTATGTAAGGAGAAATAACAGAAATACTCATTAAAACCTTACTAATAATGGGGTCATTGTAATTTAAGTTAAATTTCTTACCGACATGTTGGGCAATATAGCTCTGATAGTCATTATTGGATAATATTTATGCTAATAAATTCATCAACTAATATTCACTGAAGAGGATTTGAACAGGTGGAAGGAAAGCAGTAGTCATTCCAGACAGTGAAAATTAAAAGATCTTTGTATGGCCACAATACAATAAGCTGGTTAGACTGATAGAGGAAAAAGTGGTACCTGTCCAACAGTGTACAGAAAGCCTTGAAAGCTAGGCAGAAGAATTCAAACTTGATTTGATAGGCAGGAGGAAACCACTGTTAAGTTCATCATCTTAAGATTGATATAATAAAAACAAAGTTTAAGGAAGACTAGTTTGTTAGTGACATTTAATTTGCATCAAATAAGGAGTCAGTCAGGAAGGGTACTTTATTACTAGAGTGATGGCTGGAGTGAGACATCAGCAGACTACAACGGTGAGCTGTGCTTGTCATATAAATAAATGAACTAGTGAATTATGTTAAAGGGCAAACAGGCGAGGGTTGCTCATTGTCTATTCAAAGAGGAGGAAGGGCCTGGTTGAATCAGATGGTTCCATGGTTTTAAGGGTGGGTAATGGAGAGATTAGTGGCATCAGGAAAATTGGGAGGGATGGTCTACAGGGGAAATTTGTTAATGGACATTCTAAAGGTACACAAAAATTAAAATGTTCAGTAGAAATTTTAGATATAAAATTAGATTTTAGAGAACTTGCCTTTATATAACATATTTTTATACATAAATATACAAAAGTAATTTTATTAAATGTGTGGCATATCCTGTGACATGTTTTTCCCCAGGTAGAATTACTTTTTAAATTATATTGGCTTAGGCTATACTAAAATCCAATTTAATGACAGCCAGCCCAAAAGCCAGTAGGACTGGATTAAAATTATCTTATTAAAAGAAATTCATACAGAAATCCCTGTGAACTTAAGTATTATAATTTCCATTTTATAGATAAGAAAGAATATAAGGCATATTTTAAAGGGATCAGCAGAGGAGTGATGGATTTTAATGGACTGAATTGACTCAAGCAAGCCTTAAACCTGGCTAACTCTGACTTATCCATGAAAACTGACAGAAGCAGCAACAAAACAACATAAAATAGCAGATAAACCAAAAGTATCCAGAACTGAAATATCATATTTTGTCACACTAACCTTAAAAATTGGGTATGTCTGACTCTCAAACTAATATCTAGTGATAAGATTAAGAAAGTTCTTTTCAAAAAACGTGTTCTGCATACCGAGAACAGAGAATGTAATTTCCACTGGGAGCAACAACCTGAGGTTGGAGAGAAAATGGATGGGATGGGAAGACAGATCTCTCAAAATCTGAACCCCAAGATTCCCATTAGTACCTAAGAGTATATAAAGATTTGATATCATTATGAAACAGTGTGTCTAATTCTTACCATTAATAACTGGTGTGTAAACAACAATCCCAACCAAGTTTGGATCAGATACAGTTGTGTCCAGAATAAGGCCCCCAATGCTGAAAGATATAAAATCATATCATTTAGAGAAGGAAGGAAATGTACTAATTTGAAGTTGTTCTTTACATACAGACACCCCTACTTTTAAAAATAAAATATTTAGGCATTATAAAATAGATTAAAAACAAAAAATATTCAAAGGAAAAATCAATGTTAACAAAATGTTAGAAATAAATGCTAAAAATAAAACATGGCATAAAATGTGGAGCCCCACATTTCAGGGCTCTCTATCTGACCTCCAAGATATGTTACTTGCAAAAAGGAAAAGCACATACTACTTTAAGTAGCATTAAAATGTCTGAAGGACATATAAAAAATCATTAACAATGTCTATCTCTAGGCGGTGAGACTGATAAGAGATTAATGGTCACTTTATATCCTTCTGTACTTATTAATTTTTTAAAACCATGTCCACTTATCACTCTTATAATTTAAAAAATAATTTTAAAAAGAGTATCTTTTCATATTTGAAGTAAACAAGGCATTAAAAAGGGATGATTTTTACTGTGTTAAAACTTGATATAGTTAGGGTGTGTCTTATCACTGGTAAATCAAAATAATGAATTGTAGCCATAGAAAGAGCTGATCTTGAGATGAGAGGTCTGGAAAAATGACACAGTTATATAGGGGCAAGCCATACACTCTCACTCTCAACGTCTCAAGGGAGCTTGGAGATTTGTTTGGCGTTTCCAAGATCATTATCAATTGGTTAACTTCAGTCCCTTGACCTACGTACTACAAAACATTGCCAGTCCTAATATTCCATGGGATCCTGTTGCCTAAATCTTCCAGGAAAATGCAATCCACATTACAGAAAAATGAGCTATATGCTGTCACAGAATAGGGTTGATGGTCAAAATATCAGATCCAGTGTTCCTACCATTACCTGACAGTTAACATCAGGAAATTATTAAATCTTTATTATTTTAATTCTTTAGTAAAATAAATGAATGGCTTAATATGCCTAAACTGATAGGAGTTCCCATTAAAAGGTACAATATAAAGTCCAAAAATAGTCATCCTTAGAAATATTTTAATATTCTAAGCCTTAATTAAAAAATATATATATATATTTCATAGAGCAAGCTAGTTATGTGTCCAAGAATAAATTTCCATACCAAATCGTATAGCTCATGCTGTGGATATAACGTCAACACTTGCTAAAATACATTTAAAAATATTTTTGTTACTCAGGTAATAAAACTTACTATAAAACATTAGAAAATAACAAAAAGAAGAAAATAAAAATCAGTCATAGTTACATCTTTCAGAATTATAGTGTTAGCTTATGGGTATATAGCCTCCCAGACATCTTTAAACATAAATGTTTAAAAATAAAAACTCAAATCCTCAAAGTAGTTTTCTTCACTTTTATTAAATTTTATTTCTATCAAACAAACATGGATTATTTAAAAAGTGAAAGTACCACAATGCTTATAAAGCTGTCCCTAGCTCCACCCCCAGATCTCGCTCTTTTCAACTTCTTTAGCCGTTTCTTCTGGCATTTAATTCTATATTTCTAACAAACATGTTTATACTCCTATTTCTTGATTTTTAATTTTAGCCATTTATCCAATGGCTTCCTACTAAGGCAGATGAGGATTTAGTCTCTCTTACCCTTCCCTCCACACGAAAGTGTCCTCACAAGTCCCTTCCTCCCCCTATCCTGCCAATCTGGTTACATTATAACCTTTGGTGAAATATTTAGGGTTTACTTTATTATAACAATGGACTCATGATTCATATCTGAGCCACAAATTGTATTATTAGATTTCCTCACTTGTACTTTTTGCCTTGCCTCATATTTTTCTTAACTCTTTAGTTACTTACTACTAATTTAGGCTCAAATTTGTAACAAAGTTAATGAAATGCCTCTGAATACAGTCAAACTCATTGGACAACCAATCAATTCCACTTTTTTTCTTCTTAGAGACATCCCTTCTTAAGTTTGTTTGATAGAAATTAAGCAACCTGGATGGTTACTCTCTAGGCCTGATGCACAGCTGTCATCCTGTACCTTCTCTTTAATCTCCCCATGTTGGGTCTTGGTCTACGTACTAGGACAAAGTCCCAACATTTCATAGGATCCTGTTGCCTGAAACTTCCAGGAAAAAGCAATCTACATTATAGAAAAATGAACCACATGCTGTCATGCAATGGGTTTCCTCATTCCTGTGTTGTCTTCTTTCTTATTTCCTCATTTTGATAGGCCATATCTTCTATCAGCTTTTATACAATAGGGTCTATTGAGAAGTAAATTTTTTGAGATCCTGCATGTCTGAAAACTTCTCAAGTCTACCATACATTTGGTTGATACTGTGACCACACTTTATGTTCCCTCAGACTTTGAAGGAACAACTTTTGGTGTTGCTGCTGGACGTCATTCTGATTCCCAATCCTTTATATGTAACTCATCTTTTCTCTCTGGAAGCCTTCGGATTTATGATAACGAGCTTTGATTTGGGTCCCTCCTACTCTAATTTATTGTGCTGGGCATTCAGTGGACCCTTTCAATCTGGAAGCCTACGTTCTTCAGTTCTGGGGAATTTTCTAGTATTATTTCTTTGATAATTTTCCTCCCTTATTGTTTGCCTCTGGTAGTCCACCTCTCTACTTTCCGTTCTACTTTCCAGATAGTTCCTCAATTTTGTCTTCTACCTTTTGTACTAAATTTTCTGTTTCTGCTATTTATATATTTTTAAACTCCCAAGAGGTCTTCCTGTTTTTCAAATCCTCCTTTTTGGAGCATTCGGTTCTTACATTATGGATGCCATAGTTTCTCTTATTTCTCTGAGGATACCAATGATAGTTTTTTGAGGTTTTTCAACTATCCCTGCACTTTCTTTGAGTACCATTTTTTTTTTTTGGTCTCTTCCATGTTAGGAGCCTTAATCAAATGCCTGGCAATCCTTTACTGTCTGCTCCTTTTTAAGGAGCAAAGCAAAGCATACTTGGAGCTCTCTTTGTCCACGGGCAGAGCTTGTTAGCAGGTGGGCCTGACTGAACAATGGTCAGGTGAGCATGCAGCTCTTTCACTAAAGGGCCCACAAGGGTCAGTATCTGCAGGTTTTTCCTTTGTGCTGACGAGTTTCCCCAGAAAGGAATTATCTAATTTTTTGCCTGGGGGTATAAGTCTGACTGCCGGCATTCTATGAGCAAAGAACAGGAAGTGGGATAGGCCTTTCACTGTCCAGCTCATAGACTTTCACTCAATCCTCCTGTTTTTCATATAGCGCTTAATCCACATCCTCACTGGTGCAGGTGTTTCTGAATGCAGAGCCTCTCCGACTGAGCCTCCCCAGAGTTACTTCTTGTCTTCCGCTAGGGTGGTGGGGGGGGCAGTCACCTGGGTGGTCAAGTTGAAGAAGGGCTTTTAGGATCTAATTGCTTCTTTAAAAACTTTCAATTTTAATAACATCTTCTTCATTCCAGCTTTCAGAAGTACTTAGTGCCTCTAATTCCCCCACCTTTTGGGATTTCTGAGGCTCATATCAGCTTGCTTCTTATGTGTGTCCTCCTGCCCTGAGGATTGTTAGGTTTTAGTTTTTTTCATTCTGCTAGTTCAATTAACAACCATCCATTTCATTCCTAAGTTACTAATTTTGTTGAATCTCTCATCTGCTGTCCTCTCTGCTTCCCTTCTGTCTTTGTAGCTTTATAGCTTTTTAATTCTTTTACTGTTATTTTAGTAGTTTTAGGAAGGAAGAATACACGTGTCAATCTACCACGTTTAACAGGAAAGCATACTCTTTTCTAGCTTGTTCGTTTCACTAAATGTATGATGAATATTTTTCCATGTCAATAGG
Source organism: Equus przewalskii (assembly GCF_037783145.1). NCBI lineage: Eukaryota > Metazoa > Chordata > Mammalia > Perissodactyla > Equidae > Equus > Equus przewalskii. The sequence continues at coordinate 28,774,201 of NC_091859.1, forward strand.
AATGTTACTATGTTTTCCTTAATGGCTAATATTCCATTTTGTGTTGTTGCTGCTAGCGCCCTGGAGTGGATGCCGACTCCTAGCGCCCCTGTGTACAACAGAGCAGAACCCTGCCTGGTCTTTTTGCACCATCCTCTCACCTTCCAGCGCTGTATCAGACAATCCTCCACTGCTATTCATAAGCTTTTCATGGCCAATTTTTTCAGAAGTGGTGGCCAGTGGCCAGGTCCTTCTTCCTAGTCTGTCTTAGTCTGTAAGCTCTGCTGAAACCTGTCCACCATGGGTGACCCTGCTGGTATTTGAAAAACCAGTGGCATAGCTTTCAGCATCACAGCAACACGCAGCCACCACAGTATGATGACTGACAGATGGGTGGCATGGGTCTCTGACTGGGAAATGAACCTGGGCCACAGCGGTGAGAGCACCAAATCTTAACCACTAGACCATCACCCATTTTGTGACCATACCACAATTTATTTGATCAATCCCTGATTGCTAGACCTCTAAGGTGTTCTCTCTCTTGTTATTAAAAATTCCACTGTGATAAGGATCCTTGCACTAAATCTTTTGCATCTATCCTTAAGTTCTGTCAGGGTTCTAGAAGTGGAAGTGGTCATGTGGTAAGTACATTTCTAAGTCTTTCTGACACTTAAGTGAGCAACTTGCTATTAAAAATAAGTAATGTCCTTGTCAGGTTAAAACACACAAACCTACAAACACCACTAAATTTTATTTATCAATCTGGTAAGGATTTGGTTGGAAAAAAGTTTGAAACCTGTAGCCAAGTGAGGTTCTGTACATCTACTGATTTCAATAATTCCTGTCACTTATAGCTCTTATTACATGGGAAAATAAAGAACTGGTTATATAAAATGATTGATACAAGAAGTAAAAACGGGCAATTATTTGTTTTAATATAGACATAGATACATGCACACAGGACACACACACACACGCACTTTTTAATACTAACCTACTTACAACCATGGCTGTTATGACAGGCTCCCAGCCTGAGTGGAGAACTGTCCTCGTGGCTGGATGTTTGGCAGCTACTATAATCCAGATAGGAGTCAGAGCCAAGAAAAAGACACCAACTAATGGAGAAATGTAGTAATAGGTCTCTAAAATTAAAAAAGAGACAACATTTCAATCTCTTTTCTCTCCACGTAGCAAAGTAAATATTAAAATTAAAATATTTACCAGAAGAGATGATGTTATCAAATATATTAACATGCTATATATTTTCTACAAATTTCAAACTGTAGATAAGGTAAAAATATTAAATAATATAAGCGAAAACTAATACACTATTTCAACAAACACTTACTGAAATAGCTATGTGACTTAGATAGCAATAGCATTAATAATAACAACAACAACAGTAAAAAAAGCTAACATTTATTTGGCTCCCACTCTTTACCAAGGATTGTGCTAAATGCTTTATATTCATGATTAATTGTCCTCCCAAGTATGAAGTAGATACAGTCATTCCTATTTTATGAAGAAACCTAGTCTTAGGAGCTTAGGAACAAAGCTAGGAAATAGCAAGAGTTGCGAGAAAATGACATCTGTCTGACACTGAAGTTAGTGCTCTTAACTCTAAAGTCAAATAGGATGTTGTTTTCACCCACAAGGATCTTATAGTACAAGCATTCCATGGAATATTGGCCGATCAATTGATAACAGATATCCCCCCAATCCTAAGTAGTGTTCCGAGCTCCAAAATAAAATTGGAAGACTAGGTTTAATAAAGTTAAACAGATTTCTTCACTGCAAAACTACTCAGAACCTTTAATACACTAAGATAGAATACAGTTCGCTATATTACCATAGTTTGGCCAGAGTACCTAGTTTCACATCTGGGTGTTACAACTTACCTTGGACAAGAAATTTAACTTCTATAAACTTCAGTTTCCTTATCTTTAAAATGGTAATAATAATACTACCTATTTCATGGGGTTATCGTGAGTCTTAAGAGAATTAAGACATGTAAGTTAACTAGTATAGGGCCTAAGCACATAGCTAACATTCACTGAACGCTCACTATCATCATAATCACAGCCATTGTTATTAGCGTCTTGCTATTTGGGACACACTGAGGTAACAGATCGCTAGGACTTTGTTATACCTGTCTGAGGTAGATTGTCTTACTTGATCACAATTTTTCATTCTCTCCCCATTCTTGTTACGCTCTCCTATAGAGAGAGTATACTCCTCTGACTCATTGACTTTAGGCTTGACTGTCTTGCTTTGTAGACATGATGTATACCACCTCTGAACAAAATTATAAGTGCTTTCAGAAGTGACTAGAAGATTTTACATATCCATATATATAGATAGATAGATAGATGGATGTATAGATAGCTAGGTATCAACTGTTTTCAGACACTAGACAACAGGTACTGCAAGACTGTGATCACTGAGAGAAGGGAAAGAAATGAGATAAGCCCTACAGTAGCCTCACCTTTCTGACTACAAGCACATTCCAGACCACAGCTCAGGAAGGCAGTGAGCCTAAGGCAGCAAGAATTTACAGGGTAGCAGACTGGAAAAGAGGAAGCTATCAGAGAAAGAGCTTGAGAACTGAACACCAAACCTTAGGGTGAACTCCACAAGGCTAGGCCAAGAATAACTGGGGATTTGTAAACCAAAAAATTTCCAGAGTTTACAAAGGACTGAAAGTCATTCAAGATTTAATCCCGTGGAAAGGAGAGGCCTCTGAACACTGAGAACATTAAGACCTGAGAAGGGTCACGTCCTAGCAGTGAAGCTAGCCCTGATGTAATGTCTGCTCTGATCTGCCCCAATAAAGCTGAACACCAAGCCTTGAAATTAGCTCAAGCTAATCCACAATTAACTGCCTACAAGAACAATGTCCAACACTTTGTAAAGAAAGACAAAACTGTTGAGCACTTAACAACGTAACATTCACAATGTCTAGCATCCCATCAAAAATTGTTTTTATGAGTTTGGAATAATACTTGGTCACATTTACAAACTTAGTTAAATACCCTGAGATATTCCACTTACTTTAGACATTTCATCTGTCTCACAAAAGTTTCCAAGTACTTAAAATAATCTTTATAAAAATAACAAATTAAATGTACAAATACAGTGAGTCTTAAGTTTTCATAAATATTCATATAATGCATACAAATTTGGGAAGATTTCTATTTAACAATCATAAGAATAAGTCAATTAATTATAAATTAAAAAATGGAATTAGAAGACTGACGTTACTCTAATGAGCTAAGTAACAAGTAAATAAAAACATATGCACTGCCTTGTTAGTATAAGACCATTAATACCATGAGTTTGATTCTAAAATATTTTTATACTTAATTCTAAATATCCTTAGGGTTAAAAGTTGCCTACCTCTTCTTGAAACAGTTACATCATCCCAAGACATTTTTAGTAACGTCATTTTAGCTGATCAAGGTTTTATTATTATCAGAGATTTTTGCCAGGACATTCCTGGATTCCTCTCAATGACTCCAATACTTATGTTGTATAGTAGGGACTTCATAACTTAAAGACAGAGTTGATCTCACAACTCTGTAGCCTACAGTCTTAGATTTAAATTAAATGTTACCAAGTCTTCCTAACATCACACAAAATTCTTCAACTGTTATCCATACTCTTATCCTTGACTGAATTTTGTATTTCCTCATCTTCTTAAGATATCTAAAGATCTTCTCACCTATTACTAAAGATGTTTGAACTAGATAGAAGCTCAAATTTTTTTCTGTCAGGTAAGAACAATTACTAGGATACTAAAATAGTGTCCTGGGGCCGGCCCGGTGGCGCAGAAGTTAAGTTCACACGGTCTGCTTCGGTGGCCCGGGGTTCGCCGGTTTTGATCCCAGGTGCGGATGTGGCACCACTTGACAAGCCATGCTGTGGTAGGCGTCCCACATATAAAGTGGAGGAAGATGGGCACGGGTGTTAGCTCAGGGCCAGTCTTCCTCAGCAAAAAGAGGAGGATTGGCGGCAGATGTCAGCTCAGGGTTAATCTTCCTCAAAAAAAAAAAAAAGTATCCAAACAAATTTTATTCTCATGATTCTATCTGGATTCGCCATCACATCTTCAAAATGATTATACTAACAAAATTCATTTAAATATTTTCTTCCATTTAAAGAGGTATGACTAATGCTACGTATAGTGCCATTTTCTCCATGATTTTTTTAAAAATGAAGAAAACTTTTATTGGATGGATTCCCAGTTCTTTTTGTTAAACCATTAGATAAAGATAAATCACATCCCAATTAGGAAGCATTCTTACCTCCTAAAACAACTACAGTTGCCAACAATCTCTATAGGATCAAACAGAAAACTAAAAGCATTAAAGTCCATCCACAAATGAAAAGAACTCTGCTGCTAAGTCGAATCATCTTAGTATTTCATTTTCAGGTCAAGAGTGGAGCACCATGCCAGGCTTTTAAGTTATTTTCAGCATTAAATCTCTGGGAGGACATCTGAAGTTGAAAAAAACACTCACCATCCCAACCCCAGAATCACTGCCCTGAATTTTCAAAGAGGGGTAAAAATTTCTCAGGAAAGAAACTAAAAACAATGAGTTGGCAGTTCCTCAAAAAGTTAAACAGAGTCATCATATGACCCAGCAATTCCACTCCAAGAGAATTGAAAACATATGGTTACACAGAAACTTGTACAAGAATGTTCAGAGCAGCATTATTCATAATAGCCAAAAAGTGGAAGCAACCCAAATGTCCATCAATCGGTGAATGGATGCACAAAATGTGGTATATCCATACAATGGAATATTATTCAGCCATGTTATTAATCCATACAATGGAATATTATTCAGTACTGAATATTTAAGTACTGATCATGCCACAACACAGATGAACCCTGAAAACGTACTAACTGGAAGAAGCCAGACATAAAAGGTCATATACTGTATGATCCTATTTTTTGAAATATCTAGAACAGGAAAATCCATAGAGACAGAAAGTAGATTAGTGGTTGCCAGGGGCTAGGGGGAGGGTGGAATGAAGAGCGACTGCTACAGGTTTCTTTCTGGTGTGATAAAAATGTTCTGGAATTAGATAATAGGTTACACAATCTTATGAATGTACTAACTTCTATTTAAAAACCACTGGATTGTATTCTTTTAAAAGGTGAATTGTATGGTATGCAAATTATATCTCAATTTTTAAAAATTCCAACAATAAAAAAAGGAGGGGGGTTATATTCTTCAAAAATGTCAATGTCATAAAAGGAAAAGAACATACATACATATAGAGAAAAAGAGAGAATAAAAGATAAAGCACATAGGTAAAATGTTAACATGAGATGAATCTGGATACAAGGGGTACAGGGATTTTTTGGTACTGTTTTTATTTTTGCAACTATCCTACAAATTTAAAATAATCTACAAATAAAAAAATTTAAACAAAAAAAGACTGGGAAAACCATGATAAAATACAACTTTCTAAAATGATTTACTGTAAATGTGTTCTGTTTCAATTTCCTGCCAAATCTAACATGGCCATTCCCTCCAAATTAAACCATATGTCTGACTGGATAGGACTCTCCTCCCCTTTCCCTGGTTAATTCCCAATCCGATTCTGATAGCTGGGCGAAAATGACCAATACAGAAAAAGGAAAGATGCTAAAACGTTCCTCTTTTTAGGATATTGGTATTTTATAGACGTCCTAAAATTAAAGAATTACTTTTAGAAAACCACTAATGACACAATCAGCAAGAGAAAACGGTCAATTAGAAGCCAATCAAAACCCAAAATAACGTCTTGCTTCTAAAGGAAATATGTTTAAATGATTCTAGTTAAAGCAATATTTTGTGTTAATTTCTGGGTATACCATAATGGCTATTGTGGTAGTCTGAATAATGGCCCTCAGAGACATCCACATCCTAATTTCCAGAACCTGTGAATGTTACTTTCTGTGGCAAAGAGGGCTTTGCAGACGTGATTAAATCAAACCTTTCTGAAGTAGGGAGATTACCCCAGATTATTTGCGTGAGCCCTAAATGTAATCACAGCTGTACTTATAGGTGGGAGGTAGAGGGAGATCTGATAACAGGAGGAAAAAGCACTGTGACCACAGAAGCAGAGACTGAGCAATGCGGCTATAAGCCAAGGAATGCTGGCAGCCACCAGGAGGCGAAAGAGGAAGGAATGGATTTTCCCCTGGAACCTCCGGAAGGAACCGGCTCTGCTGACACTTGGATTTTAGTCCCGTATAACTCATTTTGGACTTCTGGCCTCCAGAACTATAAGAAAATTAATTTTTGTTGTTTTAAGCCACAAGGTTTGTGACAATTTGTTACAGCAGCAATAGGAAAAGAATATAGGTGTATAGATAAAACTGTGGAATTTTAAGCCTAAGTGCCTGTGTATATTAGTACTGATTCTGTGATACAGGTAAACTACAGAAAGGTAAGGATTCACACAGCTAAAGTAGTTCAAATTGCTACGATTCCACCTAACTGCCAAACATAAATGCCATCTTTTTGATTCACGGCTTTCACCTTTTATTAGATTGCTGGTTGCAACTACTGTTACATAATTTCATTATAGCATTCATCATTCTCACCCTAAATTCTTCTGAAAAACGTAACTGCTATGAGTGACATTTTTATATGTTAGCTGTTTCTGTGTGAACAACAAAGGAATGGGCATTGGAAGTTATAAACAATTTTTTAAATGCTCTTTATGGTTACAGCAGAATTTTCTCACTAAATTGACCTAAGAATCACTCTAAACTAAGATGGTACAGTGCTGAAAATCTCTGAAGAAGAAGACTGACACACAAGATGAATTTAGAGTCTACTCACATCACCACATCAAGGCAATGAGATTCTAGAATGTCCTGTGAATAAGCAGGTGGCATCCCTGATAGTCCTTCAGAGGACGGAAGCAACCTGGGGCTGATAGTTATTGCTCCTATAGCTTTAACTAAGCCATCTTTTAAAAATTAGCCTTGAAGAAGGAGAAATCAATCAATATTTTGCTTCTCAGATCTTGTCCAAAAAGAGAAAAGCTGATAATTTTTCAAATCAATAAACATCATGCACAGACAAAAATCATATAGCTATGTAGTTATAAATAATTGAAAAAGTGTTTAAAATCTTCTTAAAATTATCCAAACAAGAAGAAAGAAAGGACAATCCTTGTGTACAGGTATTTCAGTTACTGGCCAAATTCAGATCCTTTGGATAGTTTTAAAGATTATTACATGTTTAAAGATTACTACGTGAATGAATAAATGCCTTTATAGTTTCTCTCCAAGTTGTACCAAAGCATATCAGAGTCAGAGCTTAGATTACTCTCTAAACTAACTTTCTATTTCTTCTATTTCCACTTGTAATAGATCTTTTCGAGCCATATGCTGGCATTTTAATTTTTCTATAGTGATACTAATCTCTAAGGCAAGGCAAGATGCCCTTCCAGTATTTCCCTAATACTATGTCCTCTTGGAAAGGATCACATTTTTTGTTATAATCTATTATGTTATTAGACACATACTATGGCAAAAATCATTCAGAGGGGTATCGATCTTCTATTTTCCATATGTATACCACTTCCTGAATAACTTCTACTCATATTAATTGAATAGCTTTCAAAAGGAACAAAGCATTTGGTGAAGTGTTATTTATTTAACATCTGCTATGTATATGGCACTATGGGGTGCTACAAAAATAAATAAATAAAATGAGAACAGTTTTGTCCTCAAGAGCGTATACCCTCATAAAGGAAGGTATTACAATTATACAAACAGCTATAATGACCAGCTCAACGTAAAGCATGTCATAAGAGAAGTTGTCCATAAAGTGCGATAGGAATTCAGAGAAGAAAAAGATCACCTAAGAATAGGGAAATCTATGAATTTAGCATTGAAAAAATGAGGATTCTGACTGGCCTTCAAGGAGGGGAGGGGAACGACATAAAGAAAAGAGAAAAACTAGGCTGAAACTTTAAAACCTAAACCTAAACTTTAAAAACCTAAACACCAGGCTGAAACTTTAACTTTGTTCACTAATCAGTAAAGACTTAGGGAGACTACAAAAAATAAAGTCAATAGGAGTAAAGCTCTGGGCTTGCTCGTTTTGTCCTCTTTTGGAGAACTGGAGAGGTGAGAATGGGGAGAATTCCACATTTACTTCAGACGTCAGCAAATTTTATCAGGACTTTGCAAAAGAAAGGCAACATGCTGAATGACTGTAGAGCAAGCCTTAGCGCCTGCAACAGAGCGAACAGGACATGAGGGGAGCTGTTCAGCCACTTCCGAACAGTACCCCAAATTCTAAGTGAGGAGTTAAGTGAGGCTTCTCTCAGTGTCCAGTTCTTTGACAGCCATATAATACATGGCCTCTATTTATAACCAAAGCCTACAGCTGCCATGAAATCCCCTTTTTATCTCTAAAGACTGCTAAGTGCTTCCAATATAGTTCAGGAATTAAACTTTATTTCCAAGATCTAGGCATCTCAGCATGATTAATGGGGTCTTACAATGTCAGTGTGCCTGTTCCTAATCTTTGTATTCAGAATACCAAGACCAGGCCTACACTGCTGATCTTATGAGGCCCCCTAGTGTTCACAATGCAGACACTTAATAATCTGAACACACATTTCAGAAAAACCTTTAACTGTAAATAAACTACGGAATCAATAGGTAGCCCATTAAAGAAAATCATTTTAGGGAAATACATGATACAGATGAAATGTAAAAGATCTTATTTTAATTAATTCATCTTGAACTACTTTAAGCCAACTTTCAGAAGATAAGTAAAGGCGTAGAAAAGCCTAAGCAATATTTAATACTAAAATTTTTTCTCAAAATTATGGTCTGTTATCATTTTGTTTCACTTTTTTATTTCTTGACCCAGCTAAACTACTAATGTATCATATATAGCACTCAAAATAACACTCAAAAGCTTTAGACAGCAACACGTGATTAAGTCTTTTATATCACTTGTGTAATTTTAAAAAATAAAATTTAAAAAGTCACACATTATTTTCCTCAAAAGTTGATTTATCTTCTGGAGTCTCATAATACTTCGTCTGTATCATTATAACAATTGTCATATTTATTACACTATTCTTCAATGGCATTCTCTTTCTTACTGTCTTAAAACTGTGGCTTCAACTGAGGAGACACCCTAGTATTTAGCAAGCAACTGAGAAACGCGTTACAAATGACTTCACTGTAAGTACCCAAGTCTGCAAATATATACCCTTCTTTTTTATGCAGTGAGGGAACCCATCCCAGAACCACTATCAACCCTCCGTCCTCATCCCCACTGCTAACCCTCTCTGTTCCTGGGCAGACCCATAGAATTCCTGTCCTCTCAATAATATTAGGAAGAAACCTTTCACCCTCTTCTACTCCGCCCTTCCTCTCTCTTACCTCCTCCTCAAAGCGGGAGACACTTATCTACTTGTTAAGACTAAGGAAAGGGCACTAGCAGGGCTAACTCAACCCCTCACTGACTTTCTCTTTCGGGATCCAGCCTATTGATGACAGTCCCTCTCCCAACACAGTTAGCAGCCTGCCCCTGAGGGGTGAGACCTACAAGCGGTCCAGCTGTCTGCCTGTGAGTGGGTGAATGAGTTTAATAGAGTAGGAGGAGAATATAAGTCACATTCTCTAATATTAGCTGTAAGCTAATATTTCAATCCCTAACTTCAGAATCTATTTCTAAATTGTATAATAGCGTAGAGGAGAAAAGTATGACCAATTATCACCTCAACAATGTAAATGAGAGCCGATTACCCCTTTAATAACACAATTCTCATTTTCTGTGCTTTTTTCACCAGAAGGGAAAGGAATTGAGCATTACCCTGAATATACTTGAACAAACATCATTCCTTGTATATTCCACAACAACAATGAAAACCAAGACCTATGGAAACAAGATCTTACATTTAGGCCACTGATCATTTACTATCTTCTACTTTACATCAAGTAGACACATCTTCGAAATGAGAAGAATTTTCCTTGAACATATATATCAAGTCTTATTGAGTACTGTTTTTATGCCACTCATTAAATAATTTGAGGTAATTTTATATACTAAGTGAAGCTTCCCTTGATATCTCCAAAAGTAGTAGAAAATGACTGCCTTTCTAGGTTAAAGCCCTTACTTTAGTTCAAAAACATGTATCTGAGACTCATACTTCTTCAAACCAAATGTACTTTAGATTTTAAAGTATACCATAAATCTGCATAGAATCCATGAAATACATGAAGATAGGTGAATAAATGTTGCTTCTGGCTTGGCTTATAAACTATCTTATTTTTCTTGTATTACTGTGGGTTTCTGTTTTCTTGTAATTTTTTAAATCTGGCACCTAAAAAAAAACTACAACCAACTTTTAGCACTAAACCAATGCTCACAAATCATATTCATTTACATTGACAGCAGTCCCAGAGTATAATCTGCATTAAAACAATTCATTAGATTCTATAAATACTCGATCACTATTATCAAGAATCACATATATAAGATCATTCCAACTTCACATGGCATTCAGGCTAATTTTCACAGTGATTTTTTTTTTCTTTTTGTTAATTGCCATGTTGTTTTCTGATGGAGAGAAAAATCACTTAATTTCAAGCACCACCATAGCCTTATGTTTTGGGACAGTGGTACAACACACGTATCAGAACACGGCAGGTTAGCAACTCACTGGCTACACATTTAGAGGAAAGGGCAGAATGTATAGGCTATGACAGACCTGTGTTCAACCTTCCTATTGTAAATAGAGGGTAACACACACAACCTCTATGCTCCTCAGTTTTCTCATCTGAAGTTAGACATGATAATCCTTATCTTATAGAGTTTTCAACTCTCTGAGAAAAAATATATGAGAACTGCAACACATAAAGGTGTACAACAAATGGCAGTTATTGTTCTAATCAGTCTCAACCACAGTTCTAATATGGACGAAGGCCACCATGGATTTATGGCATTGCTGCAACAATATTTGTTTAAAGAGACTTTGAAGAACACACTATATTTAGTTTCAAGTCAACTTACCAAGACAGGAGTACAAACCCTGACTTATCCAAGCTAATATGGCAAGAGTTATGAGGTCACCAAAACTAGCTGCAATGGGTGTAGCAACGTTATCAGGATTTATGCCAGTCTTCTTTGAACCAACGATAACCCCAACCATTATTATTCCTAGAAGAAAGAAAGCTCATTACTTTTATGCTATGATTTAAAGAAAATCAATCCCCCTAAATACTGAAATATACAGACGAGACAAACAGCATATCAGTTCCAGTTAGCCTGCTTAGATAAGCTGACTTCAGCTAACAAAACATTTTACTCTAATGTTTTGGCAAAAATGCCTTTCAACAAATTCCAAGTGGGGATCACGGAAGATTTGAGAAGTTCAGTGTTGGATTTAAAGACCTGAAAAGCTACTGTAAAATAACATTAAAGCTAAAGTTTCAAATTTAGTAACATACATGCCTTAGATGTAATGTATTCATGTGTATCAAACCCAAAGATTTTATTTTAATCCTCAAATAACGTCACAGTCAATAAACCCATGTGAAAGAAAGGTGAGTCATATTTATATGCATAGCAGTTGGGAAGAAGACCAACAAAAACAGATTTGTTTAGACAGTGGTAGCCAGAAATGCTTGCTTTATCGTATTATTTAGAAGAACTAAGAGGAGGGAAGTATTAAATTTTGAACACTGGAGGCCAGAACACAAGAAGCAGTCATTTTTTGTAAAAGATATTCTTTAAACCCAAAGTTTCTGTCTATGAACCTACAACTAGAGAACAGAAGATGAAAATGTGATTGTGTATTTGTACTTTTAAACCTTTATTTTGAATGTGAATCATAGAAATGGGAAAAAAATAACAGTTATATCCATATGCAACTGTACAGATTTTCTCATGCCAACACATTCATTAAGAGGATGCAGTGCAGAGAAAATTTAAAATTAGTTATTTATGTGCTAACCATAAATCAACATGGAAGCCTAAATATGGCTAGAGAAAAAAACAATTTCGCCACATTTTTAGACTGAAAAAAGTCTCTAAATAATTTTATTCTAGCATGCTCATTTTATAGATAATAAAACTGAGGTCCTAGGAGTAAGGTTTAAATTCTTGCCTAAGGTCACATAGCTTGTAAGTAACTCCAGTCCAGTGTTTTTTCTACTACCTCATAAAGCCCATATTATTAAAAGTAGAATTTTTGTCTTGCTTCAATGTCTCACATTCTGGAGGCTTTTTCAATCTATGAACTTACTTTTCCCACAACATCATCGTAAAAAGAAAAAAAAGTAATAGCAGAAAAGTTTTTTAAATCTATTGCATGATAATCAAGATGTGATCAGACAGGCAGAATTCTTTTTTCAAAATCAGCACAGTGAAAGATCAATAGGCAAGTTCTCCTATGACAGAATGCCATCTATATCTTTTCAACTAAAAACAAGTATTTTGACATCGTGGACCAATGGAAAGAACTGGGAGTCAGGAAACAGGTTTTGACTCTGATTTTTCTGCAACAAGCTGATGAAATTGGACAAGTCACCTTAGCTGAGTCAGTTTGCTCACCTACAAAAGGTAGTTAATAGTGTCTGCTCTACATAGATACGGGTCAAGCTATTATAAAATTAGAACACATATTAGTCAAAGTAAGAAGCCTTAAACAAATATATTTTTAAAATCCTAATTTTTATGGTTATGAAAATGCTAGGCAATATAAAAAACTTGTGAGACTGAAAAATTTTAAACAATTCTTTATAAATGAAACAAAATTAGAAAGAGAACAGAAGCAAATAGCCTAAAGAAATAGCATGTCAATGCTTAAACTTTATTTTTCCCCCAGCTTAACTTCACTCTGCTTTGGCCAGTGTTAACTCCATTCAATTCTAGTAATTCTATATATAGACAAGGAACTACCCCTGACATAATTAAGTACTAAAACAAAATGCTTAAAAATATTTTAGAAGTGAGACATTCATTTGAATGAGATTCTCTAAATTACCAGAACCTGGCCAAAAAAGTTAGCTTCATTGTATGATCACCTGATATGAGAATCTTCCTTTTTTAACTTTGCTGGTGATACAAGGGTGAAAAGATCACAATTATAAAATAAAAAGAATGAAGTCTTTATGACTATGATTCCATAATAAGCTAGTTCTCTAGTGTAAAGTTCATATTAATAAATATAAAAAATGATATCCCAACTGAAAAATTCTAATATAGTTAATCTTTAAAGCCTTCTGGCTCTTTAAAATTCTACAGCCAACAACATGCTGTGCTAAGCATATGGTTATATTTGCATTGCCACAGAAACAGTGGAGAAACTTTTTTGAAATCTGAAACTTTAAAAAATTTTAACAGAGGGACTGATTTTGAACCTCAGAATTCCTGGAATACTTGTTACTCAAATGACAAGCCAGTAAATCCTCTGCATGGCTTCCAGAAAGGAGTTTCTCAATTTAACTTAGAGAAACAAATGAATATCTAGGCGATTTTCCTGATCTTGTTTTGGAACTGTACCAGGGTACCTAAGGCCAAGAGACCGCCTCAGAAAGCCTGTTGCACACTAAGGTAGGCATATAAATATATGTGAAATAAAATATTTCAAACCTTTGTAGATAACTTTTCTCTGCTGTTTTATAATGAACAAGTATCATTTAAATAAAAATAATCAACATGGCAAATAAATCATTTGCAAGTACAAGGCTGTGGAGTAGACATTGATAAATTTACTCACCCTGCAGAAGAGATGCAATGAAGGCAGTTGCTACACTGCTAGAGCACAGAAGAATGGAATGATCAAGATAGTATTTGCCCTCTGGAATCCAGCCCAATATAATCGCTGCCACAGCTGCTAGAAAACCAACTACTGTTGCTTGAACCTAAAAAATTTTTTTAATAAAATCCAACTGAATTATTCATTTCGAGAACACATTTTTTAATTTGATTATGTACATACGCACATAAGAAGTCAGCAGAAAGCATTACATATGGTAACTGAGCTGCCTTACCTTTTGAAGAAGCTACTATATTTCAGTTTTAATATTCTCTAAGGCGATAGGTTTTCAAACTGCCCTGATCCGGTGGCAGTACGTACGGAATGGGGTCCAGGAATCTGTTTTTAACAACCACCTCCAGTGACTTTGACGGTGTAATCCACAGATCATCTAAGAAAACACCAACCTTAAGACTGAAAAAACCCAATCCACATGACTGAAGTCTGAATCTAGAGGCAGTGTTGGCAAGAGACTGGATTTTGCAACTGAGTCACATGAGTTTGGCTCCTAGCTGTACCACTTAATCTTGTGGCAGGTGATTTAAATGCAACAAGAATTTATTTAGAATATACTTTGTCCAAGGTGTTATGCTTGGTGCTACAACAGTGGTAAAAACAGATTTATTCCCTGCTACAACAGAGCTCTCAGTTGGTGGGAGAGAGAGACATTAACAAATGACCTCACAGATAATCACAGTCATGATTAGTGCTATAAAAACACTAGTTCCTAACCTGTAAAATGACAATGATAACATCAACCTCGTAAGGGGTGAGAGTTAAATGAATTACATAACATATATAAAGTGCTTCCCACAGTGCTGGCACAAAGCAACACTCAAAAAAATAAATAAATAAAAAGGTAACTAAAAAAAGTAACACTGACTGAACTCTTCAAATCATACTGGTACAATGTTAGACCTAAAAGAAACCCTAAGAGATCATCTAGGTCACTGACTCTTAACTGTGTTTGTGTCAAGGACTCCTTTCACAATCTGGTAAAAATTTTACAGAGATTCTTTTCTCAATGAAAATATAGATGCACTTAATATCTTGAGTAGAATTTCTAGGTGCTCACAGATTTTGAAGCCAATCCATGTACTGGAATCCAGGGCTCTGGGAGAAAACCCCAAGCCGTCTGATCCTGTCATATAGTAAATTAAGGAACAGCTGGGGCTAGCGAGTCCAGATTTCCTAGATTACAGCCCCCGACCTCTCATTACAGTTCCTGCTGATGTCACCCACAGATTCAGAGCTGGGATTCAAGCTGTAAGCACCATTACGGCTGTACCAGTTGTTTAAATATTTCAGCATTTTCGTCCTGGTTGATAAATAATATAATATGTAAAAGCAGTAAAATTAATAAATGATATAAATTCTAGCATGGTGATTCCAACATTTTTCTGGTTTGACACTAAAATACAGAGCTAAGAAGCCTGCTGCAGACATCATGGCATGTCTATATGTACGCATCTATGTATCTAGCTGGCTGTTTACGAGGAAAGGGAAGCACACAGCTCAGATGAGGAAGTCCTGTTCTCTCAACCTGCAAAAGAAATGTCTAACTGTACCCAACAGAAGAGTGAAGTCTGGGTTCAACAAGCAGCTGCAGAGATTAGCAGGGGCCATAGATGTTGGTGTGGGGCACATCCCTCCCGGTGAGGTAATGGTTCTTCAATGAGATTAGGAACTTTGCTTAATTTGACAACTCATGCACTGGTTGAGGTGGCCACCTCGTACAGTTGTACAGAAATCTGTGACAGGTAATCTGCTTGAGATCCCACTTAATAGCCAGAAGAGCAAACAGCCCACCCAGTGAGACCACGAACCTCCTCTATCCTTTCCATTCTTCCCCACCTCCACCTTCCACAGCCAGCGCCCAGTCAGAGGAGCCTTTGCTAGCCCATCCCACTCCCCTCCCCATGCTCATCTACTCCACAAGCTTTAGCAGATGGAGCCTTGGAGAGAGCACAACCAGTGCCCCCCCTCCACTGCCGCCCCCGCCCCAACACACCCCCAAACACCTTTTCCTCTCCCTTCTGCTTTTGTGCACAGGTAACTGGGCTCCCACCAGTTGCTGCCTGACTGGCTGGCACCAATTGTGTCCTGATGGGCCTGTGTGGGCTTCCCTGTTTCTCATGCATCCTTGGTGGAGTGAGACAGGCAAAGACACAGACTTCAGGCTATGGCAACTAGGATCAGTGAATCCTCAGACTTCTCTGGCTCCCATCCTGACCAACAGTTGCATGGAGAGAGGAGGACAAGGGAAGGGTGGAGACTAAGAGTGGAAGGAAAAATTAAAAGCTGAGATGGAAATTACTAGGATGATTTGATGAATAATTTACAACTCATATTACTTGGTAAGAGTTTAGGGTATTTAAAGAACAAAATGAAATATATTTTCAAATTTTTATTTATAGATTAATTTACAGTAGTCTACTGGTTGGTAAATATTTTGATTATCACTCCTGCTCAGATTCCTGCAGTTTCAAGCTGAAAGGGATCACAGACATCTCTAATGCAATACTGTGACTTAAAGAGGCAAGTGAAGCCCGGGCAGGTGAAGTAGATTAACAAAGGTTATACAGGTGGTTAATGTTAGAGCTGAGATTAGATCCCAGATTTTCTCATTTCTAACCCTGTGATCTTAGAAGCAGCTGCACATTTTTTTAAAAGCCCATATTCCAAAAATTCCTTTATTTCTTTGTCTTTGAAATGCATTACATGAAATTACTTTTCTGCAACCATGTTCTCAACATTATGTCCTAGTGGAGCTAACATTAAAGTGAGCAGCATTCCCTAAGCTCACAGTTGCTAGAGCCTTACGGGGGCTGCAGTCTTACGTCCTGGGGACAGGAGAGGGCGGCGAGAGAGGAGGAGATACTCACCTGAGATTAGAGAGAGCTGTAGATAATCTATATATAATCCACGGTTTAGTGTATATATAATTGACAGTTTAATGTGTTCATTTATATTAACACTAGTGACATTAACAAACTGAGGAAAGCTCAGCTTCAACAAACATCTGGCCGTAATATATAAAACAAAGCTAAGTTTAATTAGAGGATTTACTTAAAAAAATCAAAGTAAAAAAATAGCATCTAAGCAATGAAGTACTAAATATTTATTTGTACAGATGCTAACTCAAATTCTGGCACTATTACAAACTTATGATAGAAAATATTTTGTTTTTTCTATATTTTGCATATTATGTGTTTTTCATATTTAGAAGAACCTGATCAATTTCCAGAGAAAGAAAACTTTCAGAGGTCATGGGAGCAATTTATTCTCACTTTTTCATGACACCAAATTGTTCTAAGTTCCCTGAAACAATTAAATGGTAGACTCAACAGCACTAAAATTTATTCCGCTCTTACAGGTAATTCCCAAGATCCGTAAACCCAAGATCTGTAAACAAATATGTGTATCACTTACCTGCTTTAAAGCCAAGTTGCCAATTATTAGGTTCCACTTTTCAATGGGTGAATCCATCTTCCCAATATTTACCTGTTAAAGTGGATATTTTCATGTATCACTGAATAATCTACATGCTCTCTACTCTGCTTAAACAGCAATGAAGTCTTAAAGCCAAAGATGATTCTTTGGTAAATCTGATGAGCTCACACTGCACTTTAAATATAACTCTGAATTTACTACCAGTCTTGCATCTCACATTCAGCTTGCCTGAGATATTCAGAAAAAATAATGTTTGTTTTTTACTTAATAACTAGCTCACAGGAACCAGTGGACCAGTTAATACTTTCCATCTGCCCACTGATGTTATTTTACAACTAACATCATCAAGTGTCATCCTAATATGCCGAATTTTATGTACTGAGGCCCAATATAAATAATTACATAATTTTTTTTTTTTTGAGGAAGATCAGCCCTGAGCTAACATCTGCCGCCAATCCTCCTCTTTTTGCTGAGGAAGATTGGCCCTGAGCTAACATCCATGCCCATCTTCCTCTATTTTATATGTGGGACACCTGCCACAGCATGGCTTGATGAGCAATGCATAGGTCTGCACCTGGCATCTGAACCGGCGAACCCCGGGCCACTGAAGTGGAGTGTGCAAACTTAAATGCTATGCCACAGGGATGGCCCCAATAATTACATAATTTGAGCTGCTAGCATTTAATTCCACATCATGAAAGTAATGTAATTTGAAGAATTACTGACAAAAAACCCAGATATAAACAAATCATTCATTTATATATAATTTATATTTGAGTCATGACTAAAACTGTTAGCAATAAAAAATTCATTCAGTTCATACATGAATTTTTTTTTTAAAGATTTTATTTTTTTTCCTTTTTTCTCTCCAAAGCCCCCCAGTACATAGTTGTCTATTCTTCGTTGTGGGTCCTTCTAGTTGTGGCATGTGGGACGCCGCCTCAGCGTGGTTTGATGAGCAGTACCATGTCCGCGCCCAGGATTCGAACTGACGAAACACTGGGCTGCCTGCAGCGGAGCACGTGAACTTAACCACTCGGCCATGGGGCAGGCCTCCATATATGAATTTTGATCATGTATCTCACTACTGTCATTTATACATCTTTCTGCTAAATGCAAGAATACTCTCCAAAAAAATAGTAGTATTGTTCACATATTCAATTGCTCTGTAAGCTAAATCATGCTTTTCAACCACTTAGGATTCAAATAATGTATGTCCAAATCTGACGAGTTTTTCGAATGCAGTCATTTGGAAAGCAATGAACAATCATTATTAAAAACACTATATGGAGCTGGGTTTCAATTATTCATCATCTGCTGGGTCATGGAAGATGGGTGAATGGGAAAAGTGGGAGACACAAGGATTGTTATTTATGGGTAGTTTTAACCATGGACAGACTACAGTTTAGCTCACTGGCTTCAGACCGGCAGGCGAAGCGCTACGTCAACATTTCCTCTATCAGTTCAGCAAACAGATTCTACTCCCTAACCTCACCCTGGACTGTAGTCTCAAAGCATCCAGCAGATGCAAATATTAAGATTTCTCAGTGTTTCAGAATAATTATTCATGGTGTCTTTATTTGCACATTTCTTTCCTAAGCCTGGAAATCTAAATTATTGATGAAATTTGTGTTTGTAGCTCTAGCAACCTGGGTCTTTGCTCAAATGAGTAATAAGGTACAAGCAATGTTTAAAGAGTGGACCTACCTCAGGTTTAGTGTTCAAAAAATAGGTATGAGAGAAATTAGTGTTATTTTTAATAACTTTTAGAAAGATGACTATAGGTATTGGAAACAATCTAAAATGATTCCATGAAACAGTATAAGATGTCAAGACTCCAGGATTGCTTGATGACCAATGGAGACACACGTATATTAAGCTCTAGGGAAAGATCAAGAAAGGTAGAGTGGCAGAAGGAATGAGTGCTATGAATTAGGTATGCACCTGTGCCAGATCCACTTTGTACCACCACCACCAGTCCCTTCTAAAGCCTAGAGCGACATTCTTCAAAATCCCCTTCCTTAGAGCTTCAGATTGCAGTCTACCAGTGAGAGGAACTTGCCTAAGATTTGAGAGACAGAGTGAAGGAAAGGCCACTATTTTTGGAAGGTCCTGGAGGTCAGGCATGGGAGGCACCCAGACCTCTTTGCGGCAATGCCCTCCTGGCTTTCCTCCCCTGCTCCAGCGCTTCCGGCTGTTTCTCTGTTCTTCCATCACAGGTCTTCACTTCAACTTCTCCCACTTTCGTGTAAGCCCAAACTGCTCTATTAGATTCCTTCGTGCCACAGTACATACCACGGCTCTCTTTTCCTGACCAAACCCAGACCAACAGAGCAACCTCGCACTATTGAATTAATCTGTTTTACAAATGATGATGATCACAATCTCTAAGTCTCCTCCAGATCTAGAAGTCTTGAATCTGTAATTCTTTTAGTCTAAGATAAATAATGAACAGCAAGTTAATGTATGATGTGAAATAAAATATATTTCACGAAATATAATTTGATATGAAATCATAATGCATCATGTGAAACAAAAAATAAAAAGTAGAATATATTCACAAATATTAATAACCTTTTTAACAAAGGAAAGACTTTTACAAGTAAGGATTAAAGAAATTAAACTAGAGGCCGGCTCAGTGGTACAGCAGTTAAGTTCGCACGTTCTGCTTCAGCGGCCTGGAGTTTGCTGGTTCAGATCCTGCGTGCAGACCTAAGCGTCACTTGTCAAGCCATGCTGTGGCAGACATCCCACATATAAAGTAGAGGAAGATGGGGACGGATGTCGGCTCAGGGCCAGTCTTCCTCAGCGACAAAAAAAAAAAAAAAAAGGAGGACTGGTAGCAGATGTTAGCTCAGGGCTAATCTTCCTCAAAAAAATAAAATAAAATAAAATAAAGAGAAACGTTGACTCAAATTTACCTAGTTAGGGAAAATAGTTATGGTATGGGCATGCATTGGAGGTGGGGGCGGGGGTGGGGGTATGAGAGGACACAGAAAATTGACCTTTGTGTCCTCTTTCTTGTAGAAGCTGCACCAAGAATTGAGCTGACTCACCCTACTGTCCAGTGGCCTAGGATTAATACGAACCGTCTAAATTTTTTCAGAGCAGAGAAGGGGTAGCATGAATGTTGTGTTTAAAGGCTTTTGCTAGACCTGCTTTTATTAGATTAGATGACCTGATGGTGCTCAGCTAGAGGAACTAAGAACTTGGAAGGTGATAAACTATAGCAGGGTATGATCTGATAAAGTCTTCTGTTTAACCCAGATTTATTTAAATTACGGATATCTTAAAGTACTAGAAAAATAGGCCAGTATTTTTGCAGAGACACCACCTAGTTTTTTAGGAAACAGTTGAGCTAAGGTGGCCAGAGCCTGAAGATGTGTCATCTTTGGCCAACACAGTGGTTTTAAATTTCTGAATCTGAATGCCTTTAGGTAAAGTCTGCTTTTTATAATCCCTAAACCATTCCGGTTCATAAATGCATGTTATATGTTATTTATCTGACCCTGAAGAACATGAGTTATGGCTAGGATAAGATTTATTGGGGCTAAAGATAAAAGTTGGTTGGTATGACCTTGAAACTACAGATTTACAAATACAGTTGCTATAACTGACACTAGAAAAAAATGTTTAATATGTAAATACTTGAAACAAGTGTACTGAAAGCCCCCATTGAAGTATGTCTTAAGAAAACAAGTATGAAGTATATGTACAGAAAAACAGGTATACAAAAAAATAAACTATTGTTATTTCTGGGTGATGGTTTTATGGATGGTTTTATTTTCTTCTTTTTCTTTAGTGGATTTTTCAAATTTTCATCAGAGAACAAGTAGTACTAGTATACTCAGAAATTTTATTAAAAACACATAATTGGTGAATTTAAAAATCAGCAACTAGGGGCTGGCCCCGTGGCCAAGTGGTTAAGTTCACATGCTTTGCTTCAGCAGCCCAGAGTTTGCCGTCTTGGATCCTGGGTGCAGACCTACACACCACTCATCAAGCCATGCTTTAGTGGCATCCCACACAGAAGAATCAGAATGACTTATGACCAGGATATACAACTATGTACTGAGGCTTTGGGGAAGAAAAACAAAAAAGAGAGGAAGATGGGCAACATGTTAGCTCAGGGCCAATCTTCCAAAAAAATTAAAAAATAAAAATTGGCAACTAGTAAAAGAAATAGTTGCAGCTTTTTGTCTAAATTTGGGTTCTACAACATAAATGACAGTAAAATGTGAAGAGCATTAAGATGAAAACCATAATATAAACTAAGATCACTCTAAAAATATGAGGAACTGGAAGCCAGCTAAAGAGTGGCTTGTATACAGCAAGACACTAAACATTTGGAAGAGAACAAGAGGAAGAATGAAAAAGCGGAAGGGGTAAAAGGAAAACAAAGAAGTGGGAGGAAGGGGAAAGTTTTAGGGAAAAATTTTGTTTCCATTTAGAGAAGAACTAGAAAAGTGAGCATAAATTGCATAAAATCCTTGAGTGTTAGCCACTGAATATTGATACGTTTTTTCCCAGAGGCTGTAAAATCTGCTCTTCTAAAGTTTTCAAACAGGTAGATCCTCATCTACCTAGAAAGACACACCTGCAGTCTTGCACAAAGGGTGACAATTTGACTAAATGACTTCTCTTATGGATACCACAAATCAAATCATAGAAATATGCAAAAAAGTCCCATAAAATATTAGTATGAGTTAATTAGTAGTATGGAACCACTCAGCTTAAAAAGCCTAAAATCTCTAAATGCTATTCCCACCTAAAAGAAACTAGGCCTCCTTACAGAAATGGCTGATTCCAGGGCTAGGACAGGGAAAGTATAAGATGAACCTGGAATATCTTGTTGTGCCAGAAAGTATCAAAGTGCTCAAAAAACAATGGGGCCATGTCTAAAGGACACCAGAACCAATTTGAAAGGGCTTCCCCCTGGGAAAATCCGAGACAATCTTGGCATCAAAATGACTAATGGTAGTAATAGATGATAACCCATTGAATAAAACAAGAATCCATTGAGTCCATATTGAGGATGAATGGATGGGTGGATGGACAGACAGATGGATGAGTGGATGGACAGATGGATAGATGGATAGATGGATAGACGGATGGATGGATGGATGGATAGATAGGTGGATGGATGTATGGATGGATAGAGAGGAAAGACAGGGAGAGTTTTTCATTAGTAGAATGCTAACCAATAAATGTAGAAGGAATAACAGAATTAGAAAATCACCATTTAGCAACCTTCAAAGTAATAATGGATTAGCCAAAAAGCACTAATATATGCTAAGGCAACTTGCTAAATTTGGTTAAGAAAAAGGAAATTTCCACAATCTCAAAGTATCTTCCTACAGATTACTTACTAATTACAAAGGGGTAAAATGTAACTTTATATTGGAGAAACCTGGCAAACACTGTTATTCAAATAATCAATGAGAAAACTGCATGATACTATTTATATGAAATCCTAAAAAAGTGACCAAAAGATCAGTGATTATTTGGGGCCAGAGGTGGTGACAGGATTGATGGCAAAGGAGTATGAGGGAACATTTTGGGGCGAGGGAAATGTTCTATATCTTTTTTGTGGTGGTAGTTACACAGTTTAATATATTTCTCAAAACTCATCAAATGATACACTTAATATGGGTGCATATTATTGCATGTAAATTATAGTTCAATAAGGTTAATTTTTTAAAAGTGGTAAGATAACTTTATACAACAGTCATTTTTTTTAAAAAAAAACAAACATTTATACTTCTACTAGCTGGCTTTGTCAAATATTTAAATTTGACCATATTTAGTATACCAATATATCACATATATGTTTAACATCATTATATTGTCCCATAGGTACCTGAGGCTCTATTTGTATTTCTTCAACCTTCTTTTTCTCCTCTCAGTTCTGCATACTGGATAATTTCTGTCAATCCACAAATTTATGACTTCTTTTGTCTGCTATCATCAATCTGATATTGACCCCATCAAGTAAACTTTTCATTATGGTTAATGTACTTTTTATTCTAGAATTTCCATCTGATTCTTTTTTAGAGTTTCCATATCTCTCTTAAGATTTCCTATCTGTTCACCAACACATTTGCTTAATTCTTTGAACATTTTTTCCCTTTAGTTCTTTAAATATATTTATACCAGTTACTTTGAAAAGTTTTGTTAAATACAACCTCTGGGCCCACTTTGGTCACTTTCCATTGGCTGAATATGAATCACACTTTTGTGTTTCTTTCCATATCTAGTGATTTTTGGTTAAAAACTAGACAGTGTGATAATGTGTTATAATAACGGGATAACATTATGTTCTTCTTAGGAATACTGAATTTCCCTTCTAACAAGCAGTTAATTCGCCTAGACTCAAACCACAGACTCTTGCCTCTCCTACAGTGTGGAGCAGGACACGTCTCTGCTTCGTTCTTTCAGTTACCAACTATTGCTTTTTAGGCTAGCCCTTTGGGGATCTTTTCTATACTTGTGTAGTTTAATTGTCAGCCAAAGATTTGGACAGGATTTATGCTCAGATTTTGTGGCTCATCCTTTCTGAAGTTTTCTTGCTGCTGGGATTTCCCTATAAATTTCCACCTGCTCTGTCAGCTCTAAGCTCTGTTATCTGATAATTCAAACCAATAAACTTCAACTTTCTGCCACTGTGACTATGCATAAGTCACAGAAGGCACTTACTCAAAAAAGCAAGAAACTCACAATTCTTAGCCAGTACATTTGTCTTTCAAGTAGAGGCCCCTCCCATGTTTCTGTCTTTTTTTTTTTTTTTTTTTTTTTTGCCACACTCCTTGATCTCTGCCACCTCAGCTGGTAAGACTGTGGGTTTTCTGGCACATGAAATACAGGGATTGAGGAACTCCCTCAGGCAAAAAAAAAGCCACAAATTTTGTAATTCTTACTCATTGTAGTTATGGTCTTTTAAGGGTAAACTCTAATTTCAATCTGCTTTTGATCATTTTCCATTGCCTTCAAATAGTTTATCTAGATTTTGTAATTGTTAATCTCTGGGAAGGTTCACTCAACCACTTCATTCCACCATTAACTGGAATTGGGAACCCTGTCATATATTTTTATATGCTTGAAATATTTTATAATAAAACATAATATTCTAAAACACAAACATACACACCCTCATATCTTTCTGAATGTACAGGGGTGATGCATATGCTCATAATCTCAATTGTGGTAGTTTCACAGGTACATATTATGTATTGAAACTCATCAAAGAATAGACTTTGAATTTGTTGAGTTTCCTGTGTGTCAATTATATATCAATAAAGCTTCAAAGAAAGGGGGGAGCTAAAAATCTAGTTGATTGAAATGGTTTTAGGTTAAAGATAAGTATTTTTAATCCACAAAGCTACGACTAGAGGTTGGTATTTATAACTTAAGAAACATACCTTAAAATGAAGAACTAATAGGAATATGCAATCTATTTCTATCTAACAATCAGGTTGTCTGACAAGAACATGTAAAATTTAGAATTATATCAAATTTAGAAAATAATACTGAGATTGTAGTTGTATCTAAATTATTCCATGGTTATTCATATAATTATTTGGGGCTTTAATTTTTATTTATTTTAGAAATTTTACAATTTGAATTGGAAGTCTAACATAAAATTATTAGAGAAAGAGGCTTTCCCTCCACTGGAGTGTAAGCTCAATGAAGGCAGGAACATTTTCTGTTTTGTTTATTGCTGATTCCCTAGCACACAGGGCAGTGCTTTGTATATCGTAAGGGCTCGAAAAGATTTTTCGAATTAAAGAGGTAAAATATTATAAAATAATTTCAGAGAATCAAGAGTTCTCTGAGAAGAGGTTTAAGACAACAGAAATCAGTTTTGCCTAGAGTGGGAAAGAGCTCATCAAATTGTGCTAGGCAATTTGCTCCTGGGAAATAGTTTTACAGACATTTTTTTTTAAATACTGTCTTTAGGACAGTGGATACCACTTTTTGACTCTTTTATATCTAGCATTCAGAAGCATAAAATTTTAGGCCTCAGACAATAGAATTTAAACCCAACAATTTATAGAACCACTGTACTTGGTTTATTTTCCAGTTATTTATTACTGTTATATTATATCTATAACAATATCTACTATAATATATATCTACTGTTGAAAAGATAAAAACCCAGGAAAAATTATTCAAGTTGATCATCATACCTTTGGAAATAAATTTTGACTTAAGAGGGCAAGATAAAGTTGGCTTGGATTTGTCATTATTAAGTCTCCCTTGTTAAGATAGAAAATCTATTTTATTGAAATATCTTTTTATCTGTGAACATTTAATATTTAGCTTTATAGAATAACAAGTTTTAAAGACAACTGACCTTCAACAGATTGAGTGAGTAGGCCATATCTGATATCTTGTGTTTTAAATTCTCTATGTTTATACTTACCCAAGGCCTTCCTTATAATCCTATAAGCTCATTTATCCTGACTCTCTGGCAGACTATTATAAAAATGAGAAAAGACCCTTTAACAGAGAAAAAGATTAAAGTAATCATAGACTGGCCTTCTATAACTATAATGATTTTTACTCCTGGTTTTACAAGAGAAAATAAATAATGCATAGGAAAATTGTAAAATTTTAAAAAGACATTTTTTGCACATAGATGAAAAGCTGAATTTCAAACAGTGCTTGTTTTAAGTTACAAAAAAAATTACACTCATCCTCCCTTCTCCCTGGAACCAGCCGGTACAGTTAGGAATGTGCTACAGCAGTCCCAATTAGAGACAAGAGGCAACTAAATTAACATAGTGGCAGGTGGGGCATAAGAGAAAGGGAAAAGAGGTTTCATGGGTGGAACTGACAGTCTAGACAGTAACTGGATGAGGGGGGTTATTGGTAAGTTAATAAACTGATACGAATTATAGAAAGCATGGCTGGAGTAAGAGAAGATAATGAGTTTAGTTTTGAATGTACTGAGTGGTACAGATAGTTGAAAATTCAGCTCTGGAGGTTAGGAAAGAGACTAGAGATATGGATCTGAGAGACAGCAGTGTGCCATCAGTGGTGGACTAGGCGAAACTACTGAGGAAGAACATGTAAAACTTCAAGAAAACCTCATATCAAGAGGATGAGCAGAGAAAAAGAAATCAAAAAAGTAGACTAAGCAGCCGCCATGGAAGATGGGAGAATAAGGAGACTGTGGGCTCTCAAAGTCAAGAGTAATAAAAATTTCAAATAGAGAACAGTGAGTGAAGAGTCTAAGAAGGTGAGCCTCTCGAGATTTTGAGTTGGTTTAACAGTCAGTGGAGTAACAGAATTGGAATACAGCTGATAAAGGTTCTCTAGCATTTTGCAAGAACGGTAGTACTCTGCCTGGCAAACTTGAGATCAAATTCCCTAAGCAATTAAAACACCACAAACTAGATGAATATACCATGTCATCATAGCTTGACAAGTTACTATTTTTCCATCTACTAATTTGTTTATTTTTACCACTCTCAAATCCAGAGAAAATTTCAAGTAACCACTCCCAGTCTTTAATTTCAGCTAATCCATCAGCCACTTCTGTTGGCTCGCTGAAAATTAGTTCTGGGCTCCAACTATGTCTCATATATCCATGGCCACCGCCCTGACGCAAACCAACATCATTTGTAGGCCGTATTACTGCCACAGACTCCCAACCTGCGTCCCCGCTTCAGTCCTTAGCCTCCTAGAGCCCTGTCCCAACACAACAGTCAAAATAATGTTAGAAATATGTATCAGATCACACCACCCCCTGTTCAAAACCTTCCAAGTGCCTCCCATTTCACACAATAGCCAAAGTCCTTCCAGTGGCCCACAAGGTGATCTCATGCCCTGTGATTTTCCTCATCTCTCACTTGGTCCCAGCCCTATTGGCCTCCATGCTGCTCACTAAACAGTGGTTCTCAAACTTTGACGTGTATTGGAATCATCTGGAGAGCCTATGAAAATACAGATTGTTGAACCACACCCTCAGAATTTCTGATTCAGTAGCCCTGGAGTGGGAGTGGGAATTTGCATTTCTAACAAATTGTGATGCTGCAGATCAGAAGACCACACTTTGAGAACCACTGATCTAACACATCCACAACATTCCTGCCTTTGGCCCCGGGCATTACCTGGGACATTCCTATCTCAATAGCCACAAAAAATTACAGTAAACAAATTAGTAGATGAAAAAAGTAGTAACTTGTGGCATCAAGCTATAATACCAAGGTGTATCCATCTAGTTTATAGTGCTTTAATTGCTTTGAGAACCTAATAACTCCTTCAGTTTATGGCTCAAATATAATCAGTGACACAATTCTTGACCTACGAAGACAGCAATTTCACTCCTACCTCCCCAAAGAAAGGCCCAGCTAGACCACCCTGCAGTGCTATTAAATTTCCTATGTGTTGAGCTTCTACCCAGCTTGGGAGTTCCCCCCTCTTAAATATGAACAGACAAATAATACAACCAGACGTTTGAGGAAAATATGTAACATAAAAGATGGCCACCACAACAAATAAACTAAAGTTCACATAAAAAGATTAGGATTAAATTCGCCTTTATTCAGTTTTAATGGTAATACATGATCAAATTAAATAGAATTTAATTTGCAGCACATGTATTCTTTTTTAACCAGATTCCTTACAGCACGGCCCATTTCAAAATGGACTGGCGTGTTTAATCTATTATTTGAACCCTAACAAATACTGGATAATGCTCAACAAGGCTGCTTTTAGAAATATTTTCTTTGAGGTAAGCCAGCCAAAATTTCAGTGTTCCTGGAAAAGTTATCAAGTTGCTTAAATGTTTGTATGCTTAACTATATTTATCAGAACAAAGTTCATTTTCCAACAAAATGAAACTAAAGCCACCTTTTAACTCTCATTCTAATAACTTTCTTCTCCCTTAAATGCTGCCGCTTGTTTTTCAAAACCTCTTATTCTCCTCTCCTGCCAAAAAGCCTCTTGGATTGAGTTCCCACCAGTTCTTAAACCCACCAGTAAGCCACCGGTTCTTAAAACATAATACAAGTGGAGATCACTGGGAAAAGATGGCAAATGGAACACAGGTATATAATTTCACTAACTCTGAAAACCTTAGCAAAACTACACAAAAGTTTTGGGTTTTTTTTTTTTTTTTTACACAAAAGCTAGAGGTATACTGGGCACACATTCCTGCTGGATGCCAAATGGCCAAGTGTTAAAAATCAATATTCAGCTGACAGCATACGTCACCATTATGTAATGAACTTCTGGGTTACTAGAACAAGTGTAAAATGTAGTCAAATGTTTAAAATTGTATTACCATTTTACTATTAATTTTTAAAAAAATAATTTCATAGCACTGAGAGCTGTGAGATTGATCCTGTGGTCACTATACTTCATATTTGCGATTCTATATAGATGCTCACTTTCAAACGAAGCCAGTAGAAAATCAAGATTGTTTCTGCCTAGCTTCGCCAGTCTAGATAC
The DNA here is from genome assembly GCF_037783145.1 of Equus przewalskii. Lineage (NCBI taxonomy): Eukaryota > Metazoa > Chordata > Mammalia > Perissodactyla > Equidae > Equus > Equus przewalskii. The sequence goes on from NC_091859.1 coordinate 28,802,887, forward strand.
TGCTGAGAATGATGGTGCTACCAGATTACTAGGTTCTCTTTCTTCTCAAATAATAATTGATAAAAGACGTATCTGCTCTTTAATTTCGAGGTTTGAAGATTTGGTTGTTAGCGGTGATGGAATTTCCTTGAAATAATTCCATAAACTCAAGTTTTTTACACTTCTTGATGATGATGCTTTCTAAATATTTTCAGATGAGTCTAAAACGGTTGCCCTACCTTATATTTTTTTATTTTCATACTTTTACACATACTTACTGTTTCATATGATCACTTGAGAAAAATCTGTCTTTAAATCTTGAATCTAAAAGTGTAACAATAGAGGGGCTGGCCCGGTGGGCAAGTGGTTAAGTTCGCGCACTCCGCTGCAGGCAGCCCAGTGTTTCGTTGGTTCGAATCCTGGACGCGGACATGGCACTGCTCATCAAACCACGCTGAGGCAGTGTCCCACATACCACAACTAGAAGTACCCACAACGAAGAATATACAACTATGTACCGGGGGGCTTTGGGGAGAAAAAGGAAAAAATAAAAAAATAAAAGTGTAACAATAGAGCAATGTAACTGGCTTCCAAGACACCAAAAAAGTAATGAACTTCCATCTATATCTCAGCTTTTATTGCATCCATGCTGATTTCAGGATCTTCTCAAGAGTAGAATGATAGGACTTTTATAGCAGCTATTATGTAAGAAATACTTGTATGCTCCAAGGTACATCCATTTGGTTACTTAAGATGGTTCCTGTAAAAGAACTGCTTTCTCTGTCACCACTGGTTATTAGACTTGTTATTGCTACTTTCGGAGTCCAATATTAAGGCTATTTTGTTCAAGAAACTGTTTTTAATATATAACTTCTCTTCCATCTTGTTTTAATATCTTGAAGAAGTACATTACAAGGCAGTGTCAAAATCTCTTCTATGTTATGCAATTTTCCTTAGGCCAATAGAAGTTTTCACTCCTGGATTCTAGAATCAGTAGTACTCTAAATCTGGTAAGAGAGGCCCCAGCTCTGAGACCCATGACTTAGAGGGCCTCACTATGGCCCTCCTTTAGCTATGCCCCAGACTCAGGATGAGAAGTGCATAGGGCCCAGGTGGTGTGCCCACTCAAAGCCTATGGATCATCCCCTTGTAGGAGACGCTCCAGATACCTAGGACCATAAAGTTCTCTAACCAAATGGCCTGGAACCCAATTCCAGGGCCTCTTCCTAAACTCAATCCTCCTGAAGGCAGACCATGCCACAACTGGGTGCACGCCCACCCCAAGGAGTGCTCAAAGGGTGGCTGTTTGCTAGGGGTATAGATGGAGCTTGGACATGGGGCCTGAGGTATGTATGAGGTCTTTCAAATTGCAGGACATAGAGCCAAGGGTGGGGGAAAAAGGGGGGCGGGCCTCAGACCAGAAGCTAGCTCTCCACAACACCATGTTCCAAAACAGAACTTAAGAAGTCCAAGAAGTCATAATTTGATTTTGGACTTCCAGATCTTCATAAGGATATATCTGCCAAGGTGGAAAGACAGAGATTTTTGTTAGGTTTGTAAGCTTGTTGTATAATTTTAAACGATGTAGGCATATGTTACCTGCTCGTATTCCTGGCCCAGGCCCAACTGTTAAAGTGAACTTGCTTAGAATGCTTATAAACATTTGACATTATGACACTGACATCATTACACTGATTAAGATACAACAGTAATCTGGAAGAATCTTTTCCCAGATTTTGATATGGCTGACTCACTTTTATTATTCACGTGCCAGCCTACACATCACCTCTCAGAGAAGTCTTCTCTAACCACTAATATAAAGTAGCCCTCATGAACCACCCTTCATCACATTATCCTGTTTCATTTTCTTCATGGCCCTTATCAATATCTGAAATTATTTTTGTAAATTCCACCACAGTGGGGACCTTGCCTGCTTTGCTATTCATTTATAGACTAGTGGATTCTTATTTGATGCCATGGGTTATAATCTGTAACTATCATTTATTTTGTGGCTCAGATTGTCCCAGATCTGGCTACTATGTTACACCGTATCCTCTTGTCATGGCCCCATCTTTTTTTTTTTTTTTTTTTCAGCATTTCTTTACATTCTGGCACCACAATATGTTCCAGGGTCATCTTACACTTTTATGCTCCAGACCAAGGAGCCCTAATTTCTATTATTCTCCAGTCTCTTTAATCTTCAATAATTACAATGATTACATGCAAAATTATAGACTAGCCTACAGTGAATTTACCAAAGTCATTCTACTTTATGAGATTTGGCTCCACCTTAGTGACTAGCGGATATCCCCAGACACCATCTCCAGCTCACCAACCAAGTACAGAGATAAGCAATAGGACTATATCTTTAAATAATAATTTTTTAAAATAATGAATATCAAAAGTTTAAAAATATTAAATACCAAAAACGTTGTGTTTTTGGTGCTAAGACCAAAACCTCAGGAGAGGATCCTTACAATGTAGAGGAGAAGACTATTAGGTTTTTGTTACTGCTGTTATTTATTGGTTTTATAAACTGACAGAGTTATCCTGTGCAGGTAAAAGGGAAAGTTCTAGAATGTGATTTATTCCATTATATATATACTAGCTCTGTGTCCTCAGGAAAGTTACTCAACTGTTCTAAACCTGTTTCTCCTCAACAGGAATAATTGGGCTTATCTCATAGTGTTGTGATAAGATATCCTTATAAAGCAGTTAGCACAGGCCTGGCACATGATGAGAGCTCATGAATTTGCAATGTTTATTATCATCCTGGGCAGAGTATGGCTATATGACCTTTTATATGAAGAGGCTTAGAAAGTTCCATAGGGCACATGTAGCATTTTCTCTTAATTGAGCAAGCCCATAATGTTACTAAAACATTATTTAATGCATTTCTTTTCCAAACATCTGCTTTACTCCAGAAACTTTAGGGAACTCACAGTTGCCCCGGGGGGGAAAATGGGGAGAGGGCAGGAGGAGGAGAGAGCGCTCTTGTCAACAACACATTTGCTCAACTTTCACGTTTAATTACCTTCAGATACACAAATTTTTTTTTCCTAGTTCACAGGTGGATTCATTAGCTGTAGCTTCTTTAAAGAAAACATAGACCAATGGCACTGCAATTAGTAATACCCTCTGACGGCTTAGTTAATCATTGGCTAACATTCTGTGGGCAGAAGGTTCATCAAAGTGAATCTCACTAGCTACATGGTTTTAACCATAACTTGGTTCCACAATGGCTAAACCTCCAAAGAAGGTTGTAGTGAGAAAACAATGTCCTTCTGGGCTTCCAAAAATAACTCAGAATCCTCCTAGTGGCAGTATTTTCAAAAATGTTTAAGCTTTCTGGCTGACAATTCAGTAATATATAGTTAAAGCCTTAAAAGTATGCATTTTTTTTCGAACGGTAATTACAATCCTAGAATTTGCCTGAAAGAAAGAAGAATGCAAAACTGTATGTACATAACAGCAAAACATTAGAAAGAAACTATATTTCCAATATCCATCATGAAAATACTGCCAAGTATGTATCTACATTATGATATACCTAACTATATATAGGTAGAGATATCCAACATACTCTACCGAACTGTGGTAGAGATATACAACGGAAAAGTACATAGCCAATAAAAATAAAGACATAAGTCTACCTTTATTGATGTGGAAAGAAGATTATGATGTATCTTCAAATGAATATCACAGATTATAAAAGAGACTACATATGATTCCAGTTCTTTATTAGAATATATACTATGTATGTATCTACATTATGATATACCTAACTATGCATAGGTAGAGATATCCAACTATAGAAGGATCTATATGAAAATATTAATAGTGTTTATGTCTAGGAGAAGAATTGGGGGTAGTTCTAAATTTTCTTCTTTACACTTTTTTCCCTGTTCTTCAGTTTTCACAATAAGCATGTATTACTTTTACAATCACAAAAAGTTTAAATACCAACCAACCATTGAACCATAAAGAATCTCAATATCTGACTTGTCCCACGTCTTTAAGCACTGATAATAATTGCCAGAATGCCCTGGACTAAAAGGAGACAAGTACTATTTCTTTTGGAGAGAAAGAAGGGCCTATAATTCTCAGATTAGACAGCCCAGAGAACTTTCAGGGTATGCTGTCAGGCATAACTACTTAGCATAACCCTGAGGTCCAGGAATTTATCGGATAGACAGAGGTAAAAATTTTTCCTGATACAAGTTCTCTTTAATAGAGAGAAACAGTATAAGTAATAGATATGCTTTGAAGTAGGAAAAAACTTACAGCAGTGGATAATCTGGACGCTAATGTCATTTCCAAGTTCCCTTTGAGACCAAGAAGCGCAGGAACTAAAATGAAAACTTCTGTTACTTTTTTGAACACCTCCCAGTGCTGTAAGAAAAAAAAAAAATAGAATTTTCTGGCACTCTTTAAAAAACACTTTAGAACAAAGACATTTCTAAAACTCTCAGCCTTTTTTCCAATGTTGCATTTACATTTTGAATGACTACACAGGTCATTTAATCAGTGAACATTTAGCTTAACCCATTCTCCAGAGCTCTGAAACCCTAAGTTACTTTAGAAAATTTAGTTAGAGTGGGGAGTGATAGCTGATTCAGTCACTACATTCCAAAATACATCTAGCTTGCTACACAACTCTGATGCTCTTCAGTTGTACTTTATCCCTTTATGATGACAAGAGTCAGCGTAACTAGTAGTTAACCCCAAAGACTTAAGAATCAGATAACCCTGGATTTGAATCTTGGTTCCAACACTAATTATAACAACCCCATAGGAAAATTACAGTAATATTATTATTTAATTCACAAACGAAGAAATTAAGATTCAGAGCCGTTAAATGATTTTCCTAAGATCAAAGGATGGGACCTAGAATTGACTTGAGAAGTTCTGAGTCATCCCACGTTCTGGTTCCCATTTTAGGGTGTGAGGCAAGAGGCTGCAGAGCAGAGAATCATAAAAAGAGCACTAAGTTGGAATTAAGAGAATTTGTGATTCTAGGCCTGGATCTTTCATAACACGGCTGCACGATCCTGGATGAGTTACGTGTCTTTCTGATCTCAATTTCTTCATGAAATGATGATACTATCTGTCCTGTCTAGCCCTGGGGAAATACCACGATAATGAAAATGAGGGATATTAAAGTACTTTATAACCTGAAAAGACCATATGACTTAATGACACAAGGTGCTATTTTACAAGTGCTATTAAGAGGGGACTGTCCTAGTAAAAGACTTTACGGACTAAGGATATTACTTCATGCCAAAAAATATCAAAAACACAGTCTTACCATTAATACCAAGACAGGTAAGAAAAGTAAAACTTAAATCCGTCAGATAAATGAGAGAAAAATTCAATTTGTCCCCAAAAGTTTCCCTAGGTGCTGTTCCAAATAGTTGTAGAACCAAGGTGTTCAGGAAATTTTCATCAGATCAGTCTTTGGTAAAATTCTGTTTCAAAGGATTCGTAAGAGATTCACGAGGGTTCAAGCTAATGGAGGATCAGCCTAAAAAAGCACTGGGGGGGTCCAGTCGCATCCCAGATTCCTTAACCTGTCAAACTAACAAACAAACAATTGTGTCCATGTTTTATGACGGGATAAGAATTCTGCTGTGCTAGTGAGATACGCACCTTTCAGAGATGACGGTGGTGGTGACGATAATGATGATGATGAATAATGACAGATAATAATAATAAATATTAACAATATTCAAAATTCATTGATTGCTTGCTAGGTGCCAGGCACTATTCTTTAGGCTTAGTCATTCAATCTCCACACAAACTTATGAGACAGGAATCATTTTTATCAGATCAGACGTAATTCAGGAATACATTTCACCTAGGTCATAATTTTAAGATACCCACCTATATGATTTAATTTTAGAAACCCCAGAATACTATGCAAATGTCTCTATCAGTCACATGTCATCACATTTTAGGTTTGTTGGGATGCACTCCTTGGGGTTACTAACACCCTTTCCAAGTTCAATTCAAATCAAATACTCCTGTGAAAATTACTATGAAATTACTAACACCATAGCATTGATATAACAATAACTATTAATTATTGATTTCCTATCTCCTGCCAAATAAATTCCACATTCTTTTCTCTACACCTGCAGAGGTGTGCTTATAGAAATTCTCAAATTTTCTCAGTTCATAGCACCCTTACTGTCTCAGAAATGTTTTCAGGGCACCCTTAGGCCAAAAGAAATATCTAACAGTCTTATTAAGTAGCTAGGTCCAAACAACTTAATAAGTATTTATTTCCTAACAATTTAGTGGCCATTTGAAGAAACAACACAAATAAATTGAAAGAAAGAATAATAATTTTATGTCACATAACCAGAATTAGTTACTAATGGGATGTGTGTACCTGTTGGGCACTACACAACATCTCTAAACTTGGAACTGGAAACTGCCACTTTCATTTCTTATTCTATATTGGTTTTTGTGTGACACTTGCCTTTTATCATAGCACCGCTGAAAAACTAGTTTTGAAAGATATGTCATCAAGACGAATGGAGTGTAATCTAATGTTGAATCACTTTGAGCTGGGAGTCTGTAGAGTATCCAAGAGATGTCATTGTTTTTCCCTTAAAAATTTAAAATATCCCACAGCAACCCTAGGTTGTCCAAACACACAGTCTGGGAAATATGATAGGGAGAAGCCGTACGTTAGTCAAAGGGAAGGGCTCTGGAGTCAAGATTACCTGGGTTGAAATTGCGACTCTGCTACTTTTACTGTGTGACTTGGGCAAAACTATGCTTTACTTTCTTCATCTAAAATAGGGACATAATTTTGTCTCGATCACATATGGTTGTGCTCAGGACTGTGCCTATACATAGTAATGAGTAACAATATCGAGTGTTTATTAGCTATAACGTCAAGATATATTATCAGTGAATTTTCCTTTCGGGAGGAGGTAATTCAAAACAAAGTCCATCAAGAGGATGCTGAGGCAGCTAGTGCCCCAAATAAATTTCACCTACTTACAAATTTTGCCATGACACAGACATGTCCTCTGAGGTGATGGAGAGTATTATGAACTGCTGAACTTCTCCACAAGAACCTGCCCTAAAGGAAATCAACTTCTAATCTTACCTAATTCTGGACTTCTGTCAATATCCAGAATCTTAAGCAAGCACCCACACATCAAACGTAATGTCAGATTGCTTACACATGGACTACGGAGACTCAAAACCTAAAAATCTATTAATGTCCAAAAGGAAAAACCAAAATGAAACTTAAAAAAACCCCAAGAATAATAAAATAAGTTGAGGAACACATCCATAGAGTCCTAACTTAAACAGAAAAAGTTTTTAAAAATCTGGTTGGTAAAAAATGTTTACTCAATTTTAAGAAACATACATACCCCAAATTTGGAGAAGTTTTGTTTCTCTTTTTAAAAACTAAACCCAGTCACTTTTAGACATATGATAAAATGACCAACCTCATTCATAATTACAGAAATGCAAATTAAAAGGTGATAAATTTTCACCTACGAGATTGGTAAAGATCAAAAAGTTGGATAATACTCTGTTGGTAAGCATATAAGGAAACAGGAACTCTACTATACTATTGGTGAGAATGTAAAGCTTTAACTTCTTTCGGGGAATTTGGCAATATCTATCAAATGTAAAATGCACATAATTTTTAACTCAGAACTCTACTTTAAGGGATTTATCCTACAAATAAACTTGCAAATGAGTTCAAATACACACATATATAATGAGTTTACTTCATCATTGTTCCTAACAGCAAAAGATTTGAGGCAATTTAAATCCCCTTCGTTAAGTAACTCGGTAGAAAAATAATGATACATTCTTGCTACAGAACATTATGTAGCTGGAGAAGAATGTGGTAAATCTGTGTGCTCCTATATAGCAGCTCCAAGATAAATTAAGAAGAGCAAAGTGAAGAGCAGCATTGTAGGGTTTTTTTGTGTTTTTTAGTGAATATATATATATAATATGTATATTTTAGCATATATATGCATATACTTGCATTTAACATCTATTCAAGGAGACAAACAGTAACAGTAATTTCTAAGGAAGGGAATAGGGCAAGGGCACGTACCAGAGGAGAGAGACTTCCTTCTCCATCATATATTCTTTCATACAGCTTAAATATGCTTTACCAGATACATATATTACTATTTTCATTAAACTTTTTATTTTGCAATAATTGTAGATTCACATGCAGTTATAAAAATAATACACAGAGATCCCATGTACCCTTTACCAGCTTCCCCCAATGGTAACATCTTGCAAAACTATATGACAATATCACAACCAGGATATTGACATTGATACAGCCAAGATACAGAACATTTCCATCACCACAAGGATCCCTCCCGTCACCTTTTTATAGCCTCATCCACGTCTCTCCACTCCCAACCGTTTCTTAATCCCTGGCAATCACTCATCTGTTCTCCATTTCTATAATTTTGTCAACTGAAGAATGTTATATAAGTGAAGTAATATATTATTTTTCATGTTTATTTGCCATCCGTACACACTCTTTGAAATGCCTCTTTATGTCTTTTGCCAATTTTCTAATCGTTTTTTTTTCTGTTGAGTTTTGAGAGCTCCATATATATTCTAGTCTTTTGACAGATATGTGGTTTGCAAATATCTTCTTTCACTCTGTAGCTTGGCTTTTTTCATCCTTTTAACAAGGTCATTCACAGGACAAAATTTTTATTTGATAAAGTCCAATTTACCCATTTTTTCTTTTATGAATCACGTTTTTGGTGTCAAATCTAAGAAATCTTCTGCCTAGCTCTAGCTCCTGAAGATTTTCCATGTTTTCCTAAAAGTTGTATAGTTTTATGTTTTATATTTTGTGTGATCCATGTTGAGTTTATTTTTCTTTAAAGTGTGAGGCTTAGATTGAGATTTTTTTTTTTTTTTTTTGGCCTATGGATGTCTAATTGCTGCAGTACCACTTGCCAAAAGGGCTATTTTTTCCTCCATTGAATTCCTTTTACATCTCTGTCAGAAATTAGTTGGACGTATTTGTGTGGGTTTACATCTGGGCTGTCTGTTCTGTTGCACAGATCTATGTGTCTATCCCTCTGCCAACACCACACAGTCTTGATAACTGCGGTCATTTTAATAATCTTAAAATCAGGGAGACTGATCCCTCCCACTGTCTGTTTTCAAAATTGTTAAAGCTATTCTATTATTTGCATACTTACTAATTGCATATAAATTTTAGAATATTAATTATATCTACAAAAAACCTTGCTAGGATTTAAAAAGTTCTGTTAAGCCTGTATATCAATTTGGGGAGAACTGATACCTTTATTATGCTGAATTTTCCAGGCCATGAATATAGCACTTCTCTCCATTTATTTAGATCTTCCTTGATTACTTTCATGAGTGTTTCGTAGCTTCCAGCATACAAGTCCTGTACATGTCTTGTTAGATTTATACCTAGGCATTTATTTTTTGAGTAAATGTTATTGTATCTTTAATGTCAATGTCCACACATTCATTGCTAGTGTAGAGAAACAGAATTTATGTTTGTATGTATTGTGTGTCCTGTGACCTTGCTGAATTCATTTATGTTCTAGGAGCTTTTTGGTAGATTCCTTTGGATTTTCTAAGTAGGCAAGCACGTCATCTGCAAATAGGGAGTTTTATGTCTTCCCTTCCGACCTTTGATTCCCTTTTCTTGCCTTATTGCACTATGACGAATAAAGGTAACGAGTGCGGACATTCTCACCTTGTACCTGATCTTACAGGAAAAGCATTCAGTATCTCACCATTAAGTAAAATGCAGAGGAAGTCCCATGCTATTCTTATTTATCTGAGGGTTTTTATCATGAAAAGGTGTTGAATTTTGTCAAATGTTTCTTCTGCATCAGTTGACAGGATCATGGGATTTTCTTCTTTAGCCTGTTAATATGAATCACATTGATTAATTTTCAAATATTGAACCAGATTTGCATCCTGAGAACAAACTTCCCTTGTTCATGGTGTATAATTCATTTTACATGTTGCTGAATTCTATTTGCCAATATTTTGTTAAAGATTTTTCTCTGTCTACGTACAGGAGAGATACTGATCTGTAGGGTTTTTTTATTGCATTGTCTCTGGTTTTGGTATCCGGGTAAGACTAGTTTCGTAAAATGAATTGGGAAGTGTTCCCTCCTCCTCAATTTTTCAGAAGATCTCAAGTAGAATTAATGTTAACTCTGCTTTAAACATTTGGTATAATTTTCAGGTGAAACTATCTGGGTCTGAAGATGTTTTAGGCGTTTTTTTAAAATTATGAATTCAATTTCCTTAATAGGTATAGAGCTATTCAAATTACCCACTTCATTTTGGGTTAATTGTGGTAGTTAACATTTATCAAAGTAGTGATCTGCTTTGTTTAAGTTGCAAAATGTTTGTATGTAGAGTTGTTTGTAGTACTCCTTCATTATCCTTTCCATGTCTCCCATTTCATTCTGCGATTGGTAATTAAGGTCTTTTCTTTTTTTTGTCATTATCAGTCTTGCTAGAAATTGTCAGTTTTATTGATCTTTTCAAAGAACCAGCTATCTATTTCATCGATTTTTCTCTACTGCTTTCCTACTTTCAATTTCGTTGGTTTTTGCTTTTATCTCTCTTATTTCCTTTTTTCTGCTTGCTTTGCGTTGGTTTATTTTGCTCATCTTTTTCTAAGTTTGAGATGGGAGCTTAGATTGCTGGTTTGAGATTTTTCCTTTCTTATGTATGCATTTAGTTCTATAAATTTCCATCTCTGTATTGCTTTACCAGTGACTTACAAATTTTGATGTTATATTTCCATGTTCATTCAGTTCAATGTTTTGTTTTGTTTTTTATTTTTCTTGAGACTTCCTCTTTGATCCACAGATTATCTAAACGTATGCTGTTTCATTTGCAAGTGTTTACAAATTTTCCTGTTATCTTCTGTTACAGATTTTTAGTTTGATTACATTGTGGTCAGAGAACATAGTCTGAATTATTTCTTTTTTTTTTGCACAAGATTAGCCATGAGCTAACATCTGTGCCCATCTTCCTCTACTTTATATGTGGGACACCTGCCCCAGCATGGCTTGACAAGCGGTGCATAGGTCTACACCCGGGATCCGAACTGGTGAACCCCAGGCCACCAAAGCAGAACATGGGAACTTAACCGCTGCTCCACTGGGCTGGCCCCACTTTCAATATTTTAAATTTGCTGAGGTTTGGTTCATGGCCCAGGAGTTGGTCTATCTTGGTATATGATCCAGGACAGCTTGAACAGAATGTGTACAGTGCTGGTTTTGCACGGAGTGTTCTGCAAATGTCCATTAGATCTTGTTGGTTGATGGTACTGTTGAGTTCTTCTATATCCTTGCTGATTTTCTTTCTAGTTGTTCTAGAGAGAACGGTGAGAGAAGGATGTTGAAGTCTCCAACTATAATTGTGGATTTTTCTTTTTGCCTTTCAGTTTTATTGAAGGCTCTCATTATCAGTTAACAAGATGAAAGTCCCAGCACCCTACATGCCCTTCCCTGAAATCATCCTGGCTAAAGTGTTGGGGTACTTCATTATGGCTTCGGTTTTCCCCCCACCTTTATTGAGGCATAATTGAAAATAAAATTCTAATATATTTAAAGTGTATAACATGATGATTTGATATACATACACAGTGAAAGTGTTCCCACCATCATGCTCATTAATTTAACTAACTCACCTCCCTTTCCCTTACACATCGCACTAACATCCACTAGCTACCTGTTGGTTAACATATCCATCAACTCCACATAGCTACCTTTTCGTTTTTTGGTGAGAATGCATAGATCTACTCTCTTAGCAAATATCAATTATACAATACAGTATTATCAACTATAGTCACCATGCTATACATTAGATCCTCAGAACCTATTTCTCTTATCACTGAGAGTATGTGCCTTATTACCAACCTCTCTCCATTTCCAACACCCCCTAGCCCCTGGCAATCACCATTCTACTCTGTTTCTACGAGTTTGAACTTTTTTTTTAGACTCCAAATATAAGTGATACCATGAAATACTTGTCTTTCTCTGTCTGGCTTGTTTCATTTAGCATAATGCCCCCCTGGTTCATCCATGTTGTTCATTACAGCCTCTTGAGGTTGCCGTCGAAGCTCCCTGCTGGTCCTTGGCTGGTGTGGGTGTGGGTGGGGCCAGTTTTTTCTGTGATGTTTGGCTAGAGTAAAACAATTATTGTCTGAAAGTTTTCTGTCTTGCTAGGTAGCCCCTTTCCTAGTCCTTTGGCTAGAGAGAGCAGGCTTTTGTTGGATTTTTGTTTTTCTGTCTGCATCTGTTGGCATTTTCATGTTATTGGCTTCTTTGAATCCAAGTCTGGGATATATGAAGCAAAAGGAAACTCGCCGCTATTTTGTTCTTTGGATACAAAAGGAGCCCAGCCAGCCTGCTTTCTTCTTTCCACTTTCCAGGGTCTTCTTATGTTTGTTTTATATAAAGTTTCCAGGGTTTTTTTGTACTTAATGGGAGGTATAGGTAAAAATACATCCATTGCAATGGAATCCACGTATTATGTTTTAAACAAAAGCCAGAACCACCACATCAGAGGGAATGCTAATGCCCTCCTGAGGTCATGGCCATGTTAAAAGAGGTATTTTATCTTTAATAAAAACTCTAAAACTCTAGCTATGCTTTATAAGGTGGGACAAACATAGTGATGACTTCCTAGCTTTGTGAATGGAGAAACTGGTGACAAAAATTAGTCTAACATTGATACTGCCCTCTTACCTTCTCTTTGCTTTTTTTTTGCTGAGGACGATTTACCCTCAACTAACATCTGTTGCCAATCTTCCTCTATTTTGTATGTGAGCCACCACCACAGCATGGCCACTGATGGACAAGTGGTGTCGGTCCATGCCCGGGAACTGAATCCACACTGCTGACGCAGAGCATGCCAAACTTAACCACTAGGCCACCGGGGTTGGCCTTCTTGGCACTTTTAAAAGACTGCTGTCTTGTGCACAAAATTTCAACAAAGCATCCCTTTTCTCTCTGACCTATCAACTTTCCACATCAGAAAAAACCTCTACTCAGAGTTCCGGGGTTAGAAATACAATGCAGGTATTAGATCATGCCATCTGAATTACAAAACGTACACACACTGCATTGGTAGTATAGTAACAAAATAAGGACAATCGAGAGCTATACTATCATTTATTTCAAAGGAATGTTCTTCAGCATTACAACAAGATTGTCTTCATAAAATATAACAGGATCTCAGGGTTTTATAGAGAGACATTAGCTTTCAAGAATATTCTAAGGATAAGTATAAATTTACCTAGGAATCACTGGAAGTTCCAAAGGTATTAGTCCAGTTTACTTCTATTTCTTTTAGATGGGTGGGTGGCTAACACTAACCTCATTTTACAGAGTCTTCTAACAGATTAAGTCTATGGACGATCTGAGATATGCAAACAGCACATTAGAGAGAGAACAAGATTTATCTACAAGACAGGGCTCTGCCATTTACCAGCTGTATATTCTTGGGCAAATCATTTAAAAATATCTGTTTATTTTTAGTGAGGGAAGAAAAGACGAGGAGCTTGAACTAGGTGATTTCCAAGGATACTTCCAATTCTGACATTCTATGATTCTAAGTTTGATCATCAAAATTCAGGAATATTTACAACAGAGGTAGAGTTTATTTCATTCATTCATTTAACAAGGAATTATTGTCTGCTTTGTGTAAGCCATTAGGCTGGTTTTTTGGACTGGGCCCTACCTAAGTGGAACAAAAGACTATGTGGCCTAACTACCCCACTCAACCCCACTTACTAGCAGGAAGGGAACTTGGATTAGTTTAGATTAGTAGCTCTCAAACTTTAGCCTGCATCAAAATCACCAGGAATACTTGTGAAAACAGATTGCTGGGCCTCATCCCCAGGTTTCTGATTCAGTAGACCTCGGATGGAGCCTGAGAATTTGTGTATCTAACATGTTCCCAGATGATGCTGACACTGCTGGTTCAGGGGCACACTGTCAGAGCCACTGACTCAGATAAAGAGAAAGACCATAGAGGGGTCAAGTCTTATATGCCAGGAGTTACTACTCTACAGGTGTTGTTCTTGCCTTTTCTGCACACTTTTTCATCTCCATTTTCCTTGTAACAATGTCCACTCCCTCTCCTTTGAGAAGCAGTTAAATTCCTATTCTTTGTGATTCTGGTGAAACTGCTGATCTGGGGATAGAAATGTGACTCAAACTAAGATAGAAATGTAACGTGACGGGGCCATCACATCACTACATCTCTCCAGTCACATCGACTGGTCTTAGGGGGAAACACATGACCAAAGACAAGCCAGCTGCAGAGTTCTGCCCTAGAATTTTCCAAATCAAAGACAGAAGGATAGTTCATTCTTTCCCTTTGTAAAACAAACTAAAAGGATATGACTCCACCCTGGTCAGCAGCTACATGCAATAGGAGAATGAAGGCAACAAACAAAATGGAAGCTGAAGTGAAAGACAGACAGACAGAGGTAAGGTAATCATAAAATTAAGTCCCTGATATAGTTCTATCTGAGTCAGGCTGTACACTTGTTCTTCCCAGTTACAAAAGACGGTGCGTTCTGTACTGTAATTGGTGCCTGACATGCTCTTTTACTAAATTCTTTAATGTGAGGTCCAAAGAGAATAAAAGGATGTTGTAAGGCAGAAGCACACAAAAGTAGCTTAGTTTTGGACCTTTGGATAAGCTTGAATATGTAAAAGCAAGCATTCTATATCCCTATAGGTTTTGAGTATCTCTGTAGAATTCCTATAGCGCTCACTTTCTATCTCTAAAGGTACTTAAATATTCAGTCATACACTATAGTTATAATCTATGCATTTGTATTTCCCACTACTACAAAAAGGCACAGACCTTGGGGTAAAAATACTAAATTTGTATATCCAGAATATACAAATAACTCCTACAAATCAATAAGAAAAGGACAAACAAATAGGAAAATGGGCAAAGAAATGTCCAAATGGTCAGTAAAAATCATTAGTCATCAGGGAAATCCTCATTAAAAACACAATGAGATACCACCTCACATTTTCCAAAATTAAAAAGACTGCTGATATCTTGTATAAATAAGACTATAGAGCAGTGGGACCTGTCATATATTTTTATTTAGTCTGTAAATTGGCACAATCACTTTGGAAAACCATTTGACATATACTAAATTTAACTGTCTGCATATCCTAAGACTCAGAAATTCCATTTCTACACATATACCAAACAGAAATGCATGCACATTTGCACTAAGAATCTGGAAACATCACTCATCCCAACGTCTATTGATAGTAGAATGGATAAATTGTGATATTTTCATCCAATGGATTACTATACAGCAATAAAAATTAATGAACTACAGTTTCATAAAACTTACATAATGTTGAGCAAACAAAGCCAGACACAAAGGACTATATTCTGTATACTTCCACGTGTCAACTTTAAAGAGAATTAAGTAAAACGAAACAATGGTGTTTAAGGATGCACACTTATAAAGACAAAGAAGTACTTATCATAAAATCAGATTACTGATTACCTTTGGTGATGGGGAAAACAGGATGGCATCTAGAAGGCAGCACCAGGAAGACTAATGAAGTATGGTAAGATTCTATTTCTTGACCTGGTTGATAGTCATATGGTTGTTTGTGTCACGAAAATTCACTAAGCTGTACATTTTTGCTTTTTATACTCTGTGTTAAATTTTGCAACTAAAAAGTTTTAAAAAGCACATTCAATTCAAATCTTTCAAAACATTTATGTTATGTTTTTTTATAATTTTTAATACTAAAGTTTAACATTAAAAAGTCCTCAGAGCTAGTGGTGTTAAAGTTCATAAGATCATAAAAGGAACTTTTTCCAATTACACATGTGCTGTTCTCTCAGATGCTATCAAGCAATAAGCAAACATTACACCAGAGGAATGTACATAACGAGCTATGTAAATATTCCACCTAACAATCTATACTCTAACACATCATTCCCAGAAATGCTATCATTCTATATCTAAATGTCGAGTGTTTCTTCAGAATAATTGGTATACCAAGAAAAAAAAAGTCAACCAAAAACAGCTTATTCATTTTAGCAGCTGTGATACTATTGTAATAACTTCAAACAACTATATTTGAAGTGGACAGGGAGGTATGGTCCCTCTTTAGTATTATATGCTATTCAGAAATGCAAAATACTTAACACAGTACTTTTCCACTTTATGGTGGAAAAATTATGTTTATACTTATGTGTGTTTTCCATTTAGATAAAAATGTTATCTGCTGAAAAGTGTCTTAGAGTCACAAATGACCTGAGATTCCTTTTAGGGAGCAAACAATGAAAGACAGGGACATGTTACAGGATAATGTTCCAACATTTTCCCAGAGCCTATCTTTCTCTGATTGATGAATGAAAACTGACAATAACAGAATGCTACATTTTTATCAATTTACTACTTCAGAAAGATAATTATCTAATAGGTAACTTTGTAACCAAACTATATTAAGAACTCCTACAAATCAATAAGTAGAATATACATTTTAGAAATGGATAAAAGATACAAAAAAGTAATACATATAAGAAATATTCACAGAAAAAATAAGCATGACCAATAAACATATGAAAAGATGCTAAACATTAATAATAATTAAAGAATGTTAATTAAAATATGATAACATTTTCTTCTCTATTGGCAAAAATGAAGAAGATCAAGAATATCCAATGTTGATAAGGGTATGAAAAACTAAAAGTACTTATATATTGATGGTAGGAGTATAAATTGGTACAAACTTTTTGAAAGGTGATTTGATAGTATCTATAAAATTCTAAACACATACACCTACCCTAATACCCAGCAACCCCAATTTTTAAATCTATCCTATGAAAATATTAGTGAAAGTGTGTAAAAAATATTTTAAGGATATTTATCATAGCATCAGCATGGAAGAATGAGTAAGTAAATTTTGGAATACACAGTGGACTATTAAACACTCATTTGAAATGCAGAATATCTTTGTTACCAATTTGAAAGATGTCCAAGATGCACTGCTAAGCAATGAAAATAAATTGCAGAAAATTATATATAGCATTTCCTTTTTATTTTTGGGAAAAAAAAAGTCTGCACATATGTATATATGTCAGCATAGAAAAAAGTCTGCAGGTATACACAACAAACAAACTCTTATCAGTGGTAACCTCTGGAGGGGAAGAGTGTTTTGTTTTGGAGATGAGGAATAGGGAGGAATTTTAATCTTTTATTTAATACTCCATATTGTTTGAATTCATTTTAATGAGTATATATTAATTTTTCCTTAAAGAAGTATTTAAATATAACATTTTTGAGTTTTTAATTTAACTAATTGACTCATTTTGGAGTTTCTTTGTTACTGTAATATTTTATGAATATTTTATGAACTAAGAGTTACTTTATGGTCAGACTGAGACTATTCTCTTAAAACCTGTAAAGGAAAACAACAAAAAACACCTAGAAATAGCAATCCTCTACCAGAGGCAGCATCAGTTCATTTTACTGAGGGATAAATTAGATTGAAAGTAAATGTTTGAGCTTAGTAACTACACAAAGCATTTTAAACAACAAAGATAGTAAAGTTAGACAAAGATGAAAACCCACCTGGACGATATCCAAAACCATGCCAGCTGAGACTGTTCCAAAACCAGCCAGCAAAAATGGCACAAGGATTTGCAGCGCCATGACACCACTGGATTCCTTCGGCAATTTCTGGTTTGCTTCCACGATGGCATCTTCGTCACCCTCACTGGATGTATCTTCATCCTGTAACATGGCAGTAGTCTCTGAAGCCTCCCTTCCATCACAGTAACTGTAGGAGGCATAGTCCTCATACTTCTGGCCACAGCTTGACGGCGTGTGCCCATTATTGCCGTGATAAGACTGCTCTGAGAAACTGTGATACTCCACGTGTTGCTCAGATCTCATGTTTTTAGTCTGTGCTGCAGTTGATAATCCATCTTGCCAAATGCCGTTTGCTTTCTTGTGCCTGTCTTCCTGGTTCTTCTGGTAAATTACTGGAACCATACTCAACAGTAAGTTTAAAAACTTATCTGACTGAATTGTATTTAAGCTTAAAGTCCAGTCTACAAAGGCTCCTCCGCTACTGGGACCACCACTTGTTTTGTTAGTAATAGATCTTCCTTTACTATTAGTCATATTGTCATCGCAAAAGACCCTGTACTCCTTAGATCTCAAGCTTCATGAACCACAGCAGATGAATCAGAACCACAGAAACGCTGGTTTAAATTAAGATGTTGACTTCATTTTGCAGGAAATAATGTTTCCAGTAACAAAAGATGTTTAGAAGTTGCACAGAGGGATCGGATCTGAAAAGAAAAAAATAAAATAATTTTTAGAAATCAGATTAACTGGGGCCGGCCCCGTGGTGTAGTGGTTAAGTTTGGCATGCTCTGCTTTGGTGGCCCGGGTTCGCAGGTTCAGATCCCAGGCATGGACCTACACCACTCATCAGCCATGCTGTGGCAGTGACCCACATATAAAGCAGAGGAAGACTGGCACAGATGTTAGCTCAGGGCTAATCTTGCTCAGGCCAAAAAAAAGCGTGTGTGTGGGAGCAGAAATTGGCAACAGATGTTAATTCAGGGCTAATCTTGCTCAGCAAAAAAAAAATCAGATAAACTATCTTGATACTTAAAATTTTCATAGTTAAAGGCATAAAACACATGTTTGTAAACCAACCCTAAGGTACTTACACTATACTTTGTGGGCTTAACACATAACTGCTTTATGCCATACAACTGCTCTGTACACAGAAATATAATACAGAGCTATTTTTTGTGCTCAATCTTGGTTAAAAGTGTTTCCTATCTTTGCATACTTTATGTAGTTAATACCTATGTAAAGTCTTCAGTTGCCCCCGAAGTTTTACAGCAGACAACCTTATTAAAGTGATGGTTTCTATTACTATAGAGGTCTGAGAATCAAATTGCTACAACTCTTTACATGTATTGGTACACAATAAAAGGTAAGGTATATGGCATTATATTTTAAACATATTAAACAATAAACCATGTTACTTTATTTACAACTTAATATACATTTTAAGATAATATACAACACACATATACACCCAGGCCTGTCTTATACTTCCAAGAACATCCAAGATCAAGAAATTGGCACTGACGTCAGCAGCATGGAAGAGTAAGTTGCTCCCTTTGTCTCACCCCTCTAAGTTATAAACAGTAGGACAGCCATAGACTAACAAAAGATCCTCAGCACAGAACACCAGAACGCCTGAGCGATCCATACATCTAAACATCTGACGATGAGTGCACTGGACCTTGTGGAGGCAGTGGAACCAGGGAAGCAGTGGCAGCAGCTTCCAAGACTGGAGCCTCCAGGAACTGTGACAGCACCTACAAATGAAAGTTCCAGGAATCGAGGCAATGCACATGACCAGAGGCTCCAGGAACTGCAGTGGCACCCACGACCCAGCCCCCTACCCCTGGTGGCAGTACCTGCAACCCTGACCTCCCAGCAGCAGGGACTGCACCCAAGACCCAGGTACCCCTGGCAGCGGTGACAGTGCCTGTGACCTGAGGTTCCAGAAACTGCAGTGGCACCCAAGACTAAAGCCTCCAGGAACCGCAGCAGTACCTGCAATCCAGGTACATCCCATCACAGTAGTGGTGGTGCCCATGACCCTGGCCTGCCCAGGGTCAGTGACACCCTGAACCCAGTGCCCCCAGCAGCAGCAGTGTCAGTGTTGGCACCCCCAGAAAACCTGGGAGCAAGTGGAGGAAGCACTCATGACAGCAGCCCCCTGGCCACAGCAGTGCCCAAGGCCACAGAGAGCCTAGTAGCAACAACAGGAGAGCCTGTGACCCCAGACCCCCCAGCTGCAGGAGCACCTGCAATCCCAGACCCTCCACCAACAGCAGTGACGCTTGTGGACCCAACAATCCCAGCATGGTGGAGGTGCCTAGGACCCTGGCTCTTGCCCCCCACCCCCACTCTCTGCCCTGGTGGGAAAACCTGCAACCCAGGTGAACCCAGAAGCAGCAGAGGTGCTTGCCAGCCTGGTGACCCTAGTGGTACGCCTGCAACCATAGTGACACGGGAAGCAGCAAGGCGCCAGCAACCTGGGAGGCACAAACAGCACAACAGGGCATGGAAGACAACTCTGCCAGAGGCAGTGGAGGGTGGAAAATTCCAGCTCTCAAATACAACCAGAACTAGCTCAGAATCAAAGTAAACAAAACCTTACCTAAATAAGAAAGGTGTTCACTACCACAAATGCAACAGCAGAGGAACAACTCATCAAGCACCATGAAAAATTACAACAACAAGGTATCATACACAGAAAATGTCAATTCTCCAAAAACCAAACTTGAAGTCATGGAAGGTTGCATTCTAATTAAGAAAGAATTCAAAATAGCTGTCATGAAGAAACTCAAAGAACTACAAGAAAACTCAGAAAGACAGTTCAATGAGCTAAGGAATAAAATTAATGAAAGGAAGAAGTGCTACACCAAAGAAATTGAAATTATAAAAAAGAACCAAACAGAAATTCTGGAGCTGAAGAACACAATAAATGAGACGAAAAATAAAGTAGAAAGCATAAGAAATAGAGCAGACCATATGGAAGAGAGAATTAGCAAGTTCAAAGATAGAATTCTAGAAACGATTCAGGTGCAAGAGGAGAGAGAACTCAATTAGGAAAAGCGACATAAGAATAATGAGTATCCCAGAAGGCAAGGAGAGGGAGAAGGGAGCAGAGAATTTATTTAAAGAAATAATAGCTGAGAATTTCCCAAACCTGGGGAAGGAACTGGATATACAAGTACATGAAGCTAATAGAATACCTGTTTATCTCAATGCAAAAAGACATTCTCCAAGACACCTTATGTTAAAACTGTCAAAAGTCAATGACAAAGAAAGAATACTAAAGGCAACCAGGGAGGAAAAAAGCAATAACCTACAAGGAAACCTCCATTAGGCTATAAGCAGATTTCTCAGCAGAAACCCTATAGTCCAGGAGAGAGTGGCATGATATATTCAAAATATTGACAGATAAAAACCTCAGCCAAGAATACTTTATCCAGTAAAGATATCTTCCAAATATGAAGGAGAAATAAAGGCCTTCCCAGACAAATAAAAGCTGAGGGAGTTCACTGCCACTAAACCTGCCCTACAAGAAATGTTGAAAAGAACTCTCCCACCTAAAATGAAAAGGCAAAGGTAAACAAAGCTTTGAGCAAGGTGATAAGTTGATAGATAGAATCAGAAAATTGCAGCTCTATATCAGAATAGATTCATAAACACTTAATTATAACATAAAGGTTAAAGGGAAAGGAAGCATTAAAAATGACTACAGCCACTTTAATTTGATAATGAACTCACAATACAAAAAGGGACAATTTGTGAAAACAAAAACATAGAAAGGGAAGAGGACAAGGACAGAATCTGCATAGGCAAATGAAGATAAGATGCTATCAGAAGAAAAAGGCCTATCTCATCTATGAGATCTTGTATACAAACCTCATGGTAACCACAAAACAAAAATTCAGAGCAGAGTTACAAAACATAAAAAAAGAGTAAACAGGAAAACATCACAGAAAACCACCAAACTGAAATGGCAGACAGAAATACAAGAAAAAAGAAACAATGGAAATATAGAACAACCATAAAACAAAAGATAAAATGGCAGCATTAAGCCCTCATATATCAATAATCACCCTAGGGGCCAGCCTCGTGGCCGAGTGGTTAAGTTCATGTGTTCCGCTGTGGTGGCCCAGGGTTTCGCTGGTTCGGATCCTGGGTGCGGACATGGCACCACTCGTCAGGCCATGTTGAGGTGGCATCCCACATGCCACAACTAGAAGGACCTGCAACTAAGATATACAACTATGTACCAGGGGGATTGGGGGAGATAAAGCAGGAAAAAAAAAAGATTGGCAACAGTTGTTAGCTCAGGTGCCAATCTTAAAATAAATAAATAAATAAATAATCACCCTAAATGTAAATAGATTGAATTCACCAATCAAAAGACACAGAGGATTAAAAAACAATATGTCACTTCCAGGAGATCCATCTCAGCTCTGAAGACAAACATAGGCTCAAAGTAAAGAGATGGAAGATGATACTCCAAGCACATAGCAACCAAAGGTGAGTGTAACAGTATTTATATCAGACAAAATAGACTTTAAGCCAAAAACAATAACAGGAGACAAAGATGGAGATTATAAAATGACAAAAGGGCAATCTATCAAGAAGACATAACATTTATCAATATATATGCACCTAACATAGGAGCACCAAACTATATAAAGCGACTATTAACAGACCTAAAGGGAGAAATTGACAACAATAATAGGAGGGAACTTTAATACCCCACTTACATCAATGGATAAACCATTCAGACAGAAAGTTAACAAGGAAATGGCCTTAAATGAAACACTAGACCAGACAGACTTAATGGAGAGAGATATAGAACATTCCATACAAAAGCAGCAGAATACACATTCTTCTCAAGTGCACATGGCACATTCTCAAAGACAGATCATATGCTAGGAAACAAAACGAATCTCAATAAACTTAAAAAGACTGAAATCATATCAAGCATCTTTTCCAACCACAATGGTATGAAACTAGAAATCAAGTACAAGAGGAAAGCTGGAAAACTCATAAATAAGTGGACAGTAAACAACCTGCTACTGAAAAATTATTGGATCAACAGAAAAATCAAAGGAGAAATCAAAAAATACCTAGAGACAAATGAAAATGAAAACACAACATACCAAAATCTATGGGATACAGCAAAAGCAGTACTAAGAGGGAAGTGTGTGTGTATATATAGCACTAGAGGCCCACCTTAAGAAACAAAAAAAAATCTCAAACAATCTAACACCATATCTGAAAGAACTAGAAAAAAGAAGAACAAACAAAGCCCAAAGTCAGTAGAAGAAAGGAAATAATAAAAATCAGAGTGGAAATAATGAAATAGAGACCAAAAAGACAATAGAAAAGATCAATGAAACTAAGAGGTGGTACTTTCAAAAGACAAACAAAATCAACAAACCTTTAGCTAGAGTCACTAAGAAAAAAAGAGCAAAGTTTCAAATAAATAAAATCAGAAATGAAAGAGGAGAAATTACAATGGATACCATAGAAATACAAAGGCTTAGAAGAGAATACTATGACAAGCTACATGCCAACAAATTGGATAATCTAAAAGAAATGGAAAAATTCTTAGAATCATACAACCTTCCAAAACTGAATCAAGAAGAAATGGAGAATCTGAATTTTAAGACCAATCACTAGTAAAGAGATTGAAACAGTAAGAAAAACCCTCCCCAAAAAACGAAAGTCCAGGACCAGATGGCTTCCCTGGTGAATTCTATCAAATATTCAAAGATTTAATACTTATCCTTCTCAAACTCTTCCAAAAAACTGAAGAGGAGGGGATGCTTCCCAACCTATTCTACGAGGCCACATTACCCTGATACCAAAACCAGACAAGGACAACACAAAAAGGAAAATTACAGGCCAATATTGCTGATGAACATAGATGCAAAAATCCTCAATAAAATATTAGCAAATCAAATACAACAATACATTGAAAGGATCATACATCACAATCAAGGGGGATTTATTACAGGGATGCAAGGATGGTTCAACATTCACAAACCAATCAATGTGATACACCACATTAACAAAATGAAGACTAAAAATCACATTATCATCTCAATAGATGCAAAGAAAGCATTTGACAAAATTCAGCATTTATGATTTAAAAAGCTCCACAAAATGGGTATAGAAGGAAAGTTCCTCAACATAAGAAAGGCCATATATGACAAACCCACAGCCAACATAATACTCAACAGGGAAAAACTGAAAGCCATCCCTCTGAGAACAGGACCAAGACAAGCATGCCCACTTTCGCCACTCTTATTCAACACAGTACTGGAGGTTTGGGTGAGAGCAATTAGGCAAGAAAAAGAAATAAAAGGTATCCAAATTGGAAATGAAGAAGTAAAACTGTCATTATTTGCAGGTGACATGATGTTATATACGGAAATCCTAAAGAATCCACCAAAAAACTAGTAGAAATAATAAACGTCTACAGGAAAGTTGCCAGGTACAAAATCAACATACAAAAATCAGTTGCATTTCAATACACTAACAATGAACTAGCAGAAAGAGAAATCAAGACTACAATCTCATTTACAATCACAACAAAAAGAATAAAATACCTAGGAATAAACTTAACCAAAGACGGTAAAGACCTACACAGTGAAAACTATAGGACATTGTTGAAAGAAATCGAAGAAGACACAAAGAAATGGAAAGACATTCCATGCTCATGGATTGGAATAGTTAACTTAGTAAAATGTCCATATTACCTAAACAATGTACAGATTCAATGCAATCCCTATCAAAATCCCAATAACATTTTTCACAGAAATAGAACAAAGAATCCTAAAATTTATATGGAACAACGAAAGACCCTGAATAGCAAAAGCAATCCTGAGAAAAAAGAACAAATCTGGAGGTATCACACTCCTTGATTTCAAAATATACTACAAAGCTATGGTAATCAAAACAGTATAGTCCTGGCAGAAAAACAGATACACAAATCAATGAAACAGAATTGAAAGCCCAGAAATAAAACCACACATTTATGGACAGATAATTTCAACAAAACAGTCAAGAACGTACAATGGAGAAAGGAAAGTCTTTTCAATAAATGGTGCTGGGAAAACTGGACAGTCACATACAAAAGAATGAAAGTAGACCACTATCTTACACCATACACAAAAATTAACTCAAAATAGATTAAAGACTTGAAGGTAAGACCTGAAACCATAAAACTCCTAGAAGAAAACATAGGCAGTACACTCTTTGACATCAGTCTCAGCAGTCTTTTGAATATGTCTCCTCAGGCAAGGGAAACAAAAGAAAAATAAACAAATGGGACTATACCAAACTAAAATGCTTCTACATGGCAAAGGACACCACCAACAAAACGAAAAGATACCCTAGCAACTAGGAGAAGATATTTGCAAATCATATATTCAATAAGAGATTAATATCCAAAATATATAAAGAACTCATAAAACTCAACAACAAAACAACCTGATTACAAAATGGGCAAAGGATCTGAACAGACATTTTTCCAAAGAAGATACACAGATAGCCAATAGGCACATGAAAACATGTTCAACATCACTAATTATTAGGGAAATGCAAGTGAAAACCACAATGAGGTATTGCCTCACACCCATCAGAATGGCTATTATTAAAAAGACAAGAAATAACAAGTGTTGGAGAGGATGTAGAGAAAAGGGAACCTTCATACACTGCTGGTGGGAATGTAAATTGGTACAGCCACTACGGAAAACATTATGGCGACTTCTCAAAAAGTTAAAAATAAAACTACCTTATGATCCAGCTATTCCACTTCTGGGAATTTATCCAAAGAATATAAAAACACTAATTTGAAAAGACATATGTACCCTTATGTTCATTGCAGCATTATTCAAAGTAGCCAAGGCTTGGAAACAAGTTAACTCCCCATAGATGGATAAATGGATATAGAAGACATGATAGACACACACACACACACACACGCACGCACACACACGCACACGCGCACGCACGCGCGACACACACACACACACACACACACACACACACAATGGAATATTACTCAGCCATAAAAAAGATGAAATCTTGCCATTTGTGACAACAAGGATGGACACTGAGGATATTACACTAAGCAAAATAAGTCAGACAGAGAAAGACAAATACCATATGATTTCACTCATATGTGGAAGATAAACAAACAAACAAACACACAGATATAGAGAACAGATTGCTGGTTATCAGAGGGGATGGGAGATGGGGGTAAGGAGAAAGGGGCAAAGGGGCATATGTGTATGGTGACAGATGGAAACTAAACTTTTGGTGGTGAACACAATGTAGGCTATACAGAAGTCAAAATATAATGATGTACACCTGAAATTTATATAATGTTATAAATCAGTGTTACCTCAATTTTAAAAAAAGTTTTTAAATAATAAACTATTCAATTAAAAAATACAAAAAAAAAAACAAACAAAAAGAAATTGGCACTCATTTGATAAGGGATAGATGACCCCACTGCCTAACTGAACTCCCCATCCACCAAACTAGACTAAGAATTGTTGCTCCCAGTACTGCTGCTTCTAATGAAAATTATTATATTCTTCAATATTTGTTTTTGATGCCTTAGAATATCCATCTCCTCTCCTTGGATAGGAAGATCACTAGCAAGGAGAGGCAAAGAGAAGGGGCTACATAGGGGACAAGCGGGTGCTCGGGCCTGCCTCATCTATTTCACATTCACTCACTTTCCTTCCCTTCCTCTTGTGATTATGGAGGGGTCTGGAATTCCTGCTGGAGAACATTCTTAAAATATAGGTTCTAGGACCCTAGAGCTACTGACTCAGAATATCTATGTTTGAGGTCTATGTATCTTTTTAGCTCCCCAAGTGACTACGGTGCAGACCTCCTATAGACTTGTACTAAGAATCCAGTGGGTAAATTAAGTACTAGTTGCCATTTTTTGCCACATGCAGGTTGATCAGTATACAGAGAAAGTCCGTGTTTAAAGAAAATCAGATCAATCAAACCTATGTCCAGAGTGAAGCAGAGAAGAAACCAAGTAGTCCCAGAGAGAGAAGGCCACAATATGTAATGAGACATACCTGTACTTCTGGAACTTATGAGGTTCCTGGCAGCCTTCCGTGAGCTAGACTGAGTTTCTCTTCCTTCAACCCATTCACCTCTTTTAAAACAGTGAGCATTTCACTGCCTCAAAGAGATCTTCAATAAAACAAAATACAAAACAAACCTCAAAGGGACTGAGCTTTAAGACAAGTCTATTCCACTGACGGGCCAGTCATGGATAGGCAGTTTCTTCTTCCTCTTGAAGCAGAATTATCTGGCTGATCAAAATGGAAATGCAGAAAAATGTAGACAAACCAGAAAGGATGACAGTGTTTGTATCACCACTTAGTCACCCTAAAGGTCAGAAAGCTCAAAACGCATCCTCGGGAAACTTGACCAACTAACACTACATAGAAAAATGAAGGGGAGGGAAGGGGGAAAAAGAGGCGTGTCCCAAGAAGTCATCTCTCTTAGAATACTTGCAGGACACTACCGAGCACACAGTCTGCACTGAGTTGGCCAGGAGCATCCAGATGCAAAGACACGTCCAGCTCATACCCTTGCTCCTAGCATTCTTCCTTCAGGAAAAGCTATTCAGGAGATTAGATGGTGAGATGGATACTCAACCAGTGCCACTGTGCACAGAGGCCATACAGAGCCTCTGTGTAAATTTAAAGAGTGCCTCTCAGAAAAAGGAAGCCCCATGAGAAGAGACTTGGGCTGGATTTCAGTCCCATGCCATCCCCTCAGCCAAGCACCCTCACGCACTGCAGAATCTGCATTACCTTACAGAGCAGACTGGGCAGTGGGGTGAAATAGTAAACCATGCTTAAAGAACATAAAACACAAATGGTGGACATGTATTTTTGTTGTTTGCCCAGTAGCTTTCCCTGATTTTTTTGGCCAATGCTATCTCCATTCCTCGTGTGAAACTGTCCTTCCCGTAATCCGTGAGGTTCTGGGAGGTCTATCGATCACAGTGCCCTGCCCTCCAGACCACACACTGACAGGTGACTTGAGCAGGACCTGAGTCCTTCCCTGGAATTTCATACACTTGCTGGCTTACTATTTCCTGAATGCCCACTAGATCTAGGGTTATACGATTAACAAAATAGGCACTGTTCCTGCTTCTAATGGATTTTACTTTGTAGGGAGGAGGAAAAACAATCAGGTGAGCAAACAAATGATAAGATAACTTGTGATAAAGGCTATCACAAGGAAACAGTTGATTGAACAGAAAGCGGACAACTTAAGGGGCTACCTTAGAGGGGAAGGCCTCTGGGAGAGTTTTCTCATTTCCCTTTGGAATGACATAATTCTGAAGCTGTCACTATGTGTTCCTCCTCAAAGACTTCCCTCTACCTCCACCACCGTCACCATTGCTTAGAAGAAAGCTCATCTATGTTAGAAGGGGATCCACAGACAGAGAGACTCAGGAGCCAGCATCATTAGAACGTCTGTCTCATTTATCTAAAGCCCCTGCCTCCCCTGTTCTTCCCAATTATATGGGCCAATAACTCTCCTTCATTGCTTAAGCTATTCTGAATAGCATTTCTGTCCTAACAGCTGTTTTTTAAATAATGCAATTTGGAAGTAGTGGGAATTATCTTGCTACAGGTGCATACCATGACCACATATCCCCATCCTGACTGAGGAAAATGTGCTTTTTATTTTATCCAATTAATGACTGATCAACAGTTAGTCTAATACATGCTTATTGACAAGTTCTATTGCCTCCCTTAAAGACTCCTTAAACTTTCCTCCTTTAAAGAAATCACTTAGAAACTCATCGAATAACAGATTACAATCAAAACACTTTCTCGCTGATTTAAAATAGGTCATGTACATACACACCACTAAATAAAAATTGACTGCTATATACTGTTATTCATCCCTGAATGGGTAAAAACAAGTAAAAATTTAAAAAATAACTAAATGGGGGCCAGCCAGTGGGGTAGTGGTTAAGTTCACGTGCTCTGCTTTGGCAGCCCAGGGTTCATGGGTTCAGATCCCAGGCATGGACCTGCACACCACTCATCAGGCCATGCTGTGGCAGCATCCCACATAAATAAATAGAGGAAGACTGGCACAGATGTTAGCTCAGGGACAATCTTCCTCAAGCAAAAAGAGGAAGATTGGCAACAGCTGTTAGCTCAGGGCAAATCTTCCTCAGCAAAAAAAAAAAAAAGAAGAAGAAGAAGAAGAAGAAAGAAAAAGAAAAAAATTAATAATAAGTAAATAGACTTGGACAAAGGAAACTTTGTGCCTGGCTTTACGGTGCCTAAGTTAAAGAACACCAGTGGAGATATTTATGGGTCACCCTTTAGCTACTTAGCAGGTTATACTAATCTAGTACCAACATAGCCAAGAATACAGTGTCTTTAAACTTTAGTATAGTGGCTTAGGTTTAAATTCTGAATTTTCTTTTTAAGTTATAAAGGAATAAATCTCTAGGAAAAAAGAATGCATTACTTTATTTACTAATGGCCAGTATTTGCACAAAACAGAAGTTTCAAACAAAAAAAAAAGCATTAGCAGCAGGTACAATTAGAGCGGTTAAAATTGTCATTTGGGACTTTTTATTTCCAAATTGCTACATGAAAAAAATTATTTATCTATACTTTTCATATAACGTTAATAAAAATAGCAGGCATGATTCAACAACCCTAGAATAGAGCAGCTGTCTCAAATGCTGTTCTTTAGCAGTTTTGTTCCAAAGAGTCTTTAGGTGCTATGCACAGCCAACGAGGGGCAACTCTATTTTAATGCCTTAGACCCGTGTTACTCAAAATACGGCCTAAGGTCAAGCAGCACTGGCACCACCCGGATCACCAGAAACGCAGGGTCTCCGCTCCCGCCCCTACTCCAACCTACTGAATCCAAACCTGCATTTTTAACAGCCTCCCAAGGGATCTGTGTACACATGGAAGTTTGAGAAGCACCTCCTTATACATTCAAAAAACAATCTGATTTATATCATTAGACTAAAATTAGATGTTTTCACACTTTCAAATGTGAACAAGGACATGAGCACTGGTAACACATACAACACTACTTGGGTAAGTGTAAACTGTTACAACCGCTTTGGAAAACAATTTGGCGTTATCTACTAAAACTGAAGACACTTAAGCCCCCATTCCAGCAATTCCGTGCATAAGCACATACCCCATGGAAACCTGTGCACTGTACACCAGAAGGCACATAAAAGAACGTCCTTAGCAGCATTTTCACACTAGCAAAAAAACTGGAACTAACTCACAAGAAAAGATGAATTGTGAGCTATTCATACAATGGAATATATGAAGAAGGGTATGATAAATACAAATTCCAAGAGAATGGTTATATTTGGGTAACTGGTATAAAAGCAGACAGGGGGCTTCAAAGGCACTGGTCACATTTTTTCAGCTTGGTAGTAGATACCTAAGTGTTTATTACTGTTCTTTAAACTATTCATATACAGTACATGAGAGCTTCAGTAGGAATGACACTGTGGCAGATTTTATTACTACTCCCAATTACTGTTCTCCTCCTATCAGAGGAGTATGTCTACCTCTTGCCCTGTTACTTACAGGGACTATGGGAGGATTATACTTCCTCAGGTCCACTGACGTCAGGTTTGGCCATGTGACTCACATTTGGCCCATGGAATGAGAGCAGCAGTCACACTTACAAGCACAAACAGTTATGTCTCCTTTTCCCACTTTCATGAGAATGGCATGTCCTAGGTAAGTGCTGCTTCTTCAGACTGATCCTGGGACAAAGAAACAAGCAGCTACTGCAGCCAATCCACAGCAACTCACAGGCAACACGTAACATGAGAGAGAAAGCTTTGTTGCTGAAAGCCACTGAAAGTTTGGAATTATTAGCACAGCATGATCCAACAAAAGCTAACCAAAAAAGTACATGTTTAAAAAAGGAATCGGACCCACAGATTCCTGTCCATTTTAGTTTTGGAGACTCTCTGCTATACTGAGTGCTTAAGGGTTCTGTCTACGGTTAAAGAGTTTTAAAACAGTGGTTTCCAGCCGGCCCCACGGCCGAGTGTTTGAGTTTGTGCGCTCTGCTACGGCAGTCAAGGGTTTCGCTGGTTCGGATCCTGGGCACAGACATGGCACCACTCATCAGGCCAGGCTGAGGCGGCATCCTACATGCCACAGCTAGAAGGACCCACAACTAAAAAATATACAACTATGTACCAAGGGGCTTTGGGGAGAAAAAAGAGAAATAAAATCTTAAAAACAAAACAAAACAAAACAGTGGTTTCCAAACATTAGATCTCATTAACCAGTCAAATTTCCCCCTCAAATTTACCAAGTTAAAAACAATCCTTCCCACCTCATGCCTGTTACAATGGCCATCATTAAAGGGAAAAGAGATAACAGATGCTGGTGAGGATGTGGAGAAAAAGGAACCCTTGCACCCTGTTGGTGGGAATGTCAACTGGTGCAGCCACTATGGAAAATAGTCTAGAGGTTCCTCAAAAAATTAAAAATAGAACTACCATATGATCCAGCAATTTCACTTGTGGGAATATATCCAAAGGAGATGAAAACACTGACTTGAAAAGATACCTGCACCCCTATGTTCTTTGCAGTATTATTCACAATAGCCAAGACATGGAAACAACCCAAGTGTCCATCAATGGATGAATAGATAAAGAAGTTGTGGTAAATATATATTGGAACGGAATATTATTCAGCCATAAAAAAGGAGAAAATCCTACTATTTGCAACAACATGGACGGACCTTGAGGGCATTAGGCTCGGTGAAATATGTCAGACGGAGACAGACAAATACTGTATGAGCTCACTTACATGAAGAGTCTAAAAACAAAACAAACTCACAGAAAAAGAAATCAGATTTGTGGTTACCAGAGGTGAGGGATGGGAGGGGAAACTGGAGGAAGGTGGTCAAACGGTATAAACTTCCAGTTATAAGATAAATAGGTACTAGGGATGTAATGTACAACATGATATAAGGTCCAACGACTATAGTTACCACTGCTGTTATAATATATATGAAAGTTAAGAGAGTAAATCCTGGGGCCGGCCCTGTGGCTGAGTGGTTAAGTTCGCACGCTCTGCTTCTGTGGCCCAGGGTTCACCGGTTTGGATCCTGGGCGCGGACCTACGCACCTCTCATCAAGCCATGCTGAGGCAGCGTCCCACATAGAGGAACTAGAATGACCTGCAACTAGGATACACAACTATGTACTGGGGTTCTGGGGAGGGAAAAGAAAAAGAGGAAGATTGGCAACAGATGTTAGGTCAGGGCCAATCTCCTCACCAAAAAAGAAAAAGCCAGTAAAAAATAAAGCAATATTTCTAAAAACAAACAAACCAAGAGTAAGTCCTAAGAGTTCTCATTAATAGAAGAAAAAAATTTTTTTTCCATTTCTTTTTATTGTATCTATACAAGATGATGGATGTTAACTAAACTTATTGTGGTAATCATTTCACAATACATGTAAGTCAAACCTTTATGCTGTACACCTGAAACCCATATAGTAATCTATGTCAATTATATCTCAATAAAACTAGAAAAATTAAAAAATATATATAATCTAAAAATATATTAAAAAAAGATCTTTCTCTAAAACATAAGTGTACATTTTAGCACTAGAAATGTAGACAGGACAAAATCCCAGACTAAAAGACAGCCTTTCCATTGAACACATTTAGATTTATGAAAAACTCAATGTGCCCTATGAAAGCTTTGTCATGGCCCAGCTCTGGTCTACAGAGTTGTGTCATTGACTTAAAGGAAAATAAACTAATACCAGACACTCCTTATGAATTCGACTTTAGTTACAAAAATGAAAAACATTAACATTAAAATTGTTTATTTTTAAAAGTTAGGAAAAAGAAGAGTATTGTATGTGTGTTGATTTACTAAGCCAGTATCTCAGAGAAAATCTGCTCATTGTGCTGGAGGAGGCATTCTGTTCCCACTGCAAAGGTTAAATACACTTGAAAAATCCAGCAGAGCTGTGAGTTAACAGGCCTAAGTGATGTCTAATTACTAAGAAAGGCATTAAATGGGAATTTAATACTTTACCTTCCCATAACAATAAAAAAGTTCTGATGTAATCTATTACCAGTAATTATCACATTTAGGCAAAAATCCCAAAACTTGTTGATCACGTGGGTATTTTATATTTGTGTAAATACACATAAAACCATGGTACTATCACACACATCTATACACAACCCAAAAGTCAAGTCATATTATGGTTATTATATATTTCTACTTTTGGCACTCTGAAAGTGTGCGTTCTGCTTTCATTTCTCTTTGAGTATATGTCTTCTATGTTTCTGTTTGTTAAATGTAGATAGTGATCAAACAGGATGTATTATGTGGTTAGTTAAAATAGCTTTCAGAGAGGTCATGTCAAACAAAGCTAGACCTTAGCTGATATACACAAATTATTTCCTTGTTTGATAAAAAATTTTGGTACTTTCTTTTCAAAAATATCTACTAAGTAATTAACTGTTTAACTGTATAATAAGTTCATAGGGAAGGATTATGTCTATTTAATTTGCCTTTTGCAGCACCCAAACAACAGGTTAACCTTATGGCTGCTCAGTTTTCTTCATCTATTTTCATTTAAAGATCCAAACCCGTATAAACTTAAATCCTCACCAATTTCTCTCAATGACTAACTCCTTCCACTTAAGCAAAAACTATTTTTAAAAGTCCCCGTAGCCTTTTAGATATCAGTTTCATCAGCTGAATTCCTAGCTACTCCACTTCTTATCCAAAATTCCCTTTTCCTGAAGAATTTACCATGAAATCACCTTTCTAGTACAAAGACCAAACAGCTCTTACAGAATCATCCTTTTGGTGTTTTCATGTTCTCTCTGACACAGCTCTCTGCTGTCCTGCCATGACCTCATTGCCAAACCCTCCTCCCTTGAGAACTCATCAGAACCCATGAGGACACCCTAATCCCATTTATGGGGATCAAAGAACTTGACTACTGAATCATATTAAAAACTGTCTTCTCCATTTGAGCTAGCCCTATGGCTATGACTAAAACCATTTCTCGTTTTTAACCCTTTGATTTCATTATTCTCATCCACTGGACTCCCAACAGTGCTTATTTTTGGTTCCTGTTTCATACTGACTCAATGCCTTCTGGATTTCCTAAACCAGCTAAGTTATTATCTCTATTCTTCTCTAAGCTTATTTTATTCAATCAAATTTCCTTTATTCAGCTCTCCCACTTCTATACTTTCTACCAACTTGTTCTTAAATCCAGGAACTTGCACCTCATTCAAAAGGTCACAATAAAAATATACCACCTCAAAGAAATCTACCCAAATTAATGTGGGATTATGGGTACAGAGAGGAAAGAACAGTCAAAATTAAATGCCCAAAACACAGTTAGCAATTTTCCTATCACTCATAGTTTTAAACAGAGAAATTTTAAAAACGAAAGGTATCCATTTGGTCTCCCACAGGTAATTCCCATATGGCAGAGATGACATCTTGTGTTTTCTGTGACATTTAATATATCACTTGTCCCTCAGAAGTTAAAAATCATTATGGTGATGTAAAAGAAATCTCCAGATTTCCAATGTACTCTCGCTGCTTGGCAGAGGTATAATTCATGGTATCCAGTTAAGAATGTACTATAATTAGGGGGAAAAAAAATATATGGATCTGTTCTGCTCATTTCCTTTAGCTAACCAAGGAAAAGGAACTATTCCATGGTAACAATTCTAAAGAATGAAGGTGAACCCAGTCAATAACTATCCCACAAACTTCATAAGGTGCAAGTCTCAAAATGGTCTGAACAACAGCTGTCATAGTAATTTACACGCCTTATCTTATAATTTTTATCATTGTTCAGCCCGTTTAAAAGTACTTGGAAACTGAAATATAAGAAATGCTGCCTCATAAATACTGTCCTCTCTGATGAAAAGGCTCACCTCTAAAGGGGGAGGAAAGTATTCCCTCCCACCCCCTTTTTTTTTCTTGGCTGAGATACATAAACTCCTAAAAAAATACCTTGACTTTGGCTTAAACCGGAAACTGTTTACTTAAACTGAATTCAAGTACTCACATAGGTTTCATTTAGGAAACAGGTAGTGATGTCAAACTTTCTTGACAAGTTAGGAAAAATGGGAGAAAAGTCAAATGGCAATTAAGTGCCATTTCAGTAATGCTGAATTGCTGTAGAACTGGTGGTCCTGATACTCTCTAACAAACACAAAAGCTTGAGAAGTCATGGACATGATTCAGCTACTGATATCCAAAAGCTAGCTGATTCCATAACGCAAGCACTCATTTCTAAGACTGCCCACTGACAGAAAAGAGTAATATCATAAGATTTATCAATCCTAAAATTTCTATATGCCTAAAAGATACCCAAACATTTGTAAAGAATTTGTTTAAGCCCAGAGAAATAATCAGTGGGTACAATAAATCTTCTGTATAATAAGCCTCAAGACATCTCAAGTAATTTTTCAGAGGAAACCAGAGCCCAAGCAACTGATTTTTGTTTTCAGAATCACAACCCTCAACTCTACTAAAAAATAAAAATAAAATTAATAAAGAATTTTTTAAAGAATGCTTTCTTTGGAAGAAGGATACATCAAAAACAAGCCAATGAATCAACTAAAACACAATCCACAATTAAACCATTTCTACTTATTGAGAAAATGTTGACAGAATAAACATGGCGTGTGCCCAAAGAACTAAGGGTACTGAATAAACAAAGTAAAGTTCTTTTCTACCAAATGCCATCAGTTAGATTACACCTAGCCCTACCAAACCAAGAGAAAAGTGAAAAAGAATTTCAATCATTGAACTAGGTATTCTGATTAAATTGTCAGTCATACATAGTTTTTATAATACTGAAAGCAAACAACTACCAGAAATATCAGTTACTGTCACTGTTGAAACAAGCTGATGACTGGATGGACAGCAAACAAGGTGAATCAGAGAACTCTTGTTTTGAAGTTGAGAAACCACTTTTAAACCACAAAAAAAAGTATACTTCCCCTACTCTGTCTTAAACATTTCTTACATATATCTTATTAAAAAAAAAAACTATCAAACAGGGGCTGGCCCAGTGGCGTAGAGGTTAAGTTCGTACGCTCTGCTTCGGCGGCCCAAGGTTCACAAGGTCATCAGAGCCCAGGTGCGGACCTAGCACGGCTCATCAAGAAACACTGTGGCGGCATCCCACATAAAGCAGAGGAAGATTGCAAGAGATGTTAGCTCAGGGCCAATCTTTCTCACAAAAACACACACAAAAAAACGACCAAACACAGTGACTCTCTCCTGCAACTGACATTCATTAATTTCCTACAAACTACAACTCTGAACATCACCTTCTCATCATTTATCCCTATATAAAGTTGCATGAAACTTTATTCATAAATTATAGCTACAGAAAGTCTTACTACCGAAAACTGGTATTTTTACTTTAATAATGATTGAGCCACCTTTTTCTTTAACTTTAGCAATGAGGAAACTTACAGCAACATCTGAAACTCAATCTGTGATCAATTTATTCATCTCCAACTTTTATCTTCTCTGGTACTGGTTTTGTAATTCTTTTTTTTTTAAACCAATATTTCTTACAGGTGTTGTTTTTCATAAACTGACAACACCTTTGTGTAAAAGTATACATAGGAATAAAACATAAATAACACATTTCCTCACCGGTTTTCTCTGGCACTTATAAATATGAAATACCTAATTTTAGAAACTAGGCAACTAGAGTTCATCGGTATTTCAAATGAGCAGAAATTATTATTCAGAACTTATACAAAAGTATACTTTCATACTTTTACCCTTAACACATCTTTATACTCTTAGAAAGAATTCAGTTTTAAAAATGCAAACACACTTCCGGGACCAACTTAAAATATACACTTGACTCTTTGTATAATTCAACTGAAAATTGAAAATAAAAGCTGCCAGAATTTTAAGGTGCAAAAAGAATGTCAATGTGTCAACATTTAAAATAAAAAAATCTTTTCAAGAAAAGGGAGAGGAAGAAAGGAAGCTGCCGTGTCAAAGTTTAAAAGAAAAACGAAAGTTTCTTTATAAGATAAGTGAAAGGAAAAAATGATTTGCCACATGTAGGGTTATCATTTTTCTTCTACATTTAAGACCAAGGGTGTCCCATAACTTTCATGGCTATCCCATTTCAAATATCTACTCAGAGCACTTGTGGTCATCCACAGTTCCTTCTCTCTTCTCTGTTGTGGAGGTGAAGCAGCCACTATACCCTGATGAGGCCACATTAAATCACATTACCTTCCATTAGGTGATGAAATAGGACAGCTCTGACACCGAAGTCTTCCTCAGCTGGTGGCCCAACATCACCTACCCTGGCTGGGACACCGTCACAATGGCACCATCCAGGTGGGGATGAAGCCAATCTTCTACCTTTCCCAAACTGTACCTTCCCTGGTACACGGTGAAGTCAGTTCAAGCACACAAACTTATTACAAGAGATTATATGCAGATTAGATAAACTACAGGTGCACAGCGTTATGGTGTTCAAGTTACTTATCATCTTGGCATCAAACTGAAACAATGACCTAACTTTTTCAGTATCTTCACTCCCTGCAATCAAGTCTCTCCTCTACCCTTTGGTCAGGACAGTGTACTTTTTTATTCAAATACCAGTGTGAAAAAAAAAAAAGAAGCCCTTTGGGCTCTAAGTCCAACTTGAAGTTCAAGCTAAAACTGCTCTCAAAGCCACCCCAAAACCAAGTCAGTTGCCATATAATTGGTCTTTGCTGATAAAAATGTCCTAACTACGCTTCTTTCCCAGCTAATTTGAAACTGCTTCTAACGTCCACAGGCATGGAGTTCTCTTTTATTCTTTTTCTTTTATTCACAGAAGCAATATGTGTTCAATGAAAAAGAAAAAGTCTAGGATGAACAAAAATTATTTATTCTGGAAATCCACCATCCAGAGATAATCACTGATGACATACTGGTGTATATGATTTTACTATATTTTTTCTCTATATATGTTTAAAACAAAAATAGGCTCATATTACACATACTGTTTTGTATCCTGCTCTTTGCGTTTCATAAAATACAAAAGAATTTTCCTAATCAATATTATTCTACAGTCATTTATTTATTTATTTTTGGCAGGGAAGGAGTCACCCTGAGCTAACATCTGTTGCCAATCTTCCTCTTTTTTTTTTCCCTCCCCAAAGCCCCAGGACATGGTTGTATATCCTAGTTCTAAATCCTTCCAGTTCTTCTATGTGAACCGCCGCCGCAGCATGGGGACTGACAGACGAGTGGTGTGGTTCCACGCCCAGAAAATGAACCCAGGCTGCCGAAGCTGAGTACGCCCAACTTTAACCACTAGACCATCAGGGCTGGCTCCTACAAAGTTATTTTTAATGGCTAGTTACAGTTTCCTCTTCCTAAAACTCCCAGGAGCTCTAAGACTTCTTCTTTCTTTCCTACTTCTCTCACTCCACACATTCTCCAATGGGAACACCACAACTAAAAGGTAACAGCCTTCATTCAATTAACACATCCTAAACACCATCAGACAACTAAAATCCTGCTGTAGTCATTTTTCATAGCTGTGATCTCATTTATATTTGTTAGATGATAGTGAATAAATAATTGCATCTGTCCACCAAGCTCCAAGACAGGGCCAGATTACCACCCTGTCTATGGTGTGTCTCCCCTACAATCCATCACGTGTAATTCAAAACGATAACAAAATAAGAGTCACAAAAAGGTATGATTTTTCCCAGAAAGACTGCCTCACTGTTTCTTTTAAAAATTACAAAACATTAAGCTATTTAAATTTTCTCCTCTTTTGGTGCCCTCTTGCTAACGCTCAAACACACGCTTAGATTGCCTGTTAAGCATTGCCCCCAGGGAGTGAGAAAGGAATAGGTTTTGTTCTAAGGAATAATATGAGCTTAAATTCAGATTATAGAATCTATGCACAGTCAAAATCCCAGCCTGAGTATACAGATTTCAGTCAGGTACCTTTTGAAAAGGAGAATACTAACTGCCCGTTGAAAGCTGTGGAATCAGTGGCAAACAGTACGCTATGTTTGAAATTGTACAGGGCTTACCGGGATATTTGCTATGCTTTCATTAGCTGAATCAATCAATAACATGACGTGCACTGAGTGATTTTATGGGGGAATTTCAAGTGACTTATTCAGCAAATCTTCACACTTCAATTAAGAGAGATGATTTGCTTCCAAAAAAATTAAATGTCAAGAAGTGTCAACACACTAATGATACTGACAGTTGTTAAGAGCTTGGGCTGCAAAGTCAAACTGCTTTGGCTTCAATTCTGACTTTCACCAGCTGTGGGACCTATGCCTCAGTTTCCTCAAGAAAAGAGATCTCCTTCATTGGCTTATTGTGAGGCTTAAATGGCTGAATACATGTAAAGTGCTTAGGACAATGTATTGAGCCTTCAATAAATGTTAGCTACTTAGCATCATTATTCATCATTATTGTTATACATTCTTAGAAAAGCCTCAAAACCTAGCTTTCCACCTCTTTCTCCCCTCTCTAAGGAATATATTACACCACTGAATCACAAAAATGTTATACATTGCTGTATTGAACCCTTGGCTTATAATTTTCAGATCAACTGTTTTGTTCCCATTTTCTCTAAAAAATCAACTGAAGGTTAATATTTACATTTTACACAACTTATCCATCCTACTTTTAATTAAACCGCCAGTGTGCTATAAACTGTGGTGTACATGCACTGACCAATATATACACACACTAACAGTACTTATGTATACTCAACATACAGGTGTTCAGGAAACCACATGTTTTAAAAGGAAAAAAGAAAACGGAAGCTGGAATAGGAAGTAGCTCTTACACGATTGTTAAATTTAAGTATCATCTCTCATGTATTTTTTAACTTTTAAAAAGATATCTAAATAACATTTTTACAATTTACAAATACACAGACTACCGTAAACCATACTGCAAGGTTTACGCTGGACTAAAGAGTAAGTCTCCTCAACCAGAACGTGAAGCATGAGAAAGTTGGAACCCATCGTGAGTTTGCCTGGGTTATACGCAAAACTCATAATCTAGAAATGCTAGAGTATGACAGTTTTTTGACTTTTTTTACAATGAGAATTAGAATGTTACTATAAAAATGTGTTATTAATTGTTTGTTATCTAAAAGATAGAGGAAAATGGCAGATATAATGAAGAAAATAACAGGCCGGGCTTTGGACTCTGGGACTACTTATTAATTTTGCTTTCTTGGTCACTGATATAATAGCCTGCTTTAAGTCCCAAGAGAACGCTGAAAAAGATTTCCCCACTAAATGCTCCTTTGGCCCTATTAATTTCCTATATTGTTTACTCTTACCTTACCAGGAATACGAATAACTCATCAAAAAGCCACTCGGGGGGCGGCCCCAGGGCCAAGTGGTTGGGTTCGCGCACTCTGCTTCAGTGGCCCAGGGTTTCATGGGTTCAATCCTGGGCATGGACATGGCACCGCTCATCAGGCTACACTGAGGCAGCATCCCACATGCCACAGCTAGAGGGACCCACAACTAAAATATACAACTACGTACTGGGGGGAATTTGGGGAGAAAAAGGAAAAATAAAATCTTAAAAAAAAATAGACTTCATTTATATGTACTTATCTCATGTAATCTTTTTTAAAAACCTAGGAGACAGACATGTTCATACATTACAGTTTAGGAAACTGAGTCTCAGAGAGGTTAAGTAATATGCCCAAGTTATAAAATTAGTAAGATAAAGACTTCGGACCTGATTTCACAACTTTTTGACTAACCAACTAATGATAAGGAAGACACCACAGGCATTCTCTGTTAGGATCCTTCTACGCCAGTCTAAGTGGCCATGGGGATGAAGATTATAGAACCAAGGTCTTTCTGGTGCTCCCTCGCCACTCCACTCTGCCCAACACTGGAGTGGAGTAAATTGGATTCAAGTTATTTTTTTTGACACAGTTGATTGCTCAAGTATGAAAACAGCTCCTTCCCAGGTCTCATTTCTGATTCACAGGTGAACTCTCTGCATTATCTTCTATTACACAATTAATAAATGAACAAATATTTACTGAAGACCCAGAAATGTAGCCATATCATAAATGGCTCTTTTTATAAGTGCCATATAAAATAGTGTAGAAGGAAGAGACCACTTATATCATTAGTACCTGCCCCCCAAATGTTCTTACTTTAGAATACATTATTATTATTACTGGACTTATTTAGATGAAGGTTGCCCTTTATTAGTCTACGAGCTTTTGATAAAAAATTCTGCATATTCCCTACTCAGAATCAGTCAAAATGTAGTTGTTCACTAAACACATGTTGGAAGAAGGAATGAATGAAATGATGATGAGCCTTAAAGAACCTCAAAGAATAAGTAAGAAGTAGAGAGATGGGAAAAAAAGAAGGGGAAGTGCGTTCTAACAAGGTGACTGGTAACCAAGCAGAAAATGGCTGGAGAAATGAATAGATGGGTCTGAGTAGAAGAGTCATGTCACCAAGCAGCAAAATGGTAAACCAGGGAAGATCTGGAAGTCCTGACTGGGTGGCTTAGGACTTCATTTTCCAAATTAGGCCAAATGTTTTTAAACATTTATTTTTAACGCAGAGGAAGTCTTTGTTTAAATTAAAGCCCACATGAAATCCCAATATATAAAACAGGTAAAAGCAAAGCAGCAGAGGTTGAAGCACCGCTCTGCCCCCAGCTTACCTAATGGGAGAGGACCCTGAGCCCCTCCTTGGAGCACAGTTTGAAAAGCACTGGGTTAGAAAAAGGTCTGGAAGGACAGATACTAAAGTGCTCGGAGCACTGGCCCCTGGAGAACTGGGTTGGCCTAGGTTGCAGGGTAGGGTAAGAAAGGACTCGAAATATCATTTTCACTTTTTAAATCTTGCATAGTTCTATATCATTTGAACTTTTGTTTACATTGAGTACTTTTTACTTTAAAAAGTAATAAATAAGAGCCATTACTCTAAAAAAGCATTTTTAATGGCTAAATTTCTTCATGTGGATTGCTGCATTTTAATGAACCATTTCCTTGTAGCAGGACATTTTCTTGACTAAATTACATTGCAGTGAAAATGAACATTTTGCCCATAATACTTTCCCATATTTAGAATTATTTCCTCAGGATAAATTTGTACAAGTTAACAGTTTCAATTTAAGTTCTACAATGCACTGCTTAAAATAGGATTCTGTAGAACATAAAAAAATAAAATTCAATGAGTATTTTTTAAAAGCCATCCTATATTAGCAAAATTGGATTCTAGCATTCATGTTTAAGATATGTAAAATCTAATTTACAATACTAATTAGCAAAGTTTCCACATCTCGAAAATATATTAAAGGGGAATTTGAATCAGAACTTGAAATCTCTCTACCTTTCATGAATTTTTCATAACTTCTTGCCACTTATCAAAACCATATATTGAAAGAATTTTTCCTTCACAGTTGAGTCTCACAATCTAATTCTGTGAAGTCACAGAACAGTGACAGTACAATCCTTCTCTGGCAACAAACTGACATCATCATTAAATTCTTATTTGTAAGTTCTTTGGGGTATATGGATGTTCTATTTTTACTTCTAAGACCAAAATCTATTTCCTGTTGCCTCTCCATGAAGCTCATATGATTGATACATTCTCACCTAATTTATTCTCTTTGTCCCCAGCCATCTTTATAAAGCTCCCTTTGTGAGTGCTCAGAGAATGTCTATCTGTTCAAATAAAATATAAATGCCTGCTGGATTGCCTCCTCCTGCGAACAATCTGTTATTGCTGTGTACACCTTAGGAGGAGAAACTCAAAAATCAGGAAAGGTAGTTGTTCTTTTTCTTATCTCTACTACCGTTATAAAACAAGATTTTTTGTTAAGTTATTATCTTTTAAATAAGTACCTATGGTTCTATCACTAACATGATTCCAACTGAGAAAAAAAGAATCTCTAATAAAAACTTTTTCATTTTCCAAAAGCAAGTATTATTAGAAACATCAAGGTCCTGTGGGGACCTGGAATTGGCCACCCCAAGATATGTCTCTTTGGCATGATGATTACTTGAGGCTGGTTACTTTGCAGACAGGAAAGCAAGTGAAAAGTAGAACTTGCTTGCCCTTTGTTAGGAGACATTTACATTGTAAAGGAAATCTCCATCTGTAAAGGTCCCTCCCTCTCTGTACCAGGAAGAAGAGGAGGATGACTTCATCTCTAGAAACTCTTAATCAATACCAAAGGCAAGGACTTAAATCTGCATTTTGTTTGCTGTACTTTTGTGGTAATCTCCCATGATCCACTCCCCCTCCACCCCCAACATCCTCCTTTGTCCTTAGCTGAAGATGATATTTAAGGTGAGGGCTTCAGCCATTTTGGCGAGTTGCTCAGTTTGCCTGAGCCTCTCCCATGTATACATGTTATAAAGCTTTGTTTAATTTTCTCCCGCTATTCTGTCTCATGTGAATTTAATTCATTCTCCAGCCAGACAAACCCAGAGAGGGTAAAAAAAATGTCTTCCTCCCCTACAGTCCTTTCTACTACTATGTAACAGTTCTAATATTAAGGCTATTTAGACTATCAACAAAGATTTGCTTAGTCCCTTCTGAGTCTAGGATGCTAACTGCCAGAGATCCGATGCGAACAAGACAGAAACAAGGTCTGCTCTCACAGATCTTTTGGTCTTGGTGCAAAGGCACTTAGGCAAACAAGAAATCTTCATGAAATGAGAGGTTCCAGTACCAAAAATAGTGTAAAGATTCTTTAGAAGAAATAGATTGGAACTAGATTTTGGAATACCTGTAACACTGGGCCAAGGAATTTGAAGTTCATACTCAAGTAGACAAAGAGTAGGTACTCAAAGGGATCTTAAGAAAATATGAATCTAGTCAGGCCCTGATTAAAACTTTTCAATGGCTTCTCATCTCCTCTAAGATAAATCCAAAGGCTCTAACAAGTTAACTAAATCTTGCATAACCATCCCCACGTACCCAAGACCTTTGGCTGTGGTCATACTGCTCTTTTTCTTGTTTCCTCTATTGTAGGGATTTTCAAACTTTATACGTCACAATCAGTACGTATCTACATGTGACACTCTTATTTTCGATTTTACTTCTTTTTTAAAACATGCAGGCCACAACCCACTTGATTTTACAATCTACTGGTAGGTGCCTAGGTGCCTGCAGTTTGAAAAATACTAGTTTATATACCATTCTCTCACTTCTTCGCCTTCCCACATGTTCTTTTTGTCTGAAACACTCTTGCTGAGACACAATGGGCTACTTCCTATTCTACTTTGTGATGTTAGCTCTTAAACATCACTTCTGTGACCCTCTTAGATTAGTTCCCCTTCCTCTGTGGTCCCAAAGTACTCAACGCTTTCTAACATTTATTATGCTACCATTTATTGTGCTAATTGTCTTTCTAGGCTGTAAACTCTGCGAGAGTAAGGACCCATTCTTGTTCACTGCTTAATTCTGAGAACCTAGCCCCGCACCTTTTACATATGAGACACTCAATAAATGTTTGAGGAGTAAAACAAGTAAGGAAATGAACTTGAATAATCTACGTATTTAACCTCACAATGAAATGATCACCCACTTAAAAACTGTTAAGAGGGTTAGCTATCTTCAGGGAAAATATATTCTCAGTTCCAATTTTATAAATGGTGACTAAGTTTTCCTAGACTAGCCCACAAA
Organism: Equus przewalskii; assembly: GCF_037783145.1. Classification (NCBI taxonomy): domain Eukaryota; kingdom Metazoa; phylum Chordata; class Mammalia; order Perissodactyla; family Equidae; genus Equus; species Equus przewalskii. The sequence continues at coordinate 28,847,293 of NC_091859.1, forward strand.
ACACTATTACCCACAACACACTTAACTGATGAGAGGATGGCTGCTTATCTCCCTCCCTGCAGTGACAATAGAGCTTTCACTGCTCTAAGCAGAAGAAAATTTGTATTGAAAGGACACTTTTCTTTCTCTCCACCCCAGCAGTAGCTCCTCCTAGGGAAAGTGACTTATCTAATAGCTAAGATAGGGACAAAGGTCAATATTGAAGACAGGCCCCACCCCTGAGCTCTCACTGGCTCTCCTGGACTTGTATGGCTTCAAGAAGAGAAAGTGTCACTTTTCATTCAAACTCCTGAGAGGTAAACTCCTTGAGACAGGATTTTCCCTCCCTGCATGGGGGACCTGCAGTTTTTTAGGTGCTAGTTTCATCTCAGTAGGTAAATTAAGAAGGAACAGAGTGAGCATGAGTCTAAGCTAAATTCTCCAGTCCAGCTTTACCAGAAATGAAAATTATACTATTACTTCAATAGCATTTTAATCTTCATCTGGCTTCTTGCATCTAATCTCAATTTGACCAGAATGTGGAGAGAGAAGGGGTATAATTAGCACACTGAAATGCTTCAACATGAACAACAGTAATCCCAGCCTGCTTTCTGAGTCCTAGGAGAAGAGCAACAGAGGAACAAGGTGTGGCAAAAGGGAAGAGGAGTGGAATGAAGGGGAAGGAGGTTCTTCCACATTTCCTATTTAGAATTTTTCTTGGGCAAAAAGGTCTAAGTAAGTTGAATCTGTCTTTATATCCTACAACCTTCTCTTCCAGATTGTTACTTATTTTTGCTTTTCTTTTCTCATTTTCCAGACCCCTCACGTCCATTGAAAGATGTCCATTTTCAACACCCACACTTTAAGAAAAAGAGTAGGTTGTGCCCAAACCTCCAAAATGTCTCATGATCCCTCACTACTTACATCTCGCTGCCCTCCTCAAGTTGAAAACTCCCATTTCCATAGTGCAGCTGATGAAGGGAAAAGCAATCTGATGAATCCATTCACGTGAAGGTAAAATAGCCTTTGAACCCTACTGGAGATACATGTGTATTTTTTCATTATATATATTTATTTTTATATTTATATACATATACATTAAGTTACAGAAGCTAACTACATATATAGAACCTAGTAATTGCAGAGAAAAGATGGAGGTGCCTAGAAGTCTATCATAAAGAAAGCAAGTCTGCTTTGACCAGTATTTCCCAGGGCTCATGTCCCCAAAGTTGTTCCCAATTTTCACTGCCACCTACTTTCAGTCCTTCTCAATAAATGACACTAAAAACTCCAGTGGGCAGAGAAGGCCATCTTGGGAAAGGATTTGTAGCTATAGGATATCTGTACCTCCAGGGGCGAGTCAGTAACAATCATTATTAGATTGGATAGGTTATATTTTCAATATGTTTGATAATCATTCCATTAGCTAAAACAAAACAAAACATACACTCAGGTTATATATTGGAATTATTAGCCTCATTCTACTAATGAAGTCAATGAGGCATAAAAGGGTTAAATAATGCTTCCATTGTTTTGTAATTTAATAGCTGAAGAGCAGGATGGGACTGCTCTTCACACACTTTTAATCAATTGCTTCTCCATTATTTCCACATGGAAATCTTTAATTTTATTTTCTATAATGTTTCTGAAATTTGGTAGTGTATTTTTGAACAGTCATATTAGAGTAATAGAAAAATGAGCTTGAATTCCCAGGAGGCAAGTGTTTTGCCTTTTTCAGTGGTTTTTGCTATAAAGGACGTAAGGCTAATGCTGAATTTGTGTACACTCAGAAATTCACCACGAAATAAGCATAGCAGCATTCATTCAGCTGTAAGTGGCTCTTAAGTTCAGTGCCATCAAAAATATTTATGTGCCACCCACATATGATTATAACTCTCATAAACACTACACAAACTTAGGAAAAGAAGATCTTCCACTTTGCCTGAGAAGTAAGCATATAAAATTTCAATTGAGTAATTGGTGTTTGCTATTTTTTATTAGTTTAGCTAGTCACCAAAATAAATTATTTGTAATTAAAGCCACAACTGGGACTTTTCAAACCAAGCTTAGGAGAGATGAAAATGCTAACTGTGTGTGGTGTTTCTTGAGTCTTGACATGTCACGAACAGACCTTTGAGGGTCTTCTCAAAATATCAGAAAAGGGGAAGGAGCAGTAAGATACCCAAGAATTGACAGGTAGGGTATTCTGAAAGACATAAATGGCACTTGTTCCCTTTTCCTCAAATAGAAGCATTATCTTGCTTGGTGTCAGGCTGGTTGGCGTTTTTAGTCAGAACTAGCCCCTAAACCTAGAATTTTTTCTACAAATGAACAACATAGTTCAGCAACAAAAAGACGAATAACTCAATTAAAATATGAGCAAAAGATCTGAACAGACATTTCTTCAAAGAAGATATACAAATGGCCAATAAGCACATGAAAAGACGCTCAACATCACTAATCCTTAGGGAAATGCAAATCAATACCACTTCACACCACTAGGATGCCTGTCACAAAAATTAGCTGATAGACAACAGCAAGTGTTAGGACATGGAGAAATTGGAACCCTCATATACTGTTGGGTGGGAACGTAGAATGGTGCAGCTACTTTGGAAAAGTTGGACAGTTCCGCAAAAAGTTAAACATACAGACCCAAAAGAAGTGAAATCATATGCCCACATAAAAACTTGTACACCAATGGTCATAGCAGCATTATTCACAACAGCCAAAAAGTCGAAACATCCTTAATGTCCATCAACTGATAATGGATGAACAAAACGTGATATTGTGGTACACCAATACAATGGAATATTATCCAGCCACAAAAAAGCACGAAGTACTGATAAACGCTACAACATGAATGAACCTTGAAAAGATTAGGCTATGTGAAAGAAGCCAGACACAAAAAAACACATATTGTATGATTCCATTTATACGAACTTTCCAGAAGAGGCAAATCCACAGAAACAGAAAGTAGATTAGCAGTTGCCAGGGGTGGGGTCAGCGGAGAACGAGGAGTGACTACTAATGGGCACAGGATTTCATTTTGGGGGGATGAAAATGTTCTGGATGGTGGTGACGGTTGCAAAACTTTGTGAATATCCGAAAAGCCACACTTTCAAAGGATGCATTTTATGGTATAAGTATATCTCAATTAAAAAAAAAACACAACAAATTGTTCAATTACAGGAGACTGCATAGCTATGTAATATACATGTAAAGGTAATATATATGTATATATACGTATATTTAATCCCTTTCCATAAATGAACATTTGGGGTTTTTTACTGAGATACACTTCCCCTATGTAAAGAAAGGAATGAAAGAAGAGGGTGACACAGAGCGATCGCTGAGCCCCGAGCCGCGGACCTGGGGTGTGCCGAGCCAGCCTCACAGCGTCTGCATCCGTCTCACCATCCACCCATCACTCAGAACACCTGAGCCTGGCCCGGCGTCCGGCGCCCGGGACGACCGGCCCCGGCGGCCGCCCCGCTGCGGCGCCCGAAGCCAGCCTGCCCTCCGCCCGAGGAGGGGCGGGCGCGGCGGCCCGGGCTCGAGCGCTGCCCGCGGCCCGGAGGGGGCTCGGCGGCTCGGGGGGCCCGCCGCGCGGCCGCTCCCCGCGGCCCCAGCCCTCCCGCAGGGCCCCGCCCCACCTCCCTCCAGCGCCCGGGATGCGCCCGGAGCCCGAGCCGCGGCCACAGCCGAGGCTGTCCCTCCATTCCCACCTGCCCCGGGGCGCGGCAGCGGCGGCGGCGGCCGGTGTGAGGAGAAGGGACCCCGCCTCCTCAGACCCGAGCGAGGCACCCCGGCGCGGGGTGGAAGGCGCATTCACCTAGTCCCCCCGCGGCGGCGGCGGCGGCGGCTGCCCAGGGCCCGCGGCTCCTTCCGACTCGCGCGCCTCCTCGCGCCCTCGCGGCCCCGCGCTGACAGCCCGGAGCCGGCGCCCGCGGCCCGCTCGCTCCCCGCCCGCCGCCCCGCCCCCGCGCGGCCGCCCGGCGCAGGCGCAGTCGCGCCGCCGCCCGAGAGAAGCGAGCGCCTGGTGATGTGGCCGCGGAGGCGGCGACCTGGAGCCCGGGCGCCGCCCCTGCCGGATCCTTGGCCGAGCGCTGGAAGACGCGGGCAGAGAACGGATGGAGGAGAGCCAGGGGGCCTTTTTCAGGGGGGCCTACCCGAGAGAGGAGGGCTGCGGCCTCTTCTCGGCAGCCCTCTCCGTCCCCACCGACCCACGCACCGCCGCATCACCGCCTGCTCCTAGGTCCGAGCCCCCAAATCTATGACTCATGATTTCTGTTCTCAGACCAAGGGGATTTCTCTTGGCTGGACTCGGTTTTCCTTCTCGCAGACTGGAATTAAAACCAAAGCACATGTAACTCTGTGCGTGCCTTTCCGCAGAGCAGCGCAGAATGGGCCGTGCGTGAGCCGAGGTCGGAGAGAAACGGATGGACCCCTAAGGGGATGAGGTTTAGGGCGGCTCCCAGCACCCTACCAGCAGGAGACAGGTGTGGAAGCAAAGTGCAAGGGCGCTCTGCAGATGGCTGGAATGCCAGACCTTTCGAGCTTGCCCACACTGGTGTTTAAATCTAGGTAAAAGTGAGCCAAAGTTTGCAATGTAAAACGGATACCTCATTTATTTTATTGAACAACTATTTCTTGAGCACCTTTTGTGTATGATTCAGGTAATGGGCTACGCCCGGGAGAGTGGGGGGTATTCCAGTGAACCAAACAAAGTTGTCAGGCAAAGAGAGACTGTCATTTTAAAAATTACACAGCTGGGGCCAGCCAAGTGGTTAAGTTCACGCTCTGTTTCGGCCGCCCAGGGTTTGCTGGGTCAAATCCTGGGCGCAGACATGGCGCTGCTCATCAGACCATGCTGAAGCGGCCTCCCCCGTGCCACAACTAGAAGGACCCACAACTGCAATATACAACCATGTACTGCGGGGCTTTGGGGAGAAAAAGGAAAAATAAAGTCTTTTTTGTTTATTAAGTTGATAGGTTACAATGTTGTGAAATTTCAGTTGTACATTAATGTTTGTCATTCGTGTTGTAGGTGCACCACTTCACCCTTTGTGCCCACCCCCCCAACCCCCCGCCCCACCTTTCCCCTAGTATCCACTAAACTGTTCTCTTAGTCCACATTTTTAAATTCCTCATATGAGTGGAGTCATACAGAGATTATCCTTCTCCAGCTGGCTTATTTCACTTAACATAATTCCCTCAAGGTCCATCCATGTTATTGCAAATGGGATGATTTTGTTCTGTTTTACAGCTGAGTAGTATTCCATTGTATATATGTACCACATCTTCTTTATCCATTCGTCTGTTGCTGGGCACTTAGGTTGCTTCCATGTCTTGTCTATTGTAAATAATGCTGCAATGAACATTGGGGTACATAGGACTTTTGGGATTGCTGACTTCAGGCTCTTTGGATAAATACCCAGTAGTGGGATGGCTGGATCGTATGGTAGTTCTATTTTTAATTTTTTGAGGAATCTCCATACTGTTTTCCATAGTGGCTGCACCAGTTTGCATTCCCACCAGCAATGTATGAGGGTTCCTTTTTCTCCACAACCTCTCCAACATTTGTTGCTATTAGTTTTAGATATTTTTGTCATTCTAACGGGTGTAAGGTGATATCTTAGTGTAGTTTTGATTTGCATTTCCCTGATGATCAGCGATGATGAGCATCTTTTCATGTGCCTATTGGCCATCCGTATATCTTCTTTGGAGAAATGTCTGTTCATGTCTCCAGCCCATTTTTTGACTGGGTTGTTTGATTTTTTGTTGTTGAGTTGTGAGAGTTCTTTATATATTATGGATATTAAGCCTTTGTCAGATATATGACTTGCAAATATTTTTTCCCAGTTAGTGGGTTGTTTTTTTGTTTCAATCCTGTTTTCATTTGCCTTGAAGAAGCTCTTTAGTCTGATGAAGTCCCATTTGTTTATTCTTTCTATTGTTTCCCTTCTCTGAGAAGACATGGTGTCCGAAAAGATCCTTTTAATACTGATGTCAAAGAGTGTACTGCCTACCTTTTCTTCTAGAAGCCTTATGGTTTCAGGTCTCAGCTTTAGGTCTTTAATCCATTTTGAGTTTATTTTGGTGAATGGTGAAAAAGAATGGTCAATTTTCATTCTTTTACATGTGGCTTTTCAGTTTTCCCAGCACCATTTGTTGAAAAGACTTTCTTTTCTCCATTGTATGCCCTCAGCTCCTTTGTCGAAGATAAGCTCCCACGTGCCACAACTAGAAGGACCCACAACTACAATATACAACCATGTACTGCGGGGCTTTGGGGAGAAAAAGGAAAAATAAAATCTTAAAAAAAAAATTTTTAAATTACACAGCTAATGACACTCTTTCTCAAACCAAAGCTGCCACCAACTCTTAAGTCACAAGTGATTTGATAGCAGCTTTTCAGGTGCTAAAGGACACCAGAGGATACATTTTTCCAGTTGTGTCTTTTTCTGCTTTGCAATCAGATCACGTTTTGACCTTCACCTTCAGGGCGAAGGGTGCTTCTGTTGTCAGCCTGGGCCATCTGCACGACAGCTCTTTACAGTGGCTCCCGCAGGTGTTCTTCAGCCCCTAAACTTCATTTGGAGGGAAAGCATAATTGCAAGGAATATGGAGTAACAGTGTTTTGGCTGCACTTCCAAGTGGTTTTTGCTCTTACTGTTTTGAATTACGTGTCACTCGAAGGCGATTAGCTGCTCTTCCATTTGCAGAAAGTAAAGCTCCAACCAGGTAAGTGTCCCTCTTCTGGGTCAGGTAGTGTGTCAAGATTTCTGCACAAAGTATACACAGGAGAGGCCGCTCTCTCCTGGTTTTGAAAATTCTACTACCATTTTTTCTGAGAGAGCTGATGGTTTCAACTGCCCTGAATTTCATTATTTGGCCTGTCGTGGGCAACCTTCTACTCGCACAGTGCTCTTCATTCTGTGTGCCACAACATAGTGTGTATTTTTGAAATATTTCAAGATTCAAGTGGGAATCCAAATTTAAGTTACATTTCATCCCTGAAAATATCTCAAGGTGGAATTGGGTGAAGAGCTACCCACTTCTCAGAAATTAGGTCCTAATGTGTGCCGCCAACAATGATCACATTACTACTGCATCTTCTCTCCGATGGCTGGCAACTTAAAATGTGAGGCAAGTGGCTTAGAACTGAGAATATGTATTCATCTCTGCTGTGATGATTGATAGAAAAACGCCTGCGAGTTATGAGAGTGTGTGACAAAGGGACCTGTCTGCTCTAGGGGGTAAGAAAGATCTCTTTGAGGAAGTGACATTTAGTCAGAACCTTAAGGAATGAAAAGGAGTAGGCCAGGCAGCAAAGGGGAGGGGGTGGGGAGAGCACTGGAGCTCTGGAAACTGCAGGTTTGAAGGCTCTGCGGTAGGAAGGGGCTTCACCTGCTACGACCTTTGGGAAAGGCCACTGTGGCCAGAGTGAGATGGCTGGTTTTGCAGGAGAGGTGGGCAGGAGCCTTGAGGGCCGTGCTGAGGACTTTGGACTGAATCTTAAAGAAAAAAGGAAGCCACTAAAGAGTTGGAGAGAGTGCATGTGGACACGGTCAGATTTCTATTTGTAAAAGCTATTTCCGGCTGTAGTGTGGAGGATGAATAAGAAGGGAGCAACAGAGGATGTGTGAAGACCAGCTTTCAGGCCATGGAGATGAGGAGAAGATGGTAGACTGAAGAAATGGATCAGGGTTAGAACTGTAAGGACTTGGTCTTTGCCTGTACAAGGAAGGTGAAGGAAAGAAACATCTTCAAAAAATGACTTCCGTGGGGCCGGCCCAGTGGCACAGCGGTTAAGTGCGCACGTTCCGCTTCTCCGCGGCCCGGGGTTCGCTGGTTCGGATCCCGGGTGCAGACATGGCACCGCTTGGCACGCCATGCTGTGGTAGGCATCCCACATATAAAATAGAGGAAGATGGGCACGATGTTAGCTCAGGGCCAGGCTTCCTCAGCAAAAAGAGAAGGACTGGCAGTAGTTAGCTCAGGGCTAATCTTCCTCAAAAAAAAAGAAAAAGAAAAAGAAAAATGACTTCCAGCTTTCTAGTTTAAGCTTATCCATTCCCTGAGATGGGGAACCTGGAGGAGGAGGTCCGAAGGGGACGGTTTTGAATTACTTTAGATGTGTTGAGTCTCATGTCTCTAGGAGACATCCGAGTGGAGATGCTGAGTATATATTTGAAAAATAAATCTGGAACTCAAAGCAGAGATCTGGACTGAAGATGAAATCAAACCTAATTTTTTTTTTTTAAGATTTTATTTTTTCTTTTTCTCTCCAAAGCCCCCTGGTACATAGTTGTGTATTTTCAGTTGTGGGTCCTTCTAGTTGTGGCATGTGGGACACCACCTCAGCACAGCCTAATGAGTGGTGCCATGTCCGTGCCCAGGATCTGAACCGGCGAAACCCTGGGCCGCCAAAGCAGAGCACACGAACTTAACCACTCAACCATGGGGCCGGCCCCAAACCTAATTTTAAGAGACCAAGGGCTATAACTTGTTGGTAAGAATTTAACCTCTAAACTTTAGAGAAAATGAGCAGAAGCAAAGGGAACCTAATATTGATTGTGCATGAGACATTTCAGAGATGATTTTGTTTAACCCTTCCAAAATGGATATAATCCTTATAGTGTTATAAGGATTATAAGTATTATTTCTTTTTTTTTTTTACAATACCAGAACGTTGGATGACAGTTTGGTAGTTTCTTTTTTTGGTGAAGAAGATTGGCTGTGAGCTGACATCTGTTGCCAATCTTCCTTTTTTTTAAAAATTTTTCTCCCCAAAGCCCCAGTACATAGCAGTATATCCTAGTTGTATGTCCTTCTAGTTCTTCTATGTGGGACACCACCTCAACATGGCATGATGAGCATTGCATAGGTCTGTGCCCAGGATCTGAACCAGCGAAGCCCAGGCCACTGAAGCCAAGCACACGAACTTAACCACTTGGCCACCGGGCAGCCCCTTTGTTTCCATTTTTCACAGGAAGAAACTAAGGGTTAGATTCTTACTCAAAATTTACTTAAATTCCTGAGCCCCACCTCAGACTGATTAAATAGAAATCTCCATGGGTAGTTCTGATGATCACTGACGTTTAAGGACCGCTGTAGGGACTACTTAAAAGTGGTCCCACAAACCACAAAAACACTCAAAAAGAAAAAGGCTTAGAGGAAACCGTGATTCAGAGGACGTGCAGCCTGTGCAGCAAATGTTTGTGGACACATGTTCCGGTTTCTTCTCCCAACCCCCCATTAATCAGCACCCTTCCTGGGACTCTCTAGAACATTCATTTGTTCATTCAACAAGTAGTTATGGTGGACCTACTGCGCGCCAAATGATAATAGCCCTTCGTTTACTTACAAGTATTTATTGAGTGCTTACTAAATGCCATGCTTTCCCTGTTCTGTGCTCTGGGAATATACCAGTGAAGAAAATAAACAGACACGTGCCTTCAGAGTTCACATTCAAGTGGGGAAAGACAACAAACAAACTAATAGACATGTATATGTATATAAAGAGAGAGACAAATGTATATCCCATATGGTGATAACCACTTAGGAAGACAAATAAAACAGGGTAAGGAGTTGGAGAGTTGGGGGGCAGGGTGGGGGTGTGTAGAGAGGAGGGGAGACTGTTTTATATGGGGTGATCCAGGGAGGGCTTGCAAGTTTGAGCAGAAAGGAGTAAGAGAGCAGCTGTGCTATCTGGGAGAGTACAGGAAGCACAAAGGTCCGGAGACAGAAGGGTGTGCATTGTGTTCAAGAGACAGCGAGGAGTTCTGTGTGGCTGGAGTGAAGTGATCCAGGAGCTGGTGTGGCAGATGCGGTCAGAGAAGTAGCTGGAGGCAGGTGGTGAGGCTTGTAGGTCATTGCAGGCCCTTGGCTTTCACTCTGAGGCAGGAGCCACTAAAAGGATCTCAGCAGAGGAGGAGGCCGCTCTGACTTAGGTTTCATGGGGTCACCGTGGAGGGAGCAAGGATGGAAGCAGGAAGCCCGGTGAGGAGGCTTCTATGGGAATGCAGGGGAGAGGGATGGTGGCCCAGAGCAGGGTCGTGGCAGAGGAAGTGGTGAGAGGGGCTGGATTCCAGATCCATTTGTTTGAGAGGAGAGCTGATGGGAAGGATTTGCTCATGGATTGAATGAGGGAGGTGAGAGAAAGAGAGGAGTTCAGGATGCCTCCAAAGCTCTTGGCTCAAGCAATCAGAAGAATGCAGTTACCGTTTGCTGAAATGGGAAAGACGGAGAAGAAAGTCAGGAGACAGGAGATCACCTAGTGAGGGTTTACCGTTCTAAGCGCCTTGTCTGTATGAACTCATTCGGTCCTCACAACACCTCTCTAAGTCAGTCGTGCTGTTATGCCTACTTTATAGACGAGGAATTGAGGAGTTACTCTACAATGTGCCTCAGATTCCACAGCCGTAACTGGGGAAAATAATACTCCTGAGTTTAGCACTGCATGATCTAACAAGGAAGACAGACAACTAAGTAAACAATGACAACGATATCTAGAACTATGGTAGGGAGAGTCCAAGGGGCTGTAGTTGAACAAAGCCAGAAGCATCTTCCAAAGCCTGGGGGGAGGGAAGACAGGCGGGGGTCAGGGAAGACTTCTAAGAGGAAGTGACATTAGGCTGAAATCTACAGGATCAATAGGTAAGCTAAGAGAATTTTAGGAGGGGGGATAGGAAAGGAAGGAGAGAGTATTCCACATAAAGGGAACCACTTGTGCAAAAAAAAAGGGGGAGAATTTTGAGGAACTGAAAGAATGTCAGTATGATGTTTGGTACCTCTTTTAGAGCACCTTGTTGATTGGTCCCTCTCGTGTTTCAAGGGTTCCCCATTCCTAGTGTCTTTAAGAATGTACCTTTGTGAAAGCAGAGGTCTGGTGTCCTGGATACTCAGCAGGTCTTTGTCTTTCTTCAAGGGCGCCCATGAGTTCCTGCCTCTGGGCTTAGGCTTGCTGTTCTCCTAACTAGCACACTTGGTTCTCCCACAGACTTTCCAGGTCCACACCCACCAGCTGGACTCAAGGGTCTTTCCTCTTTGCTTCCACAACAGCCGGTGAAGGGCACAATTATAGCACTTAAAAATAGCACATTGTAAAGGTTTGTTATCTGTCCATCCCACTCCTGGGCTGGCAGCAGGGTCTTTACGTCTCAGGCGGGCACAGTGTTGTGAGCCTGAGGTGATCCTCCATAACTTCCCCTCTGAAATGAATACATGGATACATTTTAATTGACCTTCGTTTGCTTTTAGCAGTGTTGCTACTGGCATTTTAATTTTCTGTTCTGGCTCCACTCCCAGCAGAATTATGAAGTTATTTTAAAATTTAATTATATATTGAATTGCTCTGGCTTCTTTAACCAGACTTTGTTGAGTTTTTGCCAGGAGACAGGCTTTCCGCAACACTGGGACGCTCATGGCTGAGAGATTTTTCAGGGACGTCTGGGCATTGACTACTCTTCTGGGGATGAGAATGTGGCCTTGCTGATACTGTTTAGGTTAAGGACCAGGCAAACCCGATACTTGTAACCATTCCCTTAAATGGATGCTCATATCTCCCCCCAAAAGGACTATATAAAACTGTTCGTAGGAGCTTTATCATAGTAGTCCAAAACTGGAAATAATCAAAAGTTCATCAATAGGAGAATGGGAAAACTAATATTGGTTTGTTCATATAATAGAATACTACTCTGCACTAGAATGAAACGAATTATTGATATACTCAACAAAATGGATGAATTTCACTGACATTATGCTGAAAGAGAGCCCAGACAGAAAAAAATCTACGTACAACACATATTTGTTTTCCATTGTTGCTATAACAAATTGCCACAAACTTAGTGGCTTAAAGCAAACGTTTGTCATCGTACGGTTCTATAGGTTAGAAGTCCAATACGAGTCTCACCAAACTAAAATTAAGGTGTCAGTGGAGCTACATTCCTTCTGGGGCCTCTAGGAGAGAACCCTTTCTCAGCTTCTAGAGGCCAACCACATTCCTTAGCCTGGGGCCCTCTTCCTCTCTCTTCAAAGACAGCAGCGTAGCATCTCTGACCCTACTTCCACCCTCACATCTCTTTGGCTGTCTTCTGCCTCCCTCTTCCACTTTCAAGGACCCTTGCGCAGACATCGGACCCAGCCAGATAATCCAGGATAAATTCCCTATTTTAAAGTCAGCTGATTGGCAACCTTAATTCCCTCTTGCCATGTAACCTAAGTATTCTGAATAAATATATTGAGGATCATGGAAGTCAGATTTCCAGTGGTTCACTGCTAAACTGACTCTCTGGAAAAAAACGAAAAATACTTGATTTGTAGCACTTGCCAATTGCTATGGTAAAAATGCTCCCGAGGCAGATTTCAAGCTACAGTCAGCTCACAAAATTACCATTATCAAGTAATCAACCCTCATGAGTTGGATCAACATGTTTCCAGCACACTGCTGCAAGTTTCTCATTCTTGAAGTTTTAAAATATAGATAGCTATAGAAATAAATATAGATATATGACGATATGAGTGTGTGTTTCTTTGCCCTCTACAGTGAGAGGGCCTAAGAGCTAGGACACATCAGTTGCAATCAGCACACCCAGCATCCAGATCTTATTTTCTAAATACCGTTCTCAACATTAGAAGAAACCAGTGCTCCTTGGAGAAACGACTAATTCAGGGCTGGGCAGGAAGAGTACAAAATAAGCCTGAAATAACTTGTACCAGAAATTAAGGAAGTGCTCAAAGAATGATGGGATATATGTTAAGGACAGATTTGAAGGTTGAAAGAGCTCCCGCTGGGACAATTTTGCTATCAAAATAAATTATAATAGTAATGAGTTGAAGCCCATTAAACAGAATAAAGCTCTGTGAGTTAAAACTGAAATGAATAGGGGCTGGCCCCGTGGCCGAGTGGTTGAGTTCGCGCGCTCCACTGCAGGCGGCCCAGTGTTTCGTCGGTTCGAATCCTGGGCGCGGACATGGCACTGCTCCTCGGACCAGGCTGAGGCAGCGTCCCACATGCCACAACTAGAAGGACCCACAACGAAGAATATACAACTATGTACCGGGGGGCTTTGGGGAGAAAAAGGAAAAAATAAAATCTTTAAAAAAAAAAAAAAACTGAAATGAATAGGGGCTGGCCCTGTGGCGCAGCGGTTAAGAGCACACGTTCTGCTTCTCAGCGGCCCAGGTTTCGCTGATTCGGATCCCGGGTGCAGACATGGCACCACTTGGCAAAAGCCATGCTGTAGTAGGCGTCCCACATGTAAAGTAGAGGAAGATTGGCAGGGATGTTAGCTCAGGGCCAGTCTTCCTCAGCAAAGAGAGGAGGATTGGCAGTAGTTAGCTCAGGGCTAATCTTCCTCAAAAAAAAAAAAAATTGAAATGAATAAATAAGTAAATGAGAAAAGAGAAAGCTCTTTCTCACAGTAGAATACCCACTAACATATAGAGTATGAATGAGTTCGAAAATCATCACTAGATATAAAAACTAAAGAATGATAGTTTAATAAGGGACAATATGTTTACACACCTCCCTACAAATACTTGTTACTTGCCAAGAGATAGCTAATAATTTTACAGTGCAGAAATCTGACAGACACTGCCCTAACCAAGCAAAGTTAACATGACCAGTAAGGAGACACATTTACATCATGTGCCTCCTGATATGATGCACTGGGAAGGAACTAATATCACTTCTGTGGTGTACTTGTCAAAAATATATCATCTGAGGGGCCACTCTGTTGCAAGTGGTTACGTTCGCACACTGGGCTCCAGCCGCCCAGGGTTTCACAGGTTTGGATCCTGGGTGTGGACATGGCACTGCTCATCAGGCCATCCTGAGGCGGCATCCCACATGCCACAACTAGAAGGACCTAACAACTAAAAAGCATACAACTATGTACTGGGGGGATTTGGGGGAGAAAAGAAAAAGAAGATTGGCAATAGTTGTTAGCTCAGGTGCCAATCTTTAAAAAATAAAAATAAAAAAAATATATATCATCTGAATCTAATCACAGGGAAATGGGAGACAGGCCCAAATTGAGGGACATTCTACAAAATCTCCCATCTATGCTCTCCAAAGATGTGAAAGTCATGCTGATGACTGGATAAAGAGGATGTGGTGTATATGTACAATGGAATACTACTCAGCCAGAAAAAAGACAAAATTGTCCCATTTGCAACCACATGGATGAACCTTGAAGGCATCATGTTAAGCAAAATAAGCCAGACAGAGAAAAACAAACACCATATGATTTTACTCATATGTGGAATATAAACAAACTTACGGACAAAGAGAATAAACTAGTGGTTACCAGGGGAAGTGGGGTAGAGGCTGGGCACAAGGGGTGAAGGGGCATACTTACATGGTGTATGACAAACAATGATGTACAACTGAAATCTCACTTCGTTATAAGCTATTAGGACCACAATAAAAAAAAAAAACCAAAGATGTCAAAGTCATGAAAGACAAGACGACTGAGAAACTGTCACAGATTTATTAGAGAAGACTGAGTGTAGTGCGTGATCTTGTGTGGGATCCTAAACTGGTAAAAAAAAAGGTATATATATATATATATATATATATATATATAAAGTTATAAAGGACTTTTTGAGATAATTAAAATTTGAATACAAACTGGATTACATAATAGTAATCATTCATGTTAAATTTTCTCATTTTGTTCATTGTACTCTGGTTACATAAGAAAATATCCTTGTACCTAGGATTTATACACTGAGGTATTTACGAGTAAACAGACATGAAGTCTACAATTTGCTCTCAAATTATTGAAAACAGATTATATGTACCTGTGGTGGGGAGAGAGAGAGAGAGTGAGAAAATGATAAAGCAAAAAACAAATGGAGCAAAATGTATCCATTTTTGAATCTGGGTAAAAGCAGTACAGGAGTTATACTACTGGTGCAACTTGTCTATAAATCCAAAATAAAAAGTGACAGATAGGGGAATAGGGACATAGGAAGCTGCTTTGGCAGCATCCCACCGGTGCAGAGGGAAAAGCCATACAGAGATGTGCAGGTTTTGCTTCTCTTCTCTGAGGCCAGCCGTCTTCTGATGCCTTCTGTATTCTTAGTGAAATAAAGCAGGAGCTTATAGCCAGTGTGTAGGTGGTCTGTTTTGGCAGCTTCAAAGGGAAAGACGGCTTTGTGAAATGAGAGTATTCATTTTAAAATAATTCAGACCTCTCTGTCCTGCATAGCAATTCGGGGGACCTGTGAGAGTCTGAAATCAGAAATTATAAACTTGCAAAATGTTTTTCGCATGAGAAGATAAAAGAGGCAGTGTAGGATGAGGAAAGAGAACAGTACAAACTGTACGTAATTTACCAATGTAAACAAAATAGTCTCCTTCCAGTCCTCTCCCACGATTTAACTCTTGTGGGTAGTCTCTCTTCTGATTGTTTCCAGCAGATTATATACCAATCATGGTATGAAACAGTATCGTTAGAATGCTTAGTTATTGACCTCATTATGTATAGATGGTTTAAATGCTTTGGAAAAGATGCTAGCCTTAGACACCCTGTTTTGCTAGAGCAAGATCTGTGTTTCCAAGATCCTGGAAACTTGACTTCGGAAAATTAAGAGGGTATGAAAATAACTAAAACTGATTAAAACAAAAAAATATATACTTTTGATCAAAAACTAATGAATTATATAAAATGAAATGGTTCCCCACCCTGCCTCCATGCATATTTTCACCCCTTTTAAAAAAATACTGTGCTGTTACTTCTAATTTGTTGATATTTAGCAGATTTTAACAGAGGTCTTATTTATGCTACGCTATAGATGGAGCTTTGAGGAAGAAATGATGCCTTGCACTGTATACAGATTTCAACCTTTAAAAGAATAATTTAAAAATTCCAGCAGATGAGGCAGAGGTTCAAGGTAACTCCAGTTTAAAGTGGCTACTCTTCAGAATACTGTCTACTCTAAATAAAATCCTGCTCTCCCCCACCTCCCACCTCCAAGTGAAAATTTTACATTGCTAGAAAATAAAGCATTTCTTTGACACAAAATGTTTGATTTTATCCATAGGATTAAAATAGGTTAATTAAAAGGCTAGCCAAAATAAATTATTTGCAATATAATTACACCATAATTTTCAGTATTAAGTATACGTGTCTCTGGAGATAAAGTAGCTTTGATTTGCAAAATCGAGTAATTAAATTAAGTAGATAATTGTTCCTAAGGGCCCACGAGCCAGGTAGTAGCAATTTGAAAAGATACCAGCATAAATAATCAGTTTGGTTAGACCGCTGAAGATAAAAAATGAGCCTGAAAGAATAAAAATTACCTTTTTAGAAAAACCTCAAAATAATAAATCCCAAATCTTACTGACTGTAGTAGACACTGTGTGTGCCTCTCTAATTTCCTTTCCACCCACTCCCTCCCACAGCAGATCTACCTTCTGGATGAGATTGACCCACCCACCCCCAGGGCAGGGGCTGCCCGGATTGGCCTAAACCAATCAGGATAATTCCTTTCCCCGGGTCTCCACCAGTCCAAAGGTGGGCCCATGACCCAAGCTGGTTAGTTTTACATTTTAACTTTTGGATAGCAGTCGTATTTCTAATTTCTTGAAAAAGTTTCATTGTAACACCCAATCAACAATCTGGTGCCGCCTCAGTTCTCTCCTGGTCAGAGTTCGCCCATAGTAATAACTACAGCACGTATGTAAATCAACCAACAAGTTTCTTATACTTATGTGTTTTACGTATCTTAATATTTAAAACAGTTCATCTTCTTTCCATACCGTTTTCCTGTTGAATAGAGTAGATGTATCCTGTAGGATTTCCCACATTCTAGATTTGGTTGATTGCTTCCTTAAGTAGTTTCCCTTAACCCACTGGGAGGTAGAGAGCTCTGGGCTTGATTTAGGAAAAAGGGGTTTTTTTGACAAAAACACTGTGTCACTGTTTACTTCCTGATTCACTACATCAGGGACACACGCAATATCCGTGTGGTCCACTTTTAGTGATGTCCGTCACTTTCAGTGATGAGGTTTTGTCGCCTTGGCTGGTGGGAATCTCTTGGAATCAGCTCCAGATTCCTTTTGACAGCACCCCAATCATCTCTGAGAGTTTCCTTGCTTTCTGGCACCACAGATTTTCCAGGTTTCTTAGGCTTATGCCTAGGTATTTTACTCTATCTTATTGCTCTTATAAATGCATTTTCTCTTCCACTATATTTTCAAAACTAGATGGCATTTGTACGTAAGAAAGTTATTGCTTTCTGTACATTTATTTCATTTCCTGCTACTTTACCAAATTCTCTTGTAACTGTTTGTAACAGTTTTTCTGTTGCTTCACGCCTCCACCGCCCCCAGATATACCATCTACATAGAGAAACAGTTTTACCGGCGAGCTTTTCAATTCTTATGTTTCTAAGTGTTTCCTCTTATTGAATCGTTTTGGCTAGCATTGCCAATTCAATGGTTAGGTAATAGTGAAGACTGTGAACATTCTTGTCGTGTGTTTCCTCTAGAGTCCTTAGCAGGAAAGACTCTAGTTTTTCCCCATTACGTTAAATGCTGATTTGGGGGCAGAGGTATATACGTTTTATTATGCATAGTAGGTATCAATTTTCATCTTATTGAATGTTGAATTTTGTCAAATATCTTTTTGACATCTATGGAGATCATTATATGATTTTTCTTCTTAACTCTGTTAAACTGATGAATTATATTAATAACTATACTAATATATTAATGAGTATTCTAATATCCACTCTTGCCCTCCTGGAATAAGCACTGCTTATAGGACATCTATTTTTTAATTTGCTCTTGGATCCTATTTGCTAACATTTAATTTGTTGCATCAACATTCATAATTAAGACCAGTCTTGTAATAAAGGTTGTCAGTGCCTCACCCATAACCCATTGTCACTTAACATTTGTGTACACACCTGCCCAACTTTCAGTCGCCAACATTTGCAACTTTTGGCCTGAAGATTTTCTCTGGCCACTGCAGCCCACTTAACTAGAGAACAACGAGTAGGCCAGACATGTGGGGAAATTTGCACCTGCTAAGAGCAGCCCTCAACCAATGACTGACATGAGCTGGTGGATAAACGCCGAGGCTCTCCCAGGATAACTGAGGCACGGGGTCTATCCTGTCTCCCAGAATCCCCCAGGAGGATAAGTTCCATTTTGCCCTTAGTGACAATTTGCTTGATAGTAACTCATTATTGGTTTCCTTCCTTTCCAAGTTTCTCTTTCCCACTCTGGGCTCCCAAACCACTTGCTCTCGAATCTTTGGCTCTAGGCTGGCTTCCAGGGAAACCCAACTAAGCTAGGTCTATAATTTTCTTTCTTGTACAATCTTTGTGAAGTTTGGGTATCAATGCTATATTCAGTTTTTAGAATCTAGAAATTTAACTTTCATTTCCTATACTCTGAAATAGTTTAAGTAGCATTGGATTTATTTGATCTTTGAAGGTTTGAGAGAAATCCCTGTAAAACCAACTGGGCGTGGTGTCTTTATGTGGGAGTTCTGACAACCTTCTCTATATTGTCTATAGAAATTTCTCTGTTTAGACTTGCTATTGATACAGGGGAAATTTTGTAAATTATATATTTCTGGAACATAATCCATTTCAAATGGTTTTATATAGGTTTTCAAATTTATTTACATATAGTTGTGCAATGTAGTATTTATAAATTTTTCTATTTCCTCTGATTCTATGGTTATCGTTCCATTATCATTTATTTCTTGTATTTATACTCCCAAACTTTCCTTCCCTGGCCCGTTTTAGTTTAGGTTAGTTAGTGGTTTGTCTATTTTCTTGACTTTTTAAATAATTAGCTTTTAGGGGACAGTTTCATTTTACTATTTCCTCTTGATCCAAAGATTGTTTGGTAGCATGTCTTTACAGCTTTAGGTGGAAGGGAGTTTTTTAAAATGTCGTTATTTTCTAGTTATGGTTCAATTGTGGTCACAGAAGGCCACTAATATCATTTGCATTTTTGGAATTTACTGAGATTTTCTTTGCAGCCTATAATACGTTAATTTTGTGAATTTTGCATGTGACTTAGAAGAAGGTTTAATCTCTATTATCAGGGTTCAGTGTTCAATGTACATTTAGATCTACTTTATTGATAATTTTGTTTACATCTTCTGTTTCCGTAGTAATCTTTTTGTCCAATTAGGTCTATTCTGTTCTGAAAGAAGGTGTTAAAATCTCTAATTATTGGAGTTTTTGCTTATTTCTCTTTGTGTTCCTCTTAGTTTCTGCTTTATAATCGTTGTTGCTGTGTTATTAGACACACGAATATTAATGGCTTTCTTCTTTGTAAATTGTGGCCGTTAGCATTACGAAGTGTTTTTTTTGGGTCTTCTTTTTGGTGATGAGTGTGAATTCTTGCTTGTCTAATAACAAATTGTGAGCCTGTTTTCTTTTTATTTGAATATGCCTAGTTTATCTTTTATTTTAACCATTTCATCTTATATTTTAGGTAAGTCTCTTCTATCCGGCATAGAGTTTCATTTTGACTGTTTTTTCTTTTTCCAGCTGAGGTTTTTTTCTTTTTACAGGTGAGTGAAGCCCATTTGCATGTATTGATACAATTGATATGCTTCACTTCAGCTTTATCATCATGATATAAAGTCTTTCCTATAAAATCTGTTTTATTATCGTTCTCTCTTTCTATCTCTTTTATTTTGGTATTTAGGAAGATGTGTATTTTGTTCTAATAACTTTACATAATACCATTCAGTCCCTTCTTATTTTGATATTGTCTTCCTACTATAAACAATATCATAATTACCTAGTAACCTCCTCTTTCTGTTCTCTCCTTTACCTTAAGCATCTGATTTAATCTTTTCATTTCCAGGGGTTTCTTTTGTTGTTTTTTTTGGTGAGTAAGATTGGCTCTAAGCTAACATCTGTTGCCAATCTTCTTTTTTGCTTGAGGAAGATTGTCCCTGAGCTGACATCTGTTCCAACCTTCCTCTGTTTTACATGTGGGATGCTGCCACAGCATGGCTTGATGAGTGGTATGTAGGTCTGCTCTGGGGATCCAAACTGGCAAACCCCTGGCCATTGAAGTGGAGTGCACAAATTTAACCACTATGCCTTATTTCCAGTTTTTAAAAAGCAAGATTTTCTCTTTATGTATAGTTCCTGCTTTCTCGCCATTTTTGATATTTGTATTATATCCATATTATCAAAGCCTATAAAAACTAAATACTATTCTTTTACCCTTATTCTCACTGTTTGTCCCCAATTCTACTGTAAGATGCTCACCACCAAAACTTAGGTTGGATTCCTCCAATCACTTTCTGAAGCTTATTCTCTAGTAGAGTCCTCAAAAAGGTGATAGGAACAATATTTCCTGTGTCCTTGCATGTTTATAACTCTCTATGCCTTTAAAACTTTTATACTTGGAAGGCAGTTAAGCTAAGCCCTTAGCTTAAATTTTCTTTCTTTGAATATCTTAAAATGTTATTCAATTGCATAATGGCAAAAATTTTTCTGTCAAAATGTCCAATGCCAATTTTATTTTCCTTCCTTATAACTGAATAGATCGTTTTGCCAAAATACTCTAATGATTTTTTTCTTATATTTAAAAGTCCAAGAGTTTTGCCAGAGCATGTTTTGGCAGTGGCTATTCTGGACTGATTTTTCTAAGTAAATGACATGAATTTTTGATATATATATTCAAATTTGACACATTTTAGAACAATTTCTTGAATCACTTTTTAAAATAAATTCTATATTTTGGAATAATTTTAATTTTATGGAAAATTCTCTAAGATAGCACAGACAGTTCCCATATCTCTTTCACCTAGTTTCCCCCCTTTGTACAAACCATGGTACATTTGCCAAAAATAAGAACTGACATTCTGGTAGTTTGTGTTTTTCATGGGATCTGTCCATTTCATATAAACTAGAAAATTTATTGGCATAATTGTTCAGAATGTTCCCATTATTATCCATTTGATGTCTGTAGGCTCTGTAGTAATTCTCCTCTTTCATTTCTGATATTAATGATTTGTGTCTTCTCTAGCTTCCTGATTAGTTTGGGTAGTGGTTTATCAATTTTAATGATTTTTCCAGATAATCAGCTTTTGGTTTCATTGATTCTTTTATATTGTGGTTTTTAAAAAAATTTTATTGATTTCTGCTCTTTTTAATTTTCTTTCTTCTTCTTGCTTTGGGTTTAATTTGCTCCTTTTTTTCTAGGTAATGTGGAAGCTTAGATAAATGTTTGAAATTTTATTTCTTTTTAAATATAAACGTTTAGTGCTATAAATTTTCCTCTTTGTATTCCAGGTGCATTGCATAAATTTTGATATTTTCTGTTTTTATTTTAATTCAGTTCAAAATATTTTATAATTTCTCTTGTATATTTTATTTGACTCATGTATTGTTTAGAACCGAGTTGTTTAATTTCCAAATATTTGGAAATTTTTCAGGTATCTTTCTGTTACTGATTTCTATTTTAGTTTTAGTAAACTAAATAAGGTTTTTAGTTTTGCTGACGTCAGAAAACAAACTTTGTGTGATTTCAATCCTTTTAATTTTTTGTGACTTTTGTCACGGTCTTGCATAAGATCTATCTTATTGATTGTTCTATGTGCAGTTGAAACAATGCGTATTCTGCAGTGGCAAGGTCAAGTGTTCCACATATGTCAATTAGGTTAAGTTGGTTGATGGTTTTGATCAAGTCTTCTTTATACTTGCTAGTTTTATGTATACTTATTCTACCAATTGCTGAGAGAGGAGTGTTGAAATCGCCAACAATAATATTAGTATTGCCTATTTTTCCTTTTAGTTCTATTAGGTTTTGCTTCTCATATTTTAAAGCTCTGTTATGAGATGCACCCACAATTATTATTGTTATATCATCCTGATGAATTTATCCCCTTATCATTAGAAAATATCCCTCTTTATCCTTGGTATATTAGTCAGCTCAGGCTGCTACAGCAAAGTACCACAAACTGGGGGGATTAAACAATAGGAACTTATTTTCTCACAGTTCTGGAGGCTGGAAAATCCAAAATCAAGGTTCCAGCAGCGTTGGTGTCTGGTGAGAGCTCATCCCTGGGTTGCCGACGGCCACCTTCTCCCCGGGGCTCCTGTGGCCTCTCTTTGGCGTGTGCAGCTGTGTTGGGGAGAGGGGAGTGCTCTGCTGTCCCTCCTCATAAGGACACTAATCCTATCAGATCAGGGCCCCACCCTTACGACCTCATTTAACCACAATTACTTCCCTAGAGGTCCATCTCCACATACAGCCACACTCTGGGAATTAGGGCTTCAATATATGAATTTGGGGAGGACACAAAAATTTAGTCCGTAACACTTGGTAATATTCTATGTTTTGAAATCTTTGTCTGATAGTACAGCTACTCTAGCTTTATTTTTGTTTCATATTTTGAAACAAAACATACTTTGTTTCATATGTTTCTTTCACATGAAAGAAATATTTTCATATTTTTCCATCACTTGACTTTTAATCTCTGTCTGTCTTTACAGTTAAAGTGAATTTCTTGGCTGACAGCACGCAGTTCGGTCTTGTTTTATGCAGTCTAACAATCTTTGCCTTTTAAATCTTAGAGCAATTTCCTCTTAATCTATTTGCTGATATTGGTATAGAATAAGTCTACCATGTTGTTATTTGTTTTCTATTTGCCCCACCTGTTCTTTGCTCCTCTTTATCTTTTATCCTGTTTTCTTTTGGACTAATTGAACATATTTTATGGCTCTGTTTTATCTCCACCATTGGCTGATTAGCTAGTCATCTTCTTTTTATCTAGTCATCTAGCTTTTTTATGTTCTTAGGAGTTGCTCTAGTATTTATAATATAAATCTTTAACTTATCACCATCTACTTTTAAATCCTATTAAAATACTTCATATAAAATATAAGATCCTGGGGCCAGCCCCGTGGCCGAGTGGTTAGGTTCATGCACTCCGCTTTGGTGGCTCAGGGTTTCACCGGTTCAGATCCTGGGCGCAGACCTAGCACTGTTCATCAGGCCGTGCTGAGGCGGCGTCCCACATAGCACAACTAGAAGGACCCACAACTAGGATATACAACTATTTACTGGGGGGCTTTGGGGAGAAGATGAAACAAAAAAAAAATAGAAGATTGGCAACAGATGTTAGCTCAGGCGCCAATCTTTAAAAAATACAAAAGATCCTTACAACAGATATTTCTATTTACCACGTCCATCTTCTGGGCTATTTTTGTCATATATTTTACTTCTACATTTGTTATAAACCCCATAATACATTTTTAAAAATTTAAAAGTCCTTTAATGATGCTGAAAGTGAGAAAGACTATGTTTTACATTTATCCTCATATTTTACAAAACTGCTTTTCTGGTTAACAACATCATTTGCTAGAAGGGAGAGTAAATTCTGCCAGCGCATCTTCTACCCTATTTTGGCCAGATGTGACTGTCTTAAGTTCTAAGTTATTGTTACAAACCAGCACCGTTCCATTAGTTTTGTACAGTATCGTACCTGCGGGATGCTGCTAGTCTCAGTCAATCAACAACTCACAAAAAAGGTTTAGGAGGGCATTTCTAGGGGTTCCAATCTAAGATTACTGGGGTGATCAATCAATCAATGAAACAACGATTATTCATTTGTCAACTTCTCTGTACTCATTCATTAGTTAAACATGGATTAATCATTAACTATGTGTCTGACTCCAAGTTAGGTACTGGCAATACGAGGAAGAAAAGGTGCTGCCCTTTCCCAGAAGGATCTCCCAACGTAGTCGGTTTTAACGGGAGAGTGAAATCAGCTTTTAAAATGCATGAATCAGTGTTTTCCTCCTCAGTGCCTACTGTCATTTCTCCCATAATTCTCTGTGCCCTAAGTTTTATAACTTGGTTTTAATATAGTATAATGTTAAACTACTATAATGATAACAATAATGCAGCTACCAGTTTCAACATGCACTTTTTAATCATCTTCCAATACAACCCTGGGAAGTATTGTTATTCTGATTTTACAGAGGGGGAAACTGAGGCTCAGAGAGTAGTTACAACTACTAAGAGAGCAATCTGCGACTGGATTTAATCCAGGTCTGGCTGACTCTGGAGCACCTGTTTTGTCAGAAATAAGCAGAAAAAGGTTGGCCCAAGACTTCTGTTTCTGCTTGGAATCCCACAACAGAGAGGTCTGGGCACACTGCAGGGAGTGGATAAATGCTGTTAAAGAATGAAGAGGAAAGGAAGCAATCAGTGAATCTTTCAATCAGTGAAAGAGTGAAAAGGCAACCTGTAGAATGGGAGAAAATGCTTGCAAATCATATATCTGATAAGGGGCTGATATCCAGAATACCTAAATAACTCCTACAACTCAACAACCACAGAAAATAATCTGATTAAAAATGGGCAATGAACTTGAACAGACGTTTCTCCAAAGTAGCTATATAAATGAACAATAGGCACATGAAAAGATGCTCAATATCACCAAGCATGAGAGAAATGCAAATCCAAACTACAATGAGGTATCACCTCACACTCATTTGGCTAGCCACTATAAAAAAATTAATTAAAAAACAAGTGTTGGTAGGATGTGGAGAAATTGGAACCCTTGTGTACCGCTGGTAGGAATGTAAGACGGTGCAGCCATTATGGAAACCAGTATGGAGGTTCTTCAAAAATTTAAAAATAGAAGTACCATATGATTCAGTAATCACACTTTTGGATATAAATCCCAAAGAATCGAAAGCAGGATCTTGAAGAGATATTTGCATACCCATGTTCATCGCGATATTATTTACAATAGCCGAGAGGTGGAGGCAGCCCAAATACCTATCAAGGGATGAATGGATAAAGAAAATATGGTATATGCATAGAATGGAATATTATTCAGCCTTAAAAAAGAAAAGAATTCAGTCATATGTTACAACATGGATAAACTTCTAGGACACTATGCTAAGTGAAATACACCAGCTACGAAAAGACCAAGACTGTATGATTCCACTTACATGAAGTATCTTAAGTAGCCAAACTCATGGAAACAGAAATTAGAATGGTGGTGACCAGAGGCTGGGGGGAGGGGAAAATGTAGGAGTTTTCTATGGATATAGTTTCAGCTTTGCAAGAAGAAAAAATTCTAGAGATCTCTTACATAATACGATTATAGTTAACACTTCTGAACTGCACACTTAAAAATGTGTAATATGGTAGATTTTATGTGTTTTCTACCACAGTTAAAAAAAAAAAGAATTAAGAGGAGGGCAGCCTCATGATCTGCTGTTCACGTCTGGACTTATTTAGCTAAAATCGAGCCTTGCCAGCATTTTCATCCAATGACAGAGCCTCAAGAATCCCAACTTTCCTTTACTCACGATAGGAGTGGCCTCGTGGCTCCGCCAGGTGTCGCCCTCGTTGGGGCCACCCTCACCCCGCCCACAGCCCCGCCCACAGCCCCGCCCACCGCCAAGCTTCCTCCAATCGCGGCCCTGGCCCCGCCCCCTGCCGAGCCTCTTTCCTGCATCCGGGGCTAGGTGGGCTGGCTCTGGACCCGGAGAGGCATGGAGGTCCACGGCGAGCTCCAGGCCAGCCCGAGCAGTACGTCGTCCGCCCCGGACAACTCCGGGGTCTCGGTGTCCAAGGAGCTGCTGACTGCGGGGAGCGGCGGCCGCGGAGGTGACGGGCGGGAGGCGGCGGCGGGGGGCGCGCACGTGTGGCGGCGGCGGGCCGCTCCCTGTCGTGGCCGTGCACCACCAGAGGGGCCTCGGGGGTGACCGCGGGGCCCCAGCGTGCCCGCCGCCGCGGGGGGTGACGGTGGGGGCACGGAAGGGTGGGGGCCAGGCACCCGGCCGCGGCCCCGGGGTTGGTTCTTATATTCTGCATGGTGGTGGGCGCGCACTGTGCCGAGCGCCACAGCAAGACATCGCCTCTGAAGAGAAGGCCTTAGGGTCGGCGGTCTGGGTCAAGCAGGTGCCCGGTAGTGGGGGCAGATGAATATTATGGATTAATACCCCCCCACCATCCCCACCCCACCCCCGATGCTCACAGAACCAGCGGCCCTTCGTGTCGCTCTCTTGTAGAGGGAGGCATGGGTCCAGGAGATCCACATAGGATTTCAGACACTATAATAGAAAATTTAAAAGCATCGGTTCGAATCCCCGCTCCACGAGTAGTTAGCTGTGGGCCTTTGGGGGAGTTGTTTACGTTCTCCACGCCTCAGTGTTCACCTTTGGAAATGGAGCTCGTGGTACGTATGGAATTTTTGTGAGGAGGAGAATGCGCTTGAGGGCTTGGGCATGTTCTCCGTGAATGTTTGCTTGAAGAAGTTTCTAGGAGAACCCAGAGCATCCAAAGGAGTTAGAATAATAGTAGCCAAAGCTTGTGTAGTGCTTAGTCTGCCCCAGGAATTAATTAACTCGTTTAAGCCTCATAACAACCCTGTGCAGAAGGTTCTGTTATCTCCACTTTATAGATGAGGAAACTGAGTCATGGTGTGTCATACAGATAAGTAATTTACCAGAGATCATTTGGCTGGAAAGTGGCAAAATTGGGATTCGAATCCCATCAGTCTGGCTCCAGAGTCCATGCTCTTTACGCTAATCCCATTGCTAGGCCTAAAGTCGTTAAGCCATGAATGTTTGTTAGCTCTGCTTTGTGGGTGGACAGGATTTTTGTACCAGAGCGAAAAGATTTTGCGAGTGTTGGGAACAAGGTGCGCAAAGCCTTGAGTTTTGAAAGACAAGTCTTATTCTCTGAGCTCTGATGGGCCCGCCGATTGGGTTGATTTGAGGAGAAGTGAAGGACGAGCTGAGAAGGTGGAGTAGGGGGACAGAATTTCTCCCAAGGCTGTTTTGTGTAGGTTGGGCATCTTTACTGAAGGGGAAGTAACCAGGCAGGCATGTTTTAGAAATGAAGAAACGAATGCTCAGGGAGGTTTGGTAATTTGCTCAAAGTAACGCAGCTAGTAACCATCTCCATCACTTAGCCATTATTATGCTGTGTACCTCTTCCTCTGTTCCGTCATTGCAGACCCGCTCTTGTCAAGGATGGGTTTCTAATGTAGATCAGAAGGTGCAGTTTAGTGTCACTTATTACTCAGCATCAGTGACACAGAGATGTATGAGACAGGCTTAAGAGAGGGGAGATGGATGTACATAAGGAACTAAAATGTAATGGAACTTGGAGGGCATCTTTTTTTCAAAACATCTTGGGAAATGAGGAATGATTTAAGACTTGAAAGTGGTCCTGGAAAGCCTGCTGATGGGCCCCTATTTCTTTACACTGTAGTGGATTAAATGTGTGTGTGCTTTCAGGTATTTGGGACAGGTTGCTCATCAACTCCAAGCCTGATTCCAAAAAGACTTCCACTCTTCAAACAGTTCGGATAGAGAGGAGTCCCTGTAAGTACCCTTCCGTCTCTCTCTCTTCCTCTCTCTCAAGAACTCTCTCTGATGTTAAATTCGGCCTAATGAAGCAGTTATATGGTGGGACAGTCTCTGCCTTGATGGTCAGATATCAAACCACAAAGAGTCTGGCAGAGCAGGTCTTACTTGTCACTTACATTGTGAGGTCAGCGCACAAGGATGGAATTTCTTACATTGTTTCCCTGCTTTCAGAGGAAGAGTTTTCCCAGAAAAACTCTTCATGGGATGAATTTTTGGAAATCAAAAACAATTATTGTTATCTCTATGGGAAATTTTTTTTAGAGGTTACTGAGCTCCAAATGTAATACACAAGTTTGGGAAAACCCCACCACATCCCGTTAAATGGGACACAATTTCTTAAATGGCAAATGTTACTTCTAATACTAAATCATGGGGCCAGTTCTCTTCATTAATTACTCTAGAATATTGCTGTTCTGCACACTTGTAAATATATCCCACACTCAGACTTTGTTCCTATAGCATTCATGTAATACACACCATCTGTGTAATTCACTCTTCATTTTTTAAAAAAAATAAAGACAAGAATTCAGTGAAAACAATGTAAATGATGCATGAGATTCTGTCTGTAAACTAAGAAATCATGAGTATTCTGAGAGGGGAACTTAACCACAGGATGCATTAAATTTGCCGCCGGTAAAATGACCACATGGGGGCTGTCCATTCAAATACAAGTTCTTGTGTTGACATAGCTTTTCATTTTGGTAGGGTACATACCTAGGAGTGGAATTGTTTGGTCAAATGGAAAGTGTATTTCTTTGTAAAGATGAAATTGCCAAACTATTTTCCAAAGTTGGGTATACCATTTTGCGTTCCCACCAGCCAGGTACCACACCCGGTGTGGTCTGTCTTTTTAATTTCAGCCATTGTAGTGTGTACGTAGTGGTATCGCATTGTAATCTTAATTTCTTTTTCCCTAATGACTAATGATGTTGGATGTCTTTTCATGTGCTGTTCACCGTTTATGTGTCTTTGGTAAAGTGTTCAAATCTTTAGCCCATTTTAAAAATCAAGTTATCCCATTAAAAACAACATTTTTTGTAGTGCAGGCCTGCTGGTGATGAATTCACTGGCCTTTATATGTCTGAGAAAGTATTCATAGTGTTTTGGGTTTTGAAAGATGTTTTCAATGGATATAGAATTCTAGGTTGATAGGTTTTTAAACTTCATTTTTTTCATCTTTCAGTAATTAGATGTTGCTTTGCTGTCTTCCAACTTGCATTGTTTCTGATGAGAAGTCTGATGTCATTCTTATCTTTGTCATGTATATAATATTTCCTTTTCTCTCTGGCTCCTTTAAGATTTTCTTCTTTATCTCTGTTTTTCACCGATTGGATGGTAATGCGTCTCGTTGTAGTTTTCTTTGTGGTTCTTGTGCTGGGGGTTTGTTGAATTTCTTGGATCTGTGAGCTTATAGTTTTCATCAAATTTGGGAAACTTTTGGTCATTTTTTCTTCAGATATTTTTTTCTGTTCACCCTTCTCTCTTAGCTTTCCTGCAGGGACTCCAGTTACACTTAATTTTGCTACTTGAAGTTGTCTCACAGCTCTCTGATGCTTGGTTTTGTTTTGTTGGGGTTTTTTTCAGTCTTATTTTGTGTGTGTTTCATTTTGGGCAGTTTTTATCGCTGTGTCCCCAAGTTCACTAATGTTTTCTCCTCTATTGTCTAGTCTGCTGTTTAATCCCATCCAGTTTATTTTTCAAGCCAGATATTGTAGTTTCCATCTCTAGAAGTCCAATTTGAGTCTTTTTTTTTTTTCGCTTTAGGAAGATTCTCCCTGTGAACATCTGTGCCAGTTTTCATCTGTTTGTTTATTTTTATTTTTTTTGAGGAAGATTAGCCCTGAGCTAACATCTGCCGCCAATCCTCCTCTTTTTGCTGAGGAAGACTGGCCCTGAGCTAACATCCGTGCCCATCTTCCTCTTCTTTATATGTGGGATGCCTACCACAGCATGGCTTGCCGAGCGGTCCCATGTCTGCACCCAGGATCCAAAACAGTGAACCCCAGGCTGCTGAAGAAGAACGTGTGAACTTAACCGCTGCGCCACCAGGCTAGCCGCCAGTTTTCCTCTATTTTGTGTGTGGGTTGTTGCCACTGCATGGTCACCACTGAGTGGTGTAGGTCTGTGTCTGGGAACTGAACCCGGGCCACTGAAATGGAGCGTGCCAAACTTGACCACTAGGCCACGGGGCCAGCCCCCAATTGAGTCTTTTTTAATATCTTTCATTTCTTTCCTCATTGTGACCATGCTCTTCTCTGCTTCCTTGAATATGTGGAGTGTATTTATAATGGTTGTTTTAACATTCTTATTGGTGGTTCTGTCGTCTGTGTCATTCCTGGATCTATTTCTATTGATTTTTTTCCTACTGTCTGTGGATTATATTTTCCTGCTTATTCACATGCTTGGTAATTCTTACTGGATGCTGACATTTTGAATTCTGTGCTGTTGTGTGCTGGATATTGTTTTATTCTGTTTAGAAGAAGTAGAGCTGGCCTGGCTTCGGGTTTAGCATGTCCCCTTCACAGTACGCAGAAATAGCTGGCTTCTCAGCATCGTGGTTCATGCTACACCTGAAGGTACCTGTTTGCTCCACGTGATTCACTAAAAACCAAAGCAGAGCAAAATCGCCTGATCCTCCGTCTGTGGTAGTAGATTTCAGTCTGCAGACACAGAAGTACCTTTATTTTTATCAGTAATTTCACTTTCTGTGTGTCTGAAAGGGCACGAGGGCTAACATTTACTCACTATTTAGTATGTACTAGACATTGGGTGCGACTTTGTACATATGCGACCTCATTTAACCCTTCTAGGAGCAGTATTTTACAATTAAAGTCCATTTTTTTGACTTTTGCTATCATTTTCTTCCTCCACACTCTGGACATTTTAGTCATCTGTTGTGTAGCTGTGTTAGTGACTTAACAAGTTTAGAGAACTCATCATGCGCACAGTTATGTGCTTGGCCCCTTTTGAGAGACAGAGAAATTAGATATCCCTTGTTTGCTGACTCTCTTGTACTTAGCATAGTGCCATTTACAGATGAGTAAACTGAGATTTCGAGGGGTTAGATTAAATGTATTAGTTAGGACTCCTGTGATTTTAAATGACTGAAACCCCACTCAGATTGCCTTAAGTGAAAAAAAAAATTATGTTGGCTCCTTTTATTGGAAAGAGTGATTTCAGACACATCTGCATCCACGTGCTCAGTGTCGTCAGGGGTCTGCTGCTCTGTACCCCTTAGCTCTGCTTTCCTGAGTGTTGGCATAATCTACAGCGGGCTCTTCCCCGACGTGTGGCCAGCTGGCCAGTTTATCAGCAGCTCCAGACTTAGGCACAGCAGCTCACTCAGCCAGTCGCTCACTCAGAAGGAAGGTTGTCTTTCTCAACAGTCAGACCATGTCCCAGGGTGATCTTGCATTGGCCTGACTAGATCATGGTGTCACTGTATATGCCACTGAACCAAATCATGGTGTCCAAGGTTGTGGAAGATGTAGGCACCCATGGGGTGAGGGACAGGAGTGACTGAGAGTGACAGAGCTTAAAACGAAAGTCAGGGTTATGTTATCAGATGAAAGGGGAACAGATGTTGGGCAGGTAAAAAACCCACTACTTAATTAACATGCCCACGGTGATTCCAGTAGAGGAAGAGGTGGAAGTGGGATTCTGCTGATAACCTTGTCAGGCCGCCCCGCAGCCCGGTGCCCTTCACTCTTAGGTCATGCTGCCTCCTTACTCAGTTACTGTTTGTTGGATGCCAGCCTTCCAGGAGGTTACAGTTCTGGGCATATATGAAAAACACAAATGAAACATTGGGAAATAGTTAATTGCTAAATTGTGAGGTCCTGTGGATGGAGGTTTTTAAAATGGAAAAAACTAGAAAGATTTTTTAATTATAATTATTGTCATTATTATTACCTTTACATTCAGAAGTGTCTTACAGGAAATTCCGGGTTTTAAAATTTGAAGTTTGGCCAAATACTAACATGAATCTTGATAAACTGTATTTTTCCTCCTTAGTGTTGGACCAAGTACAGACCTTTCTCCCACAGATGGCTCAGGCAAATGAAAAGCTAAGAAAAGCAATGGCAGCTGCACCACCTGGTCGTTTCAACATTGAAAATATCGATGGGACTCTTGGAAAAGTTATACAAATGGTAACTCTGCTTTGTTTTAATTTCATAAAATAAAATCACCCGTGTGCCTCGTCACTTAAAAAACGAGAGAGCTGTTCCATTTTAATTCCAAGTGTTATTTTCCTTCCTGGGAAGTCAGCTGGCGTTTCCAGTGCAGCGTAGGTACTGGGTCATTTTATGTGAGGATTTTAGAGGTCAGTAAGCTTCCCTGGGCCCAGTGGAGGGATGTCGTAAATACAGAATCTTAGGAGGGTTTGTTCAAATCAGATACTACATTTGTTATCTGGGAGCACTAATTTACTAAATGATTTTTTTTCTACCACTTAAAAATATAAAAACCATTCTTAGTTCATGAGCTAAACAAAAACAGGCAGAGGGCTGGTTTGGGGCTACAGGCCGTAATTTGCCAACCCCTGCTAAAAAACTAAGAATTTTGTTGCTGTTGTTTTTGGGTCTGGTACCTAGTGTGGTGCCCGGCTCATGTTAGTATTGGTTGAATGAATCTTGTTGAGTGTATTCAGGATATATCGAATTGGTTGGGGGCACTTTTTAGATTTGTAGTAAATGTAAATCATTATATTGGACTCTGGGAACTAAAAGAATAAAAGTGCCATATTGTATTCAAAACATTTCTTTTCCTTTGTGCTTAAATATTTGTGCTAAATGTTGGTTGTTCCCAAATGTTGTTTTTACAACTTTTTGGGGAACCGCCCTGAAATAAATTTCCCACGTGATGCTTTTTGCAGGATGTGGCCTTGTTTGAGATGAATCAATCTGATTCA
The DNA here is from genome assembly GCF_037783145.1 of Equus przewalskii. Classification (NCBI taxonomy): domain Eukaryota; kingdom Metazoa; phylum Chordata; class Mammalia; order Perissodactyla; family Equidae; genus Equus; species Equus przewalskii. Next base: position 28,879,586 of record NC_091859.1, read on the forward strand.
AAAGAAGGGGACAGTTCAGAAGAGAATTCGCAAGACAGTTCAGAGGACAGTTCCGATTCCGAGGATGAAGAGGACAGCTCTGAAGTCACCGTAGATAACATTAAGCTTCCTCATTCAGAAGACGGAAAAGGCAAGATAGAGGTTTTGGACAGTCCGGCCTGTGAGAAAAAGAAATAGTGAAATAAATGATCTAAGAGTCAGGTGATCTCTGCCTGCTAATTCTGTGAAAAAGAAGGTGGCTCACTCATTATTTTGCATTTCAGGTATCTGTGGTGCTTTTATGTAATACTGGATCTATTTTGTTTCTTGGAGAAACAGAAGCTGCCTTTTAAAGAGTTGGCGAGGTACCATTTGGGGATCTCTAAGAGTAGACTGTGTTTGATCTCCTGCTAAAGGGATTTAGTTTAGAAAGCTTAGCTTTACGTCTGGTGGTGAGTAAATCTGTTGGCATCTTTTTTCTTCAGCATAGACTTCAGAAATATCAAACTCGTTTTAAGATAAAAACACAAATCTCCTGTTTGTTTTTGTTTTAAATTATCCTCTTGGATAAAACAACCTGGGATTTTCTTTAGGTTATTATAAAGTCCAATTTATTTCTCACCATCAAAATGCGTTCAATGAGGAAGAACTTTTTTTAAGAGAGAGTTTTCACAAAGAAAAGAATTACTTATATTTAGCTTTCCTCAGGCAGATCTACTTTCATTTAAAAAAAATATTCCTTTCTGGTTTGAGCTGGAAAACTGGTGCTCTGTGGCTTAATCACTGTTGGTGTCTCTGCAGCCACTCAGTGTGTGTAGAATTTACTGGTTGGAAAAATTTGTGGGTTTTTCGGTTTGGTTTTTTCTTTTCTTTTTTTCATAAAGCAAGGTTTTTTTGTTTCAGCTATTAAAACTATTCTGCACAGTTGCCCATGGTTTGAAACCTATCAAATGTAGACAATAAGGGACACCACAGGAAAATTAGGGCACAGTACCAAAAAAGGTCACAGCTGGTTTTCCCTGTCAAAGGTCAGATTGATCCTATGCTGGAGTCACCTTTCTGCCTCATTCTTGACCTTATTAAATTTGTTTCACATCTGCCACGGGACTGGCATTGCTCAGGGTATAGACCCAAGAATTTAAAGGATTATCTCTGAGTGGGTTGAGCTGATGGAATTTTGTCCCCTAATGTTTTGGAGCTCTCTTTTAACTATTTTTCCCTACTCCTCACATTAACCCAAGACATCTTGTCAATACTCAGAAGATAATTCTCAAAGTTCTTTCTGGTATTTCCCATGGGAAATTGGAACCAGCTCTTCCAAGCTGTGCCTCACTAATTATATGAAGAAATGAGCCAGTCTGGAAACAAGATTTCTCTGCTGGAAAGGGCATTATGCTATACTTTGTAGCGCCAAACACAACTGTGATGTATTTATTGGTGTAAATATTTAAAGATCGTCTTCTACCAGATAATATTACATTATATTGTGGGAAGAATTGCATTTGTCTGGTTCATTACTTAGCCTGGTGCGTGGTACATGGTAGGCACTGAATAATGTTAATAAATGAATTAACAGGTATATGAGGGTGTATGGGACATTGTAAGCCATGGTAGGCTGCTCCAGACAGGGGCATGTGAAGGTGTAACTTCATAGGAAATAACAGTAGAAATAGACTGAGTGATCAGTGAAAGAGGCTAGTAAGTCTGTTAATACATACTAGTATGTAGGACTTTAGTATTTTTCTCCTGCCACGCCTATCTCATATAGTACAACTAGGCTTCCTGTACAGTAAAGGAAGTCAACTAAATTCAGGTCCTCTGGACATTGAACACAGGAGAAATGGGAAAACCAGAAATGTAATATATGATAAGGATGTCATTTTAAGTAAGTATAAAATGGATGAATTACTTAATATACAATGTGAGAACTGGCTATTTCAAACCAGATTAGATTCTAGCTGCATACCATGTGCTAAGATAAATTATATGTGGATTAAAAATTTAAATATAAAGAAAGAAAATTACGAGTTTCATACTAAAATAAAGGTGAATATTTACTGATGAAATTGGGCAAAAGTTTTTTCTTAAAGCAGAACATCAAAGCCTGAAATCACAGAGGAAAAGGGCAGGAAATTCACATAAATATTAAAAACTAGTGGGTGGCAAAGAAATTTAAAATGAAAGGACAAGTTGGGAAAAATATTTGCAATATAAGAAAAAGAATGAGTGTCGTTAGTATATAAAGGGCTGTTACAAATTAGTAAAGAAAAAACTCATATCTCAATAGTGAAAAGGCCATAGGGGTCAGCCCCGTGGCCCCATGGCTGGGTTCTCGAGCTCCACTTCTGCGGCCCGGGGTTTCACTGGTTTGGATCCTGGGCGATCCTGGGCGTGGACATGGCACCGCTCATCAGGCCATGCTGAGGTGGCATCCCACATGCCACAGCTAGAAGGACCCACAACTAAAATATGCAACTATGTACTGGGGGGATTTGGAGAGAAAAACCAGGAAAAAAAAAAAAGGCCATAGGACATGAACAAGTAATTCACAGAAAAAAAAAAGTTCAACTCCTTTTGTCAAAGAAATGCAAATGAAACCAAGATAGTATTCTTTACCTATCAAGTTGGCAGATGAAACTATAGCTGGTACTCACCCAGCCCTTTCTGTGGGTCGGGCACTCTTCTAAGTGATGTAAGAGTTAGCACCACTCATACATAGGTATAGATTTCTTGAGTTGCACATTTAACATTTGCGCACTTTATGTATGTTACACCTTAATTAAAAAGCCGTTTTGTTCGTAAGCAGTTTGCCTTACAGTCTCCTGGAAACTGAATCACTACTGGGCTTTGGTTGGTCCGGCCCTGCCTCATGCTTGGGTGTGAGATGACGGCAGCCAGTGAGGGCGATGAAATGTTCTCTTCAGACGTGTGGGGTATTGTCGTTCTATGGCTCTGTGACAGGTGTGAATCAGAAAATTAGATGGAATGGTCTTTGAAGCAAAAATTTCATTCTGAATGAATCTCCTGTGTATTCTTATGATACTTTAATTTGCATCAAATGTGGTGTTTATAAAAAAAACTGCCTTGCAAAGTAGTTGGTATCGTGCCTGTAGCCACTACCGTGGGAGGAAAGGCAGGAGGAGAGGCAGTGTCTTCCTTTCATTTCTGGTTCCTTCGGTGGGAATGTACAATAATGCTCATTAAGTTATTTTTTTTTCTCTTTATGTTATAAAGTGATTCATCTTAAACATCAGTGGATGACAATCCTGAAGAAAAAAATAAAGGGTAAATATGACTGGTAGACTTTTCCCAAAAGTCCAATGTTGGAATCTTTGTGGTTGACTCCTCACCATCGTTGATGGAAAACCCTCGCCAGTGATTGGTTTGGGAATGGGCACGCGACACGAATCTTCCCAACGAGGCATGAGCAATGTCTTGTTAGTAGACTTGGCAAGGAAAGTATTTCTCATTCCTAAAAAGGAGGCACGTGAAGAGCTGGTTCCTTTCTTCTGAAGGGAGAAAGGACTGGATAGCTTATGACTGGAAATGACTCCTGAAAGTCCTATCTAGTGGCCATAAATAGAGCCTGCTCTCGAGGGTACAGGCGGCACACCACAGATGGCAGAGAGGAGCAAAGAACATCACTGAGTCACTGCATCAAATAGCTCTGTAGACTGAACTATCATTGGATACAACAAATTTCCTAACTGTTGAAAGAAGCGCCTTATGAGGCATTCTGCTTAAACCCACTTCACAGATGGGAAAAGTGGCGTGGAGATTAAAGTAAATTTCCTAAGGCCTTGCAATAGCTAAGTAGTGGAGCGGAGTTTTAAGTTCAGTCAGCCACACCTATTCCTCATGACCCTACTAGTCACTATGCCACGAGCACAGACTCTGAGCTGTCTGGATCAGATCCCAACCCAGCCACTTATCTGTTTCTCCATCTGTAAAATGGGAATAACAGTATCTTCCCTCAGGGGGTTTTGGTAAGAAATTAGTGAGTACATACACATCGTGTGCTTAAAACAGCGCTCGGTAAATGTGAGGTATTATGACGCTGTAAGAATCTACACGTGGTGGCAAAAATTTGGGGGAAACTATTAGTAAGGTTATAGATTTCTATATCCTTTGACTCAGACATTCTACTTCTAGGAATTTATCCTAATTAAATAATTACAGCTTTGTTCACAAATTTCTATATAAGATTTATTGCGATGTTTAAAATAGCAAAAATCAACAATATGTCCCACATACATATATGTAAATGTGCAACAATAGAGAACAAGTTGAATTAAAGTCACTGAACATGTGAAGAAGTATGTTTATTGACATAGAAGGATGCTTGTATATTGTTAATTGAAAAAAGTGGGTAACCAAGTTATATAGTAGTATACTAGTTCTGTAAAAACCTATGTGTTCAGGGCTGGCCCAGTGCCGTAGTGGTTAAGTTTGCATGCTCCGCTTCAGCAGCCCAGGGTTTGTGGGTTTGGATCCTGGGTGTGGACCTACACACCACTCATCAAGCCTTGCTGCGGTGGCATCCCACATATAAAATAGAGGAAGATTGGCACAGGTGTTAGCTCCGGGACAATCTTCCTCACCAAAAAAAAACGTATGTATTCATAGAAAAAGTCTGGAACAATCTCAAATATCTGTGGTTATTTCTGTGTGGAGAATTTACGGTTGAGTCTTAGCTTCCTGTTTTATGTGCATTTTACATAATTAAGTATTATTTAATCATTTTTAAAAATCCACTTGGGTATTTGCAGAACGGTAATAATAATAATCAATAATCCACCCCAGCCATCACGTCTCATATTTGATCATCTCCTTGTAGCCCCGGTTTCCCTCGACAGTTTTTATTTTCTTGGAGGGCAGGTATGGGGGAGCCAAACTTGATTTCTCACCCTGTCTCTAGCCGCTTCTGCAAAAGCTCTTGTGGGTAATGTGCATTCTGCTGAGGTTTTCAGTTTGGCAGATATTTACCCTGTGCCTGCGATTCGCTACCCAGGCCCTGATGGAGGCGTTGGCAGTAAAAGCCATCTCATCTCGGATAAGCACCAGTTTCGTTGCCTGAGCGCCTGTTGTGCCACTTCATAGCTGTGTGATTCGGGCAGGTTACTCAACCTCTTTCCTGTGAAAGCAAATATGTATTGAGCTCCTCCGACACATTAGGCGCTGGAGATACAGCATTGAACAAAAGTAGCACCTGTTCAGGAAGCTTACATTCTAATGGGGAGAAACAGATGATAAATATATGCCAGGTTGTGAAAAGCGCTGTGAAAATAATGCAGGATAAGAAGAATACAGAATGACAGGGCAGACAAGGTAGGAATGTGGGGACATGTGTAGAAAATATGTCTCTACTAAGATGATAATTGAGGAGAGACCTGGAGGAAGTGAGGCAGCCAGCCAGGAGGTTGTTTGGACAGAAGGAGTTTCAGGAAGAGGCAGTGGTGTGCTGGCACTGGCTTGTGTTTGTTCTGATTGCACACATCTCTTCCCAACTCCCTGTTCAGTGAAGTCAAATTGGTAGCTTGAAGTCAGCCTTGATGAGAGCATTTACACACAGAAGTCCACAAATGCTACAAGAGTTGGTTTTATTTTCCCCTAGAGAGCCATTTGTTGTTTACCAGCACGCCACTGGGAAGAGGGTGCAGTAAGTGCAAAGGCCCTGAGGTAGGAGTGCAGTTGGTCTACGTAAGGAATATCAAGGCACCAGGGTGGCTAGACAGAATGAAAGGGAAATTGATAGGAGATGAGGTCAGAGGTATCCAGGAGCAAAGTCAATAGGACTTTGTAGGCCATCGTAAGTACCCTGGACTTTATTCTAAGCGAATTGGGGGCCACTGGAAGGTTTTGAGGAGAGGACTGACACTGGCTGACGTAAGTGTTGAACAGAAGCACACAGAAGAATCAGGAGGACCAGTTGGGAGACTTTGGCAATAACCTAGATAAGAGATGATGATGGCTCAGCAGTGGTGGAGCTGGTAAGAAGAGCACCTGAATTTATTCATTTTTCAGATGTTGTGAAGGTTAAATAAGACAGCATTTAAAAAGTGGTTAGCATAGTGGTTAGCACACAGGAGGCCCTCAATAAATGGGAGCTGCTGTTATTGACAAAACGCCAATCCTGGGGGTGGGGAAGGGGTACCTGTATCTACTTAGGAAGGCAAATAATTTCAGCACCAAGTGGTAAGTACTATGTTCCAGACAAGTGAGAGCAGAGAGGAGAGACACCTAAACCCAGATGGGGGTGGGAAAGGCCAGGAATGGTGTTGGAGTGAAAGGGGACTGCTTTAGCAAAGGCCTGGGGAAGAGGATTAGAAGGAATGTAGAAGCGTGTCAAGTGTCCACACCTCCCAGTGTGGGTGACATCAGATCACAGCTTTATCCTTTAGCCAAATAAGGATCTGAAGGGACAGTGGTAATCTAATTAGTCAGTGTGTTAGTTCAATCACCTGGTGGGCCGTGGCTCATTACATTCCAATTCAAATTCACAGGTAGTTTTATGAATTCCATGGAGCCTTTGATTCTGATTAGCAGATATAAAAACTCAAGCCAGTCAGAACTTTAGAACTCGCTAGGAAAAAGGAGTTCTTAATCTGAGGCCCAAGCATGGACATTCGGAGGCCTATGAATCCCGTGAAGCTATTTTCAGACTTAGGTGTGTGCACGTGAATTTCAGGGGTAGAAGTGGGACAGAGGGGTCCACAGCTTTTATCAGATTCTCCAAGTCGTTCGTGGCTCAAAGAAGATTAAAGATACTGCTACTGAGATTAATTGTAGAGGGTACGATCAATCCAGAAGAAGGGTATGTTTTTGTTTGCCATTTTAGCTATCATTAAAATACTTGGTAAAGTGATATTTTAATTCACATGAAATCAGTTAAAACACTGCATTTAAGGGTCCAGTCTCATGGCCCAGTGGTTAAGTTCAGTGCGCTCCACTTTGGCAGCCCAGGTTGGGTTCCCAGGCATAGACCTGCACCACTCGTCAGCAGCCGTGCTGTGGCGGTGACTCACAAACAAAATAGAGGAAGATTGGCACAGATGTTAGCTCAGGGCTAATCTTCCTCAGCAAAAAAAAAACAAAACCAAATACCACTGCATTGAAAAGTGGTTCCTTGATAATAAGGCCTTTGTCATTTTTTTCAAATATGAACTGTCCGTTTGGACCCAGAGAGTATTCACTCCGACTTAGAATTTCAGCTCAGCCAAGCTCTCATGGTACGTGAGCTACAGTATAATAAAAAATGCTTACAGGTAAAACCTGCTCTATTGATCCTGACAGGATCACACCTGGCATTCTTCCTTTGAGTGTGTCCTGCCTCTGATTTTGTCGCAGCTGCTTGTTGATCAGTTTCCCCGAGTTCCCCTGACGTTACCCCGCTGAGTCTCCAGAGTAACAAGTTCTCCCTGAGGGCTTCTTCAAAGCCAAAGAGAGAAGAATTTTCCTTTAAAAGGAGGGTTAATAGCAGTTAATTGCTCTGGCCCTCTTCCAGCGATTCAGGAACTCACCCTCTAGTCACACGTGGATGGTGATCATTCACTCACCTAACGATTTCTGTCTCTCAGCGGGCAATTGTGTGAGTCCTGCACGGGCTGGAATAATTCCTATTTCTTGAGCACAGACGATGGTCCAGACACCTTAAGTGCCTTCTGTATATGATCCCACTGAATCCTTACCACACCTAACGAGACAGGGACTCTATCCCCATTGTATAGATACCAGACCTAAGCTTTGAGATATTAGGTAACTGATTTGCCCAAGATCACACAGCTGGTGAGCAGTGGAACCAGTAGGCAGAAAAATGGAAAACAAGATGTCCTATGAAGGATGAGTGCACTGCACAAAGAAAAGCAACCCTTTGCCTTGGATCATTGTCATCTGTCGTTACGTGGCATTTTCCAGGGCTGCTGTGTCAGGCGCTGCATCAGAACATTGGATGAGAAAGGGGTATAGGAATTGATGACTATCGAAAAGGGTTGCAGGGAAATGAATTCATTCACCTAGTTAATACATCTCAATGTATATTTTAAGTAGTGATGGGGAAAACAGAATTCACATCTATTGAGTATTTACCACGACCAAAGCACGCTGCAAGGTGCTTTCCTTATATTATTGCATTGAATCCTTATAATAAGTTTCCTGAGGGAGGCATTACTGTCCCCACTTTACAGAAAAGGGAGCTGAGGCTCTGAGAAGTTGCATAAGTTTCCCAAAGTCTCATAGATGGTAAGATGGTATGATATGAACCAAGATCAGCCTCCAAAAGCGACTTGCTTTCTACTATGTCATACTGCAAAATTCACTCTCAAAGCTATTGACTAGAATTTAAACTATCTGGGGCCAGAGATCATGCCATTAAATTCCGTATACTCCTCAGGACATAATAGAGTACTAGGTACCTAGTAGGTACTCAAGAACTGTTTGTGGGTTCACCAGCCATCACAGTGGGTTGAAAAATAGATCATCAAAGGCACAAAGATGTATCTTATTTCCAAATATGAAGAAAAAAGAATATCCTTCACATTTTTTTACAGGATCTACTGTTCCTTGAGAGCAAAATTATAGTAAGTCTTTTAAATAACCTCACATGTATGGTTCAGAGGTTAAAACCTATACATATTATACAGGGGTTCCAAAAAAAATGCACCTTGTGTATTATAGCTGTGTGACATTGACATTTTCAAGATGAACAATATGATGGGGGGAAAAAGCAGCTTGGTATTTTTGAAATAAATGTGATATGCAACACAGTCAAAACCCAACAACTACAAATCATTTTAAGGTAGAAAAGGTGTCCTAGAAAATACTCAGGCACATGTGTGAGAGCTTAGACAGTGGCCTGCCCCTCTTCACAGTCCGTGTGTGCATCCATCGGCCCATGGCTGATACCTCCTTAGCCAGCAGGCCGGCTTCTTCAGCGTGTGGAGAGTGGAGGATGGGCCTGCTCTAGTATTCCAGGGTCACCGTCTTGGTTTTGAGGTATTCGTTTAGAGCTTCCTCACCTAGGGAAGAGAAAAGCAGTTATGGACCATAGTCACAGGTGTATGTGAGGTCACCAGACTGTCACACAGGTGCCGGTGTATAGGTCACTAAGCAAATAGAAGGTGCTTCTCAAACTTTAAATTTCTCGTGAATCACCAGAGGATCTCGTGAAACTGCAGATTCTGATTTGATTAAGTCCGTGTAGGCCCCAGGATTATGCATTCCTAACCATTCCCTGCTGATGCTGATGCTCACGGCCCACACTTTGAGGAGGAAGGGCCCAGACCGCTCCCAGGGCTTCTAAGGACCAGCGTGTTGGCTTGGTCGGTCTCCTCCCCAAACCTTTCTCCTTTATTTCCCTGCTTGATGACAAACTCTCTATCTCTAGCCTCTGCCCATTGAGGCCGAAAAGAAGTGATCAGGGTGCGGTCCTTCAGATTACAGTAAACGAAGCAGAACTGAGCACAGGAAAGAAAGTTGGCGATCGTTCTGTCTAATCTGATTTTAAAGATAAGGAAAATGCAGCTTTCCTGATTTACGTCGCATGTTCGAAAAGCAGAAGGGTTTATCCGGGCAAAAAAATAAACAGGTCTGCCTTTCTGTTTCTATTTTCAGCTAGAACAATCATCGATTTCTACAGCAAGGGGCGTGAACACCACAGGTGAAAATAATGAGTACATGATTCTAGAAGCCGAGCTAAACCAAGGGGTCTTAACTTTATATTAGAGTCACCTTGGGGGGATTTTAAACCTTGTGCTCCCTGGTCACACCTGAGACCAATGAAATCAACATAATTGTATTTTTCTGAAACTCCCAGGTGAGTCTATTCCAGTGCACAGCTGGGAAGCCCTGGGCTAAGGGAACTTACAATTAGAAGAGGAAGAAGCAATTAGGCAACTTCTACTGTTTTATAATAAAACATAGACCTGAAGCTGGTTAATTATCAAAAGACAAGTGGAACTGTTGCCTCACTTAAAATAAGAATTTCCCTAAGAAAATCTGCCACTGTGTTTTGCATCCAGGGATGAAAGCCAGATTGAAGACGTGAAAAAAATGACTTTACTTTCAACTCAATGAGAAGCTACTTTGCTGCAAATACCTTGCCAAAAGTCATCAGGAACGCGAAAATGTAAAAATACCCCAAATTAACCAAATTTATATTAACGGACTATGATTTCAGTAAATTACAAACATTTCAGTTTTTGAAAAATGCCAGACTGACTGTGGGGAGTGAGAACACGGGGTCCACAGCCAGACTGCCTGGCTTTGAATCTTCTTTGCCAGTGGCTGGCTGCGTGAATTTGGGCAAGTTACCCAACCTCTCTGAGCCCCATTTTCCTCAACTGTAAAATAAGGATAATAATAGCACCTCTCTCTCAGGGCTATTGCAAGAATTGCTTGTGCTATTAAAGGTAAAGTAGTTATAATAGGGGGCGGTACACATTTAGTGTCCAAAGTAAGCTATTACTTGAAATGTGATAGTGTCACTGCCCACAGTGAATTACATTTTGGGCTTTCTACAAACTCTAAATCTGAGTTCCCAGACTCCCAGAAACCCTGCCAGTTGCAGTGTTGACTCTGAAGGACTGCCAAGCAACGCGAAGGCAGGATTTATTCTTGGAGCCGGCTAGTTATTGCACTCCACCCATTTTCCTTTCTTCGTTCCACTTAGCCCCAAGAAAGCTAAACCAAGTTCATACTGAACATCGGGGAAAAAAGCCCAACGTAGTTCTGCTAAAAGATATTGTCAGAGGTTCTTTGTCCTTTCAACATGAATCTCCTTCTTTTAAAAAGAAACCCTTTCCCACACAATTTGTTTACTTTTCTGTATGTACGTTATGTTCAATAAAAATGTTTAACATTTAAAGAAAACGGGTACCCTTGGTAGCCCAGATCCAACTGCCATGTAGGAGATGCCCTTCCACAAGGCACGCGTGTAGCATGAGACGCACAGCGGACTTCTCCGTGCTGGGTGACAAAGGGAACACGCAGTGGACAAAGCAAAGGCGCACCTAGGTCTTTTCCGAAGCCGGACTGTTTGACTCCGCCAAACGGGGCCGCCACGTCCGTCTTGTTGTACGTGTTGATAAAAACGGTGCCCGCGTCTAGTTTCTCACTCACGTACATCGCTTTGTTTATGTCTCTTGTAAAGACCCCTGAGGCCAAACCGTACTCTGTATTATTTGCTCGCTGCAACACTCCATCGATGTCCCTGCAAGATGTTTTCAGGAAGACAAAACTTCGTTAAGTGTCAAGCAAAACACTCTCCATTTTATGTTCGAATGTTTTCCCCCTCCATGCTAGAAACAGGAGGGTGATACTAGCCACCTGCTTACACTTTTATATATGAAATATTCCAGGCTTACACCCAAAGAAACCCTCAATGAAACATCAGAACTCTAGTATTGTATTTTTCAAAATATATCACGCAACACCTTTTAACATCTGATCTGAAGTCATCTTTTCATTCTTCCTCATTGGTTCTCCTTCCCGACTTCCCCATTTCCTCTCCTTACCCTTGAGTCTCACTCCCGGATATATTCTCAGAGCAGCCCCCCATCTCCCTCCATCTCTTCGCATTCTGCACACCCAGTTCAAGGCTCATCCAGTGCCTCATGCTGAAGCCCTCCCAGCTCCCACAGTGTCACTGTTGAGTGTAGTGGCTCCATGAGAGGGCTCTGCAGCCAGACTGCCTGGGTGACCTTGGGCAAACGACTTCATCTCCCCATGCTTCATTTATTCTTTTTTTTTTTTTGAGGAAGATCAGTCCTGAGCTAACATCTGTCGGCAATCCAACTGTTTTTGCTGAGGAAGATTGGCCCTGAGCTAACATCCGTGCCCATCTTCCTCTACTTTATATGTGGGACGCCTACCACAGCATGGCTTGCCAATCGGTGCCATGTCTGCACCCAGGATCTGAACTGGCGAACCCCGGCTGCCAAAGTGGAACGTGTGCACTTAACTGCTGTACCACAAGGCTGGCCCACATCATTTATTCTGATGAAAAATGGAAGTAATAATAATAGCACCTGTTCCATTTTCGTGAGGATTAAATGAGCTAATAGTGTGTGGAACACAGTAAGGCTCAGTAAAAGTCAGCTATAATCAGGAAGCACATACTCCTCCAACTGAGTATGTTGGTTTAACTCTCCACGTATTTGCAGTCCACCTCCCAACTAGATTGGATGTTCCCCGAGGGCAGAGATAACATTGTACTTTTTTGTGTGTGTGTGAGGAAGATTGTCGCTGAGCTAACATCTGTGCCAGTCTTCCTCTATTTCATATGTGGGACACCACCACAGCATGGCTTGATCTGTGCCCAGATCCAAACCTCTGAACCCTGGGCTGCCAGAGAGGAGTGCATGAACGTAAGCACTATGCAATGGGACGGCCCCTCAGATTCTTCTCTATATCATAGTGTTGCATCATCAAATGAGAGTGAATTTGATTAACATGCTAATTCAATTAAAAGAGAGTAAAATAATCCATCAAATCCGTCTGGCGATTTCCCTGCCTTTTGACCCTGTATGTGTCCACGCCCAGGTCGGTGGAGATGTGAACCTGCGCGTGTCTCAGTTGGGTCCAGTTCCAACGTGCCTGTCACAGAGTGACTAGCTCACCCTTTTGAGTGCCATCCTAATGTTTAACAATGCATGAAGTTTCTACAACACGGCCAGCAAATGCAAGCCAAGGATTTCATCGGGTGCTCCGGCCAAGAAACAGGATCTGTTCCACAACTGGGAGGAAAACTAGTTGTCCTGAACTTTTTGAGAGACAGCACAGGCTTCAAGGCGGTGCCTTCCAAAGGGATTTTCAAAGGTAACCTTGACTACACATAATTTTAAACTCGCACGAGAAATTCGGAACAAAACTTGGAGTGGACTGAGGCTTTGCTAGCTCTCACACTTCTTGATGTATTGCACATGGTAGGGACCCAAATATTTATTGATGATTAAGACAGAAAGATGGCTTTATGCCATGGCTCGTTGAGGCCTACTGAGATGACACAGCATCATAGCACACCTCGCCTACTTCTAGAATAATAAATATAAGAGTGGTAGCAGCAGCAGCAAATCCCTGCAATGATCTAAAAAGGTAGATATTATTAATAACTGAATTTTACAAATAAAGAGACCAAGGTTGCCCAGAGTGATTAAGTAAGTAAGTAAGCCCACCGAGGTAGTCAGGTGCAGTGGCAGAGAGCAGACACTACCCTCTGCCCCATCCTGCCCTTGGCCCTCCGTGGTTAATTGCCCGTCTCCTTGTCTGTCTCCCCCATAAGCTGGTAAGCTCCTTGAAGACAGGAACTGTGACTTATCTAGGTTTCTATCCCCCAAACCTGGCTTCTAATCTCTGCGTGTTTAACACAAAGACTATCCTCTGGGGGAATTTATAATGAGGAAAAGAGGGTAACAGGGCATCCTCGGATCAGCATGTCAAAAGATTACTCACTATGGCTTAGTGTCCCCAAAAGTCTCTTACAATATGTCTATCAAAGACCAAGAAGTCCCTCTGAACTCTGTATTCTGTTTTTTCTGCCTTTTCATTGGTTGAAAGAAAACTGAAGCCAGAATTCTGAAGAAGTGTACACAGTATATCATGAGAGTCTATTGTATTAAATATTCCTACATGAGCTCAGTTACACATGGCCCTCTTTGAAATGCCCAACACTTTGGAAATTTTCATGTACTATAACAAACCAGTGTATCATTTACAGTTGGTTATCTGGTGATTTTGGACATTTCTATAAAAAGTTGAGTATTAGGGGGTCAGCCTGGTGGCGCAGTGGTTAAGTGCGCATGTTCCGCCTCGGTGGCCCGGGGTTTGCCGGTTTGGCCGGGTGCGGACATGGTGCCGCTTGTCCAGCCATGCTGTGGCAGGTGTCCCACATATAAAGTAGAGGAAGATGGGCACGAATGTTAACTCAGGGCCAGTCTTCCTCAGCAAAAAGAGGAGGATTGGTAGCAGATGTCAGCTCAGGGCTAATCTTCCTCAAAAAAAAAAAAAAGTTGAGTATTAGGCTTTTGGGGGCACGATCCTCTATGAAGACAGCCCTCTTTCGGTGGGAAAATCAGATTCCACAGATGCTGCCTTCCCTAGGCATTAAATGTGGAAACTAGTTCTGTTATTCTCAGTTATTACCTTGTTCTAGAGACATTTCAAATGTCAACTGTACAAAAACTAAAATTTAGTCAGCTAAAATCCCATAATATCAGCCATTAATGTAAGCCAAGAAGCAAAAATATATTACAATCTACCAGGGTTAGCATTCTCTGCTAATTATTTAATTAAGTTAATTATCCTTAGGGTAGAGAATTACATGGTCATTGATTTTATGCTCTGTATATAGCACAAGAGCAAAAGAAAAATCGTATCCAATCAAAAGCTGTTAAATTGCGCCTGAAGAACATACCCATTGTGGAATTTAGAAATGACCATAATAGGCCCAAAGGACTCCTCTTTGGCAAGATACATGTGGTCTTCCACGTCCGTGAAGACAGTTGGTTCCATAAAAAAGCCTATTTCAAAAACAGAAGAAAAGAACATCAATGATAGGGTAAGTAATTTTCAATTAATTGTTCTCTCATTGAATTACGTTATAAATTTTTTCTTCCCTTCTGAGTCAGTAAAATCGAGATGACTTTCATTTTCCTATTGGGCATCAGCATTCCTAGGTTCTTATTTTTGTTGTCTTTATTTTAAAAATTTCAAACATATATGAAAGTAGAGAGTAGAATAATGAATAATAAAATAAATACTTATTCACATTTTGCTATATTTGATTCATTTTTCCCTTGCTGAAATAGTTGAAAGCAAATCCCAGAGATTACAACATTTACCTCCAAGTATGTCAGTACAAATCTGTGAAAAATAAGGACATTTTCTCACATATCATAATACATTATCTCACTAAAGAAATTAATGCTAATTCTTTATTTATAGTTTATATTTCAGTTTCTTTTAACTTTTAATTTTTTTAATAAGATATGATTGACATGCATTATATCAGTTTCCGGTGTACAAAATAATGATTTGATATTTGTATTCAATTTCTGATTGTCTAGTAAATATCTTTTATAATTGGTTTGATTCAGGATTCAAATAAGTTCTACACATTGCATGTGGTTGTTAGATCTCTTGAGTGTCCTTTAATCTAGAAAATTTCCTCCCTTCTCTCTGCCCCTTCTGTTCCGTGCCATCGACTTGTTAAATAGACTGAGTCACTTGTCCTGTAGAAGATCTTGCAGTTCAGATTTGTCATTGCTTCCTGGGATGATGTTTAATTTGTTCCTCCATCCCCTGTATTTCTTGTAAATGGAAAATTTGACCTACAGGCACCATCAGATTCAGGTTAAACATAGTTGGCAAGAACACTTTCTAGATGATGCTGTGTGTTACATGCTGCTTCCCAGGAGACACATCATATCCAGCTGGCCTGCCTTCACTGACGCTAAGATTGGCCAGTGGTTCCACGTGGTGACAACTTGACCCCTCCATTGTAAAACTGAGTTTTTCTCCTTATGACTGGCAATCAATCTTGGGGGTGGTACCTTGCAAATATCCAGATCCCCATCAAGCTGTCACCTAATAACTTCAGCCTCCCTTGATGATCATTGCCTGAATCCATTATTTCATTCAATTAGGCGATACAAAACAGTGCTTTTTCTAGTCAATAGTTTTTTCTACATTTATTAGCAGGGATCCTTCTGGAAAAAAAAATGTCTCCTTTATTAGTTACATGGTTACCCAGAAATTTATTTCATACAGGATACATGGGATAAATGTTGAATTTTTTCCTTCCAATTACCAGTTTTCAGACTAAGGTGTTGGTACACAATCTACCCACAGCAGTGAAAAGTGAGTTTTTCCAGTTGTTTGTTTTTTATCTCCTTTTGGTTATCAACACATCGAGCCATTCACACACTTCTGTAACAGGTCCTGCTTTAGTCAACATGAACGAATTCCTCCCAGGCTACATTGGCTCAGAGCAAATCTCACTGTGCCAGGAACAAAGGTCACTGTGCCTGAATAACACACTTATTCATTCCACTTGGTTACTGTACAGCTAAGGGCCTGCCACATCCATTTTGTTATTTGATTTTCACAGCTTTGTAAAGCAGGATGTGCACATTTCATCCCACTTTACAGTTGAGAAAAACTGGGTTGTCCAAAGTGCCACAGTTTGGAAGTGGCCAAGCAGGATCTAGAAAGTAATTCTTCTGATCATAACATAAATGCCACCATTTACTTTTGAGCCAAGACGGTGCTGCAATGAACACTGTGAGCATTCGTTCCAACTTAACAAGCTAGGCGCCCTGGACACCTCCTACAAAGGTGACCTTACCTGGCCTGGGGACCTGTCTCCCGCCGTATACCAAGGTGGCCCCCTCTTTCACTCCAGTTTCACAGTACTGCAGAAGCTTTTCCAGATGGGCCTTATGATTTTGGGGCCCGTGGTCAGTAGATCTGTCAAGTGGATCGCCAATTTTCATCTTTTTAATTTCTTCCACCTGCGTATCACCCAAGCCGCAAAACACAATTGACTATTAGTAATAATAAAGGCTACCCTCTGACTGAGCTGCTACCACGCACGTGGTGGGTGTTGTATTAAGCTGTTGAAAGATGTGTTGTCATTTAGTCTTCAAAGCAGCTGGAGGTAGGTATTTATTAGTTTCATCTCACAGGTGAAGACACTGAGGCTAAGAGAAGTTAAGTGACACACTCAAGGGCACACAACCACCAAATATTGTCGAGTTTTCCTGACTTGAAAGCTGAAGCTTTTAACCACTGAGTTCTACCTGAACATAAGCTATACAGGCTATTTTAAAATTCTCTTGAATGTTAATCCATTAAAATAGCAAACCTGAGATTCTGGAATTTTTATTCACACAGCATACTTACACTCTTCATGGCAAAAGAATTTCTAAAACGGCCACATCGTTATCTTTTTTCTCTCCCCAAATGTGGCAGACTGCCCTTGTGAATTCCCACGGGATAGCCCTGCCACAGGAATAGCTAGAATGTTCCAGTGAAAAAGCATCTTTCTCACACAATGTTCATCACTGACATGTCTTTGTGACCGCTTCTTGTCCTCCTTGGTGATCTTAATCTATTTCTGCATTTTCTAACGTCAAGTTCAACTCTAGTAATAAGGAAGAATGAGAGCTACTGTGACCCCTCAGGGCCATGCATTTGAATTTAGGCCTGGCAATAACTCCTCAGTCAGTGTTCATGAAATAGCTGCCGAATGAAGAAATGAATACAAATTGCATGTGTGCAAAACACGTTTGTGGATGGACTGAGGCAGTAAATCCTCGACATTTCTGGTTTTGGCATTTGAAATCTCAACAAGTTATAGCTGTGAAAGCCCATGACATGCAGCATTGTAACTGTATTTTACTGAGGCACGAAACTGAATTACAGGGACGTTCAGGAGGCAGCTGCTGCCACCATCTGCCTCTCCACAGGACTGCCTTCTTTTCCACTCTCTTGAAGAAATAATGTCTTTGCTTCTTAGGGGTGGGTGGGGGAAGTGGCTCTGAAAAAAAGAAAAGCTAGGTGCTGGTTTTTCAAATATAAACAAACTCATGATTACTATTACCATCATAATGATATAATATAGCGTAGTTTAGAGTTTATTTTGGCCACAGAATTCATGTTGATAGTTCTATAAATGGCTTTTAATCCCATATTTATGGAGTCATGATCAATCTACCTGGGTTATTTATGTATCTAACTGCCTGTCTGTCAATCTATCTATTTATTTTAGTGGAGGAAATTATATGCTGTCATGTTAGCTGTCAACTGAGGATGTGTAAGGATACCTTATCAGGTTTTTTTATATAGACCTGTAACTTTTTACTATGAAAAATTATAAACACATGTAAAAGCAGACAAGTAATGAAACTCCAAGTGCCCATCACTCAGCTTCAACAATTACCAACTCATGGCCAATTTTTTCCCCCACTCACTTCCTCCCCTCCTGGATTATTTTGAAGCAAAGTTCAGACATCGTGGAATTTAACCTGTCAATATATCAGAAAATAGCTCTAAAAGATAAGGACTCTGTTGTTTTTTAAAAAGTACAACTACAGTACTGTTATCATACCTAAAACTTCATTAATAATCCAAGAAGTACTTTGCAAGGAGAAGCAATTTTTCTACAACGCATAGAGCAGACTTGAAGATGCCTTACCACTCTGGTCACAAATTCATCGTGGATGGATTCTTCCACGAACAACCTCCCAGCGGCAATACAGTTCTCTCCTTTGTTGAAAAATACTGCTCCCATGCCCTTCGGCAGCAGAAGAGAAAATATTGTTACCATTACTTGGGAACAGTCAAGATTGTCATAAGATTGCACACATGGAGAATCAGACGTTATTGGAAGACAGCAAACACCACAGAAAGGACAAAGAAAAACACAATCCCTTTAGTGAGGAGAACGGCGTGGAGATACTCAGTTTCGATGTAATATGTTTTTAGGAATTTTGTTTTCCTTTCCCACTTTTGGTCCATGAGCACTTTCAAAAAAAAGTGTGTAATAATATGGACATACCACTAAGGGCAAATTTTGTGTTGCAAGAAAATCTGGATTATTCTATACATGTAAATGTAATACTCGTATGTCAAATTTTGCATTTGTATCAGTTTGTATCAATCATGACTATTTAGAAGAACTCGCTTACCCCCCAAGTTGTAAAACACCTTAATGAGACAGATGATAAGGACATTATTTTAAAAATTAAGTGCTCAGAGTATCCCCAAATGTAAGCATAAAGAAGACGGTTTCTGTTTACGGCTAGACAGAACCCAATCTCATTCTAAGATTTCTGATAAGCAAGGAGGAGAAATGTGTTTTAGAAGTGGGCACCTAGGGGGCCAGCCTGGTGGCACAGAGGTTAAGTGTGCACATTCAGTGCCCAGGGTTTGCTGGTTCGGATCCCGGTGCGGACATGGCACCACTTGGCAAGCCATGCTGTGGTAGGCATCCCACATATAAAATAGAGAAAGATGGGCACAGATATTAGCTCAGGGCCAGTCTTCCTCAGCAAAAAAGAAGAAAAAGAAAAAAAAGAAGTGGGCACCCATTTCCTTGGACTTGACCCTCTCTTACCATTCTCACGGCCTTGTCAAGTTCACAGTCATTGAATATTATAAGCGGGGATTTGCCACCAAGTTCAAGGGAAACTTTCTTCAAGTTACTCAGAGCACAGCTAGAGGAAAATAAAGGGGAAATGAGCATTTTAGTCTGTCCATCTATCAGTTTCTCTGTCTCTTGCTTTTTCAACCATAAATTACTACTTGGCATGGAAAACATAATTGAGCTTCAGAAATATTAAGAAACGTATTCAAAGATAAACATGAATAGTGCAATGGTGATAATTGTTGAAGCTGGATGATGAGCACATGGAGTTCATTCTAATATTCAGGGTGCTTTGTGGGTATTAGAAATTCTCCATGACAAAAAGTTGTATCTTTTCTAAAACTAGAAAACTCTTAGATAAAAACAGTAGACTGAATTTTCCTGTAGGTTAGACAAAAATTTCTTAGGTAAGATATCAAAAGCATAAGTGATAAAAGAAAAAAATTTATAAATTGGACTTCATCAAAATTAAAAACTTTTGTGCTTCAAAAGATCCCATTAAGAAAGTGAAAAGATAAGGCACAGAAGAAAATATTGCAAATCATACATGTGACCAAAGACTTGTATCCAGAATGAAGAGCTGAAATTAGAATTCAAGAACAAGTAGAAAAACCGTCCAATTAAAAATGAACCAAAAAATTGAACAGATGTTGCACAAAAGAAGACATAGGAATGGAAAATAAGCATATGAAGAAATGTTCAACATCATTAGGGAAGCACAAATTTAAACCACAATGATATACCACTTAATGCTCACTAGAATAGTGATAATCAAAAGACAGTAAGTGTTGGCAAGGATGTGATAAATTGGAATGTCACTGCTGGTGACAATGTACAATGGTGCAGCCACTTTTGAAAATGGTATGGCAGTTTCCTAAAAATGTTAAACATAAATTTACCAAATGACCTATAAATTATGCTCTTAGATATCCACCCAAGAGAAATAAAAACGCACATCAATGCAAAAACTTGTATGTGAATGTTCATAGCAGTATTATTCAGTAAAAATGGAAAAAAACCCAATGTTTATTAACTGATGACCGGATAAACAAAATGTGGTATATACACATAACTGAACATTATTTGGGAATAAAAGGAATGAAGTACTAATACGTGGTACAATAAGGATGAACCTCTGGGGCCGGCTCGGTGGCACAGCGGTTAATTTCGCACATTCCACTTCAATGGCCCAGGGTTCGCGGGTTCGGATCCCGGGTGCAGATGTGGCACCGACTGGCAAGCCATGCTGTGGCAGGCGTCCCACATATAAAGCAGAGGAAGATGGGCATGTATGTTAGCTCAGGGCCAGTCTTCCTCAGCAAAAAGAGGAGGATTGGCAGTAGTTAGCTCAGGGCTAATCTTCCTCAAAAAAAAAAAGAATGAACCTCAAAAATATTGGCGAAGTGAAAGAAGCCAGATGCAAAAGTTCACATATTGTATGATTACAATTATATGAAATAATCAGAAAACATAAAGCTATAGATCCAGAAAAGAGATTAGTGCTTGGCTAGGGTTGGGGGTGAGAACAGAAGGTGACTGCAAATGGGCACTAGGGATCTTTTGGGGTAATAGAAATATCCTAAAATTGTATTATGGAGATGGTTGCACAACTGTACATTTATGAAAAACCATTACATTGTACACTTAAAACAAATGAATTTATGTATGTAAATTATACCTAAATAAAGCTGTTAAAAAAAAAAAGTTGTATCTTTTCAAATTCTGCAGTCAAATGATTGGAGATCCTCATAGGTAAATTTAGATTCTTTAGGTATAAAAATTTTAGTTACATAAAGGCCTGGCAAGGAATTTAACCTCTAACCAGATTACTGGAGTATTGGAGGAAAAAAACATAGATTTTTAGAAGTATACTATTTCCCCCTTCTTACAAAAGTATTGTTATTTAAAACATTTAAAAAATACCCCAAAAAATTCAGAAAGAAGAAATAAAATGACAAAATTCCATTCCATGACTCCATAATCATTGTTTTTACCATTTTGATATACTTATTTCTAGTCTGTGTCCAACCATAGCCTTTGCCTTATTTAAAATAATGGAGATTACCCAAAACACAATTTTATACCTCATTTTTCTTTCCATTTACCATTTTAACAACACTTTTCAATGTTATTAAAAATGCTCCATGGACATGACTGCACAGTATTCCGTTATGTTAACATAATTTAATCACTGCCCTTTTTCTTTTTTTGTTGTGAATAAGATTGGCCCTGAGCTAACATCCGTTGCCAATCTTCCTCTTTTTGCTTGAGGAAGATTGTCACTGAGCTAACATCTGTGCTAATCTTCCTCTATTTTACATGAGATGCTGCCACAGCATGGCTTGACAAGCAGTGCTAGGTCCACGCTCAGGTTCCAAACCTGTGAACCCCAGGCCATCAGAAGAGGAGGACACGAACTTAACCACTATGCTGCCAGGCCGGCCCTAATCATGCCTTATTTTTGGCATTTAGGTTGTTTGCAAATTTCTAAAACTAATGTAACTGCTTTTTAGGAATTCATTTAATAAATAATCCAGATTTGTCATTTATATGTCTCCTGAGTTTCTTACTTATGCTCCAGAGACAATTTGGGCCGCAGCTTTAGTACAGAAAATGTTTTGTGCTGGGTTGTTAAGGCTGCCAGAAGGGTATAGAATTTCCATATGGCTCTCGTTTCATTGACTTTGGGCTTTACGCTTTGGAAAGTATTTTATTACATTCCCGCACTTCAATACCCTGCAGTGACAAGTAGATTTCTCCTCTAAATTTGATGTGGTTTTTCTTCCTCCAAAAGCACCCTATTTAAAAACGCAAAAACAAAACCAAAAACGTGGTTTAACAGGATTTTTGGCAAATCAACATCCTAAAACCAATACCTCTTCATGATCTGTTTGCCAATAAGAGTGGACCCAGTGAAACCAAGCTTGCGGATATCAGGATGTTCAGAAAGGCGTTGTCCTGCTGTGCCACCTGTGGAGTTAGGGAAGAAAACATGAATTACAACATCACTCGAGTTCTTATGGGGAGGGGGGCTTTGAACTCATTAAAGTCACTTTCTGAGCTCTCATTTAAATTTTAGCTTTACATTTTCTGTATGGATTACAAGCTGACAAACATCTAAATAATGTCCTCCATGCAACTGTCAGCCCCCTCCAAAAAATGAGTGAGCCTTGGTTTGGCTTCCAAAGTAATTGTTAAGAATTGAAACAGGCCACTGTAGGGTAGTTTGACAATGTTGTACAATTTGCGTCCTTCACACCCTGCTCACTCATTATATTTCCACTTCAATGTTTTCAGGACATGGTAAGTGTATTTATCCTTAAGTTGACTGTTTGGTAAACTGTGTTTAGTCTTAATATAGTTATAATTCAGGATAAGACTTCAGTGGGAAAGCAGCCGTTCGGCTAGCCCTGTACCATTCATTAGCTACAGCCAGGCGGGTCCTTTGATGCCTACCTGAGCCTGGGAGGATGTTGATGACCCCCTTGGGGAAGCCTGCTTTAGCAGAGAGCTCTGCGAACTTCAAAGCAGTCAAGGGCGTGACCTGAGCAGAAGCAGACAGCAATTACCTTCTTCAGATTCTGTCCTGTCCTGTAGACCAGTACCTGTCTTCCCTTTATGGCTGGGTTAGAGTTTATTTCATTTTTTCTTTTCTTTTGATGTAATTTCAGACTGACAGCAAAGTTGCAAAAATAGTACAAAGAATTCCTATATATTTGTCACCCAGACTCCTCAAGTGTTAACATTTCCCTACACTTGCTTTATCCTCTCTCTTTTTTTTTAAAAGATTTTATTTTCCCTTTTTCTCCCCAAAGTCCCCCAGTACATAGTTGTGCATTTTCTAGTTGTGGCATGTGGGACGCTGCCTCAACGTGGCCTGATGAGCTGTGCTATGTTTGTGCCCGGGATTCGAATCGCCGAAACCCTGGGCCACTGAAGCAGAGCACACGAACTTAACTACTCGGCCATGGGGCGGCCCCTCTCTCTCTATTTTTTTCGAAACTGCTTAAGAGTAAGATATAGACGTGCCCCTTTACCTCTAAATAACTCTGTGTGCATTTCCTAAAACGAATAATTCTTTTACATAACCACAGTACAATGATCAAAATCAGGACACTACCAACGGACAGAAATCCTAATTTACAGACCTTATTCAGTTTTCACCAACTGTCCCAATAATGTGCTTTATAGAAAAAGAAAATCCAAGATCATACATGGCAGTTAGTTATCATGTCTGTAGTCTCCCTTAATCTGGAGGAGTTTTCTTATATATTTCAATGCATTAACATTTTTTATAAGTATAGGCCAGTTATTTCAGACAACGTCCCTCCCTCTGGATTTGTCTGCTGTTTCCTCATGTTTAGATTCAGGTCATGCATTTTTGGCAAGAATACCACAGGAGCAATGCTGAGTTCTCCTAAGTGCATCGTATCAGGAGACACATGCTGTCACATAGTCCCGATATTGGAAATGTTCATCTGGGAGAGGTGGCCTGCCAGGTTTTATCACTGTGAGTTACTTTTTATACTTTGTAATGAATAAATATTTTATAGGAAGATACTTTGAGATTATTTAAACATCCAGTTACTCCTGCACTGGTTTTATCCATTCGTTTTAGTATCCACTGATGATTCCTGCCTGAAGCCATTATTATGATGATGATTGTTAAATGGTGATTTTTGATCATTCCTTCTACGTGTATTAGTTGGCTTTCCACAAAAGAGCTTCCTCTTCTCTTTAATAATTCATTAATTCATGTGAACTCATGGATTCTTACTTTACTCAAAGGTTATAATCTTTTGCTATTGTTACTTCTTTCGATGTTCAAATTGTTCCAGATTTGGCCACTGGGAGCCCCTTCAGTACGGCTCTGCGTCTTTCTCACATGTCCCTATCCTTCTTTGAGCATTTCCTTGCTTTTTGGCCCAACAAGATGTTCCAGGCACATCTTATATTTTGCCTGCTCCAGCCATTTCTTCAGGAGCTAAGGTTTCTTTTAGTGGAGAATGGTATTTAAAAACTACGATATAATGGGAAATATATATTTGGTCTTTGTCTCTGGGTCCCTGGCACACGGTTCCGAAAACCTTGGAATCTCTGGAGTGAAAAGTGTCTATTGTATACTAGTGAGATGACTGGTGGCTGGAGCCCCCAGGTAGCTTCAGGATGGGGTCGGGTCTTGAGAAAGACCAAGCCATGACTAGAGGGTTGGGACTTTCAGCCCAACCTTAGGGAAGTGGAAGGGGCTGGAGATTGAGTTCCATCACCCACAGCCAATGATTTAATCAATCATGCCTAGGTAATGAAATCTCCATAAAAACCCCTAAACAATGGGGTTCAGAGAGCTTCCGGGTTGGTGACCTCACCCATGTGATGGGAGGGTGGCTCACATGAACTCCATGGGGACAAAAACCCCTGTGCTCATGACCCTTTCAGATCTCACCCTATACGCCTCTTCCTCTGACTGTTCATTTGTATCCTTTATAATAGCCTTTATAATAAACCAGTAACAGTGAAGTGCTTTCTTGAGTTCTATGAGCCATTCTGGCACATTACTGCACCCGAGGGCGGGGGTCACAGAAACCTCTGATTCATAGCTGGTTGGTTAGAAGTACAGGAGGCCACGGCTTGCACTTGGCATCTGAAGTGGGGGCAGTCTTGTGGAACTGGGTCCTTCACCTGTGGAGTCTGTGCTAAACTCCAGGTAGTTAGTCTCAGAATTGAAGTGAACTGTAGGACACCCAGTTGGTGTCCAGAGAGAGAATAGGTTGGTAGGGGAAAAAAACACCCACACATTTGGTGTCAAAAGTGTCATGAGTGAAAAAATATCAGAATTTTAGAAACCAAGATCTGGGCACTATTAGAGTGTCATTCTAGGCCCTTTCAGCAGACAGGGCTGGGAGAGAGATGTATGCATATATGTATGTACACACATCTCCCTGTCTATCTGTCTATCTGTCTATCTAACTATCTACCTATCTACCTGTCTATCTATCCATCCCCACATATACCTACATCCATTTCTTTATCTAGCTTTCTAAATGTGTTAAAACCCGTGAGTTTACACTGATACCTCTATCCAATATTTCAGGGTTCATTCTATCCTTCCCCTTTTTTGTAATTGTAACTTTCTCCTCCAATGGTGAGAAATATGGCTCCCATTTTCTACAATAAGTATATTTACTTATTTGCTCAGTCCTAAACCGTACATATAGAAAGTAATCTGAGAATTAAGCCATGTCGCTATGAAAAAGAGGTCTAGTAACTAGAATTTTATCTTGACGGGCAGTGTTTTTTTCCTTTAGTCTGAGGACATGTCATCCGAATGTTACTCAAAAGTTCCTGGGGTCAGTGCTTCCTCTCACTCCCGTCAGTGTGGTGATGGTATTCATTTGAAAGATGGCTTAACTAATTTGTTTTCGTTTGTATTCAATTTTAGGGGTTTTGCCCCATCTCGGTTGACGATATTTCTTTTCTTTGTTCATTTGTTGTCATTGTTGGGTAGGGAAAATTGCTGCCCAAAGTGAGGACTGTACAAAAGGTACCTTCAGAGCAGTCTTCTCCTCTCTCCCCTTTCCCTCTGTCCCTTCCAGCCCATCGCCCCATGTCCTGGAGATAATCCGTCTCATTAGTCTCCGAGTTAGCCTCCGTATGTTTCTTTTTGCTCAGATGAACATATACAGTTTCTTATTTTCCCCTCCTTCTTACATAAAAGGTAGCATAATATGGATCTCATTTTAAACATCTATTACAGCAATGCATATCGCAGAAGCAAAATGAAAGTCGTATTTTCACACTCTTAAAAATTCATGCTGGGCCAGCCCTGGTGTCCTAGTGGTTAAGTTCAGTGCACTCCGCTTTGGTGGCCCGGGTTCGGTTCCTGACTGTGGACCTACATCACTCATCTGTCAGTGGCCATGCTGTCATGGCGGCTCACATACAACAAGTGGAAGATTGGCAACAGTGTTAGCTCAGGGTGAATCTTCCTCAGCAAAAAGAGGAAGATTGGCAATAGGTGTTAGATGTAAGCTCAAGGTGAATCTTCTTCAGCAAAAAAAAAATAGAAGAAGAAGAAAAGAAAACAAAGAAAAAGAAAAAAAGTCAATGCTGATTAAGTCTTAAATTAGTACTTTGTAAGCTTAGTCTGAAAAACTGGAATGTGCAAAAGATCCATTGAGGTGTGAATAGAAAATAGTAGAACTTCTATTTACATAGCTTAACTGATAACGATATGAAATGGATCAAACATAAGTAACATTTATTATATGGCTGGATCCTGGCACTCTCAGTGAGCGAAGGTCAGATGGTCACAGGTGTGTGCAGGGTCCTAGGAAAGAACAGGAGCTCACAGGGCCAAGGGGATGACTGGTTCCCTCACTCGCTCATCTGCTTTCAGAATCTGCCACATGTTGAAGTTTAGTGCCTGGTTACGCGGATCCACAGACAACAATGTTATTCTAACTAACCCAGCCTTCATCAAACGGGCAAGCGGCTGAAAAGGAATCTGCATAGAAACTGCATAATACACAATAATAGTAACAAGGCAAACACAAGCAAATAATGAGAAAAAGGCAGGGCTAACATTTTTCCTCCTTCTAGTAACAGAGCCATGACAGTAAAATTGTGAGGTTTTAAAAAATGGCAATCTGGTTAGACTCAATGAGAAGTCGGCCCCAAACATTTGAAATGATCAAGAAGATATTTGAAATAGTAGATTTATACCTACTATAGTTGAAGATGACCCTAGCCCAAAGTGTATATTATTATGCTTTGGTATGAAATCAGGATTAAAAAGACATTTAAAAACTAACTATCCTGAATTAAGGATAATTGTCTTTAGGTAAGAAGAAAAAGATTGTTTATATCATTAATAAATAAAATAAAACAAATTGTTTCTCTTTATCTCATCTCCATTTCTATTGGTTTTCTTCCATTTGGCTGTCCAGTTGTCCCGGCAGGATTATAGGTTTAAGTGATATATGGGAAAGCATCTAGCAGCATTCAGGGCAAGAGTAGGTCATTGCCAAATATCAGGTTAATAAAGGTGTCAGAACGTGTCAGATCCGGACCACTCCAGGCCATGGGAATCTGCACCTTCGGATCAGATTAAAGGAGAAGAGCCATCTAATTCAGACCTCCTGACATTCACACAGGCCCTCAATACCGTAAATGATTTCACATCATCATTGCATAATATTACGCAATAAAATAAAAAGATGTCTCCAACATAACAATGGCAACTTTGGGTCTTTCATTTTTAGGATTAAAATTATCATCAACCATTAAATTATCAGTTTTAAGTTACAGATAGAGCTAGACTATAATTTCCACGGGACAGAAACTTTGTGCATCTTCTTACTGATAATGTGCCTGGCAATATATGTATGCAATCAGCGTTTGTAATTTTTGAACATTCTATATCATCATTGGAGTTCTTCGATGTTTAGCGCTCTCATTGGACACCACATAGTGGTTCTCAACCCTGGCTCTACCTTGGAAACAAATGTGAAACTTTTAAGTAATACCAATGCCTGGGCTCCAACCTAGACCAATTAAGTCAGAATCTCTGCCAGTGGGGCCCCGATGTCAGTATTTTTTAAAGAGAACTCAAGGTGATTCTAACGGGCAGCCAGGATCGAGTACCACTGGGCTAGGTTATCGGCCTCCTCTCTTCACTCTGCCGGCTTCTTGCTGTTTAAGGGGTGGTGCTTCTTGGGGGAAGAGCACTCTTACAGGACGCTGTGAGCTGGTACAGTTCCCACAGAAGGGTTTGTCCATCTCCATCACACAAATACACGTACCTTTTAACTCAGCGATTGTGCTATTCGGAACACATCCTATAAATATATTTCACATGTCTGTGATGCCATATTTACAAGGTTATTAACTGTAGCATAGTTTATATTAGCAAAAGGGTGGGAAAATCTAAATATCCATTAATCAGGAAGTTGTTGAATAAAATATGGTTTATCTATATAATAGAATACGATGAGATATTGTTTATACAATAGAAACTGTTAAAAAAAAAAAGGAAGATTTTTTTCCTTTGGTGAGTATGTACAGAATGCTACTTTGTTTATTTTATAATTTTATTTTATCATGGTAAGAATACTTAACATGAAATCTACCCTCTTAACAAATTTTTAAGTATATAATACAATATTATCAACTATAAGTACAATGATATACAGATTTCTAGAACTTATTCATCTCGTATAATTGAAACTTTATGCCCGTGAATTAGCAATTTCCCATTTCCCCTTCTCCCTTCTTTGTGTTTTTCAATAGAGTAAAATAAACATATATTTACATATGTTCACATATGCAGAGTATTTCCGGAATACCTAAGAAATTAATAAAAAACACTCACACGGTTGCCCCTGCGGAGGTAAACTGGGCGGCTGGGAGAACAGGAACAGCAGGCAGATCTTTCACTATCGGTCTCTTTGTACTTTTTGAATTTTGAAATTTTTGAATGCATAACTATTTGTTACACGAAATTATTTTTAATGAGTAAAACAGGATGGCTGTGGTCACACGACCATGTAGCCGTGCCAAATGAAATTGTATTCTTTTAAATCATAAAAGAAAAAATAAAAGAAGAGTTGTAGGGCATGAACCGCAAACTCTTCCAGAATGGAGACCGAGTTTTCTCTATGACTTGTGCACCTCGGTGTGTCCACTACTATGCACTGTACACAGTAAATACTCAGCCAGGTGTTAAGTTGGCTATCATATATTTTTTTGAAATGCTATTATTGCATTAA
Organism: Equus przewalskii; assembly: GCF_037783145.1. Classification (NCBI taxonomy): domain Eukaryota; kingdom Metazoa; phylum Chordata; class Mammalia; order Perissodactyla; family Equidae; genus Equus; species Equus przewalskii. Next base: position 28,908,473 of record NC_091859.1, read on the forward strand.
AAGATTTTTTTGAGACCTCCATCATCTGAATTATTCTTTTCTTTTCCTTTTTTTTTTTTTTTTTGCTGTGGAAGATTAGCCCTGAGCTAACATCTGTGCCAATCTTCCTCTACTTTTATATGTGGGTCGCCACCACAGCATGGCTGACAAGTGGTGTAAGTCTATGACTGGGATCCAAACCCGTGAACCCAGGCTGCTGAAGTAGAGTGGCACCGAACTTAACCAGTACACCAAAGGGCTGGCTCCTGAATTATTCCTTTTTTATTATTTCCTTGTTACCCACAAGTATATATTTTCACACAACTGCCACAATTAGGTACATTCTTTTGCATGCTTTTCCCTCATCTTCCATATCTTTAAAACATTTTTAATAATTAAAATTTGAATCCTGTATAATACTTTTTCTTTTGATGTTTCATAGTTACTCTAAATAATTCCCTAATTATTGGGCAGTTGGCGTTTTGCAAGAATTGAACTGGTTTGTAGAAATTCAGTGCATTTCACTGATGCACACTATGTTTGCTTTCATTGTCATGGAAGTTGTAAATTGTGGAATCTCATAGGATGCATTGGGTAGCTATTAAAAATGAGTATTTACTAATACAAAAAGATGCCCATAATATATGAAAAGATGTCATAATATACAACTCCTTTTTTGTTTAAAGACCTAATATTTATAAATGTACATCTCTGGGTTTTTTTGTTGTTGTTGAGGAAGATTGGCCCTGAGCTAACATCTGTGCCCATCTTCCTCTATTTTGTATGTGGGATGCTGCCACAGCATGGCTTGCTGACTGGTGTGTAGGTCCGTGCCTGGGAACTGAACCTGGGCCACCAGAGTGGAGTGCACTGAACTCAACTACTAGGCCATGGGGCTGGCCCCTGTATGCCTCTGTTTTTAAGTTAACAGGAGAGGAGGAGACTTTGCACCTGGTCCCCACATCTCACCTGCGCTGGCTTCAGCACCAAGGTGTTGCCTGCTGCCAAGCACGCGGCGCTCTTCCACGCCAGCATCATCAGCGGGTAATTCCAGGGGATGATGATGGCACAGACGCTGCAGGGAGGGAAGACGGCATCCTTAGTCGTCTCAGAACAACACAGCTCCCGCAGATCCCTCACACGCTCTCCTTGTCTTACCCAAGCGGCTCCTTCTTGGTAAAGGTCAGATTGCGATTGGGACGGGCCTGGTTGATGGGAATCGTAGAACCCTAAACCACAAAAAAAGGTGATACTTATTTTACTAACTGAAGTTAGTAAATTTAATCTCAAAGAATGCATTTTCTGTCTGCTTTTCTTATTTTTTCTTAGCTGATATGAAAGGCAGTGTTTGATTTAAAGAAATATATCTGCACCAAAAAAGAAGCTGCTGTTCCTTTCTCGAAAGAACTGAGACACAGAAGAATAAACATAGTTCTAATTTCGTCACCTCCATTCCCAATTTCTTGGCACTGCAGAGAATGTTAATTGCCTGCCCCATATCAGTTCTCCCCTCTGACCTTAGTAACGGAAATCCTATATTGATAATGGGGATGGCAAGGTGCCCAGATAAAACACCGCTTCCCGTTTCCATAGCAGACAGGGATGGTCAACGGAAGATGTAAGCACAAAACATTGGAAGGGGAATGCTCTTTAAAGTAGGCTGACTCAGCTCAGACAAGTGCCCTTTACCCTTCTCCCTACTCTCTCTTCTTCCTTCTTCCTGATCAGAAGGTTGCTGAAATGGCTGGCACTGCAGTGGTTATCATGAGACCATGAGACAGCCTTGAAAATGGAAGTCACATGGTACTAAGGAAGTCACAAGGCACTAAGGCCTGGCAGAGAGAGAAGAGCCTGTGCCTCACATACTAGCCCTGCCTGCCTTTGGACTCCTTGAAATTTAGAGAAAAACGAACTTCTTTGACTTTTCTGATATATGCAGCCAAACTTAATCCCAACTGATTGATGATAATAGTCTTCAACTGAAGCTATTTGATTATTTTGGCACATAAAGTATTATTGATATTCTAATACAAGTGTACAATCTCTTATCTGAAATCCTTGGTGCCAGGGCTGTTCTAGGATTCAGAATTTCTTTGACTTTAGAAACATAACAATACACATACCTTATATTATGTTATATTATCTATAACCCCCAAGTGGGTCTCGGGCAGCCCCCCATAATCAAACGCATTAATATTTATTCAGTGAAATGTACGAATATTCACTCTAAATGATATAAATAAAGATTAGAAATAGACTCATGTAGATTCAGGTCGGATTTTGGCACCAAATGAATTTGAACCAATCAAACAAATCAATTTTCAGGCTTCAGAACTATCTGGATTTCATAATTGATGATAAAGGATGAACCTGAACCACGATTGCTAAATACTTACATATGTATGGCTTTGTGGCTGAACAATAATAAAAACTACATTTATGTACAAGACCTACTATGCTGCAGACTTGTCTAATTCTGTAGTATATAAACATTTCTATCTTCTTTTTTTTTTTAAAGATTGGCACCTGAGCTAACATCAGTTGCCAATCTTCTTTTTTTCTTCTTCTCCCCAAAGCCCCCCGGTACATAGTTGTATATTTTAGTTGTGGGTCCTTCTAGTTCTGGCATGTGGGACACTGCCTCAGCATGGCCTGATGAGCAGTGCCATGTCCGCACCCAGGATCTGAACAGGTGAAACCCTTGGCTGCCAGAGCGGAGTGTGTGAACTTAACCACTCGGCCACAGGCTGGCCCCATAAACACTTACTCCTAATCCTCATTACATAACTTGAAGATATGTACTACTGTGACAATTTTACAGATGAGGAAAGTAGGCTCAGAGAGGCAAAATAAATTTAAAAACATCTGCTGGTAAGTGGCAAAGTTGAGACAGACCCAGGTCTGAGTCTATATTAATAGTGGTGGCAACAACGTGCCCAGAAAAAATACTATGCTCCTCAGTCTTCCTAGCAGATAGAGAGGGCCAGTGGGAGATAGAAACAGAAAGTATTGAGAGGGTAGGAATACTTTTTAAAGTCCTTTTACCTTTCTCCCTCTTCCCCACTTCTTCCTTCTTGCTGCTGGGACTGTGGCTGTGATGGCTGGTACTGCAGTGGTTATCATGAGTCTGTGAGTAGCATGCTTTCTGCTGTTTGCTATGAGCCCTTTCTTTCCCTTTTGTGTCCCCAATGCTAAGACCAAGTGTAGCTGTCATTTATCATCACATGTGCTATTTATTTTCTTACAGTAAAAAGGAAAATGAAATATTTATTGTACCCATGTCTTTAAAAATTGTTTTCTTTTACCCAGCCTGCTTAGCTCATCTATGTCAGCTCTCTGGCCTCTGGGGGCATTTGAGTTTGCAATCCCTCCATGATACCAGGATTCTTCCTGTATGTCCAGAAGACTACTAGATGCCCTCAGGAGACACTATAGCAAAGTACAAAGAACATCATTAGACTTCAGGTTCAGAAAGTCTTGAGTTCAAGTCCTAGCTCTAAGGTTTACTTACAACTATGTGACCATAGGCAAGTCATTCACTGTCCTCAAGCCTCCATTCCCTTAGCAGTAATAAAGGATGATAGCCATCCACCCACCTCAGATAACTGTTTTAGAGATTAGATGAGAAAGCCTACATTAGACATGGCTCTGACCCAGTGTCTTCACAGTCTAATAAATGTTCGTCCCTTTTCCTTTTGGAATGATCCGCATGAAGACAACTAACACTTGTGTACCTGAATTTTGTCACACCAGCCAGCAAAATATCTGAATGTTTGCACAGACATTCCAATGTGAGTCTTGAGAGCCAAGGTGTAGACAGCCCCTGAATCGAGAGCTTCAATGGTCGCCAGCTCCTCTTGGTTCTCTTCCAGTAGGTCTGCAAGTCTGTACGATCATGAAAGAAATTCATTCAGCAAATACTGATTGAGCCCCTCTTACGTATAAGGCACCATCCTGAGGGCTGAGAATTCAGAGGTGGACACAAATGGACCAGGTCTCTGTCCTCATGGACAATGTGGTCCAGCAGGGCAGACAGACATTAAACAAAGAATTTCACAAAGAATTTGTCTCAAGAGTTACAAAGGAGAAGCAGAGGGAAGTCTATATAATTTGCCTCATAAATGTGTAAGAAGTAGACCAGTGACTGAGCCACGGTAATCCAAGGAGATCCATGGAGATCAATGACATCCAAGGAGATCCATGGAGATCAATGACATCCAAGGAGATCCTTGACAGAAAACAGTGGGACTGTGGCTAGGTCAGGAATATTCAGGGAGAGGTTAGGGTGCAATCCACGCTCCTTGAGACCCCATGAACACTTGAGGCTTTCTGGTTGGTTCAGAAGTATTTCCAACACTAACTGAAGAGGACAAGATAGAAATGCATGGAATGAGTTACAGACACCACAACGGATTTTTGTTTGGTGTCCAGTTTCTATGGGAAGATAAGTCTAGGACTGTCTAACGATGATGAAATAGTCAAAATGCATCTTTCGTGTTCACCTCCGCCATTTGCTTTCTTTCCTTTAGTGGTTCTCCGAGCTGTTCCTTTTGGACCATCCCAAGGTCAAGCTTGAAATCGTCCTCCCCTACTGTTTCTTCCAGACCCTGCTCTAAGAGAGCTTTTGACCAAGGTTAGGAGTTTGGCTTTCGGTAAGAGGAAAGTTGAATTTATGATCGAATCTAATTACTCTTAGCATACTCCGGCCTCAGTATTTTTCCCCCTTACTCCTATTCCCTACACATCAAGCTGATTTAAAATTTGTCTTTGAAAACAACAGGCTGCTGGATATCCTCCATCTGCTGCTCTCATCCATTCTCCATCCTGCTCTGAGACCCGGGAGGATGACCTTTATAGACTACATCCCCTGCTCCCCTGCTCTCTCTCTGGGCTTGGCCAATGAGAGGCCAATGGGCAGCACCCCCAGGAGACTGGTGAACGGGGGGCAGAAGTGGAGGGGGTTCGAACCCTCTGGCTGCCTCACTGATGGCTGCAGTTCAGCAGCTGCTGTGTCCCTCCACCAAAACCGCCGTCACCTGGTCTTCTCCTCCAGCTGCACATCTTGCCAGATTCTAGCAACAGCTCCTTCAGACCTGGGAGCAGTGGTAGCTTCTCCCGTTGCTGCCCCTGCTCAGATGCTTCCTTATCCTTTGCTGGATTCCCTTGACCTTGCCCACATCTTTGTAACCATCCTTTATTAAACTTCATTTCCCACTGGGACACTGACTGATACAAGCAATAATACAAAAATCAGAAACTCAAATGCATGGAATTTTGTATGATCAAGTACAGAAGACATATTACTATTATTATACCTATGATTAGGTATAATAGGTGCATACTAGAAGGTTTTGAAGAAATTTTTAAATTTTTTGGCAGTTAGCCAATATCCAAAGGTCGCAGACTTGCATTTTTTTATATTGTAAAATATTTATCTTTATTATTTTTTCTTTAATTTTTGATTGAGGGCACATTGGTTTATAACATTATCTCAGTTTCAGGGGTACGTCACTATATATTTCAATTTCTGTGTAGACTACGTCATCTTACGTTTTAAAAAACATACCTGTACATCAATCTTCCTCTTTCTCTTGCATTCATTCGCCCCCATTCACCGTTCTCAAAAGCATCTTTAGCTGCTGCTACTGCCTTGTCAACATCCACCAAAGAGGCATAAGACACTTTGCATATTGTCTATTTCAAGTAAAAATAGGTTATAAGTTATTTACATAGAGAGAAATATAAGTATGCTTCTTAGAATTAATGTTACATTATAAAATCCACAGAATTTTATGATGGAGAAATCAATACATCCAGTAACACAGGAAATAAAAACAAAATTTTAACATGAAAATTATGAGTCTGAAATTTGGTACTTCTCATGCCACACCACAATATGGAAAGACACCTTTAGGAAAACTATAACTATTCTAGTGCCTTACGGAAGCTGAATTTCTTGCCATGAGCTTGTGAAGTCTGCAAACTTTTTCCACATATAGCTTCATGTGGAGATGTGCCTCTGATGTGTATAGATGTAGCTATCCATCTAAATTTATCATAAATATTCGTTCCATAAAATGGGCTACTATAGTTAACAGCAGCCAATACCGGAATTGAACAGTTGAAAGAAATGCATGAAGTACATTTGTATTAAGTACTTGGAGGAAGACTGAAAGAATAAAGTAACTTCTTAAGACTGTCTGTTTGACAACTGTGTATAAACTAAAAAGCCATGGCCAGTGGTCACTACGCACACTAAGTAATTACTCACAGATCCATCTGTTGGGTTGATAGTGTCGTAAGTCTTTCCATCATCGGCATCTGTGAACTGTCCATTTATGAAACACTGATATGGCATTTTTACTGTCATTTTATTGACCTCTTTTGAAACCTAAGAAAGAGAATTATATTCATAGATTCAACGGGTTTCTGTGGTTATGCATCTGATACCAAATAGTAATAAAGAAGCTTTTTCACTAACGCAGAGAGAGAAGTTAAGTCAACAGGATTCTAGGTCCTACTGTCCAGAAAAGACAAGCATGTATAAGATTTGACCCTCACGATGCTCAGATTGGCCACTGAGGCAGGAGGTTAGCATTGGTGATGACCGACGTGCTCAAAGCTGGGCTTTACGAAGATCTGGTTTTCTTCCTTACCCAGATGAATGATAACTCAAAAGACCTCCGGATAATGAAACACCTCCATCTAGAGGCGGTATCTATGGAGTGCAGCCATTGCTTTCACTGAAAGCCTTGAAATCGCGTTTGTCAATAGGCTTGCTTTTTACACCGGTGCCATTTTAAGTTTTCTTTCCTTCTGTTCTTCCCCATTTTCACTTTCTCTCTCTTACATATGTGTTGCCTAGATTGTAGTCTCTGCTATTAGCTAACAAGTGAATACAGGTTAGTCCATTAACCTCTGTGAACCTCAGTTGTTTCAACAATAACATATGATACCTGCTTCTTACAGCTATTAAGAGGAATAACTGAGATAATATATGCGAAAGAGCATTATTAAAATAAAATTCCATATTGTTGGCGCAAGGTATTAAAAAGGAAATTTAATGATTTAAAAAATTATTTCATATAGAGAAATTGATGATACTTAAAAAAGAAACAAAAAATCGAGAGAGGGTATCTTGCCTTATCCCATACCAAGTACTCATGTTCCATGAAATATTTCCCTTGTGTTTACATAGGATATAATGAAGGGAAGTTCACCTGAATTGATGTGTTCAGTCCCTGCATATAACCCAGTTTTCTAAACCCATCATTCTGGGAATATGCTACGTGTCTTACGTGTATTATCTAATCTGATTCTCTCAACAACCCTATGAGGAGGATGTTATTATTCTCCCATTTAAGGTATGAGGAAACTGAGGCTTAGAGGAGTTAACTAACTTGCCAAAGGTCACACAGCTAGCAAGCAGCGTTACTCGGATTCAAATCTAGGTTGGTCTGCCTCCAAAATTCATGATCTTAACCCGATGGTGCTAAACTGATTTCCAAATTTACCTAACTTTTATTAAAAACAAATGGATGAGAAGCACTTCTGAAATAGTAGATTAAGGACCTCTGAAAATTCTCACCTTCATAAAAGCAATGAGAACACTAGAAAATATTGTCAAAATCATTTTTCTCATAACTCTGTAAATTAATCAAAGGATTGCAAGAATTCATTTATTCAAGAAAAACAGATGAATTTCTGTAAGACCAGTGAGCTTTGTGGCATATTAATTTGCCCTCTACCCATCTCTCTCTTGACAGCTCTGCAGTAACTTCAAAATCAACATCTTTGCAACGATCATAGCTGTGAAAACGAGCAGCCTATTAGCCACCAGAGGGGGAAAAGCGGGTCTGGAGCTCTCTCAAAGACTCATCCCAGAGAGTTATTACGATTTGGCATGGCAGTGTCCTGAAAAGCTGCATCCTCAGGGCTTGTCTTTATTAGCCCTGACTCAGAGCTTGCAGCACAATCAGCTCTATCCCTAGGGCATTCGTCCAAAATAATCAGTGGCGACTGTTTAACATTGCAGCTGCCTGAGGCACTAACACCAAGTGAGGCTAACAAATGGGTGATGAAAGAAATGAAAAGGAAAAATGGGCATGACATATCCATAGGAAGCTTTAAAGAAGCTCTGACATATTCCTGGGACTCTAGAAGGCCAACATATGTGCAGGGCTTGTGCATGTGCCCAGGAAAGACCTAAGAAAGCCCTAATCTCTTAGCTCTGGCTGACCTGAGTCTCTGTGCAAGCAGGAAGTGTGTGAAGATTAAGGTGGAGTTGTGAACATCCTGCTGGAGCTTTAAAGGTATACTCCAACACACCATGAGTCCCACAGTAAAGGCTGGGAGACTTATCTGTTCAAGGAATTTAAGGAAATCTATGCCCAATCATTAGCTGACCACTAAGTTAACCAAGCAGAGACTTCAAGGGTGGTAAACAACAAACAATAAGGCTTTACAGAATTAGTCCAAGAAAGTCACTAAATAGAGAAAAAGCAACAATAACAACCAGCAACAACAACAATCTCTGTGAAGGTAGGGGGGATCTGATTTCCAGAGCTGCCATATTCTATTATTTAAAATGGCTAGTTTTCAACAAAAGATAACAAGACATGCAAAGGAACAGGAAAGAATGACCCATACACAATGGAAAAAGAGCAGTCAATAGAAACCATCCCTGAAGAAGCCTAGACATTGGATTTATTAGACAAAGATTTTAATAAGCTTTTATAAATATGTTCAGAGAACTAAAGGAAACTACGTCCAAAGAATTAAAGGAAAGTAAGAGAACAACGTCTCATCAAACAGAGAATATCAACAAACAGATAAGAATTATAAAAAAAAGAACCAAATAGAAACTCTGGAGTTGAAAAGTGCAATAACTGAAATTAAAAAAATTCACTAGAGGGGCTCAAAAGTAGATTCAAGGGGGCAGAAGAAAGAATTAGCAAACTAGACAATAGGTCAATAGAGATATCCAGTTTGAGAAACAGGAAAGAAAAAGAATAAAGAAAAATGAAGAGACACGCAGAGGCTGCAGGGACACCATCAAATATACCCACACATGCATAATAGGAGTCCCAGAAGGAGAGGAGAGGTGGAAAGGGCAGAAAGAATATTTGAAGAAATAATGGCTGAAAATGCCCCCAATTTGATTAAAAAAATTAATCTGCACATCCAAGAAGCTCATCAAACTCCGAGTAGGATGAACTCAGAGAGATGCATCCTAGGCACATCATGATAAAATGGACAAAGGACAAAGACAAAGAGGGAATCTTGAAAGCAGCAAGAGAGAAGCAACTCACTACATAAAAGGGATCCTCAGTAAAATCAACAGTTGACTTATCCTCAGAAACCATGGAGGCCAGAAGGCAATAGGATGACATCTTCAAAGTGCTAAAAGAAAAAGACTGTCAACCGAAAATCCCATCTGCAGCAAAAATACCCTCGAAGAACAAAGGAGAAATTAAATCATTCCCAAATGAACCAAAACTGAAAGAACTGTTAGCACATTGCCCTTCAAAAACACTAAAAGCTGTCCTTCAGGCTGAAATGAAAGAACACTAGACGGTAACTTAAATCTTCATGAAGATGTAAGGAGCACTGATAAAGGTAAACAAAGGGTTTTTTTGTTTTTGAAATGTATTTTTGTTTTTAATGCTTTTCTTCCCCGATCTGATTTAAAAGACAACTGCGTAAAGCAGTAATTATAAAAATATATTGGCAGGCTTATAATGTATAAATATGTAATTTGTAGGACAATAATAGCACAGATAAGCGGGTAGGGAGCAAAGCTATATTGCAGCAAAGTTTTTCTATACTATTGGTATTAAGTTGGTATTAATCTGAACTAGAATGTCTTGAGCGAAAATGTCCATTGTAATCCTCAAGGCAACCACTGAGAAAATAACTAAGAATATACGGTAAAGAAACAATGAGGGATTGAACTGGCATACCAGACGATAGCCATTTAACACAAAAGAAAGCAGCAAAGGAGTAGAGGAGCAAAAAAAAAAGGCATTAATCAAGACATATAGGAGCACAAGTGGCAAAAGAACAAACAGATGAATTGGACTTAATCAAATTTTAAAATGAGTGTCAAAAGACGCTATCAAAAAAGCGAAAAGAAAGCACATAGAATGGGAGAAAATATTTACAAGTCATAAAACTAATTAGGGTCTAACATCCGAAATATACAAAGGCCTCTTACAACTCAATAATTAATAACACAAATGTCCCAATTAAAAAATGGGCAAAGGATTTGAATAGACATTTCTCCAAAGAAGATATACAAATGACAAATAAGTGCATGAAAAGATGCTCATCATTAGTCATTAGGGAAATATAAATCAAAACCACAAAGAGATACCACTTCACACCCACTAGGACAGCTAAAATAGAAAAGACAGGCAATAGCAAATGTTGATGAGGACACGGAGAAACTGGAACCTTCTTGCATTGCTAGTAGGATTGTAAAATGGTATAGCCACGTTGGAAAATAGTTTGGTAGTTCCTCAAAAAGTTAAACATAGAGTTACCATATGACTCATTGATTCTACTCCTAGATATATACCCAAGAGAACTGAGAACATATGTTCACACAAAAAATTATACATGAATTTTCATAGAAGCATTATTTATAATAGCCAAAATGTGGAAACAAACTGAATGCACGTCAACTGAGGAATGGATAAACAAAATGTGGTGTGGCGACACAATGGAACATTATTTGGCCTGGAAAAGGAGTGGAGTGATAAATATACTCTGCAACATGGATGAACCTTGAACACATTATGCTAAGCGAAAGAAGCCAGGTGCAAAAGGCCACATGTTATATAATTCCATTTATATGAAATGTCTAGAATAGACAAGTCCATAGAGACAGAAAGTAAACTAGTGGTTGTCAGGGGCTGGGGGCTGGGGGAGGAGAGCAGAGAATGATGGCCAATGGATACAGGGTTTCTTTTTGGGGTGATATAAACGTTTCATAATCAGATGGGGTGATGATTGCACAACTGTGAATATAGTAACAACAGCTAAATTGTACATTTTAAAAGGGTGAATTTTATGGTATCTGAATTATATCTCAATAAAACTGTTATTTTAAAAAGGTTATAAATGTAAAAACAAACGGATGAAAGGCACAGAATCTTTCTGTAGTACATGGACCTTAATGATGCAGGTTTTAAACACCATGGAAAAGCTTACATAATCCACCACTAGCTCTGCTTCTCGATCTTCTCCTCTCAGTTTCCTCACGACTTTTTGGATGAAGTCTTCGAACTTGGTGGCCATATAGACATCTTCACTCTGTAACTGAAGCCCACCACATTTCTGTCTGATCTCTTCCACCAGCCTTAAAGTAAGAACCAGCTCATGTTACTTACATTTTCTAAAGGGTTGAGGGGAAGGGTATGATTACATTTGTCAAGTTGCTTTGAAATAAGACTTATGTCACATGCCTATATACATCCTATGACATCTTCTATGATAATAGAGAAATTGATAAGACTGGGAGGAAAAAAATTAAAAACCTGTTTAGAAGAACAGTGGCAATTTTTTCTGTTTTTAACTTTATACATGACTAAAAATAAAAGAAATCAAGGGAAAAACATTTTAATTACTTGCAAGCAAGATAATAAGGGGCACATAAAATTCCTTTCCTTTCAAATGTACTCAAAGAATAAGAAATAAAGGAAATTTCCTGACTGTAAAGATTATGAGAAACAAAAGTGATATTGTAGAATATTTTCTCTAGATCATGTATAAGAATAAAACAAACATTTGTTTGTATGACATGGTTAATATAGGTACTAATTAGAATCAGCCAATAAGTCAACATAATTTTTGGAGTCTTTTCCAATCCTTTGATTTTTTACTGTTGATTTTTCAAATTACAGCTGTTATTTGACATTTCCTGAATAGCACTGGTGTACTAGATACAGCATAGAAAGCCTACCACAGTTGTCGTTCAGTCATTTATTCTCTGAAAGAGATAAGGTGCCTTGGTAGTTCAAGATAATAGCATTAGATGCTTATGCTAAGTCATACAGTCCAACAGGAAATGGGTAATTCCTGTAGGAATATCTAGCTAGCAAAAAAAATCACATTAAAACTACAGTATTGGGGGCTAGCCCCGTGGCCAAGTGGTTAAGTCTGCAAGCTCTGCTTCAGTGGCCCAGGGTTTTGTTGGTTCGGATCCTGGGCAAGGACATGGCACCGCTCATTAGCCCATGCTGAGGTGGCATCCCACATGCCACCACTAGAAGGACCCACAATTAAAAATACACAACTATGTACTGGAGGACTTTGGGGAGAAGGAAAAATAAAATCTTTTAAAAGTACAGTATTGACATCCTTAGTTGAGCAAATTAGAAGTTTCTAGGAACTCGTGAATCATAGCTGAGAAATGTGTGATTTGAGGAACCAACACTCTTGACTTCTGACAATGATATTTGCTCTTGAAATGATCATTTTTGATTACTGGAATAAAAAAGCTTCATGAGGGGCCGGCCTGGTGGTGTAGTAGTTAAAGTTCACACACTCTGTTTGGCAGCTCGGGGCTCGTAGGTTCAGATCCTGGGCCTGGATCTACAAACCGCTCATTAAGCCATGCTGTGGAGGCATCCCACATACAAAATAGAAGACGATTGGTGCAGATGTTAGCTCAGGGACAATCTTCCTCACCAAAAAGAAAAAAAAAGCTCCATGAATGAAGGGACTTTGTCTTGCTCATGACTATATCCCCCATGTAAAAAACTGTTCCTGACATGTAGTCAGTGTTCAACAAATTTTGTTAAATAAATGAGTGAATAATAAATAAACAGAATATTCACCCAGAACACTTGCTTTGTTGAAAAGAAGGATTATGTCAAGTGGAGTAACATTCTTCACCTTGTTTAATTAGTGAATGGCCATAGTGTGGCCCTCAAAGAAAAAACACCTCTGCAAGACTCTCCAGTATTAGGATTCTGGTACACTCTTTGTGCCATGGTGGGGTGAGGGAGGTTCAGGACTTTCAACTTGCTGTGACCTTCTGTAGAGAAATTCTGACTATAGGGTGTGCAAGTATCCTGATAATTCTCATTCTAGATATATCATCCTGGGTAATTTGGGAGGACAAGAAAAAAGGATTTGGGGGAAGTGTAATCAGTGTCAGGTATCTTTCTGGATCAGACTATATAGGAAATTCCTGATTAACATTCTCACTCAGAGCTCCCCAATTCCAATGTCATATTGGAGGAAAATCAGCTAAGAAATATAAAGACAAAGTTTTAAAAGAAACAAACAAGTAGAAGGGCTGGTTTTCTAGGTAGATAGTAAATATGAAAACAACCCCTGGGGGCCAGCCCAGTGGTGTGGCGGTTAAGTTCATATGCTCCGCTTTGGCGGCTCAGGGTTTGCCTCTTCGGATCCTGGGTGTGGACCTACCCAGTGCTTATCAGCCATGCTGTGGCAGGTGTCCCACATATAAAGTAGAAGAAGATGGGCACAGATGTTAGCTCAGGGCCAATCTTCCTCAGCAAAAAAAGGAGGATTGGCAGCAGATGTTAGCTCAGGGCTAATCTTCCTCAAAAAAACCTCCTAGCTAGCAACAAAGAGAAGGGAACAAATATATGAGTTTGACCATGGAAACTAACAAACCAAAAATGATGAAGAAAAGAGAAATAGAGTAGATGGTTAGGACAGAGGGATAACGTCCAGAAGAAAGGATTTGGATTTGACTGTCAAAGCCAAAGTCAAAATCCCTGGTGGAGGGGTGTGGGTCAACAGGGGGTGGTTTTACCTGACAACATCCATTGAGCTTGCTCCAGATTTAAAGAAGTCTGTTGAGTCTTCAATAACAGGGACGTTGCTTAAAATTCCAGCCCAGATGACCTACATGAGGGAAACTTTTATGAGGGAAGCGCCATGTAGACACTGTGGCAGAGACGAGCTAGCTCCTCAGCAAACCTCTCTTCCTCATCTTGGATACATGGCTTGAGGACGCTTCTCAGCATCTCTTCAAGTTAGACGCAGCCGTGTGACTGACTTCAGTCAATCAATATGAGTGTAAGTGACCTGCACTCCCAGTGTTGGCCCATGAAACACCTTCCTCATACCATTCTCCATGCTCTTATGCCCTTGTTGGCTGTCTTGTGTGACCAGAGTGACCTTGAAGATAGCAGAGCTTGGGTCCCTAAATGACTCTACCCCTCATCCTCATGTTCCAGCTTCACCCCTAACCCCCAGGCCCACCTAGAACTGCCGCGGATAATTTATGTGAGAACTAAATCTGCATATATTTTGGGGTTGATTTCCTATCATAGCTAATTAAAAAAAGAGGAAATAAAGTTCCATCCCCACAGGACTGATGGTACCAGTTACAAAAATGCCTGAGTTTTCCAAGGTAAGAGGAATAAAAAGGACATAAAATGTTCACCTTAATGGTCTCTGCCACCTTCACCTCCTCGGCTGTAAGTTCCAGCACTGATGTCTCTCCCCCTGAGAAGTACTGAGAGGCAGGAATCATTTTTCCATCTTCAAGCTGCAGATTTCTTACCATCAGCTACAAAATAGCAACAAAACAAGCAGAAGAATTGAGGATTAGGACAATTCAAAAGCGAGGTTGGTGGGGGGAGAAGTCTCATATATATTACACGGGTATAAGGACCGGCTTATTTGGAAAATACAAAAATATGGATTAAATCACCATCATGTGTAAAAGAACTGAAATGACATATTAATAAAGGCAGCAAAAGGGAAAGTTAAGCCTAGGGGTAGATACATCTCAAAATAGGTGATAAGGGGCTGGCCCCATGGAATGGTTAAGTTCGCGCGCTCCACTGCAGGCAGCCCAGTGTTTCGTTGGTTCGAATCCTGGGCGCGGACATGGCCCTGCTCATCAGACCACGCTGAGGCAGTGTCCCACATGCCACAACTAGGACCCTCAATGAAGAATATACAACTATGCACCGGGGGGCTTTGGGGAGAAAAAGGAAAAAAATAAAATCTTTAAAAAAAAAAAATAGGTGATAAGCCCCTGAAAAATTGACATTTGGATGTAGGTGTTTGGACTAAAACCTACCATATCTACTCTTACTACAACGACTGCCATCATTTGCACACTTACTCTGTGCTCAACACTTACGCACAGGGCACCGGGCTAAATGTGTATGTATGTGCTGAAATATCTTATTTAATCTCATAAATCCTGGTGGAGGCAGGTGCACTGTTATCCCCATTTTAATGATGAGGAAATGGAGGCTCAATGAGGTTAAGTAATTTGCCCAATGCCACACAGCTAGTGAGAAACAGAGCTGGGGTCAGAACCCAGAACTAGCTGGACTCAGAAGCCTACAATCTCAACAGCTGATGTATCTCGAGAGCTACCAGAAAGTAGCTGTAAGTGGTAAACTCCATTTTTGCTTTCTTCATTGGGAAGTTGCCCAAGGGCCCACTGAGGCCCAGAGCCCATACTCCCAAGTACAGGCCATGTGGGTGGGCACTTGCCTCAGGAAGCAAAGGCAATGAGCCTCTGAAGATGGCCATATACATCTCACTCGATCCTCCCAGACTCTGGCCATGGGAAGGCAGACAGACAGGATTACTCTCCCTGTTTTACAGACAAGGAAACTGAGGCTCAGAGGGGAGAAGCATCCTGCCCCAGAGCAGCAAGAGGCAGAGCGGGGATTCACATCCTCTTTCCCGACTAAACCCCAAACTCTGTCTACTGTACGGCAAGCAGACGGCGCAGGTCCTTGGGGCCCATCCTGAGGAGCCTTGTTCTCATCAAGGCACAGAGAGCCAGCTCATTCCCAGAGAGAAACGGGGCACAGACATCTCTCGCCTCCCACATCCCAATGCGAAGCCAGATTACCTTGTGAAAGCTATGGCCTTAATAACTTGGGTTATCGAAGGAAACCAAAAAGTTACTTTATAGATGACCATCTCGAACACTCACTGCTTTTCCATCGTTACCAAAAAGAACAAGTCCATTTTTGGTAACAAGACCAGGCTTCTTGGCACCTTTAATTTCCAGCGGTTCTCCAGGAGGCACGGAGCCGTTCAGTAGTGATGAGCCATAGAAAGTGACCATCTAATAAAGAGATCAAAGCCAGATGGGGAAATGAGGACGGCTGTCCACAGGGTGTGTGCGAGCAGCACTCCCTGCAGGAAAGCTGAAGTTGGGATGATCCCTTATGGTAAAACTGGGACACCCCAACGTGAGAGACGATACCAAGCATCTGTAGAAATGACACAAAGCAAGAGAGAGTCTGTGAACGTGTGATTGAAGAGTTTAAAAAAATGCCCCACATCGGGTGACATGAATATACGTTTATCGTTTATTCACATTGACACAAAGGGGAATGAGATCAAAAGCTCTGCCGGACTTTGCAGCCTGAAGGTGGGGTTTTTGGAGGAGGTTGGTGGGTCCGAGAGGGCAGATGCAGAGCAGGAAACAGACATTACAATGCAAAGCGATACACGATGGGAAGTACAGGGTGCTGTGGGGGTCAGTTCCTGGAAACAGACCGGCCCCAGACTGTAACCAAGAGAGCTGCACACCAATTGATTTGTTATTATAATTATTATTATAATTCTATGACTATTAGCTATCATTTATTGAGCACTATGAGAGTCAACATTTATTTACTTATTCTATGCTAAGGACTCAGGACTTAAATAAATTAACATGTATTAACTCATTTAATCTTCCCAGTAGCCCACAACCTATAAAGGAGGTCCTATTATTAGTCTCATTTTACAGTGAGGAAACCAAGGCACCCAATAGTTCAGTCACCTGCCCAAGGTTACATAGCAAATAGTGGCAGAGCCGGAATTTTAATGGGAACATTCTGGCTTCAGATCCCACACTCTTAACCACTGCACTAAACGTCCCCCCTTAGTTCTTCATCAATCCCACATATTTTTATTGGCACCTAACATGCACTGAGAACCCTGCTTAAGTGCTGAGATTATCAAGACAATAACACGAAGCCCTTGCCCCCAAGGGGTTCATAGTCTACTGGGGAAAGAGGGATGGATAAAGAGGCATTTACAATATATAATATGCTATGCCAGAGGTAGGCAGGGTGTTGGAATAGAGAGAAGGGACACCCAACCCCGTCAGACTGGGTGTGTGAGGTCAGAAACCTTCCTAGAAGAGGTGAAACCCAAGAATCTGATTTGATTTGGGATTCCCCAGGGATTAGAAGGCCCACCTTCCCTGCCTCATCTCACCCCATGCCTCTCACACCTGCTGCTCACACCTGAGGCTCCACTTGATCGAACTCTCTGCGAGTCCTGACTGCGTGATACACTCTGTCTCCGGGTCTTCGGCTCTGTCTCATTCTCCACCTGTTGACCTCTTCTCAAACAGCAAAGCGGTAAGCTTTTCTAGGAGGCCTTTCCCAACACACCTGAGCCTGGGCCTCAAGGATAGCATTTGTCTTACTGTATTACGAGTGTTTATTCACTTTTCTGCTTTCTCCATAAAACTGCAGCCTCCTTGAGAGTGGAGGCTGTGCCTAGTGTTGGCTTCACAGCAAACGCTCGATCCATGCTAAGTAAAGAGGAGGATGTTTTCTTTTAGGGCGTCACCTATACCTTGAATCACAGGCCCTCCTCATGCCCAAGGGAAGAACCAGAGGAAGCCTAGACTTACATATAAGACCTTTTACAAACGTGACATGAAAAAAATTGGTCCCTACTACATACCTGTCCATTTATCTCTGTCCAAGCTCCAGGCACTTTATCATGACCTCGGATCCAGTTGTGTAAAACTTCAGCAGATTGATCCCAAGAAATCTAGAAACACACGAAGCACAGGCTGAACTTCCTAACGCTGCGAGTCTCAAAGGCAACAGAGGCATTTCTCTCCATCAGTGGCAGAGGTGGGGAGGGGTGGGGCAGGCTGGCTCAGAGACCTACTTTTGGTGAGGAAATGGTGCATTGGGAAGTACTTAAAGGTAGCAGACCATGAACTTTGAGATGCGTTCTTGAGTCGATATAGATACCTCAGCATTTTCCTTCTTCTGGATACCTTCATATGTTGCCCCTTCTTCTGGCTGGGGAATACGAGGAGCTTTGCCATCAGCTATGAGTTGGACAGCTTCCACCTAAAGCCAAAAATATTACCAGTGTTACAGCCCAATGGTCAATGATGGCATGGTCTGTTTAACTGAAGTTTCTGTTTAACAGAATTACACCATATAATCTGTCCAGAGAGTCAGACTTTGATAATAACTGCCATTTCTTTAGATCCATCTATGTGCCAGGTGGTGTGGTAGCTACTGGTTGTAAAATATCCCTTGCAACATCACAGCAATCCTGCAAGGTGGATATGATTATTCTTATCTTACAGATGAGGAAACTGAGGCTTAGAAAAGTTAAACAACTAGCTCAAATCACAGAGAGAGTTTGTAGGCGTCAGAAGCAGAATCCACATCCAGGTCTATCCACTGCTGATGTCAAGCCTGTACTCTTAAAAATGATCTCCTTGTTTGTTTAAACAAATTTCAACCTCACCATGGTAACTCAATGGAAAGCTCAGGAATATATTGTAAAAGTCATTGTGGGTTATTGCTGCTCATCATGATGATTCTAGAAAGTGATCCGTGGTCATATTTAAGGAATTCAACTTGCTTTCTAGTTTAGGACACCTGGAATAAAAAAATGCCAAAATCTATCCACGAGTTTGATTGTCTTTGGGATGTGTCCTGCGGTCCCTTCCGTGTCACATTTATGTTTGCCTTGAGTTGAGAGCCTGTCTCCTTCACTGGAGGCCTAGGTGAGCTCAAGTTCTGAGTTTTCTCTCTCAGTATTCACTGCTGACCAACCTCCCGGAGATGGAGGAAGCCACGTGGGAACAGGGTCAATTCCACCCACTTCTGGCTATAATATCATCAGGTACAGGATCCGGGCTTGAGCAAATGCCCCTGAACACACAAAGTACTATTTTGATTGTAATTATCACTGTGAGCACGAATTGTGTGCCACATTTACACAAATGTCATTTAATTGTCACAATAACCCTATATATCAGGCAGTATTATCCACATTTTATAGATGAGGGAACCAAGGCTAAAGAGGCTAAGTGACTTACCATCGTCACACAACAAAGTGGTAGAATGAGACCTTTGGTGACACCAAAGCACTACCCTCTTAATCATTGCATGACACAAAGCACTGCTCTCCTCCCTCCCCGATCAATGGCCACTGCCCTATAGCATCTGACTGCCCATCTCTGTGTTGCTACTTCCACCATATCAAACTCTGGAAAACATTCAATGACACTGAAATGATCTTTCAAGATTTTTACAGCGAATATATTTTTACTTTGTAGTGTGCATGCTTTGAGCTTTTCATCCAGAGCACATCTGAATAAATAACGCAATGCCAGATTTCACCCTGTTACCTAGACTGATTTCAAATACTTTTGAAGGAAGTTCAAACGACATAGGAAAATTCCTTAAGATTCTGTACACTTCTTTATGATTAGTCATTAGAAACAGGGGTGGAGATTCAAGTATTTGGTAGAATAAATAACAGTTGGATGGCTACTTCATCCATTTGATCACTGCTCTCAGGAGAACAAGTCAGCTTCGTAGACTAAGAAATCTTAAAGTTCAGATTTCCACCCTAAATATACCATCCTATTGGTAAATGCAAAATCTGATTTTGTTTTTCTGCTTTATGTTTTTCATAAGAACTCATATGAGCAAATTCTTAATAAAAGAAAAATATTTCCAAATCTTAAAAGTTTACTAAATTCTTCTTGATGGCATAAATATACTGACCATGGCCTTGATTCCTTCAGGAAAAAGAAATCGATTATAAAGTGCATCCACTGTATCATTGGGCTCGACATCACATGACCTCTGAAGAAGGATGGGTCCCGTGTCTAAACCATCGTCAGCCCAGAAAACAGAAAACCCAGCTTTCTTATCTCCCATAATTAGAGTCCTGTGAAAAGAGGAGTTTCAACTTAAAAGGTTGGTTAACTGTATCATAAAGTGACGAATTAGGGATACTTAAGCACAAGGTAGTTACCATGGAAAGTAGACAGTGAATGAAGCCACCATGAGAAATTAACAGTAGAGCTGGGAGATGTCAGCACTCGTAAAAAGTGCTACTTAATGGTACTGCTATTTTACACATCCTCATTTCTGCAGTCTTTCTCGTTAACAGACACTAATGATTTAAAGTCTACTCAAAAAGGCTTTAGAGTCCATCATTACTACCACTCACTGACTCCCAGGTATTGGCTTTTTACTATAGCATCAAGTAATTTTGCCCACCCGGGTCCAATTCCTACAACGGTAGTTGACCCTGTATTAGGCAGAATTAGATAATGGAAGATAAAACGGAGGAAACTCAATGCAATGTGAAGAGGGGAACTGATTATTAATTTAGGTCATGTAATTCAGGTATAAGCATCACTTAGAGGTACAATTAGCTCGAGATTATCTACGTAAATTATGGTAAAATATGGCTGGTTAATTCAACTATTTGTATTTTGTTCTCCATAAAGCTTAGCCTACGAAAATGCTGGCCCTACAGGAGCTTATAATACATTCAATAAGCTGGATCTGTGGACAAATACAAATTAAGGCATATCAGAGAACAGGCTAATACAGACAGTATGAAGTGGTGGGTCAGCCATGCTCAAGATCTAAATCATCTTTACTTCTCTGAGCTACTAACTGAGCAAGACCTAAATCAATCAACCAATCGCTCTTTTCAGAAATATTGAAGAATTAGTTGGCATTTTGTTATCAAGAGCCTTGAAAAAATTCACATACTTTGACCCAATGGTTCTGCATGTGGAAGTAATGTGAAATGAGAAAAAATACAAGTTTAAGTACAAAGATATCTACGACAGTATTATTTACTAAAGCAAAAAAGAAATCAATTCATGTAATCAGACTTTTAAATACAATGAAATTTTTTCATTACATTTGAACTAAGAGTAGATTTTCTGTGTATTCAGAAACTTGACACTGAGAGACAATCAGGGAGATGTGCAGGTGAAGCAGAGAAGGGAGAGAAAGGGGCTGGCCCTGTGGCGCAGTGGTTAAGTTCACACGTTCTGCTTTAGCAGCCTGGGGTTCAGTGGTTTGGATCCTGGGTGCAGACCTACAGACCACTTATCAAGCCATGCTGTGGTAGGCATCCCACATATAAAGCAGAGGAAGATGGGCATGGATGTTAGCTCAGGGCCAGTCTTCCTCAGCAAAAAGAGGAGGATTGGCAGCAGATGTTAGCTCAGAGCTAATCTTCTTCATTAAAAAAAAAAAAAGAAGGGAGAGAAGGCGCAAAAGGCCCACCTCAACCCACACATAGTGTACCTATGGTATATGGGTACCTACAAGTACCAGTCATTGTTCTTGATACCGGGAAATACGGCAATAAAAATGTTAGAGCACAGTGCCTTCTTCCCTGAAGAAAGTTGAATGGGAGAAGACAGACAATGAAGATCATTTCAGGAAATTCAGCATTGGCTGAAACATACTTGAGATGGTTAATGCAAAAAAAGTTCTGTAGTAAAATAAGTTTTAGGACACTATGTACTCAGATTCCCTCTTGGTGATTATGATGCTCATATTAAAGCACAATTTTAAGAAGTCCTGTGATATAGAAATCCAGCATAAACCAGACTTGTCTGACCATAGAACCTTTGTCTGCTCAATGCCTCGTTATGTTCAGTGAAGCCAGGACTCCATAGACTATTCTTGGGAAATGCTGTGCTGGATGCTGTGGTACATCGAGATCTCAGGGGAGTTCATGTAATAGTAGCAATCAATCAAGACCTCACAATTGTTCAAATGTACCTCGTTCCTTGATCACTTCGGGAAAAACAGAAAGATTATGGATGATAGAAATAGGCCCATCTTTTCTGTTGTTAAAAAAACCTCACCAGTTGATAGCAGAGGCTCCTCTGTGCCTGGGAAGGATGGACGGGTGATAAATGATGGAACCGTGTTTGGGGTTGTCAATTACATCCATGGGGATGAATTGTGTGCAGAAGGGAAGCACGTTGAGCTCAGCACCCACGGATCTGTAGGCCTCTGCCACCTCCCTTATGGTCTTGCCTTTCACTCTCCATCTAGGGAACTTGAACACAGGGGTCCCATCTTTCTCGGCAGCCAAAGCTAAGCATGAAAGAGAAGATGATTTTCATTAAAAAAATTTAGCCATAATTTTATATTGCTATGGATTCGCACATTGTAATTTTACAGCTTCATGAAACATTTATAAATAAAACATGGCGAAGAACAATTTACATTCTGACCAGGATTTGACCTGTTATAATTTTATCATGATCTATCCATTTTTCTAAGGTGACTTTTACCTCTATATCTAAGATAGAATATGTTTGAACTCAAAAGTTTGTGTCTAGATAACACTTTGAGATTTTAATTGAAGCTTTTTCTTTTTTAGATCAAAAATTGTACCTTAATTACTGATACAGCCATTTAAGGAATATAGTATTTTGCTTGTTTCTTTTTTAGACTTGGAGCCAAGTGCCAGGACATGACCACCTGAATGAGACACACTCAGCCTGTGGCACAGTTGGACAACCTTGAGTCCTGCCCACTCCCGTTTCCTGGGGGACGTCCCTTTTATCACAGGGCAAACTGTAGATCAGAGATGATCCCAACAGATAAAGGGAGAAGGTCGCTGAGCTGAGCTGAGCCTGTCTAGTTCCTTCTCCCAAATTCACCAATCAGATAAGTTAGAGGAGGAGAAGGGCCAAGGATGGAGAACACATGCTCCCCATAAGGGTTTTGCCATACTGGCGCAGATCCAAGGCTCTCTGCTGAGGAAAATGTTGTCCCTCCCTAAAGGAATGACTCCATCCTACCTCTGTGTGAAAATCCAATGGCCCTCCCAAGTGTAGACAGCACAAACCCATTTCTTTCCATAATAAAATATCATTCTTACTAACTATACACCTTACACTTTTAAGCATATATATTTATTTTTCATCAATAACAGAAAGCAACTACATTTTCGGCAATATCCAGAAACTTTAACTGAGGCTTTTTGCCTGCATTTTTGGGGGTTCCCTTTTCTTTCTCCCCATCCCATCGACATTCACTGGCTCCAGTTGGGATGATGCCTCCCCCCAAAAGCCTAAATTCTGAAAGACTCTGGCCATCAAGGTAACACCTTGATCAAAACATTTGGAAGCCTTTGAGAGACCAGTATAATAAATGTTCACAAAATGTACATGTTCAACAAACTGTAAACAACTCAAATGTCAGATGACAGAAAAATGGATAAATGGTGGTCAAAAAAATGTGGTGAAATTGAGAGACAATTGTGAAAAGTTAGACTGGAAAAGAAAAATGGGGTGAAAGAGACTCAGAAGTCTTCATTTTAAAGTTACTCGACTGAGATGTGAGGCATCCAGGTGTTGCTGTCCCATATTGACTTTTGGCAACTCTGAGGCTGTTTTTGGCTGCTCTAGTTGACTATTCTGACAACAAGAATAGTTAGCTGCTGTCATTATTGATGGCTTTTTAGGAACCAGGCACGGTACCGAGCACTTTACATGCATTATCTCATTTAATCCATGTAAGATGGGTACCGTTGAACTGAGCTTAGTGAGTTTAAGTAACTTGCCCAATGTCATGCAGCTAGTAAGTGGCAGAGTCAGAATTAATTCCATGACTCTAGAACATACCATATGCTGTACCATCTCCCAGGCTATGCTATAAGTTGGGTTGGTATTTTTCCTTTCTTATGCCAGAAGCCCAAATGGCCATGACCAATGGAAAAGGGGCCTGGTCCTGGGTGGGACCAGATCCTAGAAAAGGTTCATTTCCCAGGACACACTCTGAAACGAGGTCTAAGAATCACGTTTGCAACTCTTCTGAAGTTCACATACATGGCAGAGACTGCTAGTTGCCCTGCTTCTTCCTTTAGTAAGGATTCCTCTCCTTGAGCTGAACACATAGCCACTACAAATAAAATGTATATTTCTCAGCCTATCCTGCAAACAGATTTGGCCTGTGACTAAGTTTTAGCCAATGAGATACAAGTAGAAGTAATATGTGCAACTTCCGGATTACATACTTAACGCAAAGCTTGCCCTCTGCTTCCCCTCTTTCCCTTCCTGCTTGCTGGAATGCAGATTTGATAGTTGGGGCTGAAGCAGCTACCCTGGACCACAAGATGGAAGCTCAGTGTTGATAATGGCAAAACAACAGATCGAAGGAGCCTGCATTGTAATAAGTACAGAGCTGTCACAACAGCTCTGATGGCCGACTCAGACTTGAGAAATGGACTTCCATCTTTCTGAAGCTAATATTATTTTGGGTCTCCCTGATTTGACTCCTAATCTGATATCACAAATATCGGTCCTCCCAAATGTCCACCATACAAAGTTGGTGGAATAGATAATAGTAGGACAGGCAGTTTCAGTCACAGGAATCTGTCCCCTTCTGCCTTTGGAGTCAGGTATGAATTCATGAGGCAATTTCCCTCAGAATTCCCCAGGTTGGGATAACTTTTTTTGAAACAAAAATCATTTCTAAATAAAGTGATTAAGTTCACGTGTGTACGTGCTCTTGACCCAACTTTTTTAGCTTGACTCCTGAAAAACAGTGTTAAAACATAATATCTTTAAAGTAGTAACAAGAATTAGGATAAACCCCGGAGGTGCTTTTTCTGAGAAAAAAGGTAAAATTTAGGGTTATCACAGATCATTGTTTTCCAACGAATGTGTTACATCATACCAGCAATATATGAAGATCCAAGTCATACGCCAAGACTTCGAGTCGCCTGTTCTTATTCCCTACCTGTACTATTTGTAGACTATTTCTATCTCTGTGTCTTGTACCCTTTATTGACATAACAATAGCTTGCAACTCAGAATCCCACTGCAGTTCTGCTCTGAGGACCGCTATCTTCTTCACTCCACCTTAATAGCCAAGCAGCCACAGCTATAATTTGTTCTGAGACAAATGCATTCTTTATGACCCCGCCTCAATTTCTGCTATCAGATGTGGCTTTCCCTTCATTCCATTGGCACTTCTGCATCAGACATTCTTCTAGATGTCTCAGAGCGCCTCTGGAAAGTCACAAATGTAATTCAGGAAAAATATATGCCTGGAAATTCCTCTGATGGCCCTCATGATTACCATGGAGGTAAGTGGAGAAACTCTTAAGACAGGAGGGGCCTGCACCTTTGTCTTGGGATCCACAGAGAAGGAGGATTTTTGAGTCTGTAACCACCCAGCAAATAGACTTGGCCTGAGAAGGCTTTCAACGGGCAGAGCGGATGTGTCCGAGCCCAGAGGGGAGGTGTGCAGTCTGGGACTTTGGGGCCATGGCAAAGAAGAGGAAGCACAGAAATGCTAATGAGGGACGAGGGCTCTGAGCTGGGCCCCAGGCTGGATAGTTGAAAGGCCTGAGCAGAGTCCTTGATCCAGGTGTCTCAAGATACACTCACCCAGGGGGTCAGCTTTTCCATCCTTGTCTGGAACTGTGAACACACCCACGACTCGGTGGCCCTCTTTGCAGAGATGGCTGTAGACTTCCTGTCCAAAGAGGCTTTGACCAATGAGTGCCAACTTTAGCTTGTTTTTGAAATAAACCTGTGAAACAGTTCAATGATGACAGGTGTTGGCACAGATAGAAGACATATGGATAATAGACATTCTTTTTTCAATCATACAAGATGACTTGAGGACTACAAAAGGTGCAAAGGTCTATAAAATAAAATTTTTGTTGACATACACTGAATCCCGACTACATCATCTATAGACCGTAGTGAAAATAATTTCACATTTCAGTATTCATCATTTTCCCTTTTCTCTAATTTCCTTGATTATTCATTATAATTATTGGGATTACATATATTTTTACAAGCCACTTCAACTCCTTAGTGAAATGAGGCCCGATGTTAACAAATAAGTGAAGGTTTCACAGTTAAGACGTGTTTAACTCTGAGCAAGATCTACTTCAATAAGATAATGCTTTTATGCACCTGCAATATAGAAATAAGAAATGGCCTCATCTCTTACCTCCAAAACAGGCCAAGAGCTAACACCTAGTATAACATAGGGGTCAAAAGCAGATCCTAGGGGCCAGCCCCGCGGCCAAGTGGTTAAGTTTGCGTGCTCTGTTTCTGCAGCCCAGGGTTTCACTGGTTTGGATCCTGGGCGCAGACCTGGCACCACTCATCAGGCCATGCTGGGGCGGCATCCCACATGGCACAACCAGAAGGACCACAGCTACAATATACAACTATGTACTGGGGGGCTTTGGGGAGAAGAAGAAAAGTAAAAAGAAGATTGGCAACAGATGTTAGCTCATGTGCCAATCTTTAAAAAAAAAAGCAGATCCTAGAGTCAAAACCTAGTGCTACCCCTTATCAGTTGTGTGGCCTTAAACAAGTAACCAACTTCTATTTGCCTTTTTTTCCTCATCTGTAAAATAGGAATAACAATAATACCAATCTCACACAATTTTGATTCAAATAGATGACTTTATACGCAATAGGTTTAACACAGTGTCTGACACAGAGCACTGTTTAACCAAGAGCTTTAATAATGTTTTAAAGGTTTTGCTATATACTAGACACTATTCTATGTTTTCTCATATAGTCCATAATCCCAAAATCCTTGGTAAGTGGCCTAAACTCATTTGACCTCAAAACTTGGACTGATCTAATGGAATGTTCCCAATAGTCCTTATAGTTTTCTTATAAGTTTGCACAAACTCAATTGGCTTCCAACCTGACCTGCATTGACATAATGCTATTTACAGTCTTTATAAAAATTATATGAATATTTATATGTTTTGCTGCAGAAAAATCAATGTGTTTGGTTACAGATACTGTCCCAGACCCGGCTGTGAATTGTATGTCATGTACTATCTATGTACCATATTAACTTTCTAAAATGTGAATAATTCTGAATCTCAAAACGCATTTGGCCCCACAGGTTTCAGATAAAGAATTAAGACCTGCACATCATTTCATTTCATTTAATCCACACAACTATCCTGTTTTATTGTCCCACATTTTGCGCCATTTTATGAATGAAGAATCCCAAGCTTAGAAATGTCAAGTATATCCCCAAGGTCATACTGGCTAAAAGAGGGAGAGCTGGAATTTGAACCCAGGTCTGTCTGACTCCAAAGCCCACATATGTACTTAAAATAACTAAAATGAGCTACCACTAGCCATGTCTTCCATATTCTTTTTAGAAGATTAACATTGATGCACAAAAATACAGCGATTATTAAGACATATAAACACCACATAGAAGAGAGTATCACTAAAGGGGTTGACGTTTTTAAGAAGTTTACGTCTTTAAGCAATTATACCTTCTGTAAATTCTCCCAAAATGGAGCCTTTTCACAAGGCTTGAGGTAACACGTTGACATGATGATTGTTAAGACAGTGATGAAATGCCATCAGGCGAAGCGGGTGAGATGTGGAATTGTGGGTGTAGAGACGGTAATCAGAGGGTCATGACTTCCTATGCGCTTCCCATCTTGGTAACAGACCAACCTCAGCTCCCCAGAACTCCTCTTACCTTTCATTCCTCCGTTTTAGAAGATGGCTCCACACGATTTGGATTTAGAATTTTTTTCCCTTCAATCTAAACGGGATTCTTTAATGATCTGGAAAACCATTCTAAATTAGTAAAGTCTCACTGTGAAAATCTGATTTGAGGAAACAATTTTCTCTTATTTTCCATTTTATTAAGGGCATTCCTTTTTAGGCATTAACTTTAAAAGCCTATGAGTTCACGCCTTCCTTGCAATTGAGCTGATAATTGAACAGTTAAGGTTTTAGTTTAAAAAATTCTTTTTCAGGGCCAGCCAAAGTTTCTAAGCCAAAAGAGCCTAGAGCTTCAACGTCTAACAGACACTCACAAGTGAACAGATGAACTCTAACCACAGCACAATTCGCCTACAGATAATGACGATCATTTTACTTCCTCTCATCAAAAACTCAAAACGTTCCATAAATATTCTCTCTTCAAATCCTGTAGTTAGTGCTGTTGCTTGAAAAACAACCAACAAGTTGGCTATTTTAAAAAACTTGACTTTATCTCATACCATTACCAACGCCAGATATTTTAAGACGTCTAAAACACTACTCTTAAAACACACAAGAGCCAGGAGGCTGAGCTGACTCGAATGTAATGTGCTGCTCAGCTGTGATCTGGTTACTTGAAGTACAGTTCCAGATTCAACCTTCTCCCAGAAGGACAGCGTTTAAAGAAACCACGTCAGCATCTCTGGCAATACTACAGTCATTGAAGCTCTTTCTGAGCTTAGACCAAAGCTGAAGCGACGAGGTGAGTTTCTAACCCTGAGAAATTCTCAGATTCTATGATTTTAAGAGTGTTTGTCATGAGTTAGCATAATTCCAAAAAACCAGACTGAGCTATTTGACCCTAGTCTCATTTCTCCCAATATGGCCTGAGAACTCACTGCCCGTGTTGGCAGAATCCGCTGGGAGGACATGTTAAAAATGTGGATTTCTGGGCTCCACCCCAGATTTAGTGAGTCAGACTCTCGGGCCCAGGAAGCTGCATTTAACAAGCTCTCCACTGACTCCCAGGCACAGTAAAATCTCAGAATCCCTGCTGATGGGCAGCGTGTGTCCACCTGCTACAAAAAAGATTCTGCCCTGGGGAGTTTGGGTCCAGAAGGAGGGGTGGAAAGAACAGCAAACAGTTCAAGAGATCCTAGTGCGTGCCAAGTATTTCATACATATCCTCACATTTTGATTGCCCAATGGCTCCCAGAGACTGAGATTATTAAACTGATTTTACAGATGAAGAAATTAAAACACAGAGAGGTTAAGATACAGCTCGGAGTCAAACAGCCACTAAGTGGCGGCCCTGAGATTCTAACTAGTTATTACCCCAGGGCCCACTGTTTTTCTGAAACACCAGCTGTACGATCCTGAGCTGAGCCTCTGTCAATTAAGATCTGAAATAATAATTGTTACCTATCTCATAAAGTTGTTATAAGGATTTAGTGGGATAAAGCATGTAATGTATTAGTGCAGTGTGAGACAATAGTATATGCTCAATAAATGTTAACTATTATTATCATTATTATACCACAAGTAATACCTAGGTAAATAAAAATGATAGTAAAGGATCTCTACAAGCGAAATTGTACAATCATTTTTAAACTGAATTTTTTTTAGAGGGAGTTATATTTGCTTTACTTTTTTTTATTGTGGTAACTGGTTTATAACATCATATAAATTTCAGGTGTATATCATTATATTTCAATTTCTGTGTAGGCTACATCATGTTCACCACCCAAAGACTAATTACCATCCATCACCCTACACATGTGCCCTGTCACCTCTGTCACCCTCCTCCCTCCCCCCTTCCCCTCTGGTAACCACCAATCTAATCTCTGTGTCTATGTGTTAAACTTAAATTTTAACAGATAGCATCAAATTGGCTTCTAGAGAATTTGAGGAACTGTTTTCTCATCCCTGCCAACACACGATATTGTCAAACTCTATGATTTTTGCCAACCTGATGAGTGAAAAATTATATCTTGTCCTAATTGGCATTTCCTTGATTACTAGTTTGGTTGAGTGCCTTTTCATATTTTATTGTCCATTTATATTTCCTTTTAGGTGCATGATCTTTATTATTGTCTGTCTGTATTATTGTCCATATTATTATTTATTCTATGGGTTTCATTATTCTTTACCTAAACACAAGTTTAATCATTTGTCCCACTAATCTGTGGACTCCTTGAAAGCAGGAACTATTTATTGCTTGTTTATTGTTTTATCCGTTTTGGCTGTGAGACTCTGAAAAAGTTATTTAACTTCTCTGGGTCTCAGTTTCCTTATCTGTAAAATGGGCATGATAACAGTACTTACCTCACTGAGATGTCATGAAAAGTAAATGAGTATATATATATATATATATATATATATATATATATATAAAGCATTTATAACAGTGCCTGGCACATACTATGTGCTATGTCTGTGCTATCTATTATTATTATTATATCCTCAGGATTTAAACAAAGTGCTTGGTACATAATACACAATTTAATATGGCTTGAAGTTGAATTTGGAGATCCTAAAAACAAACTAGACACCAAATCAAGGGGTCAGGCAATGAGGAAATAAGTTAAGGACCTGATCGCTAGAACTAGGGTATAAAGTCAGAACTTGGTTCCAAGAAGCAGGGGAAGGGTCCAACCTGTTGAACTGGATCATAAGGTAACCTCAAGTCCTGGAACCAGGCTATGAACCCAGAGCCACCAGCCAGATTTGTCCCAGACAGTGGCAGCAGAAGCTAAATAACAGAGTGCCAAATAGTTACGAGGGCTAAATAACTCCCACCATGGGGAGAAATCAAGAAGCAGTGAGCCAGGCAAGATATTGGAGGCAGACAATAATAACTGACAAAGGGTTTTATTGCTCTATATAGTTGCATTAATTTAAAAGATCTAGCCATATCACTAAGCTGAAATCATCAGATATTTCTAAGTCCATTTCTTTAAGATAGAGAATGAAAAAATTAATTCTATTAGGAAGTGTTATAAACTAATTTTCCCCTCAGATTTCGCTCGGTTCTGAGAGATTTTTTTTCATCCTTCTTCGATCCTGCTTTAATACCAAACCCAAAAGCACTGTGTGAATTTTTTAGTTTTATAAGAAGAAGGCATAATTTACATAAGGTAAAATATACTCTTTTCAGTGCACAGTTCTGTGAGGTTTTTGTTTTTTTGTTTTTTTGTTTTTGAGGAAGATTAGCCCTGAGGTAACATCTGCTGCCAATCCTCCTCTTTTTGCTGAGGAAGACTGGCCCTGAGCTAACATCTGTGCCCATCTTCCTCCGCTTTATATGTGGGACGTCTGCCACAGCATGGCTTGACAAGTGGTGCCATGTCCACACCCGGGATTTGAACTGGTGAACCCCAGGCTGCTGAAGCAGAATGTGTGCACTTAACCGCTGCACCACCGGGCCAGCCCCTAGTTCTGCGCGTTTTGACAAACACACCATCATACAAGCATTGCTACCATCAAGATAAAGAACAGATACATCACCTTCAAAATTTCCTCGTGTTCCATCGTCATGAATCCTTCCCCCACCTCTAGCCCCTGACAACCACTGATCTTTGTTTTCTCACTACAGTTTTCCCTCTTTCCAAAATGTCAGGTAAATGGAATCATATCATACACAGCTCTTTGAGTCTGTCCTCTTACACTTAGAATACACATTTGAGTTTCATCCTTGTTGTCGTGTGCATCAGTAGTTCTTTCCTTTTTTTTCTGAGTAGGATTCCATTGTATGGATGGATACATCACCATTTGTTTATCCTGTTACCAGCTGAAGGATATTTAACCAGTCTCCAGTTTTTGGTGGTTATGAATAAACCCTCTCTAAACATTCACAAATAGGTATTTGTGTGAACATACGTTTTCATTTCTCTTGGGTAAACACCTAGGAGTGAAGCTGCTGGTCATATGATAGGTATTTGTTTAACTATGAAACACTGCCAGTTTTCCAAAGTGGCTGTACCATTTTACGCTCCCATCAGCCATGTTTGATTTTGAACAGTCCTTACAGAACACAATCCAAAGGATGGATCCCATTTTCTATGGAGTAAAACATCCAAAATTCTTCCCTTACCATTCTACATCTTCCTTTCAGCCACTGAAGGACCTGCCTCTTCCCAGCCGTTATGTCACTGCTCTTCCATATGTTCTCCTGGGTACTGTCAGGTTCAGGCCCCCGACCCCTGACCATGCCTGATGCTTCCTCACACGCACGTTCTTGTTTATGCCATCTACCACCTGGAAGGTTCACCTTTTTTTTTTTTTGAGGAAAATTAGCCCTGAGCTAACATGAGCCACCAATCCTCCTCCTTTTTGCTGAGGAAGACTGGCCCTGAGCTAACATCCTTGCCCATCTTCCTCTACTTTATATATGGGACATCTGCCACAGAACGGCTAGATGAGCAGTGCCCAGGTCCGAGACCGGGAAGTGAACTGGTGACCCTGGGTGGCCAAAGCGGAATGTGTGAAGTTAACCACTGTGCCACCGGGCTGCCTAGAGGTCCAGCTTTTATTACTGAAATCTTATGTAAACCCCACTATTGTAATCTTTTCATTCTTCAAGACTTCCTTCTGCTCTCCAGAAAAAGAGAATTCAGTGAAAGGTTTGACAGAGGGGGCCAATAAAATGAGCAGGCACAAGCCCCTTGCTCTCTGTGCCATCCAACCCAGATTCCCATGTGCCACGTGGCGGGACAAAGCTAAGGAGGAGTCCAGAGCACTGCTTATGGGAGCAAGCAAAAGCCTACTAGAGCAGGTCTCTTTTTCCCTTATTTTAAAAAAAGGTAAACACACCCAAAGAAACTAGAATTTAAAGTGAATTCTCATTGTTTGGGGAACAAAAGCTTTTCCATTTATGCAACTTTGGGCCAGTTCTTGGTGCGAGTCAAGACTTCTCTTGCCAAGTTTTTTACATCTGGATATGCACACATGCACATATGGCTTTGGCAGAGTAGGCAAATCGAGAAGCAAATTCTTTCACAACACAGCAAATATCTATTTCTTACCAAAGAGATAATGTACATAGGATGGATTTGTTTTCTTCCCTAAACAACTTGGAGTCTGTCTACACACCGAGAGGCATCTCTCTGAGGCCCCCGAAGGACTGAAGGCAGCGCCAAATGCAACGTGTCCGCTCTCCGTCCATTTCTGGAGGAGCTGATGCAATTTCAAGACGCGGGGCTGAGCCGGGGCTCGCTTCTTGCGCTACAGTTTACTCATGTTCCGCGCTGCCTGCTTCTGCAGCGCCTGGTAATCCTAGAAATCTTGCCGCCTGCAGCTCAGGAATAATGAGCTTGCGGCCATCAACTCTGAGTGCCATTATCTGAATGGGCCCTGCATGCCAGCTGGGAGCGCTCACACTTGTCAGCCGCCAAGGAGGACCCGGCTGACTTGATACTACTTTCCTCCAGGAGACGGTCTCGGTCCTTACCTTGGCTCCATCTCGTAACCAGGGATCTCACGATTGAAAGGCAAAAAGGAAAAGAAGCCGATTCTGTCCCCCTTGCCAAGTGACTGTTCCCACCCTATCAATCCCAGCCAGACCTCGGATGTTCAAAAGCCGCATCCTCAGCCGCTTCCCCGGAGAAGACAATGGCTTGCTTGACAAGCCCCATCCAGGACCCTCTCTGGATCGTTCTCCGCAGTCTTCCAATTTTAAAAACATTGTTTCGGCTTATAGCAAAGTCTAAACCTCACTGTCCACCCCCAGCGCCGCCCAGGCCCGACTCACCTGGCCGGTGGAGAAGCGCCGGAGCGCCTGGCCGCCGCGCCGCAGCATGTCGGAGAGGCGCGCTCTCGCCGGCAGCAGGCGGGGGGCTCAGCCCGCGCGCGGCCTGCAGCCTCCAAGCCCGCTGCTCCCGGCGCGGCGAGTCCCCGGGCCCCGGCGCCCGGACCCGCCCCCTCAGCTGGCCCGGCCCGGCCCCGTCAGCTGGCCGGGATCCGGCGGCCAATCCCGTGCGACTGGGCGGGGCGAGCGCTGGTCTCCGGGAGCCGCGGGCCCGGGCCAGCGTGTGGTGCCGGTGACCTGCCAGAGGGACCGCTCCAGGCGGCTGCGTCCGTTCCAGTGGTGGTGCAGGTACTTACTGGCCGTGGGACCTTCTCCCAGTTACTCAACTCTGAGGTACACAGGGATCTGTCTCAATGGTCAATCTGACACCCCAAGTCATGTCAATAATACAGGCCTGAGAAGACATCAGGCGTGTCAGTGTGCGTCGAGCTATGAAAGGTAAGGCGTGGGGGCACCTTCGCTACAGTCTAAGGATCCTGATACCTATGTTGTCGGCTGGTAAGAGGATTTAATGAGAGACTGTGTATAAAGCCTTGACAAAGGGCCTGGTACAGAGCTGGTCCTAGAGAGATGATAGATAGATAGATAGATAGATAGATAGATAGATAGATAGATAGATACCCTTCTCCCTCCTCTCTCTAGAAGAAACCCTCAGACATGCTTTAGCTGAGCACTTGTCTCAAACGGAACTCCTTAACCTGACATTCAAGGCCGTCTCCAATTTGGCATTCTCGTTTCTCGCTGCTCTGTTGCACATGTAATTCAGCTTAACCGTAGTACTTGCCCATTCCTTCCTGGACAATGCTTATCAGAAAAGCTTGTCAGCTGTCCCTTGACCCCATCCCAGCATGACCAAATTCCTTCTCTTCTTAAAGGTAAGGCTCAAATGCTGCCTCCTGGAGGCATTTTTCTCGATTCTTTCCTCCCTAACCTCCTTATTCCCCCAAAGTAATCTTTCACTCCTCTGAATATGTATCTCTTATGATGTCTCAATCTGTTACTGGTACTTATGTACCTTCAGCTCTACTGGAAGCTCCTTGCAGGCTGAGTCCATGTCTGATTTATCAGGATATACACTATCTAGCATTAAGCAGAGCTTAAGAAATACTTGTTGAGAGAGGAAATGAGTGAATGAATGAATGAATGTGTTTAAGAAGATAAGAAGCAGACAAAAAGAACTATCTTTAAAGCTTGGAGAATTGCGGCAAACCTCCAGTGCTTTGCTTTGGCAACTGCTTTTTGCCAATTCCACTCATTTTCCTGACTGCCTTTTGTGACTTCTTGCTTCTTTTAAGCTTCCAAATGTTGATATTCATTTTATTTGTTCTGATCCTATGCAAACTGGGAGGAGTGGGCAAGGAGTGTGGTTTTTCCTCACTGGGGGTTCCATAGTGACATACTCCAACTCCTAACTTTAGAAAATGAGTTTATGTTCACTCACATACAATGAAATATTCATGATGCCTAAGACTTTTGTTTTTAAGAACCAAAAGTGCAATCCTCTTGATAATTGTAGGTTACGCCAGATGCAGTTAGAGAGTTTGACAAACAAACAAGCCCTGCCAATCTAGATTTTGATACCCAGCAAAAATGGAGATGAAATAAAGTCATTTTTAGAAACAAAAACCTGGAGAATTTGTCAAAAGCACAATAAAGGGCATATTAAAGAGTATCCTTCAAACAGGAGGAAAATTACCCTCATGGAAGCCTGGAAATGCAGGAAGGAATGAAGACCAACAAAAAAGACAAATATGTGAGTGAATTTAAGTGAATTTTGACCATATGAAGAAGAATAAGAAGAAAATCTTGTGGATATATCTATCCACTATATATTTATATATATATTTCATATATATGAAAATATACAGACCACAATGAAAAATTGTTGGATAAGTTTGGAGGGTTTGGAGGAATGGAATGTTCTTTAGGCAGAAAAAAAATAATCCCAGATGGAAGCTCAGAGATGAAGGAATGAAGAGCAATAGAAAGGTAAATGTGAGGGCAAATGTAAGGGAATATTAGTTCTCTAAAACAATTCTAATAAAGTTTCATGGAGTTCAAAAATATATATAATTAAAATACATGACAAAAATAGCATTTGATTTTCAGGGAGAGAAGGTGGAGTTTGAGTGTTCTAAGGTTGCAGCATTGTCTTGGAAAAATAAAAGTACTAATTTATGCTAGGCATTAATAAGTTAAGGATGCATATTGTAATCTCTAGTACAACGACTAAAAGAGTAGTAATACAATGTGTAACTACCAAGTTAATAGAATATAAAACTATCAACTATCAAGATAATAGAATGATTAAAAAAAATCAATCCAAAAGAAGGCGAGAAAGGAGAGAAAGAAACATGAGATAGATGGAAAAAATAGATGTTAGATTTAAGGCTAAATATACTAGTAATTACAGTAAATGAAAATGGACTAAATGCTTTATTTTTTTCTATTCACTTGTAAAGTTCTGCACTCATTCTTAGCACCTGCCCCATACTCCATGGAGAGTCGTAAATGTCATTTATCTAATCTATCCCTGCTGGTGGACATTAGGTTGTTTCTAGCCGCTCTCCTGAGCTGCTTTCAGGAAATGACCTCAGTCTTCAACCTCAGAAAGGGGTCGAGCTAAAGGAAGGAGTTTAAACACTGATGTGCATAACCAGATGGCACCCACAAGGTGGGGTATCAAAAGTGCTCATTTTCTCAGCAACTTGGGGGATTATCATCAGCCTTTATATATTCTTTTCTTTTTAAAAATTTTATTCAATTTATTTAAACAAAAACCACCAGTTCACCCATTTATAAATTCGTTAATTAAAAAGGCAAAGATTATCAGATTCCTTAAAAAACAACACTCTTGCAAGAGAGATTCATAAACTATGAAGATTCAGAAAAGAGAATTTTAAAAGAACCCACTCAAACAGTAACCAAAAGAAAATGTTAATCTGACAGGAAGATGTAAAAGTTCTAAATTTGTATACACTTAGTAGGATAGCCTCAAATTTTGTGAAGCAGAACTTATCAGAACTTCAGGAAAAAATAGACAAACCTGCAGCCATAACTGAAGATTTTAACATCCTCCTCTTAATAACTGATAGAAGCAGAAAAGATATTAGCAATGATGCAGAATATTCAAATGATATGATTAACACACTTGACCTAATTAATAAATATGGAAGTACCCCACTACCAGATATACATTTTAAAGTACATATAAAAAATTTTCAAAAATTCACCATATGCTAGCCTATAAATTTAAATTGTAGAGTATGACTCTGGCTACAGTGGAATTGAGCTAGAGATCAATAACAAAAAGACAGTTGGTGTAATCACCACTTTTTTTGAAATTATGATTTTCATAATTATTAAATTATGAAATACTCTTCTAAATAATGATATGGAAATTGCTGGAAAAGATGGCATGTTCTTTGCTTGTCCCAGTTTCCGGTGTACAAGGGAGCACCGTGTCTGCAGACATTCCTAAGACATCTTTGCTGAGACAAGGGAAATAAGAGAAAAAGTGACTAGTCTAGAGAAAGCTGAAGAAGCAAAGTTGAAAGCAAGTTATCCTCATCTGAGATGAAAATTTGGGGGTTCAGATTTCTTGAAATAGTTGCAAGAAGTTGCAAAAAAAGGAAATAGTTGCAAAAAGACCATTTAAAAGATTCTGGGGATTACAACACGACCAGAACAAAAATGATTGGGCAACTTCTACTGTGGCCTCAGATAAGATAGACGTTCCTAGTTCCTATATTGCTCCTTTGTGTCTGTTCCCACAAAACTGCACGTCAAATTTAAGGACAGTTATTCAATGGATAATTTTGAGTATCCGGCATGTTGTAGGCACCATAGTAGATGCTGGGCATAGAGAGGTGGATGAGGCAGATGTTGCTTACAATCCAGCAGGAAATGGCAAATATCAAAGTGTGATCAGTACTATCAAAGATGAAACAGAGTTTTTGGAAACACGAATCTGGAGGACCTAACTGAAGGCCAGTGAGGGTGCTGATCGACTTTCACCTCAGTTTTCAACACAATTCTTGACACACAATGTTCTTGACACTTTGAATACAGTTTATGGAATGGAGAAATAAATGAACTGAGTGACTGAATAGAGGCTGAGGAACACAGAGAGAAAGGAGTGACTGACTTAGTTTGGGTCATGAGGGAGGACTTCAGCAAACATTTAACATCCTGCCTACCCTGACCCCCAGCCCCAGAAGCTGAGTTGTAAAGGGAGAGAGTTTGCCAAAAGATAGAGGAGGAAATGGCATCAGAGGAACTAGAAACAGCAAGTGCCAAGTCATGAAGGAGAGAAAGAGCACGGCAGGGTCAGAAAACACTTCCTTAATGGTAGCTAGGATAATGACTTTTAAACCTTTATTTAGAAGCTAAATACACAAAGGAAATATTATGAAGAAGCCTGATACACTAAAAAATAAAAGGCAGGCGTGGGGGGACCCTCTGAGTGAAGGAGAGCCCTTAATCCCCTACAGTGGCCTCCAAGGCACTTCCAGGAAGAGACTTCTTTGAGCTCCTTTTGTGAGCATCTGGGCTACAATGGAGTGTTCACGGGGCTGAGGGGAGTAGGCAAAGAGGGAGACGTGGGGCAGGGTCTCATGGATCTTCTTTACCATGCCAAGCAGGGGATGCAAAGCACGGAATCTTTTTCTTCTGCGTTGTTGAACATTATAAAATACTGAAATGTATAAAGAACAAAAACATCAAATTGCCAATCCCACAGTCCAGGGATAACTACTCAATATGTTGGTCTTCTTCCTCACTGAAGCATAGTTAAGCAGTACAGTGAGGTTAATTACGTCGTATTTGAGGAAGATGCTCTTGTTAGCAATATGGAAGGTGGTAGGTGACAATGGACGCTACTTAGGGGAAACTGCCATAGGCTAAGCGAGTAATCCTAGGTACAGGGTGGGAGGGGGAAGAAAAAAGTGATCGATTTGAAAGACAGTGTTAAAATAAGATCAGCTAACCTAGTGACCCTTTGGAACAGGAAGATGGAGGGAGTGGGAGAAATAGAGGAATAAGCAAGGAATAAATATTAGCTATTATTAAATCTTAGAAGTTCTTTTATCCTGGAGCCTAAACATGAGAAACATCCAAATAATGAAATTGTTCTAAAAGGAATTTTGAAATGGTGATTCTTTTTTTAAAAAACTCATCCTATTGTAATAAATAAACAATTATTTGCTCCAGTACCTGGTAAATAGTAACAGTGTGGTCTGCTTGACTGCAAATGACCAAATGGTTGGTTAATGTAATGACCGTGCACTGCTTTTGCTACCCACTATTTAAGTATACATCTTGGGATAATAGTACCCTGGTTTTCATCTGGGGATCTGCTTCTCCCTCTCTCTTAGGCCATGTGACTCCCATGAAGTTACCTCGCCCCCCTTACCGGCCTAGGATCCAGGGATGGAATGCACGATCTAGACTAAGCTAATCAATGCATCCCTTCTATCCTCTCAATTACAATGATTGGTTTGATTGTACGCACAATGTCCTATAAAGCTAATCAAGGCCAGCAAGACATTTCTGGGATTTCTGTCTGATTTATCGGTTAAGTGTGCTCTTTTTCTCTCTTCTGCTAGATTTGGTGTTGTCCTGACATGAACCTGAAGCTGCCAAGGGCTGGCATATGGAACCTAAAGAATGTAGCAAAAACCATGGAAGAGATAGAAAAAAAAACAGTGAAAATCCAAGACCTGACATCATTTGAATCCTGAAGCCAAATGCATGTAAAGGCCAATCACACTACTAGATATATTAAAATTAACATCCAGTAAAATTGATTTTATTTTTGGCACATGGTTTTATGAGTTTTAACACATGGATAGATTCATGTAAGGAACACCACAATCAGGATACAGAACAGTTCCACTCCCCATCCCTCCTTCAAATTCCTTGCTCTATCGCTTTGTAGTCATGTCTCCCAACCACTCCTTGACCCTGATACCCACTGATCTGTTCTCTATCACTATACTGTTATCTTTTCAGGAATGTCAAATGAATGGAATCTCATGGTATGTGACTTTTTGAGACTGGTTTTCTTCATTCGGCATAATGTCTTTGAGATTTGTGCTAATATTTAGGGATTTTGAGATTCTTCTGTTATTGATTTCTAATATAATTCCATTGTGGTCAGAGAATATAACTATAACATTTCAATCCATTTAAATGCATTGAGGGGAAGGGGGTGGGGTGGGTGGGCAAAAGGGGTAAAGGGATACATATGTATGGTGATGGGTGAAAATTAGACTATTGGTGGTGAACACGATGCAGTCTATACAGATACTGTTATATAATAATGTACATCTGAAATCACACAATGTTGTAAGCCATTATGACCTCAATAAAATAATTAGAAAAATAAAAATAAATAAATGCATTAGGATTTGTTTTATGGCCTACCATATGGCCAATCTTGCTGAGTATTCCTTATAAACTTGAAAAAATATTTATTTTGCCATTGTTGAGTAGAATGTTTTAGAAATATCAATTAATACAAGTTGTTGAGAGTATCATTCAACTCTTCCATATTCTTCTATATTCTGTCTACTTGTATCAAATACTGAGAGAGAAGTGTTAAAATTTCCAACTATAATTTTATCTATTTCTCCTATTATGTCAAATTTTGGTTAATTATATTTTATTGCTCATCAAAAAAAAAAAACCACCCAAATTCACTGACACTCTGGATTCTGTTATATTCTTTTTTTTTTTTTGGGGGGGGGAAGATTAGCCCTGAGCTAACTGCTGCCAATCCTCCTCTTTTTACTGAGGAAGACTGGCCCTGAGCTCACATCCTTGCCCATCTTCCTCTGCTTTCTACCTGGGACGCCTACCACAGCATGGCTTGCCAAGCAGTGCCACGTCCACACCCAGGAGCCGAACCGGTGAACCCCGGGCCGGCAAAGCAGAATGTGCGCCCTCACCTAACTGTTGCACCACCGGGCTGGCCCCTGGATTCTGCTATATTCCTAAGAAAATTATTGGGGTTTTGACTTAGAAAGAAGGAAATTTGCTTGGACTCAAACCTTGTAGAGTGCAGCAGCTTATATTTCTGCTCGGTTCTTCATGTAGACAAAGATTTGGCCAATGTTTTTGCTCAGATTTGGGGGTTCACTCCCTTTGCAGTTCCCTTGACTATCCGCCTTCCCTTCTGAATTTCAAGCTGCTCTGGCAGTCCCACCTTTGTTCTCTGCTCTCATAAACCCACAGGGCTTCAGCTTTTGCTCCCCGAGGTGCACACCTGTTGGGGAATATGTGTGTCAAATGGCAGCAAACACACCTCACATCCGGTGCAGCAGTTTTTCAAGGACTCCTGACAGCTGGTTCAGCAGGCCCCCTGCATGCAGGTTAGTGGTCGGCCATGGATTTGGGCAGAGTTTATACTCGGATTTTGGATCTCATCCCTCCTATGGGTCCCTTGCTTCAGGATTCCTCCCAAATTTCCAGCTCTCCTCCAACAACCCTGAACTCAGTTTGCTACCACCTTGAGCCAGTATGATGGCAATGTTTCCCTCCTGGCTTTGAAGGGGTGAGGGACACTGTCAGGCAAAAAGCCACAAATCATACTTCTTACCAGTTGCTAGTAAATTCTCCTTTGGTTTCTGCCTGCTTTGACTCTCTTTCAGATCTTTAAAAAGTTATTTGTCTTCTATTTTGTCTACTTTTCTCAGTTATTAACTGCAAGTGGGTTCGTGTTTCCTGCAACGGCAAAGGGCAAGGAATGACAGGTACCGCCAAGGCTACTTGGTTGTTTAAGCAATCAAAGTTTATTGATAAAGGGAAACAGAATGAGGAACAGGGATAAAGGGGAGCAACTTACAACATCCACACCACAATCAGCCAGGGAAGTCCCAACAGTTCGTACGGTGGGTGGGAGTGACAATTGTCCGGGTCTGAGGCCACGTGTCCTTTCCTCAGCAAGACTTCCAATTATTCTCTGCCTGTGACTCCCTTTCATCCTAAGGTTTCTCTGGGTTCTGACTCAGGGTTTTAGACATTTGGATATTTTGAGTTATTTCTTCTTGTTCCCACAGATGGGGTGTTTTTATCTTTTTTGTTCCCATGGATGGGATGTTTCTAAAGTCCTGTCAGGTGCCCTTCGGGGTGGCCAGCTCAAACAAGGAACATGACGCAGGATGTATTTTTTGTAACTTGTGCCTTAGAGTCAAGGCTGAAGTGGCCATCTTTGGCCCTGAGTCCAGACACATTCCTTTGTGTGGGGCCCAGGCCCAGTGTCCTTGGAAGGTGGGGGGGTCAATGAACTCTGTACAGTTCATTTAACTATTTTAGGCTGCCTCCAATGCCTCCTGACAAGGACATGGGAGTATACTTGTCAATTACCTTGATATGCTAATTATAAGATTTTTCTAAGGTAGCTATACTTTTCAAATTAGGTTATTTCAACCCACTTTTTAGGCCATAGCTTGTATATAAAAATATATGTTTTTGCTCATTTTGCTCTTTTGAAGTTAAAACAAGGGTGGGCAAACTTTTCCTTAAAGGGCCAGAGAGTAAATATTTTAGGCTTGTGGCTATATAGTCACTGTTGCAACTACTCAACTCTGCCATTGTATTGTGAAACAGCCAGAGACAATATGCAAATAAATGGGCATGACTGTGTTCCAGTAAAACTTTATTTACAAAAGCAGATAGCAGATCTGCCCACTGAACTTTGTCAATCCCTAAGTTAAAATATCTTAATAGTTTCTCTCACCAGATAACCGAGCTCTTTGAAGGGTTTTAGTCACATGTCCACCAGAGGAGGTCCTGATTAAATACTGATTGAAGAAACAAACAATCCAAAAAGCCATTCTATTAAGTGATTTTTTTTACACTTAGAGATTCTTGAACAAACAGTGCCATCCACTGAAGACCTAAGAGGAAATAATTTTCCTGCAAAATGAATATGTATTACAGAGCAATTGAAAAAACGACAATTGTTGGTTTACTCTTTCAACAAATACATATTTATAGTCTATGTACCAAGCAAATACTTGGCATTGAACTATATCAAAGAGACATGGATTGGATGTTTCTAGAGCTTATAGTCAGTCTGGAGGGAAGGATAGGGATTAAACCAATAAACCTCCAAATAATTAAATGATCAAAAATTTTGATAAGAGCTATAGA
Source organism: Equus przewalskii (assembly GCF_037783145.1). Lineage (NCBI taxonomy): Eukaryota > Metazoa > Chordata > Mammalia > Perissodactyla > Equidae > Equus > Equus przewalskii. Next base: position 28,950,964 of record NC_091859.1, read on the forward strand.
GGAAAAAAATATATAGTAAATAAAAGGGATTTATTTGGGATTGTGTAGTCAGGGACGGCCTCACTAAGGAAGTGATGTTTAATCTGAGATATGCCTGATGGCCAGTGGGGGTCAAAATTTCCAGGCAAAAAGGGGGCACAGGATGTGTGAAAGCCTTCATGTGGAAAAGAGCTCAGTTTGTTGGAGGAACAGAAAGAGCGATGCCACTGGGTCATAATGAGCAAAAAGGAAAGAAACTGAAGATGTTGTTGGTGAGGTAGCAGGCTTTTTTATAGATGCTATTCTACTGTAAGCATGATGAAAAGCCACTGATAGTGTTTGTTTTTTTTAAAGATTTTACTTTTCCTTTTTCTCCCCAAAGCACCTCAGTACATAGTTGTATATTTTAGTTGTGGGTCCTTCTAGCTGCAGCATGTGGGACGCCACCTCAGCATGGCCTGATGAGCGGTGCCATGTCAGCACCCAGGATCCGAACTGGCGAAACCCTGGGCTGCCGAAGCAGAGTGCGTGAACTTAACCATTTCGCCACAGGGCCTGCCCCTGATAATGTTTTAAATAAGGCAGTAGCATACTCTGATTGTATTTCAAAAATTGAGCTCTAACAATGAAGTGGAGAATTAGCTGGAGGGGCAAGAGAATGGAAGCAGGGAAATAAGCAACTATATTTGCTAAAAACAGAAATAGAAAAGCCTTCAGGGCTGCTGGCTATGACTGCGTGGTTTATATCAGAACAACGCTCCTGCTGAGAACAACCAGAAGAGCTGGTAAAATATTTTTTTAAATCTTTAAAAAAATTTTTTTAAATATGGTGAAAAAACATAAAATTTACCCTCTTAACCATTTTTAAGTATATAGTTTAGTGGTATTAACTACACTCACATTGTTGTGGAACAGCTCTAGAGCTTTTTCATCTTGCAAAGCTGAAACTATACCTACCGATCAACTCCCCATTTCCCCCTTCCCTCAGCCCCTAGCAACCACCGTTCCACTTTCTTTTCCATGATTTTGACTACTCCAAATATCTCATGTAAGTGAAATCACAGAGTATTTGTACTTTTGTGACTGGCTTATTTCATTCAGCATAATGTCCTCAAGGTTCATCCATGTTCATGCATGACAGAATTTCCTTCTTTTTCTTTCTTTCTTTCTTTTTTTTGGTGAGCAAGATAGGCCCTGAGCTAACATCTGTGCCAATATTCCTCTATTTTATGTGGGATGCCACCACAGCATGGCTTGATGAGAGGTGCTAGGTCTCAGCCTGGGATCTGAACCTACAAACCCTGGGCTGCAGGAGCACAGTGCATGAACTTAACCACAATGCCACTGGGCCGGCCCAGAAATTCCTTCTTTTTAAAGGCTGAAAAATGTTCCATTGTACGTATATACATTTTCTTTATCCATTTATCTGTGGATGGACATTTGGGCTGCTTCTCCTCTTGGCTGCACTGAAAATGGGTGTGCAAATATCTCTTTGAGATGCTGCTTTCAATTCCTTTGGATATATACTCAGAAGTGGATTATATGGTAATTCTAATTTTAGTTTACTGAGGAACCTCCATATTGTTTTCCATAGAAGCTGCACCATCTTACATTCCCACCAGCAGTGTACAAGGGTTCCAATTTCTCCATATTCTTGCCAACACTTGTCATTTTCTTTGTTGTTTTTTTTTAACTTTTTATTAAGATTATGATAGTTTACAACCTTGTGAAATTTCAGTTGTACGTTATTGTTAGTCATGTTGTAGGTGCCCCACTTCACCCTTTGTGCCCTACCCCCACTCCCCCTTTCCCCTGGTAACCACCAATCGGTTCTCTTGTCTATATGTTAACTTCCGCCTCTGAGTGGAGTCATACAGAGTTGTCTTTCTCTATCTGGCTTATTTCACTTAACATAATACCCTCAAGGTCCATCCATGTTGTTGTGAATGGGACGATTTTATCCTTTTTTATGGCTGAGTAGTATTGTTGTTTTTTTTTGATAGCAGCCATCCTAATGTAAGGTGATATCTCATTGTGATTTTGATTTACCTTGCTCTAATGATTAGTGATGTTGAGCATCTTTTCCTACGCCTGTTGGCAATTTGTGTATCTTTTTGGGAAAATACCTGTTCAGGTCCTTTGCCCATTTTTTTAAATGGGGTTACATTTTTTTAATGGTTGAATTGTAGGAGTTCTTTGTATATTCTGATTATTAACCCCTTTCTCCAGATATATGACTTACAATTATGTTTCTCCCATTCTGTAGGTTGCCTTTTCACTCTGTTGATTGTTTCCTTTAATGGGCAGAACTTTTAAAGTTTGGTGTAGTCTCATTTGTCCATTTTTGCTTTTATTGATAAAATTTTTTTTTTTTAAGATTTTATTTTTTCCTTTTTCTCCCCAAAGCCCTCCAGTACATAGTTGTATATTCTTCGTTGTGGGTCCTTCTAGTTGCGGCATGTGGGACGCTGCCTCAGCGTGGTTTGATGAGCAGTGCCATGTCCGTGCCCAGGATTCGAACCAACGAAACACTGGGCTGCCTGCAGCAGAGCGCGCAAACTTAACCACTAGGCCACGGGGCCAGCCCCAATAAAAATATTTTTGAAGGCATTGGAGACCTAGGACACTGAGGATGTGAGGAACTGAGATTCAGGAGGGACGGTCCGGAGAGGTGAGCTTGACATTTGGCACCACATTTCACCTCAAGGCATTTGCTGATTCGTAAGTGGCAAACTGAGACTCTAAGAGGCTGAGTAGCAGAAGCCGTAGCTGAGAGGTTGAAAAGCCTAGCAGAGGTTTGGCAGGACCTGCCAAGCCCCCCTGCTGAGCTACACCGTAGGATTAATGTGATATGGAAATAGACCAGCCCTCACAGAGACAGAAACACAGTTTTGAATCAGAATAATCCGAGACTGGGTTGAAGTAATCTGCTCTAACAGCCTTCCGGAAGAAATGGTATCTTCCTCTCTGGATGAAGATAACATCATTCAGAGCCTTAACTTATCGCTATGATTTTCATGCATGAAGACTAGGATGCACTAGAAAGTTTAGCAGGTATATCAGGAAACAAGACCCAATGATGGAAAATCAAGAGAAAAAAAACAAAGCAGCCAATAGAAAACAGCCCCACAGGAGATCCAGGTATTGGAATTATCAGCAGACTTTCTGTATGTACAGGGCTGGGTAATAGGACCTCAAAGATGCCCATGTCCTAATCCTCAAAACCTACGAATATCTGACCTTCCATGTTTAAAGGGACTTTGACTATGTGATTAAATTAAGCATCTTGACATGTGGAGATTATCCTGGACTGTCTGAGTGGGCCCAGTGTCATTACAAGGGTTCTAATAAAAGGAAGTCAGGAGACTCAGAGTCAGTGGTAGATGTGATGACAAAAGCAAGAGGTTGGATAATGCATGAAAGCTGAAAAAGGCAGGGAGATGGGTTCTTCCCCGTGTCTCCAGGAGGATGCAGACCTACCAACACCTTGATTTTAGCCCAGTGAGATTCATCTTGGATCCAACTTTCTTGTCTGCCTGTTTTTTCATAATAATCTCTGCATCTAGCATGGTGCTGTGGTACCCAGTGGGCACTCAAATATACGACCTTCCGCAGATTCGTGGGCCTCAGGGAAGGCTCTTCAAGAGATCTTTTACCTGCTTTGATTAAGTTATTATTTTGGTTCCTTTTAAAGATTAGAGAAGTAAGATCTTAATAAATTCTCATTGTTAAAGATTAAAAAACACATAGGTACACACAACAAAACTTGAAAATCCACTTTCTAACCGCCAGCACATACTCCTTCCAGTTGATCACTGTCCTTAGTCCGATTTGAGTTCTCTTTCTATGCATTTACATGCACATATGTACATACACGTTTATATAAAAATATAAATGTAACCACAGATACCTATTATTCTGCAACTACTTCCCGTCACTTTCTCATGCCTCTATGAATCTATTTCATTTCTTTTAACAACTATCTAGTGTTTCATCGTATGGATGTATTAAACTTTATGTAATTATTCCTTGTTGATGGACACCTAGATCATTTCCTGTTAGTACCTATTAAAAACCATGCAGCAATGAATATTGCTGTGCAAATATCCGTGTACACGTAGAATTACTGGGTAACTCAGATCCCGATTCGCTGAAAAGCCAGTTCGCAGGTGGGAGCATTTTAGAACACTTAACCAGCGCTTCTTCCTTCCCCCTGGCTTTTTAAGAGGAGGGGGTGGAGAGCCGGTGAGCGCAGGGTAGGCAGAGCAGTAAAATTCCTCGCTGGGGTGTTCTTAAAGTAACTTCTCCTCTCTCACAGCGGTTTTTTTCTCAAGAACAATCCGCACAGGACGCGCAGGACGAGAGCGGCAGGCACTCCGATGGAAGCGACAGGGAGGGCATTGGAAACACCGGCTTCTTGGAAGAAGCGCCTGGACAGCGACTTCCTCGAGGACCACGCCTTCCTGTTAAGCCCTCCCTCCATTAATTTTGTCCCTTGAGGCCAGACTGAGGAAGCAACACTCCAGGTATTAAAAATGGCCTTGAGACAGCAGGGCGAAATTGAAGCTATCGCTGTGGCATGAGAAGAGAAGTCAACAGTGGCGAGGCCCCAGCAGGAACGGAGGACACGGCGAGAACAGCCATGGCGGCCGCCTCCGGCCACCGCGGAGGACTCGCTTTCCCAGCGGCCCCCGCGGCTCGCAGGGGCATTACGGTCAACCCGCCCTCGCGAGGGGAGGCGGGGGTGTGGCCGGAAGTCACGTGGTGTGACAGCCTCCGGGGTGAGGCGGCCGTCGTCGCCTGGGCTGGTTGGGGCTGTGACTGTGGGAGGCGCCGGGGTGATGGCGGTGGAGACTCTGTCGCCAGACTGGGAGTTCGACCGCGTTGACGACGGCTCACAGAGTAAGGGAGCGGCAGGGGTGGCCGCCCCCGGCCCGCCTGAGCCCCGGCAGCGCTCCTGCGGGAGGGCTCTGCGTCGCGGTGGCAGCTCAGCCGTCCGGGTCGGGACCCTTTCTGCCCCTTGCAGTGGGAGAGGGATGCGCTCTGGAGCGTGACTTTCGCGGTTGCGGGGTCCCGCCAATGGCGGGTCAGGCTGGCCCGGTCAGGGCTCGGCGCTCGGGGCGGTGACTCTCCTGGGGAGCCCGCGGTCCCCGTGCGCGGCGTCCACTTTCCGCTGCGCGGAGGGAGGCCGGGCGGGGCGCGTCCATGGAGGCCGAGCAGCTCGGGGAGCTGAGGCCGGCCCAGCCCCTGGCCTCCTGGGGGCTGTCGCCAGATCCCTCGAGCGTTCAGTTCTAGAAGAGGCTGAGCTCCGGGTTCCTGTTTCGGTTTCCTGTTTTTCTTCTTTTCCTCCCAAACCAACTTTTGGAAGTTTGAGCGTGTTTTCCTTCCCGTTCTTAGTACCGTAGAAGATAGCGAAAGAGAACCCTTCACACGGTAAAAATGAACACGTGAATGTCAATTTATCTCCTTCCATGCCTTTTATTTGCGTTTAGTGGTATTTTTAGGGATGTCCTGTAGTTGCCATTGCAGCCAGAAAGGTTTCAAACAGTCCAGCAGATCTGTTGCAAATTTTGCTTCAATAAATCGAATTGTCTGATTTTAACTTAGAAGTTCAGCCGAAAGAATCTAACAAGTTCAGTTCCACGCAGCAAAATTTAGAGGCCATCTAATTATTTTAGTGAAACTCTAAGATCAGTAGAAGTTGGCAATCTGTTTCTTATTTTTGGTGATATTAATCTGTATAAATGATATAAGAGATATTGGGATATACCGCTTGTGAATTAGTTTTTTTAGTGCGTTTTCTCCAAAAGCTGAATGTAATTTTGAAAAATCACATGTGAATTTTGCTGAATTTTACAAAGACAGACTCATGTACAAACTTACATGTAGTTAGGTTTTATTAGCCTCTCAAAGAAGTATGAGCTTAATTCAGAATGGTTTGTAGTTTTTCACAAAATGTTCCATGAGATAATAGCTCTTATGCAGCATAAAAAACAATCTTGGTGATGAGAAAATTCTTTAATTTTTTTTTTATGGAGAAGATTCTGTGTTTACTGTTATAAAGTGAACTGCACCTTATCATGTATGACGTTTAATGGACAAAGTCCCCCTACTCTAGTATCTTCAAAAAATTGGGATGTAAATATATTATTGGGTTTGAAAATGGTTCAACTTAGAGTAAAATGATCTGATTCACTCAACAGACGGAGCAGGCACCCTGCTAGGTATTAGAGATACAAAGATAAAACAAGGAATGCCGTGTATTGGAAGAGATAAGCATGTAAAGAGGTGTTTGGAATTTTACTCTTGAAGAATCTTACTCAAATCTCTTTATTTTAACTTTTACCAATTTTACACCGATTCATTATCTTATCAGCAAGGAACTTTGATGTTATTATGGATTATGTATTGCCTACTACTTTGTGAATTCTCAGACCAAATGAGTAATTTATTGGCGTGTTTTTCTAGTGTTGTCATTAAGAACTCATGTGACGGTTGAATGCAGCTTTCGTCATTTCCCACATAACAGAATTAGACGTGTCCTTGGGATTCTGACAATGTTACGCGGTTTTTAATTTAAGCTGTAGAGAAGAGAAGACTTCTCTGTGTCTGGTTTTCATTAACTTTTGAACTAGACTGTTTTTCAGAATTGCCTGGATTAGTGCTATAATGAGATAGGAACACTGATCGACTAAACTGATCCACCTGGTTCAGAGCGTTAGCTGCAAACCAAGGCAGAATGGGGAGCTAGGTCTTTATCCTTAAAGAGTCAGAACGTACTGTGTTGTGGTGGCTTTGAATTACTAATTTGAGGAGAGTAAAATTTTACTTTTTTAAAGAAGGCAAAGATTGAAGAAAGTTATTCACATCAATAAAAGAAACTGAGTTGGAGTTGAATTTGCTGCCTTTGAAATAAGTAGGGAATTCTTATGTATAAGGTGGAGTGTTTACTTTCATTAATTTTGCTAAATAGGGCTACCTTTCTTGTCCAGTTTATTCTAAGGACTCTTTAGAGTCATCTGTTAATGTGTAAATTCTGTAAAGAACAGCACACTATTCTGTACTTAGTATTCTTTACTGGCTTTTCCAATTCTATTATGATAAATAATTAAAATCTTCGTAAATTTTGGGCAACAGAGGAATAGTATTCATTATGATGAAGTAAGTCTAAACCCACTTTAAAAACAATATTTAGGTGTATTTTTAAACGGTTTACTGTGTATAGAATTAAGAATTATGTTTTAAAACTTTACTTCTATGACAACATAGAATCTGTGTTCTGTGACAAGATTTTTGCACTTGATTCTGGTCTTGAGTCTTTTTTTTTTGCAAAAAAGTTGTTTATGACTAAAACAGAATCAGGACATCGAGTTGCATGAGGCATATTCAGATTGTTTAAAAGCTCTAGATTTCAGGGTAAATGGGATAGTGACTTTTTCGTAGTACTTTAAAGTTATAGTCTTAAGATGGTATCCCTGTGTGTGGTGACACCTACTGCTTTGAAAATTATTTCGTCTGTCTGGAAAAGATTGAAAGCTGAATTATTGTTTAACTTTGAAACTTTATTTTCAGGAAGTCCAGACATTCCAAAGTAGTGCATTTAACAATGCTTACTATCTACTTTGCTGTGACTTTTGAGATTATTTGAAGTAAACATCCTGTAATTGATTACTTGTTCTTCTCACATGCTGTTTTAAAATTTAAATTTAGAAATTCATGCTGAAGTCCAACTGAAGAATTATGGGAAGTTTCTTGAGGAGTACACGTCTCAGTTGAGAAGAATTGAGGACGCACTAGATGATTCAATTGGAGATGTTTGGGATTTCAATCTTGATCCTATAGCATTAAAGGTTTGCTTTTGTTTTTTTATTTTTGTATACGTTTTCAGGACATACTGTATCTTGAAAACATAATTGTTAAAAATGGAACATATGTTTTTATTATTCGGAATCTAGAAACTTAGAGAATAATTGTTAATTTTCTTTCCTCTAAGCCATGCAGGTGTTTTTGCTTTTGAAGGAATGACACAAACTGAAAGCCTTTAGTGTCCAGGAATGACACAAACTCCAACTCTTTGAGCTAGCCTTTGTTTTTCATCATCAAGAACAAGAAGAGGGTTGGAATAGAATGTTCAGCCTTTATTTGTTTCTTATTGAGGTTGTTTTACATACAGTGAAATGCATAGATTTAAAATATACTGTTCAATGATTTTTACCAAACACATATACCCATGTAACTCTTATCACAATCAAGGTAAAGAATATTTCCATCATTTCCTAAAAGTTCGGTTATGCTATTTAGGGGATCTTAATGTGGGAGTAATTTTTTAATGTGTAAAGTAAGTCATCCTGCTCTCTTTCATTTTGAGGTAGTTCTGTCTTGTTTTATCTTTGAAACTGTCGCCTGTTACCACTTAAATAACTAATGTTTATTGAGCATTTATTATGTACTAAACACTGTCTTAAGTCACATATTGACTTTTAAATAAAAGCTGTCCTGAGATTAATTCACATAGCATACAATTCTTTGGTTTTAGTGTATTCACAGAATTGTGCAGCCATCACCAGAACCAAGTTTAGGACATTTTTGCCACCCCAAAAAGAAATCCCATACCCATTAGTAGTCACTCTCCATCTGGGATGGAGCTAGTGCTGAGTACAGGGTCTAACACAAGTTCAAATAGAATAGAGCTAGTCTCAATTTGTATATTTAAAATTGCAAGGGTTTTTTTAAAATTAAAAAGTGTTCTTTTCCTTTGTTTCTATAGCTTTTGCCTTATGAACAGTCTTCCCTTTTGGAACTCATAAAGACTGAAAACAAGGTACAGATTCCTAAACCTAAAAATCCATTTTTTTTTTTTTTCCTTTTTCTCCCCAAAGTCCCCCGGTACATAGTTGTATATTCTTCGTTGTGGGTCCTTCTAGTTGTGGCATGTGGGACGCTGCCTCAGCGTGGTTTGATGAGCAGTGCCATGTCCACGCCCAGGATTCGAACCAACGAAACACTGGGCCGCCTGCAGCGGAGCACGCGAACTTAACCACTCGGCCACGGGGCCAGCCCCCTAAGAATCCATTTTTTAAATGCTTTGGTTATTTGCTGTAATTTACTTTTCTCTTTTATGTTTTTTACTCATGAAACTAGGTCTTAAACAAAGTCATCACGGTTTATGCTGCACTTTGTTGTGAAATCAAGAAATTAAAATATGAGGTAATTATTTGTACTCTTAAGATGTTAAAAACATGATTTGAAAGCAAATAGGTGCTTATATGTGTACAATGTGTGTAAATATTTATTGAATGTTGAATGAATTATTTATTTAAAGTAGTAGTGACTACCATTCATGGAGTACTTAACTATGTACCAAACACCATGCTAACTAACCCTATTAATACTTATAACAGCTCAGGGAGGTACATGAAAAATAGATGAGGAAACTGAGGCTTAAAGGGGGTGTCACTTGCCTAACATTTTACTAGTGGTAGTAGATTGAGTCTGGGTCTGCATACCTTCAAAGTCTGTGTTACCTGCCATATATACTGAATGTCTAGTTATAACTGACTTTTGAAAAAAGCTTTGAATTTTTAATATATTCTGTGTTTCCTTACCCATGACCCATTAAAACTCTGGTGGATGTTGGTAAACTTCATTTTTTTCCTCTACCTTTTTGATATTATGTGGTTGTTTCTTATTTCCCATGAACTAATGGGAGGATGTGAGACTATTACAGTGGTCAGATAAGACAAAGTAAAGCCTAAAGAAATCAGGAAGTAACTTTGAGTATCTTTGGTACTCTAAAGATAAATTGAGTTTACCTGTATTGTAAGCAGTTTTGGAATTTAAATGAATTTGTATGTAAGTGATGTCGTCTTCTGCTTATTATTTAATATGGATAACTAAGAGAGCTAAGGAGTTTAAAAACAAAACAGCAACCTTTAAAATTACTTTATTTTTTTTTAAACAGGCTGAAACTAAATTTTATAATGGCCTCTTATTTTATGGAGAAGGAGGTAAGTTTTACAATTTCATGTTGTAATGTTGTGATGGCTTTTTTAACATTGAAATGAACAAAAAGTTACCAGTTGTAGGACTACCATGGTTATATAATGTATTAGTGTGAGAAAATAAGCCTTCAGATTTTTTGTTGGTTTGTTTGGTAAACAGGTGAAAAAACCTGAGTGACAAAACAGTAGCAAATTCTCTAAAATCTATTTGTGATATTTTGGTAAGTTACAAAGCACTGTAGGTGGATGAGAATTTTCTTTGAATTCATTAAATGATGAAACAGATGGTTACTTTTAATTGTGTGATTAATGATTCTCATTTTTCTCTTCAGTATAAAAATTCTGTTTTCAGTACTGTGGAGATTAAAGATGTACTAATGAATAAAAATGATTTAGTTTTCTTTTTTGGTGTTGATTGATTTTAAATTAAAAAATTGAAATATGATTCTTCATGTTGCCTTTTAAAGCTACAGATTCCAGCATGGTGGAAGGTGATTGCCAAATTCAAATGGGGAGATTTATTTCATTCTTACAGGTAACTGGTTTTTACTTTTTATTGAGATTTTTCTTTGGAAGGTTTGAGTAAATTACACATAAATAATCATAATTAACAAGAATTCTTCAAATGCTAAGAATGTGTACTGTGAGGGTAAGACACTTAGTTGGCACTGAATTACAGATAAGGAGATCATAGTTCCTACAAGATTTTTACAGCATTTTTAGAGAAATTAGGATCAAAGTAAGTTTCTTTGTATAATTTCATTTACGAACAGTTTGTCATCGTGCCTTTTGGAATAATTTAAACTTTGTACTAGGTAGGAAAAGATAATTCATGTCAGCAAAGTTGTTGATGGAGATGATTAAGCTGTTAGTGAGCAATGATGAGGTTGTACGATATGACGAAGCAGAAATGGGAGATAAGGAAAAGGAATCCGTAATCCTGTCTGCCTTCTGATCCTTGGGTATGAGATTTCATACATTTCACTGAATCAAGCATGCTGGTGTAGTGTTCAGATCTGTAATATCTTTACTACTTTTTTTGTCTACTTGACCTACTTGGGAGCATTTTGTTGAAATCATCCTCTATTATGGTAGATGTCACTCGGTCCAGTCCAGAAAACAAATCACACGAGTTATTTCAAAAGAAGAGGCTTAATACAGAGAATTGGTTACGTGAGAGCTGGGAAAAAACTTTCAGGAAGAAGGGGAGCAGTAAGGTAATCCAGAAGAAGCAGATTCCACCTCTACATCTAGGAAAAAAAGGGCAAAGGTTAGGGTTGCCAAAATCTGGGAGCTTGGAGGAGGAGCCCCGTGGAATTCAGTGCTCATACCTCTGAGGAAGCCATGCTGCCTGGCTGCTGCTGGTCCCTCCGAGAGGGCAATATGAGGCTGGTTCTGTAGTGCAGAAAGAAGCTGGAGGCTGGAGCAAAGTGCCCTTGCAGTCCTGCCTGGATCGTGTCGAGAAAAACAGTAAGGGATAGAAACCATGTCCTTTTCCTGCCTTCTAGTCTCCTTTGAGTGCCACCTGTTGACAGAACCTGCCAGGAAGCCTGCTGGGCAGGAGTCTAAGAAATAGAATTTGTAGGGTCCCAATGAATGTGTCAGTTTCTTCCTCTAGTTTTATCAAATTTTGCATTTCTTATTTTGAGGATATTTTATTTGGTACATTCAAGTTTAGAATTGTTAATCATTTCTGATAAATTGGATCTTTTATCATTATTTGGTGACCTTCTTAAGCTATAATAATTATACGTATAATTATATAAATGTATATGTTACGTACAGTAATGCTAATAAAGTCTTTTTTGTCTCATATTAATATCACTGTCCAGCTCTGTTTAACATTTTCTTGATTTATCTTCATTCTTTCAATCTTTTAGTGTCATTATGTTTTAGTTGTGTTTCTTTAAAACTTCGTATATCTGAATTTTGCTTTTTTTACAGTCTGAAAAATCTGTGTTTTAATTGGTTAATTTATTCTATTTCTGTTTCTATCTTATATAAATAGTCTTATATATCTGGACTTGTTTTTGCCTTTTTATTTTGTGCTTTCTATTCTGCATTTTCTGTTGTTTTGTCTGCTTCTATTAAACTTTAGAAATTTAATAAGTGTAAATCTAGAGCTGTTTAGGTAAAATTGAAATACATTTATTTTCATTTTCAAAAACCTTAAATTGGTTTTGGATTTCACTGACAGCTGCATACAATTCCATTTGTAAACATTCAACAAATGTTTTATGAGCCTAGCGTGTTAAAAACTGTTTTTGGTGCTGGGGACATAGCAGTGCACAAAATCAACAGAAATTCCTGCTTTCATAGAGCTTAAAATTTAGAACAGCCATAGGTTTAATCAGGTTTTAAATATTTTAGGATGCCAGCTGTTTCTATAGATGTACAGGTGGAGAGCTTCTGCAAAGAAATTTTCAGGAGGTGTGGGATATGGTAGATGCAAGTTAATTATTTAGTGACAAACATATTGCTGAGATAATTTCACTTGCTGTGTGCCAAGCCTGTTTATAGATAAGGTTAAAGGTAATAAACATTTGAAGTTATTTCAGAGTGACTTTGGGAGACCCCTTCCCCTCATTGTCATACTTTCTAAACTGGCAGCTTTTGAGCTTCTTCATTCATTCGGATGTTCATTCATTTATTCAGTTAATAGGACAGAGATTTATTGAGAAGTAGTTGAGGGTTAGCTACCATACTAGGCAGTGGATATTTAAAGAAGGAATGAGACCGTCTCTGTCATTTAGGAATTATGTGAGTAACTAAAACCTAAGACTTAAAATAGATATTAAGATTAAAATGTAAAAAATATGTAAAAAATATATAAAATATTTATTACAAAATATAAATAAATAGATACTAAGGGGCCGGCCCGGTGGCACAGCGGTTCAGTGCACACCTTCCTCTTCGGCAGCCCAGGGTTCGCCGGTTCGGATCCCAGGTGCGAACATGGCACCGCTTGGCATGCTGTGGTAGGCGTCCCACATATAAAGTAGAGGAAGGTGGGCATGAATGTTAGCTCAGGGCCAGTCTTCCTCAGCAAAAAGAAGAGGATTGGCAGCAGTTAGCTCAGGGCTAATCTTCCTCAAAAAAAAAAATAGATATTAAGATTAAAATAAGATGTTAAGATTAAAATATAAATGAAATGCTGTGGGTCAAAGAGAGAGAAATGACCTTGGGATGCAGGAGCTGAGTTGAGAATTGATTGCTGGAGGGATGCTTAAAGTTGTCTGGTTGCAGGGTTAACTGGAGATTTTATTGGAAAACTATTTTGTTTTTGTTAAGCATTGTTACCATAAAGTTCAGTTAGAAATGGTGACGTTTTAAAAGCAACTTTGTAACACATACTCAACTTGTCGTTTCAGGAACTGTCTTGTTTTGTTACGCGGTGCTATGAAGTAGTGATGAATGTAGTCCATCAGTTGGCTGCCCTCTATATCAGTAACAAGTAATGGATTTTAGAAATATTTTTGCATTTATAATAGAGATGCAGGAAATGTTTTTCTAAAACTAATTACCTGATTAGTTCTTTGTTTATTCATTCACTTATTCAGCATTCTTTGAACATTCATGGTCTTTCAAACACTACTTGATGTGTATAATACATAGGTTAAGATGACAGACTTTCTACCGTGGTGAATGAACTCATCATCTGTCTGAGTGCGAATGTTGACAGAATAATCTTAAAGACATTTGATTATATAGAAAAAGGCTAATATGGGATTAGTACGTGCACCGTGTTTCCTCTCCTAATTCCTTTCCTCTCCTTTACATTGAAGGTTCCCTGGCTCATTAGAATCCCATGAGACTTTTCTTAAACTACAGAATCTTGGGGAGTGGGGCTAGGGAATCTTCATTGAAAAAATGTTGTGAGTAATTCTAATGATCTTCCAAGTTTGGGGACCACTCCCCTAAATCAAGAAAAATGATCAAATTTTCATAGAGCCCTTACTATTTTGACTACCATAAAGTGACATATCACATTTGATTAATACTTTATGCTTAAAATTTTCTCCATTTGCTATTATAACCTTACAATAATTTTGTTTAGGCATCTGACTAGGGATTCTCAATTATGAGATGAGATCACTGAGGCCCAGAGGAATATTTGCCTACATTCCATAGCAGTTTAGGTACCATTCTTTTGATCGCCAGTCCATTTATTGTTCTTCTTACTATACCATGCTGCATCTTAACTCTCTTTATAAACTGGAGGACTGTGTTAACTGTTTCTCATTCTCAGGTTTTTTCCCTTGGCCAGGTGTTTATTGATGTTCTGTCCTTGTACTGAAGGCTCTCCTCATGGCAGAAGGGAATGAGAGCATAGCTCCCCCAACCCCTGCAGTACCTGCCCGAGAAAGATGAACTTATTTGAATTTTGTGTTTAATTTTTAACATATTTTATCCTGTAGAATATCTGTATGCGCTTTGATATACAAGTTCTATCTTAAATTATTTATTTACTGTTGAGTAAATTGAATCTCTAGGAAGTAAAATGGAATTATCCCAGGGCTTTTGACTTTGGTATAATCCTAGTTGTATGCATTATTTTTCAGTATGGGTGAGAACTTAGATATAAACCTGACTAAAGAGAAGACTAGTTCCAAAACACCAGTTTGGGTAGGAAACAAAGATTCTAGTAGGGAATTGAGAAATTCTAATAGTTTAGAGAAAAATGAATATCGGTTTTGTTACTTCTCTACCTCCGTCTGAAGCTAGATCCTTAGGTTTAAATGGCTAAGGTTATTCATGGGCCATATGTTGTCATAGTCCTACCCAGTGAGTTGGGTATAGGCAAGGATAGCCCAGACTTTGTGTGTGCAAATTAGTTCCCCTCTTGGGAAAGTGGAATATGGGAGTAATTCCTTGGTTCTCTCAAATTTTAGTGACTAAAGTCTAAATAAAGATAACCATTTTAAAATTCCAAGAGCTTCTGCTGCTGTGTGTTTTCTTTAAAATAAAAATGAACTGTGACAGAAAGGAGAATTTTTTTTTAACTTGGGTGTTATTTTATTACAGGATTGCACCCAAAATTATAGAGACAACTGGAGTTCATTTTCAGGTAAAAGTAATTTAACTTGACCCGTAAAACTGTAATTTTTACTATATTTTAGTTTGGAGTTTGTATGATTGGAGAGTACAATTGTAGCAACTCTTAATGGATATACGTATATTTTTTTGCATTTATTCTCTTTCATCTGGGAAGTTGATGAGGCATTACTGACCCACTGTTGGTGTAACTCTTCGCTTTTCCCAGTCCTGGCCCAATGCGGCAAGTGGTCTCTTTGGAGAGTGGAACAGATACCACAATTAAGGATGAAATATTGGGCGAAGTGTTTCTCTATTAAAGGCTAATTTTTCCATCTGAGGATCAGTTATTTCATCTGTAGCTTAATACACTGATTTGCCCATTGCTTTAACTAATTTAGAAATTAGATCAAGTGTGTTTAACTTTAAAAATCCACATGAAGCTTAACTTCTAACTAGTGGTTAAATGATAATCATTAAAGGTTTTTTGACAGACAATGTATGAGCACTTGGGAGAGCTACTAACAGTTTTGCTTACCCTGGATGAAATTATTGATAATCATATCACATTGAAAGACCACTGGACTATGTACAAAAGGTGAGACAATTAAAATATTTAAAATATTCTCTTACTTTGTGGTTAATTATTAGTAAAGAGTAAATAAATATAAAGAGTGCAGATCATTTAAAAGATCTGGAGATCTATATTTAGCAGGATCTCATGAGTATTTTTACGGAGACAGTAACCATTCTTTAATTGCAGCTGGGTTTGTTTGAGAGTATGATATACAGAGCATCCTAACTCTTAAAGTATAGTCGAGTGTTAGTTTGAATACCTTAGGGTTCAGATTTATTTTTTTCTTGGGTTCTGTTCACGTAACAGTTGTTTTTCCTGAGCTTGGTTTTATTTCATTGTATACTCCAAGACTTTTAAGTCAAGATGTTTTATTTTAGTCAATTATAAGTATTTATTAAATGTATCTAGAGAGAACCAGGTATCTGAATTTAAGATGATGTAAAGGGGCATGATTAGAAAATTAAATACATCAAGATTGTTTTTGTTCAAACTTTCAAATGTGTACAGCCAAATAAGAAATACGAACATAAAATTTTGATTTCTGGGAAAATTTTTTTTTTTTAATTATTTTTTTTATTGAGTTATTGATAGGTTACAATCTTGTGAAATTTCAGTTGTACATTAATGTTTGTCAGTCATGTTGTAGGTGCACCACTTCACCCTTTGTGCCCACCCCCCACCCCACCTTTCCCCTGGTATCCACTAAACTGTTCTTGGTCCATAGTATTAAATTCCTCATATGAGTGGAGTCATACACAGATTATCCTTCTCTTGCTGGCTTATTTCACTTAACATAATTCTCTCAAGGTCCATCCATGTTATTGCAAATGGAATGATCTTGTTCTGTTTTGCAGCTGAGTAGTATTCCATTGTATATATGTACCACATCTTCTTTATCCATTCGTCTGTTGATGGGCACTTAGGTTGCTTCCACGTCTTGGCTATTGTAAACAGTGCTGCAATAAACATTGGGGTGCATAGGACTTTTGGGATTGCTGACTTCAGGCTCTTTGGATAAATACCCAGTAGTGGGATGGCTGGATCGTATGGTAGTTCTATTTTTAGTTTTTTGAGGAATCTCCATACTGTTTTCCATAGTGGCTGCACCAGTTTGCATTCTCACCAGCAGTGTATGAGGGTTCCTTTTTCTCCGCAACCTCTCCAACATCTGTTGCTATTAGTTTTAGATATTTTTGTCATTCTAACGGGTGTAAGGTGATATCTTAGTGTAGTTTTGATTTGCATTTCCCTGATGATCAGCGATGATGAGCATCTTTTCATGTGCCTATTGGCCATCAGTATATCTTCTTTGGAGAAATGTCTGTTCATGTCTCCAGCCCATTTTTTGATTGGGTTGTTTGATGTTTTGTGGTTGAGTTGCGAGAGTTCTTTATATATTAAGGATATTAAGCCTTTGTCAGATATATGACTTGCAAATATTTTTCCCAGTTAGTGGGTTGTTTTTTTGTTTCAATCCTGTTTTCATTTGCCTTGAAGAAGCTCTTTAGTCTGATGAAGTCCCATTTGTTTATTCTTTCTATTGTTTCCCTTCTCTGAGAAGGCATGGTGTCTGAAAAGATCCTTTTAATACTGATGTCAAAGAGTGTACTGCCTACGTTTTCTTCCAGAAGCCTTATGGTTTCAGGACTCACCTTTAGGTCTTTAATGCATTTTGAGTTTATTTTGGTGAATGGTGAAAAAGAATGGTCAATTTTCATTCTTTTACATGTGGCTTTCCAGTTTTTCTGGGAAAATTTTTAATTTAAGAATTTATTAGGCAGACTTACGATCTTTCTCCTGATCTTCCATAAGGTTGCTGAAATCTGTCCATCACAATCCTTCCAAATTTGGAATTCAGGAAGAAAAACTGAAGCCATTTGAAAAGTTCTTGCTGAAGTTAGAAGGACAGTTACTTGATGGAACGATATTTCAGGTGTGAGAGCTGCATCGGGCTATCATAAATGGGCGTATGTTAACATGTTCACCGTTTTATGGCATACTGTTGAATATGTTTTTGTTTAAAAGTGCTGTGGCTTAACACGTTGTGTACTAAAATATAATTATTTCAGCATCTAGTAGCAAACAAAATAGTGTAGTAGTTTTATTTGGGGTAAGAGTTTTTTTTTTTAATTATGTAACAAGATAAAACTATTCAAGGATTAAGATCTAAGCAGTCGTGTTAAATATCGTGTTTGTTGTTTTTGCCCTCCGCTTTGGCAGCCCGGGGTTCACAGGTTCAGATCCTGGGCGTGGACCTATGCACTGCTCATCAAGCCATGCTGTGGCAGCATCCCACATACAAAATAGAGGGAGATTGGCAAAGATGTTAGCTCAGGGCCAATCTTCCTCATTAAAAAAAAAAAAAAAGTCTATTTAGTTCATCTAGGGTCAGGGAATATAATCTGGATCTGCACAGTCCAGGTAGCTTCTAACTGTGTTTGGCTGTTTAAATTTAAATTAATTAAAATAAAATAAAAAATTCACTTCCTCTGCCACACTAGCAACATTTCAAGTGCTTAATAGCCACATGTAGTCTAATCATTATACTGTACACCTTAAGTTTACCTGTGTTATATGTCAGTAATATCCCAATAAAGCTGGGGGAAAAATAGCCACACGTAGTTTGTGGCCAACCATCATATCAGCACAGATGTAGAACATTTCCATCATTCCTGAAAGTTCTGTTGGGCAGCACTGCTTTGGGTCGTATCCACCAGAAATTGCATTATATTCCATGTAAAATCTGCTTCAAGGTCACCTTTATATTTTACGTGATCATGGTTTTTGCAGATTGATCCCAACTCTTGTTTATATTAACTATTAGTCCATTAGATTCAAAGGGTAATGTTTTTTGTCACTGATTCCTTTTCCAGGAGACATTTCTGCACATGCTGTAATCAAATGCTAGGAAAGTAATTGTAAACAGAAAAAGTAAATTCTACTCTCAGAAGTACAAAGTAAAATAATAAAACATGTTTTCCAGGGCTTCATCACATGTGTCTTCTATATGTCGCTGAGCATCACTGTGTGTATCTCTTCCTGTAGAATTATAGATTTTTGGTTCAGTTTGATTACTTTCACATAACTGATAGTCAAATATGTTAGTACGTAGACATTTTCCATTCAGAAGGATTTAGATATGAGAGCTTCAGTGTTAGTAAAATTAAAATGATGAATGTAGAAGTTTATCACGTACTCTAGATTTAAAGCTGTTTATTAGCTTATTACTGAGAGTCTAAATTTCCCTTTAAATGTTTCCTGTCTAGGCCTGTATAGAACAGCAGTTTGATTCTCTCAATGGAGGAGTGTCTGTGTCAAAAAATAGCACTTTTGCTGAAGAATTTGCACATAGTATTCGCTCAATTTTTGCTAATGTAGAAGCCAGACTTGGTAATGTAAAATGCATTCTTTTGTTTTTGTTTATAAAATTTGCGTTTCCTTAAAAGCAGAATTTTACGTGTATTTGTTCTGTTTCTCTCTCATGTTATTGTCTCAGGAGAACCGTCTGAGATTGACCAGAGAGACAAGTATGTAGGGATCTGTGGACTCTTCGTGCTGCACTTTCAGATTTTCCGAACTGTTGATAAAAAGTTTTATAAGTCTTTATTGGACATTTGTAAGAAGGTAAGAACCTGGAACTTTCATTTTTTTCAGTTGCGTAGAGTAAAAAGATTTTGGATAAAACTGGATATTTTAAAATGTAGTTATTCCTGCTTACAAAAATAATTTTTGTAATACTAATATTTTGTAACAATAATCACAAAAATAATATCATTATATTCATTTTTTAAGTCCAAGCATTCCAGAAATAAGTAGCCCAGTAAATGAAAATACCGTATACTTCCACGTCATATAAACCTGTATTAGTGGATGTTTTCCCAGGTTTTTTCCTATATGTTAACTTTCTATTACTGTTACTACTTTTTCCTCTTTTTCTTTCTCTTCTATTCTTTCTCCTCTTCTCCCCATTCATTCTCATTATTGAAGTAGAAAAAATTTAAAATTTTTGAATTCACATCCATGATGGGCACCTGATTTCAAAATTGAAAATTTAGTTTCTAGAATCAAGTGATATGTGACTATGAGAATCCAGCCATTTTTGGTATTTGTTTTTTACTAACATAGAATGAAAGTAAATGTCATGAAGATTCAAGTTTCTATTTGCTTTTTGCGTATTTTTATTCATCTGAAAAGCCATGAGAGTGTGTAAATGTGTGTGTATGCATGTGTGTGTGTTGTTTAATATTTAGGCAGAATAAAATTATCGTCATGCTCCACACCAGGTATAGAAATGCCTTAACTCTGTGCCACAGTAAGATAATTTGTCCCATAATATATTAGTATTTTTTATGATTATTTTTTCTTGAAATAGTCTTCCATTTTGTACTGTAGAACTATCAAACAGCTTATTGTTTGGCCTGCATTTAATGATTTCCCTCTCCTTATGTTCACTATTTCAGGTACCAGCCATCACTCTAACTGCTAATATTATTTGGTTTCCTGATAATTTTTTAATCCAGAAAATGCCAGCAGCTGCCAAACTTCTAGACAGAAAAAGTCTTCAAGCCATTAAAATACACAGAGAGACTTTCCTACAGCAGAAAGCTCAGTCACTTACCAAGTAGGTTTTATAAGCACCCATAATGAAAATACTTAGATATTTTGTATTTTCAAATCTATACTGATTCTAAATATATGGGAAGCATTTGAATGATAAGATCAAATGTACTTACTCACTACCAAAGAAAAGATTGGACAATCTCTAGGAAATTTGTTTTCTAGGAGCTGTTTTTGTTTTTTAATGTTTTAGGCTTAAACTCAATTTAAGGTTTAGGCAAATTATACCTTTTGGAGATATATATGCACACATATACACTTACTTTTTATCAGATACATTAAATATTTTTTGTCTAAAGTCTTTGCAGTAGATGTCATTTGATGACATTAAAAACATTGTGTGTCCACGATTCACTGATGATTTTTGGAGGAGTTGACTTTAATTTGATGCACTCCTTTCTTTTCCTTTATTTTTGTTTCTATGAAAGCAGTGTTTGCACATAGTTAAAAAGTCAAAAAGTGCTAAAGGTTTAAAGGGAAAAATAATTGTCTCCTGTCTAATTTCCCCGCTGTACCTCAGTCCTCCCTAAAAGAACGCTTTTAACTCTTAATTTATTTTGCTATTTACATCCTTATTTTTTGTTTAACTCTTATTATGTAAATTTTCAAATATACACAAAAGAGAGAAAGTAGTATGAAAAGCCACAATGTTGCATCACCTAGCATCGACAATTCAATTTATTGCACATTCTTACTTGAGTACACTGCTAAAATCACATGGTGATCTGGGTGAAGATTTTAAGTGAAATGACTCAGGATTCTGCCACTGGCCCTGTGCTAGACACAGTTTTTATCTGTGACGTGGTTAAAGGGTAATAGAATACTTGCCGCCTTCTGTTGATCTTTACTATCGAGGGGAAGTTGGACCAATGCTACATGGTGGGGGAAGGAAAAATATGTCTGTAGGAGATCCCCTCAGGCATCTCTTAGGCCTCTCAAGTGCTGTGATTAATGTCAGTGGAAAAGGACGGCTCGGTTCAGGCAGGACTACTCACGGCAGAGACTTCAGAGATCTCTAATCCATTCTGAAACAGAGTTGAGGAGGGATAAAGATGTAAGTTTGCATGTAGGTTGAAGAGTTGAATTCAGTAAACAGGGATCAGGTTTAGTAGTGATAATTAAAAAAAGATGTGGATATTTTAGTTATCAGAGGCATAATATTCTTTCACAGTGTGATACAGTTGCTAAAAATGCCAGTATCTACTTAGATTACATTAGTAACGATACCCAGGTTATGGAAGCTAATACTTAGAACATCTAGCCATGGAAATTGGTAGTTCCATTGAATTCTTATTGGTCAGGTCATAGTTGATGTTTGGTGGTGCCACTTTTTAAGAGAGCTACAATGTATAGCATCCCTAGCTGAAGCTGAACAGGATGTCAGAAGATCTGAGAACTCTGCCCTTTGAAGACTCACTGAGGAGTCTCTGTATAGTTTGGCCTTTAAAAGAGAAATCTGAGGAATGTTATGGTGGGTTTCTTTAAATATTTGAGGGGCATTCAGGTTGAAGACGGAACTAATGTCTAACATTTGTCTAACATTTGAGAAGTTGCGGGAGTGACTGAGAACTGTCCCAGTGAGGCCCGAGTTCATGATAGAAGTAAAAAGGAGGCCATATGGCACAGTTTCCCTGTACCCACACTACTCACTAGACCCCAAGTGGCCAAGTGCCCCAGCTGCCTCCTGACTCGGGTCCAAGGTTTGTAGGTTGCTGCATTTTTCTTTCCATTCACAACCATTTTGATGCTGGAAATACTAACTTTAGAGGATAGAGGTGTGAACCTTTGTTTCAAACCCCCCAGTTGACTTAGAAGTGTTGGCACTGTTAAATGCTTTGTATTGGTGCAGGAGATTTCTTTTCCCTTAATGTTTTTTCTGTGCTTTGAAATGAAGCTGACAATCTGACGACCCTTGGCCATTTTTGGACTTTCTTTGCCAATTAACTTGATTTTTAAAACTTGAAGCAGTTTCGTTTTTATGTATTTACAAGAGACGAAGATTGTCTGGTGTCTGGAAGTAGGAGTGATGAGTGGAGTGACAGACAGGCCCTTGCTTTATCTTGCATAGTCTGATCTAAAACTGAGGGGATTCTCTTGACTGTGTATTAGCCTTCTTCATAATGTTGTCGACATGATTGCCATCAGGGTGCTCTGTATTCTAGGCCTCTTCCTTCTGTCCTTGCTCAGGACCTTTCTGTCCCCTTCCGTACATCGTATCCTTGCTGAGTCCTGATCGCAGTCTCCTCCTCAAAAGTGGAGGTGTTACCCTAGGACCACGCTCTTTCTCTGTGTTTCAGACTTTTAAATGGAATCATCCACAAGTCAGATAATGCATTTTAGCACCATTCAAAGTGAAGCCAAAAGTACAACTATTGATGTCTTCTGTCTAATGGAATCCTGGCTCAGCAGAAATTATTTTTCTCAGATTTGATGCTTGGGTTTCACCTCCTGAAACACGTTTATTAAAGATTTTGGCATAATCCCTCTTCAGACTGAGTTCTTGAGATTGTCAGATTGATGGCAGTGTGGCTAGCCAATAAACCACCTCAGTGTGGGATTCTAATCTTAGTCAAGTGGGTCTCTTCAGTCCGTTGCCCTGAAGAGCTATCCTGTAGCTGATTCTGACCAGCAATAATGGGACATTTCTCTACCCTGTCTAACTGAAGAAGGTTTTTTAAAAAGAGTTGGTAACATCAGATCCCACAAGGGGAATTGTCCATTTTTTTCTTATGGGCTAAAAGTTCCCATTTTGAGTGATTTGAGACGCATTGATAGAGTGGTTTAGTGTTTGTAATCAGCCTGCATAGTAGAATTATATTATTAATTTAGTCTTTCCGGGTGGGAGAGCTTCCTAGATTTGGGCCTGAATCTTGACTTGGCTGCATACTAGTTGTATGGTCTTGGGCACAATACTTAACTTTCCCTGTGTCGGTTTCCTCTTCTGTGAAATGAAGATCATAATACCGACCTCAGAGGTTAATGTGAGGATTGAAGGAGGTACTTTGTGTAAAGTGCTTAGAACAGTGGCTGGTATATAGAAAGCTGTTCAATAAATGTTGGCTTTTGTATTCAGATTCTGACTACTTTCATTCTCCCATTCTGGTTCAAGCTGTCAGTCTCTTTCTTCTGCTTTATCATAGTAGCTTCCTAAGTGGTTATCCTGTTTTTATCATTGTCCCCTTTATAGTTTATTTTTAACATAATCAGCCAAAGTGATATTGATCCTCTTCAAAGTTAGATCAAATAACACTGCTCAAATCCTCCAGTGGCTCTACACTGAAGTCTTTAACTTCCTACAAGGCCTTACACAAATTCCTTCCCCACTCCCTACCTTTCATACTCTCCCACTCCCTCACCCCTGCATCTCTCTGATGTGCTTTTCTCTTCTCAGCCCTTCTTTCTCTGCTGCGGTCATACTGACTTGTTTGTTATTACTTGAATATGCCAGACGCACTTCCTGTTTTAGGTTGTTTGCACTTGTTATTTACTTTCCTAGAATTCTCTTCTATTACATATTTTCATGGATTACTCATTCATCTTCAAATGTTAACTCAAAATCACCTTTTCCATGAGCCAGCTTTGATCACTGTGTTTAAAATTGTACGCACCGCCTAGTCCTTATTTCTTTTCCCTGCTATGTTTTCCATAGCACCTATCATCTGACATTTTACAGGTTTTAATTACTGATTTCTTTATTATACAGCTCTCCTTTCTAGGATGTAAGCTTCATGGGGACAGGGATACTTGTCTATTTTGTTTACTGCTGGTTTTTGTTTTCAGTACTGAGAATCAGTGCCTAGCCTGTATAGGCATTCAGTAAATATTTATTGAATGAGTAAATTGTATATGGATATATGATACCTGTATTTTGAAAACCAGAAAGGTGAAAAATGCTGCTGCAAGGAAACATTTTATCCCCACCAATACAAAGAAATGGAAGGAAATTTCGTTCCTAGTCTGAGTAACCCCAATATTTTCCTTTGTTAGAGATGTACAGTCTTACTACGTCTTTGTGAGCTCGTGGATGATGAAAATGGAGTCTATTTTATCTAAAGAGCAGAGGATGGATAAATTTGCTGAAGACCTCACCAATAGATGTAATGTTTTTATACAGGTAGTTGCATCTTCTTACTTAGAATATTTTGGGAGCCATTTCTTTGTTAATCCAATGTTCAAAAGTTACGCTTTGAAAAAACTGGGAAGGATAGGATATGTTTTTGTTTTTAAAACTGAAATTGATTTGGTTATGTTTGGATCTATGTGCTTATTAATTTAGATTTTCTAATATATGCATTTAAATCCTACATTCTCTTCAAAGCATAACTTTTTTGCTATATCCCATAAATTTTGATATGTTTTATATCCATTATCCTTTAGTTCAAAATATTTTAAAATTTTTATTGTGATTTCTTCTTTGGTCTATGGGTTATTTGGAAAGATATTTCTTAATTTCTAAATATATGAGGATTTCCTAGTTATCTTGTTATTAATTTCGAGCAACACTAAAATAATTTCAGTATTTTGAAATTTGTTGAGATTTGCATTATGGCCCAGCCTATGGTCAATATTGGTAAACATTTCGTGTACACTTGAAAAGATTCTGTAGTTTGCATTTGTTGGTTGTAGTATTCCGTATATGTCAAGTAGGTCATGTTTATTAATGATTTTGTCTGCATATTCTATCAGTTACTGAGAGGATTGGGTTAGAATCTCCCACTATTGTGAATTTGTCTGTTTATCCTTGTAATTCTGTCAGTTTTTATTTTATATATTTTGAGACTGAGTGTGTAACATTTAGACTTGTTATATCTTCCTGGTGAATCAAACCTTTTATCATTATGAAATGCCCCTTTTTATCTCTAGTAATGCTTTTTGTCATAGGTCTCTTTTGCATGATATTAATATAGCTATACCAGTTTTCTTTTAGAAAGGGCTACCTGGTATATCTTTTTTGATCCTTTTACTCACCACCTGTTTGGCTCCTTGTACTGAATGTGTGTCTCCTGTAGGCAGCATACATTTTCTTCCAATCTGATAATCTGTGTTTTATCATTAAACTGTTTTCTGTGTATGTCATTACTGATGTCTTTGGATTTAAAACTACCTGACTAGTTGCTTCCTATTTGTCTCACTTGTTCTCTGTCCCTTTTCTTTTCCTTTCTTGCTCTCTTTTGAATTGGAATACTGTTTTTTTTAGTGGCTGCTCTAGAGATTTTAAGATGCATCATTTACTCATTCAATTCCAAGATAAATTAGTAGTTTTATCACTTTCCAGGCAGTGTAAGCTTCTTAAACTCCTTTAATTCTGTTTATCCCCCTCTCAACTGTGCTGCTGTCGTGCGTTTTGATTCTCTGTATGTTTTAAACCTCACAGGCGCTATTATTGCTCTTGTTTTTCCAGTCGGTCTTCATTTAGATTTACCCTCATGTGTGCCCATTCAGTTGCTTTCATCCTTCCTGCATCTCTTCATCCTTCTAGTTGTGGAATGCCTATTAGTATTTCATTTAAAAGGACTTTCTTTTGATGAATTAGCACAGTTTTTGTCTGAATATGTCTTCATTTCAACTTCGTTTTGAAGGCAGTTTTACTGCATATAGGATTCTAGGTTGTCAGAATTCCACCCCCCCACCAAGCTTTTAAAGGTGCCATTTTATTTTCTTCTGACTTCCTCTGTTTCCGTTGAGAAATGACTGTCAGTGTTGTTTCTTTTTCTGTGTGTCTGTCTGTAATTGCTTATAAGAATTACTTTTTGGTTTGTAGCAATATTACTTTGATGCACTTAGGTGTGCTTTTCTTTGTGTTCGTGCTGTTTCTGGAATTTGTGGAAAATTCTCAGCCATTACCTCTTCAAGTACTGTTTCTGTTCCATTCTCTCTCTCTCTGTTCTAATTCTTTTTTCAGCTATGGCTAAATCTACTGTTAAACCTATCTATTGAGCCCTTAATTTTAATTATTTTACTTTCCAATTTCTTTTTTTAAGTTTCCAGTTCGCTTCTGAAATAATTTTTATTTCCTTTAACATATTCAGCAGAATTATTTTGAAGCCCATGTCTACTAA
Source organism: Equus przewalskii (assembly GCF_037783145.1). Classification (NCBI taxonomy): domain Eukaryota; kingdom Metazoa; phylum Chordata; class Mammalia; order Perissodactyla; family Equidae; genus Equus; species Equus przewalskii. Next base: position 28,977,231 of record NC_091859.1, read on the forward strand.
TTTCATTGTCTGGATGTTTCTATTATCTATTATTTCTCTTGTTTTTGGATATGTTGTCTTTTGTATGCCTGGTTATTTTTTATAGAGTGCTGCACATTGTATATGAAAACTGTAGGTATGATTTGAAGATCTGGATGTTATTTTTATTCCTCCAGAGAGGATTTATCTTTGCCTTTGGTATTCAGCTAGTCTAGAACAACTGGTAACACAGATCACCTCAACCCAGTCATGGATTGAGATGATGTGAAGGGGGACCTAAATCCTGTGATGGCTGGGCATTTTCTGGTTCACCTATACTTTTTAGGGGGTATGTTTTCAGAATCCAAACCCAGAGCCTAGGTGACGTACCAGGACTCCCTCCCCTCCTTGATGGGCCATGAACTCTTATTTTTATCCCTCTTCCCTTCCTGTGAGTTGTTGAAAGATATGTTTGGCTTCTGTCTTTAGTCTCCTCTTTTGGAATTGGGCAGATGCCTCTAAGGGAAAGCAGCCTCAAATGCCAGACTCTCTTCTCTGGGTTTCTGTCTTCTTCCAGATCTTGACCTTATGTTTACTTACTCTTTCGATAGCTCTTTGATGCCTTCCAAGAGATTTAAAAAATGTTCTGCGCAGATTTTCTGGCTGTTCTCAGTGGGATGATCGGACCAAATTATTTATTCTGCCATTAACAGAAAGAGACCCCAACCTGCATCCTCCCTATTTAGATTTTTAAAATACATCCTTCATAAATTACTGACTATCTGGGAATGATGTGATATTGGCCCATGAGTTCTGTACCCACCCTCCCTTCCCCCCAAAAAAGAAACTGCCTCTTTCTGCGTGTCTTAGAGTTACTCCTTTGCTCGTCTTTGTTCCTGCTTTTTAACTTTTCCCATTGCTGTGCTAGGGCCGAGTCTGGGGTAACAGTCTGTAGCTGACAAGGTAACGCTGTGGCTCTTTCCTGAATTTATGCCCCAAGCTTTGGTCTTATTGTCACTTTTCTTAGGATACTACCCTCTGTCTCTCGATTCTCTTAATTTAGCACATCTCTTTACCATGGAAGTTTTATTGGTCCAGAGAAATTCCCACCTCCCACCCCACATTGAGTGTCACTCTTGTAGTGAGCCACTATTACTGATGGGAGAATGCTTTCTCTCTCCCCTCTGGTAGGGCAGGAGAACAGGGCTGAGAACCACTGGCACGTATCTTCTTCCCCAGCTCCTTGGATGTGTCCACAGTAGCGTAGGTTAGGGTCGTCTCTAAACTGTACGGCTCTAAACTGTATCGTTCTTTGGTCTTTTGTAAACCAAAGGCTCTCTATCAATATCTTTGAGTTTCTGTCTGTCCTTTTTGGAGCTAAATGAGAAAACATTTGAGAGGTAGTATCCTTTTTCCTGTTTTCTTATTCCATACTGTTTCCCTGGGTTTAATAGCACTAACATTTTTTTTCAAACTTCATAAGACCTGAGTGCTTCCTTCATGAATAGAAGGGTGGCCGAGAATCTGTTCTTATTGGGCTGGAAGGAGGAAAAGTCTGATTAGTACCAGTGTAGGCAGAGGACATGCCAGCAGATGGACAGTGGGCTTTGGCCTAGCTGAAAAGGAAAGGGATTGGCTTGACTGAGAAAAACCTTTGGATATCTGTACTGGCCGGAGAGCAGCTCTCTTTCTCCTCAGTTTTTAGTTCCTAGTTCCTGAGTGCTTTGCTCTTGTCTTAGGCTGCAGCAGGTATAGGAGTCTTATTCTCTTGCCTCGCAGGTAAGATAAGGATGAATAGATGCCTTCCTGATAGCCAAATCATTTCTCTGAAGGTTTTCTTTTTTTTATGGAAAGATTCCTTAACTATGATTATACACTATAATTTCAACAGTACTAAACTTTTGGTATCCAATCGCTTAAATAAACTTAAGGGCTGCTTAGAAACTTAACTGCTGTATATAACATTGTGTGAGGGAGAGTATTCAAAATCTTAAGAGCTGACTTTAAAAATGAACTTTAGAAACACTAGTTATTGGCAAGTTGAGGAATAATTATTATTACCCAGAGATAGAAATTTTGAAGAAATGGAACCTCTTCTTGTGATCATAATCAGTTTTATTTTGTTTTTATAGGGCTTCTTATATGCATATAGCATTAGTACCATTATTAAAACCACCATGAATCTCTACATGTCCATGCAAAAGCCAATGACCAAGACCTCAGTGAAGGCATTATGCAGGCTTGTCGAGCTTCTCAAGGTAAGTTTTAGATTGTTTTACCTTGCCATTATAATTGAGAAATGACCCGGGCTTCAGTTAGGATGGTCTTGTAAGATTTGACTTCTTGATTATATGGGAATAAAAAAATTATGAGAGGGCCTGGCCCCATGGCCAAGTGGTTAAAGTTCGCGTGCTCCACTTTGGTGGCCCAGGTTTGCAGGTTTGGATCCCGGGTGCTGACCTACTCCACTCAGCAGCCATACTGTGGCAATGTCCCACATAGAAAGTAGAGGAAGATTGGCACAGATGTTAGTGCACAGCTAATCTTCCTCAAGCAAAAAAAGAGGAAGATTGGCAACGGATGTTAGCTGAGGGCAAATCTTCCTCGGGGGAAAAAAAAATTATGGGAGAGTGTACTTATCTCTCAGTTAGATAAAGGAACTAGCTGTTGAAAGAAATTTCTGAGTGGCTTTCTATGAATGGCCAATATATTTAAACCTTATCAAAAGCTAACATGTAGTGAGAGAGAAAAGAAGGAAAATGAAAAGGTTAGCCTAAGTATTAGTGAAGTTTTACTCATGGAAGTTTTAAGCGTGTTAAATGAGTTTTAAAAAAATAACCATGCCACATTATCTATTATTTTATGGTGTTCAAATGCATATGCAGCTAGTCAACATGAGACTATTTATTTTGTAATTTAGACAAAGTGCTGTAATCTTGTGGTTTGAATAGTAGGCTACTTTTAGGAATGGTCAAATAAATTAACCAGAGTATACTTCTGGAAATATGGTAAAATGTTTCTTAGCATACTCTGTGTAAATTAAAAAAATAAAAACCCTTGTAGGCAGGAGAGACCACTGAACCTTTTTTAAAAATTGAAATTAAGATTTGTTACTAAATTTCTGCTAATAAGAGCTTTTAGATTTGCGTGGGAAATAAAGATTTTTTGGAAAGTGTGCCTTTGGATTTTTAGCCTTTTTTTCTTTACGATGTATTATCACTTACATTTATTTTTTATGAAATATAAATGCAGAAGTGTATATGTATAGATGCAAATATATCTAAAGTGTAAGCATAAGTTAAAAAAATGATAATAAACACTTAAAAACCCACCCTCCCACTTGAGGAATAGAAGGTTCCCTCTGCCTTCAAAGCCCCCTGTGTTGTCCCTCTTGGTTGCATCTTGTCCTGCCCCGTCAGAAGAAACCACTGTGCTGAGTTTTAAGCTTACCACTTCATTGTTTTTCCTTTTTAGTTTATCACATATGGAGGAATCTATAAACCATTTGCTGTTTAGTTATATATGTTTTTGAAGTTTATGTTAATGGAGTAATACTTCATGTATTCTTTGACTTGCCTTTTTTTTTTTTACTCAAAATTTTGTACTTGAACTTCTCCATGCTGGGATGAGCGGCTGTAGTTCATTCATTTGCATTGCTGTGTAGCTTTCCCGTGGATGGAGTTTGGGTCGTTTTGGGTTTTGGCATTGTAGACAGTGTTGCCATTCTCGTACATGTTTCTTGTACTTGTGCAAGAGTTTTTCTGAGGTATTGTATACTTAAGAGTGCATTGCTGGGTTGTGTGTTACGTACACGTTCAACTTTCAAAATGATGCCAGATTGTTTTCCAAAGCAGTTATCAGTTTACATATGTCTTACAATATTTTAGACTTCCTGTTGTTCCCCATCTGGCCAACATTGGTATTATCAAGTTTCTTTTTTTGTTTGTGCAAATAATTAGGTGTGAATGGTTTTGATTATAATTTTTAGCGTTCGTTTCCCTGATGGTTAATGATGGTATCTTTTCAAATATTTATTAACTGTGTCCTTTTGTGAACAACCTGTTCATGTCTTGTATTCAGTTTTCTATTGGATTATTTGCCTTTTTAAAAAAATCTTTCATTCATTTGGCATCTTTATATATTCTGAATACTAATCCCTTCTGTGTGTCAGATATTTTCTCATACATTGGCTTGCCTTTTAATTTTCTTTATAGTGGCTTTTGATGAACAGAAATTCTTAATTTTAATAGAGTTAAATTTACTAATCTTATCTTTTATAGTAGTGCTTTTTGCATCTCATTTACAAATTCCTTACCTAGTGCAGGGTCATAAAGATATCCTATGATTTTGTCTAAAAATTTTCAGTTGACTCTCACAGAATTACTTCTGATTCTCTTTAGGCAGTAGAGCATATGTTCTACAGAAGAAGCATGGTTGTGGCTGATTCAGTTTCACATATAACACAGCACCTTCAACATCAGGCTCTTAATTCTATTTCTGTGGCCAAGGTATGAAGGTTATTATGTATTCAGCTTAATTATATTATCTTTTTAGTTTGCTCTTCTGTTGTTTTGTATATGTTTTCTAGTTCAGCCTCTTTACTCCATTCCTTCAAACAATATTCTTGCTCATTTATCTTTGTGGTATTTTATAATTTTTGCTTAGAAGGATTGAGGTTATCTTTACACTGAACTTTCAGCATGTAGTACATTAATGCACCTTTCTTATAAAAGGACATTATATGTAAATCACATTAAGAAATGTGATGCATCTTTTTTTCAGAAGTGGTTTCCTTATTAAATTAATATGGAAATTTTAAAGTATGCCTGATACATTTGCTGTCCCTGACAGTGCGAAGCAATAATGTTACAGAAGTAACGCACATCACATCTGAAGCTCGATGGGGAAAGTGTTTGTCTGATAAGCTTTCTTAAATTGAATCCTGGAAAAGAGAACCATGAGGCTTTTCTCCTCACTCTTTTGTTATTGCCTCAGAAATAAAGCTAATATTTCTTGTTTTCTCTTCTTTTATCTTTAAGAAAAGAGTAATTTCTGACAAAAAATATAGTGAGCAGCGTCTTGATGTGCTCTCTGCTCTAGTTTTGGCTGAAAACACTCTAAATGGACCAAGCACAAAGCAACGACGACTTATTGTGTCCCTGGCACTAAGTGTTGGCACGCAAATGGTAAGGGTGTTGCTATTACTTACAGACTAAAAAGGAGACCTGAGGGGTCACAGTTCCCTTGTTACTGACCCAAGAAACCTGTTCTTGCTTTGCCTGCAACTTCTCTGCCCTTTTTCCTCTCCCTGATAGAAAACATTTAAAGATGAAGAACTCTTTCCACTTCAAGTAGTCATGAAAAAACTGGATCTTATCAGTGAACTTAGAGAAAGGTAAGTAGAGAGATGTAATGATACTCAAAAGATATGGCTAATAGGAACATTGCGTTTCTTTTTAGCATAGCGAGAAAACAAATGTAATCCAGATGGACTCTCAGTTCTTCCCTAACTCCTTTAGCATGACCAAAATGAGACTGTGACTAGGGATCGTATTTCTGTAGCTTTGCGTCTACAGTAAGGATGTAGCTTCTGGAAGAACTAACATGAGAAAACACGATGTAGCCCTGAGAGCATCAGGCAGACCCTGATGCTTATTGTGATTTTGTGTTGGTTATCTCTAGCGGACTTTTAAATTGCTACTTTCTAGCAAGGCCTCACCTATTTGTGAGAGACTTACACATCCATGTCACGTAGTCTTCTGTAACTTAATTTTGAGGTATGAATCTGAATTACATTGTTGGTGGCCAGTCACTAAGATGAATTAGTTTTTAGAAGGCTTATTTTTGTAGCTCCTTATGGTTTTATTGTTTTCTTTTTATTGAGTTAGCAGTAAATTTCTTGAAGAGAAAATGAGTCTTCTGAATTTTGATTCCAGCTGAATTAAGGTTACAGCACAGTTTTCATTTAATGCTCATATTTATAACTTAGTTTTTGTTTTGAGAAGCTGAGATTTCTGTAGTTAGTGGTATTTTCACTTTCTATCCTTGGAAGAAATGCTGAGCCTTCTTCATCATAAGATATTTAATGATCATTTTGTTGCCCCATAAAGTGTAAAATAGTCGCTTGCAAAGATCATAGATGAATTCAGTGTGACTGGTTTTCTTTTTGGTTACACTTTTTTAAAAGATTCTGCTTTTCAACTTTGAGAAGAGTAAAATGGTGCATCTGATGCAAGTATTGAGTCTAATATCAAATAATATTAAAATAAATTTATTGCAAACTCCTCTATTTAAAAGTTATGTTGTTTTTCAAGGATGCTTTAAAACTAAAGCATATGTACAGAATTCTGACGATGTCAGGTATTTGAGTATTTTGTTACCATGATTCACTTTAAAGAGTATTTATTTTGTGGCTTTTCTATACTAATTTTGAGTTAAGTAATGTAGGAAATGCAAAAATGACTTAGAGCTCTCTCCCTAATGGTGTATAATGTCGTTCTTTGTATTCTTTTTTGGGGTTGCTTCATTTTTGGTCCCACTCATTGCTACTTTACATGTAGAATCCGAACACAGTGTGACTGTTGTTTCCTGTACTGGCATCGAGCCGTCTTCCCAATTTACTTAGACGACGTGTATGAGAGCGCTGTTGATGCCGCCAGACTGCATGTAAGTAAAGAACCTAGAAAGAGCAAACTCATTTTTTATTCATTGAACACACCTTTCTAATTAGTTTGATTGAAAAAAACCGCTGTAATATTGACTCCTAATGCTGTTTTGTACAATGCTATGCATATTCGGCAAGCATTTATTCAGTCTGTAGTTAAATTTTATATTAATGTCAGTGACTTAATTTTAATATATTTAACCCTTCCCCTCATATTCCTAATCATTCTCACTTCACTTGATTTTAGTTTATATCACCGTATTCTCACATTTGTGTGTCAGCAAGGTAGATGTTCTTCAGATCTTTCTGTTTCTTTATGGAGATAAGTGTATTTCAATGCTCAAGATAGAAAAGGATTAGTGAATGGGAATTTTTTGTATATTTAAAGTATATGCTTTAGACAATAAAATTGGACTCTTATTTAGGGAAAGTAAGACAATAGTGTTAAAAACAATTCGCTTTCAGATTGAGGTTTTGTCTTTCAAGATAGATAATTAACCTTTGTAATATTACTGAGATTAGAGATGTGGTTTTTCTAAATTCACGTACATTCTCATTTTCTCCTTAGTACATGTTCAGTGCTTTACGTGACTGTGTTCCAGCTATGATGCATGCAAGGCATTTAGAGTCCTATGAAATACTTCTGGATAGCTATGACAAGGAAATTATGGAAATTTTAAATGAGGTAACATCATATTTGAGATTGAAAAGCTTAAAACGTGTGTTTGGAAGCTAATGTTTGGAAAAAATCTTTGGATTGAAGCAGGCTTTCACTAATTTAAAAGTATTACTTATAAATCACTGTGTAGAACAAAGGAACTATTTTTAGTCACAATATCACCTTTGTGCTAAATTGGCCTTTAATTCCTAATTTTTATATCAAAATCCAGTCTAGGAATTTGGAAGTTTTTTTACTTTAGTAAATATTTGAATTAAAGTTCTGTTTATTAGGAAAATGCAAGTGCGTCATTGGTTTGAATATTGCGTGCTGCTAATGGTAATATGATTAAGGCAACTTAACTATAATATTTTATTGAATTTCATTTGGAGAGCTACTAACTAAAGAAAAAATTATATATTTGAAAGAAACAATTTGAATGCAGTATAGTACTTCCCTCCCTGTTTTAATGAAGTGTATATTATAAACACCAATATCTTTCAAATTAATTTTCCATCTAGCAATATTTTTATTTGGAGGGAGGAATGGAAAATGAATAAACTTCATAGAATAAGCCTGTTCAATTGTGATAAAATTATGAAAAATGTTATATAATTTCTTGTATTAAGTATTCTTATTTAGTAAATAAGATATGTATCTGGCCCATATTTAGAACTCCATGATAAACCAGCAAAGATGATTAATTTCATTACCTTTTTAGCTCAATGATTTTTGTGATTTTTAATGATTGTTACAAGGAAGCTTTTTTAATTACCTCTCTTGCATGCTCTCAGGACCTTTCCTCCTTTGTTGCTGGTTCCCATAAGTTTTATACTGTATATTGTATATTCATGTTCCTTGTAATTAAGCCGTCAGATATTAGTTTTCAATTTCAAGTATTAATGAAAATCAAAGCTTAGAACTTATCTAACTGCTCCTTGGTCAAAAAATAATTGGTTAAATGGAGAGCAAAGTAATTTTCACTTTCCCAATAAAATATTTTACCATAGAGTATTTATTTAGACTCTTAAACAGGTTTGACAAATCTTTTCATCATTGCACTGATTAAAAACTAAAGGTCAAAGCATAGACATCTACAGAAACAATTCAATTGGAATAGTATTTTGAAAAATTAAGGTATCAATTGTTTTGTGAACAGCATTTGCTGGACAAGTTGTGCAAAGAAATAGAGAAGGATCTGCGGCTTTCTGTGCATACTCATTTAAAGCTGGATGACCGAAACCCTTTCAAAGTCGGCATGAAAGACCTGGCCCTTTTTTTCTCTCTGAATCCAATTCGATTTTTCGATCGTTTCATTGACATTCGGGGTGAGTGTTCTGCTTTCCTTCGTAGAGTCATATTCTCTATCTTTTTGCCCTAACTATTAAAGAACAAAAAACAAAAATGAAACTTGGAGGGTATCTTTTTTTTGTATTAGTTCATTTATTCTTAAGTCCTTTTTGTTTCTTCTTTTTTAATTTGCCAGCACCTTATTTTAAAGGAAGAAATTTAATGTTCAGAGACAAGCTGTTTCCTTTTTAGTTTCATTTCTCTTCTTTTTGTACTATTTTATGAATCAAAAATTTTTTGGATTTCTTTTGTAGCTTATGTAACTCACTACCTAGACAAGACTTTCTACAATCTGACAACAGTAGCTCTTCATGACTGGGCCACCTACAGTGAAATGAGAAATTTAGCTACTCAGCGTTATGGATTGGTTATGACAGAGGCACATCTTCCTAGTCAGACTCTGGAACAGGTAGAGTATAAAATGTTTCCAGCACAGTGATTGTAGCATACAGTATTTCTTTAAGAAATCTTTTTCTTTTTACTTTATTTAGGATATGTTTATTTTTTTATTTTATTGAGGTCATGATAGCTTATAACATTGTGAAATTTCAGTTGTACGTTATTATTTGTCAGTCACCATGTAAATATGCCCCTTTACACCTTATACCCCCCCCAACCCCCTTCCCCTCTGATAACCACCAGTCTGTTCTCTTTGTCTGTGTATTTGTTTATCTTCCACATATGGGTGAAATCATATGGTGTTTGTCTTTCTCTGTCTGGCTTATTTTGCTTAACATAATACATTCAAGGTCCATCCATGTTGTTGCAAATGGGACGATTTTGATTTTTTTATAACTGAATAGTATTCCATTGTATATATTTACCACATCTTCTTTATCCATTCATCAGTCGATGGGCACTTGGGTTGCTTCCATGTCTTGGCTGTTGTCAGTAATGCTGCAGTGAACATAGGGGTGCATAAGTCTCTCTCTGTGTTGTTGATTTCAAGTTCTTTGGATAAATACCCTGAGTGGGACAGCTGGGTCATGTGGTATTTCTCTTTTTAATTTTTTGAGAACTCTCCATACTGTTTTCTGTAGTGGCTGCACCAGTTTGCATTCCCACCAGCAGTGTATGAGAGCTCCCTTTTCTCCACAGTCTCGCCAACATTTGCTGTTTTTTGGTAATTATATGGTAATTATAGCCATTCTAACAAGTGTAAGGTGTTATCTCATTATAGTTTTGATTTGCATTTCCCTGATGATTAGTGATATTGAACATCTTTTCGTGTGCCTGTTGGCCATCTGTAGGTCTTTGGAAAAATGTGTATTCGTATCCTCTGCCCATTTTTTGATTGGATTGTTTTTTTGTTGTTGTTGTTGAGTTGTATGAGATCTTTATATATTTTGGAGATTAACTCCTTGTTGGATATATGATTTGAAAATATTTTCTCCCAAGTGGTAGGTTGTCTTTTCGTTTTGTTCCTGATTTCTTTTGCCTTGCAGAAGCTCTTTAGTTTGAGGAAGTCCCATTTGTTTATTTTTTCTTTTGTTTCCCCTGCCCAAGTAGACATGGTATTAGAAAAGATCCTTCTAAGACCGATGTCAAAGAGTGTACTGCCTGTATTTTCTTCTAGGAAGTTATATGGTTTCAGGTCTTACCTTCAAGTGTTTAATTCATTTTGAGTTAATTTTTGTGTATGGCAAAAGACAATGGTCTACTTCCATTCTTTTGCATGTAGCTGCCCAGTTTTCCCAGCACCATTTGTTGAAGAGACTTTCCTTTCTCCATTCTATGTTCTTAGCTCCTTTGTTGAAGATTAGCTGTCTGCAGATGTGTAGTTTTCTTTCTGGGCTTTCAATTCTGTTCCATTGATCTTGTGCCTGTTTTTGTATCAGTACCATGCTGTTTTGATTACGATAGCTTTGAAGTGTGTTTTGAAGTCAGGGATTGTGATGCCTCCAGCTTTGTTCTTTTTTCTCAGAATTGCTTTAGCTATTCGGAGTCTTTTGTTGCCCCATATGAATTTTAGGGTTCTTTGTTCTATTTCCGTGAAGAATGTCATTGGGATTCTGACTGGAATTGCGTTGAATCTGTAGATTGCTTTAGGTAGTATGGACATTTTAACTATGTTTATTTTTCCAATCCACACGCATGGCATATCTTCCATTTCTTTATGTTGTCCTTGAGTTCTTTCAATAATGTCTTATAGTTTTTATTGTATAGGTCTTTCACCTCCTTGGTTAAATTTATTCCTAGATTTTTTTTATTTGAGTTCATAATAGTTTACATCATTGTGAAATTTCAGTTGTACATTATTTCTTGTCTGTCACCACGTAAGTGGTGGGGTGTATTTTCATTTGTCTCCAGATATTTTTTGATTTCTCCTTAATTTCTTCAGTGATCCTTGGTTGTTAGTAGTATCTGGTTTAGTCTCCACATACTTGTCACTTTCCCAGCTTTTTTCTTGTGGTTGATTTCTAGTTTTGTAGCATTGCGGTCAGAAAAAATGCTTGATATGATTTCAGTCTTCTTAAATTTATTGAGGTTTATCTTGTTTCTCAATATACAGTCTATGTTTGAGAATGTTACGTGTGTACTTGAGAAGAATGTGTATTCTGCTGTTTGTGGATGGAGTGTCCTATATACATATATATATATAAAGTCCATCTGGTCTAGTTTTTCATTTAGTTCCACCATTTCCTTGTTGACTTTCTGCTTGATATATCCATTGATGACAGTGGGGTGTTAAGGTCCCCTACTATTGTGTTGCTGTTAATGTCTCCTTTTAGGTCAATTAATAGTTGCTTTATGTACTTTGGTGCTTCTGTGTTGGGAGGAGCATATATCCTGTGCATATATTTTTATGTTATGTCCTCTTGGTGGACTGTCCCTTTTATCATTATATACTGCCCCTCTTTGTCTCTCATTGCCTGTTTTATCTTGAAGTCTACTTTGTCTGATATAAGTATGGCAACACCTGCTTTCTTTTGTTTGCCATTAGCTTGGAGTATCATCTTCCATCCCTTCTCTCTAAGCCTGTGTTTTTCTTTAGAGCTGAGATGGGTTTCATGGAGGCATCATATTGTTAGGTCTTGTTTTTTAATCCATCCAGCCACACTGTGTCTTTTCATTGGAGAACTCAATCCTACACTGAGAGTGATTATTGATATAGGAGGGCTTGATGCGGCCATTTTATCACGTGTTTTCTGGTGCTTCTGTTTTTCCCTTGTTTCTTGTCCTGTGTATTTTGGACTGCCAATTCAGTTTGGTGGCTCTCTGTGATGGTTTTGTCATTATTTGTCATTTGTGTCTCTGTTCTGATTTTTTGTTTAGTGGTTACTGTGAGGTGTGTATAAAAGATGTTGTAAATGAGGTAGTCCATATTCGGATAGCCTGTTATTTCCTTAGTCTAAGCAGTTTCCGTGCCTTTCATCTTACCCATCTAAGTTATTGTTGTCACAACTTACTCTGTTTTGTATTGTGAGTTTGTGGTTAAATGAAGTGATCGTATTTATTCTTGATGTTTTCTTTCCCTTTATCTTTAATGTTATAATTGTTTGCTAACCTATTCTGATAGAGAGTTACAATTTTCTGATTTTGTCTGCCTATTTATCTCCTTGCTCAAGCCTTTGTAAGCTCTTTCTTTCTTTCTTTCTTTTTTTTTTTTTCAGGTAAGAGGGCCTTCTTGATCATTTCTTGGGGGGTGGGGGGGTGTGCATCTTGTGGTGATGAACTCCCTCAGCCTTTTTTGATCTGGGAAGGTTTTTATTTCTCCAGCCTATCTGAAGGGTATTTTGCTAGATAGAGATTCTTGGCTGAAGGTTTTTGTCTTTGAGAATTTCCAATATATCAGTCCACTCTCTCCTAGCCTGTAAAGTTTCTGCTGAGGAATCCACTGAAAGCCTGATAGGAGTTCCTTTGTAGTTTATTTTCTTTTGCCTTGCTGCCCTTAATAGTTGTTTTTTGTCATTGACTCTTGCCAGTTTTACTAATACATGCCTTGGAGAAGGTCTTTTTATATTGATGTAATTACAAGTTCTTTTAGCTTCTTTTACTTGTAATTACAGCTTCTTCCCCAGGTTTGGGAACTCTCAGCTATTATTTCTTTGAACAAGCTCTCTGCTCCTTAATCTCTTACTTCTCCCTCTGGAATATCTATAATCCTTATGTTGCATTTCCTAATTGGGTAGGATATTTCTCAGAGAATTTCTTCCTTCCTTTTTAGTCTTAGTTCTCTCTCCTCCTCCAGCTAAAGCATGTCTACATTTCCATTTTCTAAATTGCTAATTCTGTCCTCCATAATATCAGCTCTGTTATTTAAGGACTCTAGATTTTTCTTTATCTCATTCATTGTATTTTTCATCTCCAGCATTTCTGATTAGTTTTCCTTTATAGTTTCAGTCTCTTTTGTGAAGAGTTTCCTCTGTTCGTTAATTTTATTCCTGATTTCATTGAACCGTCTTTTTGCATTTTTTTGTAACTCATTGAGTTTTTTTATGATAGCTACTTTGAGTTGTCTGTCTTTTAGATTGTAAATTTCTATGCTTTCAGGATTGATTTCTGGATGTTTGTCTTTTTTCTTCTGGTCTGGAGTATTAATATACCTCTTCATACTGTTTGATAGGGTGGATTTGTACCTCTGAATAGTGATAGTATGTGGTTGCAGGTTCCACCTGCTGCCATTGGGGGCTGGGTGGCACAGGAGCTGGGTGTTCTGAACCTGCCACAATCCCTGTCAACTGTGCCTATCCAAGCCTGGGCCACTCCTTGGGACTGCAGGGGCCCTGTGGGCTCTCCCACGAAATGGGAAAGTGATCATGCAGGGGTGCAGGGCTGCCACTGCCTGCTCCCACAGTCCCGCTGAGGCATGCTCCCACCTTCGGGGCTGCACTGGTAGTATAGGCGTCCTCAGCACTTGGAAGGCATTTGTGAAGGTCCTCTGCCGCCTCTTCCTATGTCACACCAGCCATTGTTCTTGGTGGGCGGGGCACCCCCTTTGTTTCCAAGCCTGGGCCTCTCTCTGGGGACTGCGGTGGCACTGTGGGCTCTCCCACTGGATGGGAAAGTGGTCATGTGGAGGTTCAGAGCTGTGCTGTCTGCTCCCACAGTCCCGCCAAGATGTGCTCCCCGCTTCCAGGGCCGCAGCGGTACCGTGGGTATTTACGGCAGCTGGAAAGTCATCTGCCTGGGTGCACAGATCCACCACTGCTGCCTACTAGCTCCTACCAGCCGTTGTGCTTGGAGGGCAGGGCCTTCCCACTGGGTCCAATCCTGGGTCTCTCCCTGGGACTGTGGCAGCACTCTGGGCTCTTCCACCACGTGGGAAAGCAATCGTGCGGGGGCCTGGGCTGCTGTCCCCTGTTCCTGCAGTTGTGCCGAGGCACACTCCCACCGTCAGGGTTGCAGTGGCGCTGTGGGCACTCTAGCTGGGAGAGCAATCACATGCTGCCCGGGGCTGCTGGGGAGCCGGAGAGTGCTTGCCTGTCTCCACTGCCTTCCCAGGGGTAGTCCCTCCACCTTCAGATGTAGAGCTGCGTGGGTCTCTCAGGCATGCTGATGTGCTGTGTGGGTATCCTGTGTTGATCAATGAATGTTTGTTTAGTTGTAGTTCGAAGGGGAAAAGATAAAGGGAACAGCTTACTCTGCCATGTTGCTCACATCACTCTCAATATCTGTTTATTTTTTGAGGAAACACTTGCTGTATAAACCTCATACTTGACATAAAAAATTTGACCATGCTGATTTGCTTTTTGAAAGAATTTACCACAGGCTTCCTGTTTACACTTCACCATTTGTTGAATGTTTGAAATATATGTAGATTTAGATAAAGCTTTTCAGAAACATTGGGATAGTAAGGTGACTCCTGCAGAATTGTGATAAGTTTAGTCGAGGTCACAGTTAAGGATTTTAAACCTACATTTAATACATAAACTTTAATATCTTAGGAAAAATGGCTAAATTTATGTGATTATAAATGTATTTCTTCTCAAAATGAGTACAAAGAAGCATTTAGCTTTCACTAATTCAGTGAGCTAATTTACAATGTGGCAGTATTTCATGAGTCCAAAAGTTTGTTTTCAGTTAATTTGTATGTAATTCATTCTAAGATAATCCAGATAATGTTTGCCAAAAAACTTTTATTCACTTTCAAAATCTGAGGATCCTAATTTTTCCTTCATCTTGCTGCATATAGGGACCATTTCTGGGATCAGTTTGTATATCCTTTCGTTCACTTCTTTATACATTTAATGGTTACTGAAAACATGCTGGGCACTGAACTATGTTTCGGGATACAGAAATAAATAGAAACAGTCTCAGCTCAGGTACTTATTAGCTTATTGGGAGAAAAAATGAGGAAACACATTTTTAGATTAAAACACAAGAAAAACTATAATAAAAACGTAATCAAAGGGGTATTGTGATGCTCCTTTGAGCCCCAATTAGAAAAGCTGTGGAACAATTTATACGATACCATTAGGTATTAGAGTAATAACTGCAGAGTGAAGGATTCTTAATAGGTAACCACGTTGTAGGTGGTTTAGTGCAGTTGAAGGCAGCGTCAGGACAGGAGTTAGATTCTAAAATCACTGGGTTCTGCCTCTTCAGAGTTGGACCTTGGAGAACTCCCTTAGCTTCATTTTCTTCATCTGTGGAATTTAGAAGAATAATGCCTCATTTTTTGAGAATTACATATAAGGCACTTTGCACAGCACCTGAAAAGTAGTATGTATTTTATAAATCTCACCACATAGCTTGACTACTTTTTGGAATCTGGCCCTTAGTTTACTTTGTAAGAAAAACAGAGACGATCCTTGGGAAGACAGACAGACATATTCACAGGGGTAGTGGGGAAATCATGATGAGTCATGGATCTTTGAATAGTTAAACTTAACTGTTCCTGTCTACACAGAAGGGATAAGATGACAAGCAGCCAGGAGGTGGTCCTGATTGTACACCTCAGAAAGGCTATTTGAACCTTTGATGTCATACCTTTTGTAGAGTTCTTTAAAATAATTAAAAAATACCGAGAAACTTAATATAGTGACTTACTGCTTATATGAATACAAGTCTAACTGATTGTCTGAAACTAATAATAATAGAACTTATGTATGGATTGTTTTGTAGGGCCTGGATGTTTTGGAAATTATGAGAAACATTCATATATTTGTGTCTCGATACCTCTATAATCTCAACAATCAGGTGAGTGAGTTTTAGACTTTTTTTTCATGTGGCTAGATATATAGTAGGAAGGCTGAGGGGCAAACAGTTGATTCTCAATAATGAAAATTAGTAAAGCAAAGCAAAAAATAATTGTTTAGAGATCATCTTGCTAATTCTTTTGCTTTGATGGTATTATCTTCTTGAATGACTTTCCAGTTAAATTATCTTTAATGAAACAGATTCTAAAATTTTTTTGGGTAACTGACCAATGTTTGCTATGGGTTATGTTGTTATTTAGCCTAAGTTTGTTTCATTGCAGATTTTTATTGAACGAACAAGCAATAACAAACATTTGAACACTATTAATATTCGGCATATTGCTAATTCAATTCGAACACATGGCACAGGAATCATGAATACAACAGTAAGAACCCTTTTCGGGTTTGGGTGGGTAATAGACTCCTGTTTAATTTGGTATTTTGGGAAATAGTTTTCTCATAGAATGTTCTGGTAAATGTACACTACTACCTGTTTATACCTGAATTTCCATTTTTCTGGTTGATATAATAAAAAGGCCTGGCACTAAAATTGTGTTGGATGTGATGGAAGTTCTGTGATACAAAAAGCACTTTAGAATATCTTACCATAAATAGTATTGGAGATTTGAGGACATCAGTATAAAGATAGATATCTGTGTGGGTTGTCTGATATTCTCTGAAAATTGCTTTTGAAAGCAGATCATTGATAGCAGTTTATTTAACATCGGTCGTGTTCTTTTTGGGGGGGGCTTACTAATTATTTGATATCCATAAAAATAGCTTACTAAAATTATTTTGAATCTTCTTAGAAATAGGCATTCAGTCACTTGAGGGAATCACTTGAATGCTATTTTTCCTTCTATGGGAAAAGAGAAGTCTTTGAATTTATCTGGTTTTCAGGACACACTTCTCAGAAAGAAGAATGTGAATGCTTAAATAGTAAAATATTATGAAGCATATTTTGGAGTAAGGAAATAGGGAGAAGTTACGTGACTGGAGAGTCACACAGGGACCATTTTTGTATACAGCGAGGGAGCCAGTGAAGTATTTGCGCTAAGTGATGTGATTGGAGTTGTACTTTAGTAGTTAGCAATATAGAAATTAGAGACGGAGGGAGTCAACGTTTCATATTTAAAATGGGGAGTCACCTGTGTAGGGATCATGTCTGAACCTTTCAGGATAAATAAACTCTCCTTTGACCTCATCTATCAGACACTCATTCATATAACAGGTATAATTATGAATGTATTTTATGTGTCTCAGGCACTGTGCTGGGCACTTGGGTGAGAAAAGCAGACATTTCCCGCTCTGATAGTAATTACTCTCTGGCAGGGGATATAGTTGTTAGTCACACTAATGAATGTAAATTCCTGGTGTCTGAGGATGAGAAAAGTGAGCACAGATGAACAAGATCAGAGGCCGGTAGAGTTACCCACTGTTAAGAGTGGGAAGGATAAAGAAGAGATACTGTTACTAGGAGATCAAGAAAAAGCAGTGTTTACACCACAAAAAAAGTTCTGAGAAAGCGCTCATTCTGTAAGTGGGTAAATGAAGACTGTTAAAAAGGGCATGCATTTGCCAAAGCAGTTAGTCACATTTGAGGGTGTGGGGATGGAATTTAGTGCAGGGCCTCTGTCTGTAGTTCAGAATTAATCTTATTCATGTTATTTTGACTTTAATCTCAGCCGAAATCCTACTTTTTTGGGGTTTTCTGAGTCTAGGTCAGGGCCTTTGTTATTCATTCTCGGAGCACCCACACTTCTCACTTTAGAAATTATTGCAGTTGAGGTTTAATTTTATTGAACATAACTTGTTTAAAATGTCTGTCCCTCCTGCTAGAATATAAACTTCACGATGACAAGGACCATGTCTAGCATGAGAGCAGGGACATTGCCTTGCACGTCAGAGGTGCCCAAAATATTTGTGGATAATAATTGAGTGTTTACTGTCTTCCTTCAGGAGAGTTCAAAGAGCAGCATGTTTCTTACTTGAGTATCACCTAGACACGTGGATTAGTACTAAGTAATCTTACAGATGGAGGAACGTAGAAACTTCTGACTGTGGTTTATGGCTTAAAAGTAGGGTGTTGAATCTGGTTTCGTGATTCTCACTACAGCATGTGGTCTATTATGAGACTATTCGCTATTTTTTTCTTTCTCTTTTTCCTTTTGTAATAAAAATATTTGAGGGGAGTTTATAGAAAGTTCTGTAAACTTGGGCAGTGGGGAACTTCATTTATTTAAGTATTTCTGGTCCAATATGAATTATTTATTTATTTATTTATTTAAAGATTGGCACCTGAGCTAACAACTGTTGCCTATCTTTTTTTTTTTTTCTGCATTATCTCCCCAAATCCCCCCCGGTATATAGTTGTGTATCTTAGTTGCAGGTCCTTCTAGTTGTGGCATGTGGGATGCCACCTCAACGTGGCCTGATGAGCGGGGCCAGGTCTGCACCCAGGATCCAAACTGGCAAAACCCTGGGCCACTGCAGTGGAGCGTGCAAACTTAACCGCTTGGCTACAGGGCCGACTCCAAAATGAATTATTTATGAGTATTAGACTTTATAAAGTCTCATATAAATTAGACTTTATTTAAATAGATAATTATTATTCAGTAACATTGATATAAATTAATTTTTATGTTAACTTTTCCAATTTTTTGACTTTTACTTTTATAGGTTAATTTTACCTACCAGTTTTTGAAGAAGAAGTTCTATATATTTAGCCAATTTATGTATGATGAACATATCAAATCCAGATTGATTAAAGATATTCGGTTTTTCAGGGAAATCAAGGACCAAAATGATCATAAGGTATTTTAGACATTTTTTAAGGTAGTTTGATTCAAGTTTTGAGTATATAGCAAATGTTTATATTAAAATTCATTATGAGGATGTCTGCTGGGGTTTTAGTTTTCTTTATTATTTTTCACATCATGTCTCCTAGATCTGGCCCACAAGTTCCTTATATTTTCTCTTAGAGTTTCTTACTCATCACATCCTCTGTAGGCTAAGTGTAAGGGAAAATTGAATGATCCATGTAGCCAAGTGTTCCTTGTCTTTCTTTATTTTAAAATAGTACAAAAGCAATACATGCTCATTTTGAAACATTTAAACAATATAGAGTGCATCAAATGTCCTCCTTCGTTTCTCTTTCCTCCCAATTCCATTTTCTGGAGGCAGTTGCTGTTAAAAATGTAATGTGATGCCTTTCAGATCATGTGATAAGCATAGGTATTTGCACATACGTATTGCTTTTTTCCTAATAAAAATGGAGTAATACTATGTATACTGTTTTGCAGTGTGTTGATCATGTCAGTACATACAGACGTCCCTCATTCTTTTTGTGAGCTGATGGTAAAGATGTATACCGTAACTTACGTAACCTTCTCCTGCTGACAGGCATTTAGGTTTTCCTGATTTTTCAGTGGTACAAACAGTGCCACAGGTAATATCCTTGCACATTTGGCTTTGTGTATTTAAAATTAGGATACGTATTGCCAAGTGCTCTAAAAATACTGCACCAGTTGACATTCCCAACTATAATTCATGAGAATGCTGATTTTCCTTCACCCTCTGGGCTGAGTTCTCGCCTAGAGAAGTGAGGAACTGTCAGTGGTAACAGACAGAGGCCCGTAGCCATGTGGGTAGAGAACCAGCAGGCTTAGGTGGGTTTCATATTTGATTTGCCACATCTAGAACTATTTTAATTACCCTTCTTAAGTGTCACCTAGTTCTAATCTTCTTGTATACCAATTGGTAGTTCTCTTCAACGTCAGAGCAGCAAAATATTACTTTCTAGTAAAATAATTAACAAAATTATAGAATTACCGTTATCAGTAGAGAATTGTATTAACTACCTCATTTTCATTGGAACAGAAATTAGTAGTATTCAGGTAAATAAATAATCATACTATTGTTGTGTAAGAATTGTTTCCATTTTTATTAATGTAAAATGAGTAATTTCCTAAGTCATTTAATCAGCTGAGACTTGAAAAATCTTTTTTTTTTGGTCATGGCAACTAAAAATTGTAGCTCTGCTGATGTGTGTTATTTGGGAAGGAGTGTGTTTGTGTAAGTCCCTATTACCTGTTCAGCCCACGGAAATGTGCTCGCACATCTCTGAGCAAATGTTTCTAGGAGGAATTGGTTTCTTTTGTCTGTCTGATAGAATAGGTGGGTGTTGGGAGACTAACAATGGTGGTGGGAATCTTAACTTTGTTGGCATTAACAATTATTCCCCTTAGCTAATGTCAAAAAGAAATTTAATTTATATTGACCTTGAACATTGGTGGGTTTTGTGCAGTAAATTTTTTGTCATTAGACTTGAGTGATTTTTTTTAAGCGTAATGGAAATACAAAATTAGGAAAGTGGTAGTGGCATGCTTGATTTGGTGGGCATTTTATGCTTTAGGAAGTCTTTATTAACAAAGGTAGTCTTTAAATTATCTCTCTAGTATCCTTTTGAAAGAGCAGAAAAATTCAATCGAGGCATCAGAAAACTTGGAATAACCCCAGAGGGACAAAGCTACCTCGATCAGTTCAGGCAGCTCATCAGTCAAATCGGTGAGTTATTATGAAAGTGTCGGGAGATGAAGTACAAATCTCGGTACTCTGTCTCATATTAAATATCTCATATGAATAAACAACTTCGTTTGTGAGTGTCTGAGTTCAACTTTATTCCACTAGAGTAGTTTTCTTACCAAAAGTTTTTCTAATGTGAGTAGACTCTTCGTGCAGAAATAATTGATAGACTATGGACTAATATAAGTTAAGTAAAACCTCTTAAATTAAAAATATATTTAATAACTAACTCATCTCAAAGACTATAGTCATAATAAATAGTCAACTGGTAACTATTTATTGGGTACCTATTCTGTTCTCAGTACTGTTTTGGGCTTTTAAAAGATGTTCTTTCAAGTTACAGCCTAAATGCAGAGGTATAAAATATTTATGTGAAAAGTTAATTAGTATTAGTTAATAAGTTACATATAAATTTAAAGATGAAACATTAAACATTATAGTTTTTCTATGATATATCATTTCATATTTATATATAATTTCTTGATTTTTCCTTCTGCCTTACAAGTAGAACTTGTCTTCTGAAATGTGTTATATTTAAAAGCAAGAATGCAGTTAAGAATAATCATAGATTAACAAAACTTTATACATGTTAGAGCTTTCCACATGCATTCTCTCTATTAGTGTCCTCACAACAGCCCCCTGAGAGAGCGTGTAATCACCACTTTAAAGATGGAAAAAGAGAGACTCAGAGAAATGAGTAGTGTTGCTCGCACTTAAACCAGGGTTTTCATCTCGGAGTCCAAAGGTGGTGTAAATTCTTCACAGTTGTAGACACCAAGCAATTAGTAAATTCTTGAGTATAATTTGGTAAAACTATGCCTCCTGAGATTCGTTCGTTCATTTATCAAACATTTGCTAAGAATCTATTAAACAAATATTCTTCTAGATGCTGAGGATACAAATAGCCTTTGTTTTCAAGGGGCTTTAAATTTCCTCGTAGGAAAGGTTATAAGCATTGAGTTCTGGAGTCCAGTCATTGAACACCAGCTTAAGTTTTATAAATTAATTGGTTTACATAGAAGACATTTTTATTATGTGTTAGTACAAGAACTTAGCTTTACCTTTGTAAGTTTTTTATTTTAAACGATTTAATAATGAGGTATTGTCACATCAGTACTATTTACTTCATGGAGACATTTGATGTCATATTACATTGTAAACTTCTGGAGCAACAGTTCTTAACCCTTTTTTGAGAATCTGATGAAAACTGTGGGTTAATTCCCCCAGAACAGTGCCCTTATGCACACACATACATGATTTTGCATATAATATACTGGAATTCAGGTGCTTAAAGTTAGAGTCCATGGACCTCAGATTAAGAGCTGTTTTTCTAGAGCATTGTTGCTTAAAACTTTATTCGCATTCACAATATTAGAGTTGTTTCCTCTTATGAATACTGCCTGTACTATTGTTTCATGTTTTTATATTTTTTACAAATACAATAATCAGTAAATCATGAGTTTAGTATGCCTGCCATTTTTCCCATAATACACATCAAGATACACATTTTTCCCCTAATAGACAAAAGATTATAATGTCGCTTCGGTTGCCACCAGGATGCATTCTACAATTGGAGAATGTTGTCCTTTTCACTTTGTTCCGGCATTTTATTCTTTATTCTTTTCTTAGAAAATATAAATTCTTTATCCCTGCTTATAAAACAGTGTAATGTAATGTAATGTAATGTGCTCTTGAGTCTGTTGAATATCTTGAGAAAAGAAGTAAGGAATTCGGAGCAAAGTGAGAAGCCCTTTTGTCTAATAGCCTGCCTGCTGGGAGAAGCATAGCCACACCAGCATTACTGAGCGTTGACTGTGTGCCAGGGCTGTCTGGGTGCTTTCTGTGCTCTAACGCATGTAAAACTCACAGTGCCAGGAAGGAAGTAGTATTGCCATTCATCCATCCCACAGGTGTTTACTGAGGACAACAAATGTGGTGATATGTATGACAGTAAACAAAGTCTCTGCTCCTTTAGAGCTTAATTTAACAGATGAGGGGACTGAGATAAAAAGTTTATAACTTGACATAGGTCTTACAACTAAAAACTGGCAGAGTCCAGATTTACACCCGAGTTGTCTGGCTTCAGAGATTTTGCTCTTAAGTGCCGCTCTGTGCTTGGCCTCTCATTAGCACATTTTGATCAGCCAGATATTGGACTAACAGTTTGGAGGACATCAATGAAACTAGATAATTGAATTTTTAAAAAATGCATATTAAAGAAACATTTTACCATCATCTCTCATATTGGGACAGACCTTAAAATAGATTCAGTGATACCTACCATGAGGGTTGTTAAAAACATCAGATAAGATAATGTATGTAAAACATATATTACTGTAATGATTGTGAAATGTTGACTGCTTCTTACCTTTTGTCTGTTCTTTCTCCCAAGTAATTTCAATTCCGTTGAGCAATATATGTTGGAATTCCTATTATGTGCCAGAACATGTTAGCTCTCGGGATTATCATGGGCCTTGCGTTGTTTAGTTGGAGGGAGACGCAAATGAAGAGATGTATGATATGTCAGTGATAAGTGCTGGGTAAGGAGATGTAATGGGGCTGGGCAGTGCTATTCAGTGATGCTCAGGGAAAGCTGTAAGGAGGTGACATTTGAGCAAGGACCTAAATAACTTGAGGGAATAAGCCATGTGTATATCCAGGGAAAGAGTATTCCAGACAAAGGCAACAGTAAGTGCAAAAGCCCTGAGTTGGCTTAGCATTCTTGGGAGTAGTCAGGGGCTAGAATGGAATTAGTGAACACCTGAGTGGTAGGGTATGATAGCAGAACGGCAGCAAGGGGCGTGATCGGACAAGGCTATGCTGACCATGTAAGGAGTTTGGATTTTATTCTGTGGTGGAAAGCCATTGTAGAGTTTTCAGAAAAGGAATGATAAGCTCCAACTTAGTTTTAAAAGAACCACTAGCTGCTACATAGATAAAAGATTGAGGGGTTGGGATGCTGGAGGCGAAAGGAGGGAAATCAGGAGGCCATTGTGTATTGCAGTGGTCTGGGCCAGAGATGGTGGAGGTTTGGAATAGGATAATAGCTATGAAGGTGGTGGAAAGCGGTTGGATTCTGGCTATATTTCGAAGACAGAGCCAACATAATTTGTCCATTGATTAGATAGAAAGTGTGAGAGAAAGAAAGGCTTGAAGTCAGAGATGACTTCAAGGCATTTGGCCTGAGCAACTGGAAGGATGGACTCAGTTTCTGAGATAGGAAATAGAATTGGGAGTGAAGATCGTGAGTTTGACTTGAACATATTAAATTAAAAATTCTTCCTAGTTGTATAGGTTTAGGCATTGGATAAAACCTAGAGGAGTAGTCCAGGATGGAGATAGATATAAATTTAGGAGGCATCAAATAAAGACTTTTTGATATCACTTCCAGCTTTGTGTGTGTGTGTGTGTCAGAGAGAGAGAGACAGACAGACAGACTGACACTCAGTGTGAGAAGGAAGAAATAAATGTTTGATTTTTTAAATGTAGTCAGCATTTAATGAATTTAGTTTATGAAATGAAAGTTAGATTTTTTAAATATTTACTATAGATGTATATAAGTATGTACATTTATATTTTAAGCACACAAATATTTTTATGGAGCAAGAACTGAAGTAAAGTACAGCAGAATCTTTTGGTACTTAGGAGTGGAACTTGGTAACTGACTGCTATATATAATGGTATTCCTGATTATTAGAGTTTAGAGTTACTTGTATAAATATCTGATTTTTTTGTGTGTGCTTTTTAAGGTAATGCTATGGGCTATGTACGAATGATAAGATCTGGTGGCCTTCATTGTAGCAGCAATGCCATTAGGTATGGATGCAAACATTTTTGCCTTGTTACGCCTCTTAAAAATTTTATGTTATGTAAATCTGTCTTCATTGTAAGTAATATTGTAGAGAAGGTTATTTTTCTTATTGCTATATTTTGAGATAAAATATGGAAGAAAACTATTCTACTAGTTAAGTTTTTTTCTCCTTAAATTTTAAGACTACAGTAGACCTTTGAAAGTCTTTATTTCTCTTAAACTTATAGTTAATTCATCAGTATGTTTGTGAATGGTTCTAAAGATCACATGATTTTAAAGGTTAAAATTTGTTATTCATATCTAAAATTATCTTTTAGAACTAAAATGGTGATACTAATAATATAACTGAAATGCAAATTCTTTCCAAATATAGAGTTGAAAAATTTAGAGTCCTACATACCACTTTCATGTGTGTGTCAATTGCACATAGTTAACTTGCCTTAATTATTTCCTTCCCAAATTCTTATGTAGATTTGTTCCTGATCTTGAAGATATTGTAAATTTTGAAGAACTAGTAAAAGAAGAAGGTCTTGCAGAAGAAACATTAAAAGCAGCAAGGTAATCTAAGTTTGGAGATTTGAAAAGTGTATGTTTATATAAAACATTAAAGAGAAGGCTAGAGGGTAATATATAAACTTATATGTCAGTGTTTTTATTATACAACTTATGGTTTCAGTTTATGAAATATAATTTTTTTTTAAGACTACAGTATTCTGAGATCTTTCCAAGTTCACCAAAAAGGGATCTTCTAGAACATGCTAATATAGTAGCCCCTAGCCACATGTGGCTTTTGGGCACCTGAAATATGTGTGGCTGGTCCAAATTGAAATGTGCTAATCTGTGAAGTGCATAACTGATTTTGAGGATTTAGTATTAAAAAATGAATACCAGACATCATTAATAAAATTTATTCCACTTGTTTCTGTTTACTTTTTTTATATTTCTGCTTGCCAACCTTGTTCTATAATACCAGTCCTTCATTTCACGTAATCTGGAGCAGCGCTGTCCAGGATGGTAGCCACCACCACGTGTAGCTGTTGAACACTTGAAACGGGGACTGATTTCAAGTTTTATTTCTTTAAATTTAAATAGCTAACGGCTCTCTTATTGGACAATGCAGATCTACAGATTTGAGTCAGTAGTGATCTTGGAACATAATTGAAAACTTGAGAGAGGTATGCAGAATTGTTAAGAAATTCTTTAGAAAACTCAGTTTTATTATTAGTAATTATAGCAGTTGTTGAGTCAGGCATGCAGAGGCACCCTGGACACAGTAGAGACTATGTGAATATCAAAAAGAATAATGGTAGACGTCAGTTATAGTGTAGTGAATAAAACAAGACCCTCGAGTCATTAGTGATAAGAAGAAAGGTTGGAGGAGCAGAGGGAAAGTCCCTTTTTACAGGAGCTGATAAGTATAGAAGCGAGAAATTTCGGAAAAAAAAAAAAGTCACTGCTCTGTAACCACCATTATAATACTTGAAATCAGACAGAAATCATCAATGGATTCTAAAACATTTTTGGAGAACAGAGTATTTGTTCACTATCAAAAATATTATCCCACAAATTGCTTATTAATCACAAAGGGAGAAACTATCCTCACGCTGGAAAGATTGATGTATTCCACCTTAACCAAGTGATCAAACTTAGCGTCACTGGTAACAGGGCATACTGACATTATGTGGCCTCCTGATGCAATCTGATGGCAAGTGCCTATATTGTATTCTTGCCAGAAATGTTTACTCTGAATTTTTGTGAGGAAACCATCTGAGACATCCAGAATGTGGGCATTCTATGAAATACCCAGCCTAGATGCTTAAAAAAACGTCATGTGAAAGACAAAAAAGGCAAGGAGACTACTCTAGATTAGGAGACTAAAGAGAGTTAAACCAAATGCAATAGTTGATCCTTAATCATATCCTAGATAAGGAAAAAATTAGCTATAAGGGACATTTAGGGGATAATTGGGGAAATTTGAACATGTATATAAGATAATACTATATTTTATTTTTGCGTGTAATGTACTGTGACTTTGTAGGAAAATGTCTTGGTTCTTAATAGATTCATACTAAAGTATTTATGGGCTAAATGACATGACATCTGCAATTGTTAAAGGTTTCAGGAAAAAAGAAAACAAATGTGGCAAAATGTTAAAAGGTGAATCTAGCTGAAGGATAAATGGGTGGTCATTATACTGTATTTTAACTTTTCAATAGGCTGGGAATTTTTTAAAATGAGAAAAGGAAATATACTGGAAAACGTGTGTGTACGTTTTTATGAGACTAAGGCCCCAACACAGATGATTTGTTCTGAAATATCCTCTTAGAGAGCTTAGTTCTTTGCCAAATAGAGAAGCTGTGTGCAGTCAATAAGCTATTTGAAATCAAGGTGCCCTGAAACGATTAAAATAGTTTGTGGCTTGTATATCAAAGGAGAAAATCAGACCTCTTATTAAATGATGTCATTCATTTAAAAATTGATGACCTTGAAAAAATATTTTGAAGCGGTTCAAGGAGGTCAGAGAGTGGGTTAAGATCTCCAGGGCGAAGTTGTCTGTGCTAGTTGCGGGGTCCAAATTTGTGCGAGGGAATGGATGCCTGACATCAAGTGGAGGAAAGTTCATGGCAGGTGAAGTGAAGGAGTTGTGGCGTTACGATGATGAATTGATTATCTAAATACTGAAGACTGAAGTGAGTCTTCCAGAATCATGGGGGAGAACTGGAGCAGGTGTCACAGTCTAGGTCACTGAACATGGGCAGTGGTTAAGAAGGGTAGGAGACGCCTTCCTTAAGGAGGGGTGCTTGGGCAGTGGGATCGTGAGTCTCGAGGGAGAGAGTTCTCCGTTGCAGTGGTGGGGGGTAATAATTCGAAAGTGGCGGTAGCCGTACATGAGGGACAAGGAAGGAAAAGCAGCTCATGTTTCTGGAGGTTGAGCAGGAGGCTAAGTTCTTTACATGTAAAGAGTCAGGTTTCAGTTGATGTAAAGTAAAGAGGTGTAGAAGCAGCATTAGTGAAGAGATTTAAGATGAAGAGGAGTTTATTTACAATGAAATGGAGTTCTGCAGGGCTCACTGCAGGAAGAAGCAGCAACAAAACTCTTACTTTCAGTTCCAAGATGCCCTACGATTCTGTTTTAGGGCCTAAGTTGTATTGATCAGCTCCCGTTCACAAGAAAATTAGTTCATGATGAACTCCAGGGAAATTTACTTAGAAATGTCTTATAATATTTCGTAATTTTGAGTGCTCTCATCTCAGCCGATGAGAGATGTATTTTAAAAACCATACATTTTTTTGAGAAAGGAACTCAATAAATAATTTTTGCATTTTAGGCATCTGGATTCAGTCCTCAGCGATCACACAAGAAATTCTGCCGAAGGCACAGAGTATTTCAAAATGCTGGTCGATGTTTTTGCTCCAGAATTTCGAAGGCCAAAGAATATACATCTCCGAAATTTCTATATCATTGTTCCCCCTCTGGTGAGTATTTTTAGTACCCAAAATGAATTTTTTAAAAAAGGTATTAATAAACAAATCCACTGTGTTTGCAGCAGGAAATGCACACAGACTATATTACTGACTTTCTGGTTATAGATAAAACTAAATGTGAACTCAGTGAATATGGTCCAGAATTTTTACCTCTTAGCTATGCAAAATGAGACTTACTTATAGTTAAGATAGATTTTTACTTGTTAATAACTTCCAGAGAAATCCTAGTGTGATTTAAATTACTCAAGTATACACTATTATATTTTATGTATATGTGTATATACACACACACACGTATACGCACGTAGACATACGTATACATGCACACCATATAATCTTCAGGCTGCATTATACCATATAATCATTTTAAGTGATTCCTGTAGGCTGCCTTCAACTGTTAGAGTACAGTTATTCCTAACACATCTCTGATAAGCATACTGTTGGAGGACAACTCCTCTCTACTCAGCAGTAAGTACTCACATCTAGACTAAATTGTTAGTGCTTTCTCATTATAGTATGTAGTGTTCTCTGCTCTAATTCTGTAGTTGCCATCTAAGAATAGCTCAAGTTACCCAAAATTGCATTATAAAAACAACTGTTACAGTGGAGAAAAAAGTTAAGAAATTAGAGAAGTATATACTAGTGATGTTATTTTTCCCTAAAAGTTTCTGTAATAAAGCTGTTTTTTAAAACATTTGTAAATAGACAACTTCAAAATCTAAATATCACTGAGTAGATGAAACTGTTGATTACATCTCACTTTCATCAGGAGTAATAACCTTTTGTATTGCTGCCTGAATTGTTAACACATATCTTCTTACATATTATAATCATTATTATCCATAGAAAGTAGCTGATGGTCTATGGACAGCTTTTTTCTGTGTGAATTTTCTTTTCTCCTGTTTTTTAAATAGATTTATTGTTAATGCTCTGTCATCATAAGTGGCATAACTATGATGTAGCAAAAATGTCCATATTCATCTGGTAAGCATTATCTTTTCATCTTCAGACAGTGTTAAACTGGAGCCTGTCTGTCTTAGTTACACTCTCATAACAGTGTAGTGAACTTAGAGTGAGTTCTCCTCCTGTTTCTGTAATTTGAAGGGCGGTGTACTCAAGCCATAGTGCACAGCAGCGGGGAGGCGTTTGTGAGTTTGGGGAAGAGGGGAGTTTTGCAGGGCAGCTGTCAGAATTCAGTGAGTGATGGAGAAAACAAGATGGATTAAGAGCACTTCAAAGAAGTATAGGACACTATTCTTGTGCTTGAGTTTAGATCTAATTCCAGAAAAAAGACAAGCATAAATGAAATATCTAAAAAATATTTCAGTAACAGTTGATAAAGATTTCACAAATATGTGATTAAATTGCCAGGGATGTTTTGCAGGCAGTAAAAGTGAAACTTGATGTCTTGTTTCCACTGGAGTATTATGGTACTTACCATACGGTATCATCGTTATTTTTAAACAGGTCTCTTTTCCCTCGAGAGCTGTGCTATCCATATGTAGCCACAAGTGGCTACTTAAATTAATTAAAATTTTATAAAATAAAAATCCAGTTCCTCAGTTTTACTAGCCCATTTCAAGTACGCAGTGGCTTTTTGTGGCTAGTGGCCGTATTGGACAGTAAGGTACACAGCATTTCTCTCATTGCTGAGGATGCCGTTCTAGAGTGTGAACTCTTTGATGGTATTCATTTTTTTATTGTAATTACTTAGTAGTGCCTGGATATAGTAAGCTTCAGTAAATCTTTGTTGAATAATGATATGATTAGATAAAGTATTTTGGAGGAGCTGAATTTTTAGGGATGCGATTTTTTTGGGGAATTCATTTATCCAAATGACTACTAAGCATTTTTAACCAAGAATATGATAAATAGTATTTTAGAATGAATTGGGTGGGCGGAAGTAAGGACTGCCATGCTTAAGAGCACTTCTGCCTAAAGTAAAAAGGTAGCAGGCCTACTTTTCAGACTCCAGCTTTCACTTAGAGTATGGATTTGGGCAAGTTGCTGAACCGCAAGGCTCGGTGTCCTCATCTGTAAAATGTGCATATTTTATAATGAACTGTGTGCAAGGCGCTGTGCTTGGGTGAAGTGGCAGTTGAGGGCGTGCTCATACTTAAAGGACTTGGAAGGAAGACCCATTAAGAGACACTTGTACAGATTGTGACCTCGCCAAGAGCCTATTTAGATGAGGCGAGTGTTTCAAATCAAAAGGATGGGAACCTAGAAGAGATCCTATTTATAATTTTTGAAATATCTGTTTTAGAAACTAGATTCTGAAGAGTTTTTATAGCAAAGTCGTTTCTCTAATATGTTGTTATGTCTTTTTAGACCCTCAACTTTGTAGAGCATTCCATTAGTTGCAAGGAGAAATTGAATAAAAAGAATAAAATTGGAGCTGCTTTTACTGACGATGGCTTTGCCATGGGTAAGCTTCATGGAATTGTTTCCCCATTAGTGTTATGTTGACCTTTTAATGGACTTTTGGAACCGTGGTTGAGAAGAGGGCTGTGCGGTCTGGGTAGGTTTGGTTCTCCTGAGCAGCGCTTGCTGTTGTATCTTTTAGTTGGGTCATCTGATTGGTACACTTGTTTTCCTTCATTTGTAACCATCATTCACGGCCCCTTGGTGAGGCTACTCACTTAGTCTAGTTGGACCTAACATTCAGGCTTTGTTTTGCTTGTGTTTTACGGTTTGAGCATCTGTGTTTAGTTTCCCTGTAGCTTCCTCAGTTGCTGTCTGTGTAGCAGCGGAGGTTTTTCCCCACCCTCACAGCCATATGTTATCTCCGGGTGATTTCTATGTTATTTTTTTTCCTTCTTAATTGGCTTATTTTTAGGTCTTTATAGTTTCCTATGTTTTTTCTTTTTTTCTTTTAAGGAGGAATTAAACCATGTTGCTAAGCTTAACATTCCTTTATGCTGTAAAGTCTAATTTGAAAGAAGATTCGTTAAAAATGGTTAGCTTAATGTTAGGAGTTATTGGTGGAGTAACTTCTGTACTCATCGTAATTTAGCTTTGGTTTTGCTAATGACTGCAGGCGTGGCTTACATTCTGAAGCTTCTGGATCAGTACCAGGAATTTGACTCACTCCACTGGTTCCAGTCTGTTAGAGAGAAGTACCTGAAGGAGATGAGAGCAGTTGCTAAGCAACAGAATGTGCAGTCAGCTAGTCAAGATGAAAAACTGCTACAGACCATGAATCTCACTCAGAAGCGACTGGACGTCTATCTCCAGGTTAGAGGATAGTAACAGTTAAATCTGCATTGACTTTTTGATATCCATTACTTCTTGAAATCTGAAAAAACGTAAATCATATGGAAACTCTCATTTTAACAAGTGAGATGAATAGTGGTAATAAGACCATTTTTTAAAAAATTTATTTATTTTTTTGCTGGGAAAGATTCACCCTGAGCTAAACATCTGTTGCCAGTCTTCCTCTCTCTCTCTTTTTTTGCCCTCCCCAAAGCCCCAGTACGTAGTTTTGTATATGCTAGTTGTAGGTCCTTCTAGTTCTTCATGTGAGCTCCTGCCCCAGGATGGCTACTGACAGACAAGTGGTGTGGTTCTGTGCTCAGGAACTGAACCCCGGCCACCGAAGCAGAGCATGCCGGACTTGAACCGCTAGACCATCAGGGCTGGCTCAAGAGCATATTTTAAAATGAATGCTATTTGGAAGCTGTTTGACTCAGATCTTAAAAATGGATGGATTACTGTATTCAGTTTCTGATTTAAGATTTCCAGTAGAGCTTGTTAGAAATAATGAAAAAGACATTAAATATGATTTTTATATTTTGCTATAATACTTTCATCTTTTATTTCAAATTTTTTTATTTACTTAGGAATTTGAATTGCTCTATTTCTCACTGAGCAGCGCAAGAATTTTCTTCAGAGCTGACAAGACTGCTGCCGAAGAAAACCAAGAAAAGAAAGAGAAAGAAGGTCAGTGAGTGGCTTAAATTTGGAAAGACCAATAAATTTTTAATAGTAGGCACAAATGCCTCATTTTACCTGATCAGACTTCCAGCTTCCTTTCCTTTATGAAAAATTATACAGATCTAGAAATGTCTTTTTAAAGAAGTAAAGCCTGTGTGGATTATTTGTAAAACGGAAAAGAGATTGACATAGTTTCTGCATTTCCTTCTGGGGTAACATGCAGTTTCATCTTCCTAATTTAGATACAATTTAACAAGCGGAGTTCTTTTTCTTTCACCCTCCGGCCTGTATCAGATAAGAAGGAACAGATTAGAGGAGGAACAGTAAATGTTGCTGAAGGCAGAGCTGCTGATGACTAGACTTTGACTGAATGAGATGGGAGGAGATGAAGGCGGCTGAGAAAGTAGGGGCTGTTTAAGTGTCCTAGGAACCAGCTCCTGCCCTGCTTCCCGGCCAGGCCTGCAGAATCAGTGCAATGCAGCCATAACTGATGGCCCTGCGCATGGACTGGAGTCATTAAGGAAAGGATCTGTCCATTGTATTCTGCGTGTACATTGCTCAGCCTTTCATACTTAAGGACTCCCATGATACATTTCTCTCAGATTTGAAATTTAGGAACAGTCATCTTCCCTGTGAGGAAGAGAGGTTTCCTTTTTGCTGTTGTGGAAATTTTGTAACTTAGGTTTTCCTCCTCGCTTGGAAGCTCAAAACTAGGGAAGGCAACTAAGTTGACACTTTTTATGTTTGCTCTTTTTATTTTAAAGATTGGCACCTGAGCTAACATCTGTTGCCAATCTTTTTTTTGCCTTCTTCTCCCCAAAGCCCCCCCAGTACATAGCTGTATATTCTAGATGTAGGTCCTTCTGGTTGTGCTGTACGGGACACCGCCTCAGAATGGCTTGACGAGCGGTGCTAGGTCTGTGCCCAGGATCCAAACCGGTGAAAGCCTGGGCCGCCAGAGCAGAGTGCAAACTTAATCACTTGGCCACGGGGCCGGCCCCATGTTTGCTCTTTTTTACTTATATTTCACAAATCAAGACATAAAACTTAAATTTTATAAAACAAAATGTTTTTATTAATCTTGTCAGTTAAATTTTAAAATACTTTTTTTTGCAGTGTTGAACAGAGGTGATTCATTTGGGTAGACCACTTCTATCAGCTACTTGATTCCCTGATCCTGTTGCATAAATTAAATATTACTTATTAGTTAGGAGCATATGCAGGCATCTTTGGAATCTACACTGAGAAAGTAATTGTGTACTTGGAAAAGGATTTCAGACTGTTGTCTGGAAGATATTCAGTATTTATTGAATGAAAATATGTACATATTATGTTTGTGTTCATTTTTAAGGCTAAGATAATATTTAGCAAAGCCACTTGGAAGAATTTGAGTTGGTATAATCTAAATTGTGAAGAAACTCAAGTTGTTGCTTAGGTTCTGCTCAGGCATTTCATGATGCCAGAACCTTGTCTCCAGCCCAGGTGCCTGGAAATACTCTGCAGGTGGATTGGGTACTTACTTTAAGGCCTGCAGGGTTAAGACAAAACAGACCCACCCTTCAGAACCCCTTGCTTTGGACCACTGTTAAGGAACTCTCTGGGGTTCTGGTTGATGTTTATCACCCACATCCCAGGGTTCTTCTGTTTTAGGACTCTATTGTAGCTAAAGTTTTCTCAGAGATGTAGTCAGTTTCTAGATACCTTAGTCAAATAATTTTTCTCTGTTAATGAAATATGTGCATGTGAAATTTTCCACAAAAAGCCAGGAAGTCATTGTATGACAATCATAGTAAAAGCTGTTTTTCAAAATAAATAGAAATGGGAAGTTTTTATGGGCAGTTTTATATGTGAATTTGCAGCCACGTTTCACGGTAAGAGCAGTGCACTGTAACAGTGATTTCCTGGCCCGGCTGGGGAACTGGCTTAGGGGGAGTATGCGTCACACGTGCACCGTGAAACCCCACCCCAGATGCAGTTCTGATCTCTCACAATTCTACACCCCAATTAAGAACCAGTCTCAACATTACATTTGCAATATTTAGATTTTTAAAAAATTAAGTAAACTAGATATAATTTGTGATATGAGAGAAATATTGGTTAGATGCAGCATTTTCTTAATTTGAAATTTAGCAATACAGCTCTTAATTTTTTTTTTCTTCTTAATTCATTTTTTTAAATGAACATAAACATGTCTATTGTTATTTTCACTCATGCTTCCAGAAGAGACTAAAGCAAGCAATGGAGACCTGTCCGACAGCACTGTATCTGCAGATCCTGTGGTCAAATGATACTGATGGTATGCGTTGCCCCTATGAAATCATCAGAACTGTGTCAGTACTATTGCCAGTGAAATGGATGTTAGTAAGCTATGATGAAGTGTTTCCTAGGCCACTTCTCTGGAAATATTTAGATGTTGCATCTCTTTAGGGCAGTGCTCGAAAGTTAAGTCCATTCTTCTTCCAAAGGCTTTACTTTTCAAAGGTTGAGAGTGAGATTTTAAAACTGGATTTTCCCCCGGACTTTAGGCCAGAAGATGGGCGTGAAAACACTGATTTGAAGTGAAGTGAAATTATAAAAGGGCCAATCCAGACTCCTAAACTGCCACCTCAGATCTCTTGTATTCTACAGGAATGTTTATAATTTGTATTTGCATAGGTGTTTGGTCTCTATTTGTCTCAGTCTTTGGAAATTCAATGCATATACTGTGTAGAGCCAGTAAATGTATGTTTAAACAAAAGGATTGAGCCTGAAATTCATGAAGCATACATATCAATATTCTTATAAAAGGAACATATGAAGATGGTTTTGGTTCTAGAGGTGCGGCACGAGCGTGTTCTGTACCCTCCGTGTACAGGATGAGCTGACTCACTGTCAATTTCACGTGACTCATGGGGGCTGCTGCTGTCTTCGCTGAGACGTTCTGTAACTAGTTTACATTGCTTCGAGAGCATTTAACCTCCAACCGTTGCTTTAAACTTAAGATTTACTTAGTACTCGAGATGAAAGAAAATTCAGATAAAGCCATAGAGTCCTGCTTGAAGCTTCATTTTTGGTTGAAGGCACTATGTATGATATCAAAGAAAATTGAATGAATTCCTATTTCTACATCCAAACTCAGGTTTCTTCTACATTAGGTTGAATTGAAATCTTGGTGATGGTTCCGGCAGACTTTTTCCTTAAACCAAGTATAATCTAAGACATCAGATTAAGCACTGTGCAGCCTTTTAACAAAAGACCACTGTGAGAATAAAGTGCTAAAATAAACTAAATCATTCACTGATTTAAAAAGTACAGAAAGATTTTGAGTAAATTTAGTTCCCAGCAAGCTGCTAGCTTTATTTTTGTAAAGATTATGTCAGTTAAGAGTTAAATGGTTAATCATGGCCTATAAACTTTTAATATAATACAATGATACTTTTACAGTGAAGACAAGAAAATTTAAAACTGTCCGTGTAATACTTACATCATTTTGGGAAATACTTGATTTTTCCATTGCACTCACCTATTAAGCTTTTCTTTGGGGAAATCCTGCAAATAATTCTAACATTGTCGTTTGATTTCCAGCTTTGGGAATGGGTGTACAGTGCCCTGTGTGTGTTCCTGGGTAACGCTCAGGGTAACTTCCCCAGCCCAAGGTAAACACTTTCACGGTTGAAAGTCAGAAGAAACAGGATAGGGAGGAAATGTTTGTTTATTATGTAAACATGACTTAGAGAATTCTGGACAATGGATGGATTAAAGGCATTTAATATTTGTAATTCAGACTAACTGTAGAATTGGCCCTAAAGCATGCTGCAGAATTAATAATTTATATCTTCATTATTATAAATGTTGATATTAATGATCTTGCATTTGATTGTGTCAAATTCGTCACCATTTCATAGCAACAGTATTGTTTTTTGTTTTTCTTCTCTAACTTCCCTAAAATCACCTCCTTTAATAGGGATAGAAATTATAATTAGAATCAGCTATCTCTTTTATCCCCACACATCAATTATTTTATCAATACTAGATAAGCATTCACATGATGACTTCATGGATACCTACAACTGAGAAGAAAGTGACAGAAGATTATTTTGACTTTAGTTCAAATAATGTCCCTCAGTCTGGGTAAATGATAATAAGTTCACATATTTGAAATAAAATCTCTGAAAAGATTAAGCATATTGAAATGCTATTAAAGTGGAGAGCAACAGCGCTTGAGTGTTTCACACTTAAGTTAATGTACACATTTGGATGATGGTTTTCCTTGCTAAATAACATATTGTTAATATTTTCACTTTTTTCAGACATACTGTAATTTAAAATTACTATGAGCACTTGTAAATTCACAGAAAACTTAATGTTCAAATCTCAGGAATTAAAGAGTAACCATAGCATTGTCAGTTCTAATTAAATTTTGTAAATGGCAAGTTTGTTACCTCACTTGAGTGGGGCTTCCCTCTCCCCAATTCTAAGAGAACACAATATGTATAATAAAACATTAATAAATACAATTTCAAAAATTTACTTCCCCTGTATGCTTATGTTCAAAATTGAATGTCTTAAACTGGTAGTTCTTAACATTAACCTTTTTGGAGTTCCCTTTAATAAAATATATGGAATTTATTTTTAAAAAAATACTTGCATGCACATAGGCAAAAAATTTCAAGTATAACATTGGTATTGGCTCCTCTCCATGTATCCCAGTTGAAGAACTTTTGTTTTCTTTCCTTTGTACATTCTTGATCTTTCTATTGCTTGCTATTTTTAAATAAAAAGAAACCAGA
The DNA here is from genome assembly GCF_037783145.1 of Equus przewalskii. Lineage (NCBI taxonomy): Eukaryota > Metazoa > Chordata > Mammalia > Perissodactyla > Equidae > Equus > Equus przewalskii. The sequence goes on from NC_091859.1 coordinate 29,013,589, forward strand.
TGAATGTTTAATTTTAAATCCTAATCCTGGGATCATTAGTTTGCAGTGTTAAGTATTAGAAACAACTGTAATGCCATTTGAAAACATGAGTTGAACTGAAACAATCATCATCATAAGTGAGACCCTTTTAAATATCACACTGAAGAGACATGAGCCTTTAAATATTACACATTGTTCTTGGTGCAGTCTAGTTGCTGCTCCTCTCTCCTGAGGTAGTAAAATTCTAAGTGTGTGGGAAAGATGAGTTAATCCCATCACATACATCAACACGTTACTCATTTATGCTGGGTTGGCTAAATGTAAAAGGTAGACTTTAGCCAATTTTAATAATTTTAGTTCTTTTTTCAGCTAAAGTTGCAGAAGTTTCTGACTGACAGTATTCCTTATCCTAAGGAAGTTTTAATGCTATAATTTTTTCTTTTTTTAAATTTTAGGGACAGTTTAACAGGTTGTCAAAGATTTCAGTTATAAAAAATCCAGAATAAGTGTAAATCTATCTAGAGAGATTAAGTGAAGTCATAAGACTAAGCAGTCAACTCAGAGATGGTGATGGCAAAGTTAGAATTTAGTTTATACAAAAAGTTCTTATATATGCTATATAAAAAGTTGGTTTGGGCAAGTATATGGATATTTTCCTCTATTTTTAGTAGTTTGGCTTTTTGTAGCACCTGCCTTACCTGATAGCTCCACTTGTTCCTATAGTGGAGACGTACTCAGGAAAGTAGATGAAATGTATCTTCCAATCATGGTAGATCTGAGGTCATAACTCTGGGATCATCTTTAAGACTATACATTCTATAATGTATCTAAGATGTGTGTACTGAAGAGTTCGTTAGTAAAGCCCTCATTATCATTAAAGAGAGGGGAAAGAAGTTAACACTTTTATACCCAGAAGCACCTATCTATATCAGATTATTACAGTAGTCAGTCATTTCAGAATCTACACAAAAGGTAACACAGATGCACTTTGATATAATTACTGAATATCAGGATGATCTTACAAGGTGAATGTGTTGAGAGAAGCAGTGGAGATTGCTTTGTCTCTGGTTTGCTCTCTGTGCTTTACATATAGCACATAATGGTTAGAAGCATAGACTCTGGGGCCAGACTGTGATTTGAATCCTGATTTGCTGCTTACCAGGTTCCTTAACCTCTCTTTGCTTCATTTCCTCAGGCATAAAATGACATAATAGTATATAGCTCATAGATTGTTTGAGGATTGAGTTAATTTGTGTAAGGCATTTTATTAGGAAACAGCAACTGCTATAAATATTAGCTCTTATTACAATTACTCTCATAGGCTTAAATGTACTCGGCATATAATTGTTAGCTGTTCACTAGTACTACTTTTTTAGGTAGAAAATTTTGAAGATAGTCTGTGTTTGACTCTGAGTGGGTCCCCTAAAAACGATTCCCTTTTAAATGCCTCAGCTAAGTGTAGACAATGTAAGGCAGGTCCTGCTCGCCCCTAAAGACCGTGGTCTGACAGGTGGCCAAACAACGAAAGGCAACGCTTGGCAGTGAAAATTGGTGAGGAGAGCTGGCTAAGGTGGTGGTCCCATTTTCCGCCCTCCCACCTTTCATTTCCGTGGCGCTTGGTAACTTTTCAGGGTGCTTTCATTGTATTAACACACATTTCGGGAAGCTGAGAGGAAGGGCAAATCACCCACTGTTTCTGAATTTAAAATTATTTAAAAGTATACAACACATGTGAAAGGGTGTAGGATGTGCACTAGAGAATAAAAATACAACACTCGGGTCGCCTCCACAGAGGTTCCGCCTATTCCTACCGTCTTAGATGCTCCCTTTTCCACCCGAGGAAACCACAATGCAGAATTTTGGTGGTAGCTATTCCTTGCTTTTCTCTAGTGTTACAACCTATCTATATTTTTCTAAATAATATATTGTTTTGCATGTTTTTTCAAGTTACTATAAATGGACTCTTACCATGTGCTTTATGAGTTCTTTAACTGAGTGCTTTTCTCGTTCATTCATGTTGATGTACATGGCGTAGCTGATCTAGTTTTCCTTCCTAGTATTACTCCGTTACATGAATACAGAGATATTTTCTCTCTTCTGTTGATGACACTGGGGCTCTTTCCCAGTTTGGGATCCTGTGAAGAGTGCTGCTGTAACCGTTACTGTGCATGTCTCTGAGTATGTGTGTTCAGAGCTTCCCCAGGGTGTGTCCCCACAAGTGAGTCTGCTAGGTGGCAGGGACTACAAGCTCACCGGGCAGGATGCCAGCCTGTCCTCCCTCCCAGCAGTGGGCCAGTCCTCACTGTTCCCTCTCGGCCAGCAGTCTGGTGAAATCTAGTATCTCAGTGTGGTTTTCATTTGCATTTCCTTGATTATTAATTATATGAGATTGAATATATTTCTGTTTAAGAGCTCTTTTTATTTTTTAGTCTATGAAAGGCCCTCATGACTTTTTCTATTTTTTTTTCAATTTATCTTTTTCTAATTGTGGGAATATTTTCTATATTCTGGATACTAATTTTTTGTTGGTCATCTGTGCTAGCTAATATAATATGCTCAGTTAATTTTGTTTCCATTCTTGTGTTTTTTTGAAGTCAGTTTCAGTGTATTGGATTTTTTTGTTTTTCTTATGATTTGCATGCTTTGTGGCTTAGTTAAGCTACACATTTTTAATGAAAAATTTAATTTTTAAAAAAGTTGATTTCAGTTTGCAATAATATTGTTCACGACTTGAGATTCTTCCCTTCTCACCCTGAACAATTCTAAACAAGAATAAGAAATGCATGGGACTTTGGCTCTTACAGATGTCAGAGAACTTATTGAGCTAATATTATACAAATTTCTAAGGCATTAGTTAACACTGAACTAGTAATTTTATGGTGTACCATCTCATACAGGCTTAGAACAGCTCACTGTCTCTCTGATGGTGTACATATTATAGAGTGGATTCCTCACATGGGCCCTGTTACATTAACCTAATTTGGGGTTGCAGAAGTTGTTTTAGTAGTCTTTAAAAGCAACCCCTTTTAAAAACCTGGCATTGAGATCACATTATTCTACTCATGTTGAATAGAGGTACTTTTTATAGTGTATCTTTTCTGCTGTGATTTCATTATGCCCTAGTTTTTTGGAAATTAACTATTAAAGCCGCAGAACTGACTTTAGTTTTCTTCCAGGGATGTTCTAGAAAATAATCACAGAAAGCAAAAGAAACAGAATGATAGTTTTTATTTGCTAGCATTTACTGCTAGGTTAATTTATGACAGAGACAGTGATATTCTGTTGTACTTGGTTACAATTAAACATTGTACCAATTCAAGATCATTATACTTATTTCAGGGGTAGGACAGCATGGTGGAGTGGGCTGGCATGCCAGGAACTGGATGTGTCAGTGTGGAAACAGGAACTTTAGACCAGGCCCCAGGACCAGCTGTGCTTCAAGTGAGTTTTAAAATTAATTGGTCCCTTCCTTGAGGAGGGTCTGGCTCAGAGAAACAGGAACTGGTGGAGCTGCACCCTGTCCATGGCGATCCACCACTGGAAAGCGTATCGTCTAGAGGACTATAAACTTAGGAAGGCTGGTTCATTACGATGACTAAGTGAAACATCTGCGTTACTCATCCGCTAGTCTTGTTACTGCATGATGTCTGGAGCACGCATCAAAACTAGACCTGCATACCTGCTAGCACGCGAGCCTCGGAGGGCTCGTCACCTGACTGTACCAATTAATGCCTTTAGGTCCAATTATGAGATAAGCTTGATTATAAATACACAGTTTTCAGAATGACAGGCACTTAAAGCTGAAGTAAAATACAAAAATAGATTATATTAATAGGAAATATTTAGTGTTTATCAAGTTATAAATCTAGGCTTTTGCCATTTTTAAAAAAGGATACTGGAAACTGAAGAAATGACATTTAAATAAAGTGAACAATGTATTTTTTCATAATTTCATTCTGAAGGCTGAACAATGCAATCTAAGAATACGACTTACCACAAAGCACCTAAAATAACATTTGTAGATGGGTAGGAATGTTGTCAACCATTTCTTACTGTTGCCCTCCCAAGTCTCAGTATCAAGGCATCGAGGGGACATCCCATGAGCGACTGTCAGCATTCTGAAACCAGGGCGTGTGCCTGCATATCAGAGAAGTTGAGACCCTTAAGGAGGCAGCTCTCCTTGTGGGGTGCTCTTCCCCCGAAGGGGCAAGAGAGTTAGGCTTCAGATTCTGCGCCTCTGTTTTCACTTGGGCTTCCATCAGTGTCATCTGGTGGATGGTTTAACAGTACATATTTTCCATCATTGGTTAGTGGTATGGAGAGCATTAACCGAGCCAATGCTTCTGGATCCTGAAGTTACGGGAGTTTAAGAAGGAAAAAAGAAAACGCTTAAAATGCACTTAAAACCCCTTTGGCGTGGCTTTCATTATGTGCTGTAATCTAGCTTCATGCCTTCTGACTCTTTGTCTATGCTGCCTTCAGGTGGCTCTCCTTGTTTCTCTGAGAAAACAACTGCATAACCTCTCCTAGAACCCAGGCCAAGGTTTTCCTGAGCCAGAATATCATTTACATAGCCAAATCGTAAGCATTTGCCCAGAGAGGGTCCAGAGAGGAACTTGCTTTACACCCCCTTTGTCTCCTATGTCTTCAAACGCCTGTCTTTTCTCTCAGTCTATACCGAGAGTTGGCCAACTGGGGCTCTTTGGCTCACCACTTGTTTCTGTACACAGTTTTACTGGAGCACAGCCATGCGCATTCATTTACGTACTGGCTATGTAATGTCTGTGGCTGCTTTTGTGTTCTAACAGCAAGGCTGAGTAGTTGCAACAGAAGTGGTAAGCCTAAAATGTTTACTGTCTGGCCCTTTACAGAAAAAGTTTGCCAGCTCCTGATCTGTATCCTGGCTTGCAGTGCCTGCCGTTATTTCCGGTCTTAGTCCTTGCTCCTGTGCCCTCCTCGACAGACTAGAACTGCACTAACATGGTACCCACTAGCTACATGTTACTATTTAAATTTAACTTAAGATGAAATTAAATGAAATTTAAAAATCTAGTTCCTCAGTCATACTAGCCACGTTCAATCTGCATATTAAACAGTGCAGCTGTAGATCATTTCCATTATTGCAGAAAGTCCTACTGGACAGTGCTGAATTAGAAGCCCCCTGGGGCAGGAACTGTATCTGCATCTGTCTTGCTCACTGCTATAACCCCAGGGTTTTTCTTATACAAACTTGGCTCTCAAAAATTTGTTGGGTGAATGACAGATCGCAAGCTGCTGTAAGACAGGGAGGTCTGAGAGTCTAGTTTGCAGCTGATGTCTGTCAGTGCTGCTGGGCCTGGGACCGCTCTGAGGGGGAAGGGCTTAGAGCACAGTGGAGGTACGTAAGTTTGCACCATCTTCATTCGAAAGGAAGGGAATCTAGCCAACAATAACAAGCAAAAAAACTGATAAAGTAGGAGCTGCACAGTGATATTTATTAAGAGCTCCATATTTGTTACCATGACTGTGGAAGTAGCTGATCAAAACTGTCTGGTGGTTGGAAGGCTTAAAAGGAAATCCTAACCTTGGCCACACTGCCCAGTGAGCACCATTTCTCTTTCTGAGAGAAATCTTAGTATGTGTACAGGTATCTTTCGAGTAGTCGTCAAACCAGCACTAAAATGCACCTTACCTTCTGAACCTCAATGATTTCTTTTCCCAAATTAATAGCATAACATATCTGCAAAAGACAAGAAAAGTAGTGTTTGGCAAAGGTAGAAAAGGATAAAGAACTTTAGAAAAAACGTGATTATGGAAGTAGAATGAGGTCACTGTCTGCTCACATCAACATGGGGACAGAGGACCCGGCTGTAGCAGACTCATCACTCGGGGCTCTGCACATTGGCGTCCATCTGTCCTGGTCTCCTGTTGCCAATGTGTGTACAAAAGACCCCCAGGTAAGTGACAACTGGACTTACTCCAGTGTTTCAAATTCTGCACGGGACACTTTTTTCCCTTCTCTCTTACCTGTATTTAGGCACGAAGTGTTCATACACACAGTGGCAAACAGGCACTTCCTGAAAGAATTCTAAGTAGTGAATGCGGCCAGTTTTTCGTTCTAAAACAAAGACCACCTCAGATGTACCTTCCTGACGTCTGCCACCTTGGTTTACTCTCTGAGACTAGATTTTCTCCACTGTAACTTTTGCTTTAAAAGATTTTCTAAGAAGAAAACATTTGAGGGGAACTGCTTTTAACATTTCCTGCTCTCTCTACTAAACAAGTGCATCTCAGCACTAAACAACTTCTCATCTATTCTGGGTGGTATGTATTTTCCACAGGGAAATTTTACTCCAGTCAGTTTTCTTCCAGTGGGGCCTTCCTAGAAGCTGGTATTATCTAAACTCCTTGATGGGGACATGCAGAATGGTAAGCTAGTATCCAGGGGGGTGGTGTAGAAAACTCCTGTAAATATCTTTGTTTGGACTGAGATATTCTGGAATCTTAAGATGAAAAAAAATGTCAAGACCTTTTCCCCTTCTGAGTTGCTTTCAAAAATGTACGTGCTCAGAGACTCTCCACCTGTGGATTCGGGCATGCGGACCACAAAGCCCACCAGTCTCTTGTTTTCTTGATGAGCAGCAAACTGGGTGACACTGGTAAGTTCAAACTGGAAAAGATAGGAATAGATTGAATATCAGAAAACTGGAATTAAACAAAGTCATTCGCCATGGAAAAAGTCATGAAAAAAGTGCATTAGTTACCGAATTATGGCAGATAAAATTTATGAAGCGCCTACTTTGCATTTAAGGTGGCTACAAAGGTGAATTACGGAGTGATCACTAAAATAGCATGCATGAGGGTACTTACATTGGCCCTTGTTACTTGAGTCTGAGGATCTATCAACCTGAAATTTGAAGAGATTCATTAAATCACATCTGTTGGATAACCTTATATTGTTAGAAGAATTTGTGCAAGTTCAGAATGAAATCACACAAATACCCTCCCAATACGAAAACATAAGGCCTGGGTGAGGCGAGGCAAGAACTCCTGGTGACCATCCACAGGGAGCATTTGCCATGTTTCTGCCTTTGTTGCACCTGTGTGGTTAAAGCTCAAGGTGTCTAATGGAGGAGTATAGCCAATAGAGAATTAATTTTGCAGTATTTTAATGCTTTGTAATTCTCAGTCGTTCTGCTGTATAACATGGACGGGTCCTATTCTGTATGGCCGCCTCCTCAACCAACATTCACTGACTACTGTCTTCTTTCCCTGAAGTGCTAGGGTGACTGATTCTTCCAACAAATTTTTTTTTTTTTTGAAATAATGGAGTAGGGGTGAGAGAATAGTGAAGGGATTTTAACAAAACTCCATCAGTTCGGGTGTAGGAGGAGTATGTTTAACAACATTTTAAGCATCATCTAATAATTAGGTTGATGTATATTGGAAAATAAACTGGATTAGATAATTTAATATTATCTTAGATATAAGTTTCTACTTTCTAACACATGGTTTAGGTAAGTTATTACTGATTTGCTATAATTTTTATAAGCAAAAGCAAAAAAATCTATTTTTTTTTAAAAAAATGGGTTATTCCATTTATATTAAATTAAATGTCCAGAATAGGCAAATCTATAGAGACAGTAAGCTTAGTGGTTAGTGGCTGCCTAGGGCTGGGTGGGCTGCAAGGAAAAAGGGCATGCCTGCTAATGGAGATGGGTTTCTGGGGTCGGAGCGTGGGGTTGTGATGAAAATGTTCTCAAACTGGTGATGGCTGCACAACTCTGAATACACTAAAAACATTTTAAATGGGTGAATTGTATGTCATGGAAGTCACATCTCAATAAAGCTGCTACCCCCCAAAATGGTTACAATTTGAAATACATGCAATTATACTTAGTAAAGCATGGGATTTACAATCAGAGGGCTCGAGATTGAGTTCTAACCTGGCTACTCGCTTTATGATCTAGTTGTGCAAGTCACCCTGATTTCTCTCAGCTGCTGTGTCTGTAAAACTGGGATGAGAAACCCCACTTCGAAGAGATGGTTCAGAGAATGAGAAAATGTGTGGAATTTTAAGTTAACTACAAAGCTAAATAAATGTTATTTTTATTTATATCCCTATTAATAGGTATGAATTTAATGATTTTTAAAATACACATCATAAACAATTTCCCTCACGGGATAATTTTCTTTACTTAGGTATTTTGTAAAAATTTTCTGTAAGTGAAAACTTAAAACGTGTATCATATTTTGTAAGTAACTCTTAAAAGTTTGCTGTCTAAATCAGATAACCTGGATTTTCCTCTGAGATCTGATTTTCTGCGTGACTTCTGAATAGTGTTAAAACCTATGAATCCCACTATGGGGGCTGTGCGCGTGCTGTGGTGAAATACGCCATTACTGGCACTCAGTCCATTCACAACACTGCAGACATCACTAGCGGTGGGAGATCTTCACGCCCTCGGACGGGCACTCCAGACCCATTAGCAGCCACTCCCCATTCCTCCTTCCGCTTAGCTTTCGGCAACCACTAATCTGCTTTCTGTCTCTGTGGATCTGCCTGTTCTCAATATTTCGTGTAACTGATCATACACTGTGTGGCCACGTGTCTGTCTGTCTGTCAGCATAATGTTTTCAAGGTTCATCCATGTTGTAGCATGTACTTCATTCCTTTTTAAGGCTGAACAGTATTCAGGTATGGATAGACCACATTTTCTTTATTCATTTGTTGATGGCTAGCTGCATTGTTCCCACCTTTGACCTCCTGTGAATAGTGCTGTTCTGAACGTTGGTGTGAAGCTGTTGTTTGAGCGCTTGTTCTCAGTTCTTTCGGGTCTCCACCGAGGAGTGGGATTCTATGGTCAACTTAGGGAGGAAGTGCCAAGCTGCCAGCTCTACACGTATTTACTCTCATCTCCCACAGGGACTGAGTATTTACTCTCATCTCCCACAGGGACTGAGTATTTACTCTCATCTCCCACAGGGACTGAGTATTTACTCTCATCTCCCACAGGGACTGAGTATTTACTCTCATCTCCCACAGGGACTGAGTATTTACTCTCATCTCCCACAGGGACTGAGTATTTACTCTCATCTCCCACAGGGACTGAGTATTTACTCTCATCTCCCACAGGGACTGAGTATTTACTCTCATCTCCCACAGGGACTGAGTATTTCACATTCCCACCAGCAATGGGTTCCAGTTTCCTCACATCCTGGCTAACACTTATCTTCCTTTAGAAAAAAAAAAAATTATAGCCATCCTAGTCGGTGTGAAGTGGTGTCTCCCTGTGGATATGATTTGCATTTCCCTAATGATACTGAGCATCTTTTCATGTGCTTGTTGGCCATTTGTATATCTTCTTTGGAGAAACGTCCATTCAAGTTCTTCATCCATTTTTTAAATTTTTTTTGTCTTTTTGTTGATTTGTAAGAGTTCTTTATAAATTCTGGATACTACACCTTTATTAGATACATGATTTACAAATGTTTTCTTCCTTGCTCTGGGTTGTCTTTGCACTTTTTTCATAGTGTTCTTTGACACACTGCAGTTTTTCAGTGCTTTTACGTTTATTTACTCTGATCATTTTAGTGGCGATTATAAGAACAATGAGCCAAGGGCTATAAAGGTCCAGGACATATTTGGAGAAAAGCTTTAAATAATTATAAGGTTTTATTCATAAGAACCCAATTCTCAGTATAAGGTTTATAACAAATGAAAAGTCTGTTTTAATGAATGGAATAAACTATATTCTGATTTCTGCCCAAGTCCTAGTTAACCTTTTTGAAGCTAACATTTATTGAATACTTTCTCTGTGCCACTCGTGGGTGTAAATATTTTACATGCATTAACTCACTTATTCCTCATGACAACACTATGGGTATGGATACAGTTATTTTCATATTACAGTTGAAGAAGCCAAGGCACAGAGGTTAAATAACTTGCCCAAGGTCATACAACTAGTAAATGCCAAAGCAGGGAATAAACCTAGGCATTGTGAATCTAAAGCAGTGCTGCTGCCCCACAGAAATAGAGTGTAAGCCTCATACATAATTTAAATTTTTCTAGCAGCCACATTAAAAAAAGTGAAAAGAGGGGCCGGCCCTGTGGCTGAGTGGTTAAGTTCACACGCTCTGCTACGGTGGCCCAGGGTTTCGCTGGTTCGCATCCTGGGTGTGGACATGGCACCACTCATCAGGCCACGCTGAGGCGGCATCCCATGTGCCACAACTAGAAGGACCCACAATTAAAATATACAACTATGTACTGGGGGGATTTGGGGAGAAAAAGAAAGAAAAAAGAAAAGAAAAAGAATATTGGCAACAGTTGTTAGCTCAGGTGCCAATCTTTAAAAAAAAAAGTGAAAAGAAACAGGTAAAATTAATTTAATATCTTTGTTTAGGGGCCAGCCCAGTGGCACAGCAGTTAAGTGTGCACGTTACGCTTCAGCGGCCCGGGGTTTGCCAGTTCGGATCCTGGGTGCAGACATGGCACCGCTTGGCAAGCCATGCTGTGGTAGGCATCCTACATACAAAGTAGAGGAAGATGAGCATGGATGTTAGCTCAGGGCCAGTCTTCCTCAGCAAAAAAAACCAGGAGGATTGGCAGCAGATGTTAACTCAGGGCTAATCTTCCTCAAAAAAAAAGGTCTTTGTTTAATCTAATAGATCTAAAATATTACCAGCTAGGCATGTTATTAAATATAAAAATGAGATATTTTGCATTCTTTTTGGGGGGTAGTATGAGATCTTAGACATTTGGTATGTATTTTCCATGTAAAACATCTCAATTCAGACTAGTTATGTTTCAAGTGCTAGCAACTCTTACTAAAGCCTGTGCTAACCATGGCTTGACAGCCGTTCGCCATCATTCATAGACATCTCATTACCTGAAACCCCAAATCATGGAGTTGACATTACTTGGTTTCTTTATTTTGACGCCAGCAAATATTAATCAGATTTTCCCTGTGGCGGTCTAGTTATCTCAGGCAGGTTCCTGTTCTGTTTTCACAACTCTCAGAAATGAAAAACAAAAAACCTTCCATTTTTAAGTTCTGAGATACAGAGAGCAACTCTAGAGTGGTGGCATCTTTATGAATAGCATTCAGTCACTACTAAATTTCTAAAATTCTTGTCTTTAAGGGAGCATCTTCTATCCAATACTTCTTATAAAATCAAAACGTAGAAAGAAGTAGGGCAGAAACAAGAGCAGCATTTTCATTTACTCCAATCAAATATTCTTGCATGAACATTCTTAAAAGGGGAATCACAGGAAGCTGTAAGAAAGTGTGGAAATGAAAGTGAGCGCACCTCAGAGTTTGGCTGGTGACCATCAGGTGGGTTTCCGTCATGCGGAAGATGTTGTGAATGGCCCGAGCAGCCAGCACTTGTCTCATCGCTTCATAAATCACTTCCGCAGTGCTGTCGGTGTTAACTGCCATGGAGCCCAGAAACCGGACTATAAACATCTGCTGCAAGAGAGAATCTGCAGAGGGCATTCTATGCTCAGGGTCACAGTCACCTCCTGCCTGCTGCTGACCTGCACACCGGCAACAGGTGCTGGTCTGCGAACAGGCTGAAGACCTCAGGTTGGCTTTGCTCTCTATGGAGCGCCTTCTACCAAAATTTCTCAAAACTCCGCTTTCACAAACCCCAAAGTGCCAAAGCTCGGAATCTGTTTGGAACTACTTCATTAGACTAGCAAAGCCCCTCTTTTTCTTCCTTTATAAAGTGAAACGGGGGCAGATGAACATCCTTCTGGCACTAAAACTCTAGGTGACTTCATGTAGCTGGCAGTATATGCATCTTATATTTTCTCTGAAAATAAGTCTTTTCCACCAGACAAAAGAAAATTCATTACTTTGGCCCACTGATAAAGTCCTCTTCCAGAGGAAAATTTATTTGAAGAAAGTCAGACCTGATGTTGGATCTCGTTCAATTCATACATGTCATTTATTACTGAAGGGAAGTGATGGTATTCCATAAACTGATGGAGATCTCAAACTAAAATAAGTTGCTTATTTGATTCTAATCAATTTCCAGTATTGGTTTCTTGGTAATGGCAGATAACCTGCTAAAAATGAATAACAGCAACCATAATTGGAAGATCATGAAGGTTTAAAGCTCTTTTTTCCTATAAGAACAATAATTCACTTATCCACCATTTTAAACTAAGAAGCCTACTTTTTCCTCTCTTGCCCTCGTTAGTATCCTTGTCCCTAAGAATAAGGGTTAAAAAATTTCTGAGGAAAATATAACTGATCGAATGTTATAAATGGTTACTCCCATGTGAAGACAGATTTCCCAGTTTGAAAGTTTATGGTATAGACTGTTTACAAACAGTGTGGACAGTATGAAAAATCAGCTAGATACAAGTGGAGAGTCAGATTTGAGACACAGCCTATTAACATATTTTTTTTTGCCTAAAGCTATAAGGAGTGCCAATTCTTAAGTCCCACTTTTAAACTTAAATAAGTGCCATTTCTTTCTAATGATACTCTTAGGCTCTAGTCATGAAACTATTAAAATGAGGTCCTGGCAGCACGTCTAGCTGCTAAGTTGCCTCGGCTGGAAACTCAAGCTCTGCTCTAGGGAGCAGGAGGCCTACTGGGTGTGTGCTTATGCACCTTAAGAATAGAAACCAAACATTAAAAAGCTGAGTATGAACAAATTAAATACCATTTATTCAAGTCGTCCTCAAATTCAAGAATGAGTTATTTGTGTTTTTGGTTTTGTAGAATGAGATAGCATATTTATGACTTACCCGAACTGTATTTTAATGTGATGATTTTATCCTCTTTGAATCTGTTTTGTAGTAGTTTGACACCAGATTTAGATGTGGCACCCATTTCTACACAGGAGCTACAAAAGGGTATGGACGTGGCTAATGATACAACACTTGTAGAAATCTGTCAGTTTATCCAAGAGTTGCCCTAACTGCACATGTCCTAATGGTTTTAACAGAGAACAACAAATCTGTGGGTCATGATTTCACTTCAAATTTCAAGTCACAAATCTCTAAAACATGACTTCACATCTTATTCGAAGGCCCTGGTCATTTTGTGTGGAGGAAAGAATAAGCACACCCAGCGAGCCGCTTACCTTCTGCTTCTGGAAACGTGTCATCCTCAGTTTCACCAAAAGGGTTGACCCGCCTAGGGCAAGAAGCAGAGTCAAACCATCCTGAAAGTTTCAGCTCAAAGGACACTTAAAACTTGAACTCTAAGTCAGGATGGCAGCAGTCTTTGGAGGCGGGTGGGGACAAAAAAGACGTCAAATTTCATTTCATTTCTCCCAGTGGTAAGCTCCCCTAGCCCATACCTGCCCCCTCTGTTCTGGTCCAGGAATTCTGTAGCCGGAAGCACAATATCAAATTGAATAGGTGTTCCAGGTGCAATTAGTTGTTCAGGTTCAGGTACATTAACTGTTGTTTTGGGAACAATCTTGTCATTTTCCATCTCTGAATTTTTCAGGTTTTGGCTGGAGTACAAAATAGGAGGGGAAAAAAAAAATCAAATCCCTCTTAACCTATGCCTTAAAATCAAATGACCACATGTTGAATGCTGATGTGACTTTTACAAACAGACAAGGGAGAAGATTTCAATCCTTCAACCCATTCTACAAATAAATCTTCGAAAAATGTCATTCACATCGTTGGTTATAAAATCCTTCAGATCTCCCCACTTCCTACAGTCGCTCTGCGGCACAGCATTCTGCATCGTGTTCGACTACTTACTCCATTATCTACTGGTTTGCTGTTTGTATCTTGCATTTATGAGGGCAGGGGCTAGATCGTATTTATTACTTGGGATGTAGCAGGCATTTGAAAACGTTAGCTGAACGAATACGCCACCCTGGCCTAGCGTTGTCGCCACCTGCTCTGGTTTCTCCTGAGCCCCTCCCTCCCCACTCCCCCAGTGCGCCCTCCACTCGAGCGACACCAAACACATGGCACACCGTTCCTCGTGCCTCCACGTCAGTCCCGCTGCTTACCCAGTCTCCCGTGTTCGAACGCCACCTCCAGTTCCTCTTCGCCCCTAAGCCTTTCAAGCCAGTCTGACCCTCTCCCTCCTCCGACTCCAGTGGTTCCTCTCAGTAAGTCACAGGGCCAGTCTGTACCCTGTGTGTCTCCTGAACTCAGCCCCGTGCCCACACACATTGCTACTGAGATGGTGGCACATGAAAGTAGAGCACCATCTGTATCGTGATTCATCACGTGCCACCGTGTTTCTCTCTTCGAGGGTCAGAATGACGTACTTTAACTTCGCACATTTTTATCATCTTTTCTCCCCAGCTAGAATGTAAACTCCTTTGAGGGGCAAAGAATGTCACAGTATTTTGATTTCTTGCATTGTGTGGACTATTAAAAGGCTCTCAGTATCCTTCTGTTCATCTGATATTTTGTGTATCAGTATTTTCATATCCTCAGATAGGCCAATAACTAAAGAGATTACATGAAACTTCTTTATAGTGCCATTTGACAAATGAGCATACTAAATGGAAAGTGGACAGAAACATAGGCTGGGAGACAGTCACTGCAAGGAGAGACCGTTCAGTCTAACCTCCATCATTAACAGAGAAGGAAACAGGTCTCTAGAGAAACTAATTCTGAAGGCACGCAGTTAACTGGTGTGTGAGTAGATTAAGAACTGAGGTCTCCTCACTGCCAGTATAGTACCTTCCCGTGATGCCACACTGCCTCAGTAATCCAAAATGGCAGACTCACATCTGTATTTGATCCAACTTTAAGGGAGGAGTATGATTTAGTAAGTGGTAAGCACTGGAGGAAGGGATGAGTAGAAGCTTAGAGGGGAGGAAGCAAGTCCAAATTTTGACTCCCCAGAGGGTCTAAGGGGAGATAACAAAGATAGGATGGGGCCAGGTTGTAGAGGGCCATGGCACCATCAGGTGGGGTCTGAACTTGACTCTATGGTATAGGGAGCCACCGAAGATTCTTAACAGAGGAGTGACATGATGTAAAGCATCACCTGTGATCTCTGTGTCACCAACTCTAATGGACACTTTGTGATCATCATCCTACTTGATCTCTCAAAGCATCCAACATAAGTGACCTCTCCTTAAGACTCTTCTTGGTTTCTGCTGATGCCACCACTTTTCTTGATGTTTCTCAGTATACTTTTCAGGCTCCTTCTCCTCTACTCCAAACGCTGGCGTTCTTTAGGATCCTGTCCTAGGCCCCACTCTTCTCCCTCTACGCCCTCTCCCTAGATGACCTCTTCCACTGCCACTGTCGTGGGAGTTCTCGATTCATATATGCAGCCCCGACACTTTCTTTGTACTCCAGACTTGTGTCAGTTGACTACTTAACATGCTGGAATGTTTTACAGGCCTCTCAAACTCATCATGTCCAAAAGTGAACTCTTGATACCCACTGCCAACTCTTCTATCTCTTTAAATACCACCACCATCTGCCCACATGCTCAACTCAGACTGTGGTCATCCTTTGATTTGTGTTTTTCCTCCCACTCCACATCTCAGATATCACAAGTCCTACAGATTCTGCCTCCAAAATAAGTCCCAAATCCATCGACTCTGTCTCCTCTGCCATGGTCCTAGTTTAAGACGCCATCCTCTTCGCCTGGATGCTGCCACAGGCTCCTCCCTGGATACGTACATGCGCAGCTCTGTGCTCTGTCCTCCCCAGTAGCCAGAGCCGACCCTGGAAAATCAAGTGGATCATCTCTCTCTCTGACACACACGCCTACTTGCCTCTCAGAACCCTTCCACAGCTCCCCAGGCTCCTGACCATGACTTCCTTCATGATCTGTCCCTGTCACCCTCCCTCCCCAACCTCATCCTGCTCCAGCTCTCCCTTTACCCACCATTGTCTAGTTATCCTGGTCTTTCAGCATCTCAAATACGCTCTTTTCTGCCTTAGAGCTCCCATAATTGCTACCAGGAATGCACTGCCTCTGGCTGTTTGCAAGAGTGGCTACTTCTCAACTTTTACTTCTCAATTTAAATATTATCTCCACAGACAGGCCCTACATAGGTCTCTCTTTACTCTCCACAACACCCCCCTTGTCTTGAACATAATAGCACTTTCCTCAATTTCAACTAAATATTTGTTTACATTTTGCCTGTCTTCCCCCACAAGTCTGTAAGTTTCATGACCTAGCCCATGCCTGGGCACCTAGCGGATATCGACAAACATGTGCTGAATAGCAGGATAAATGAATGAATATTAGATAGGTAATGCCTGAAGAATGCGGGAAGGCCACACATATTTGCTTAGAAGTGAATGGCAATTTGTTCCCAAGAACACAGTTTCTTTGCTGCTTTCCCCCACTGTCATCAAAACATTTTTTTATTCTTAATGAGTTGACTCTAAGAAAGAGAGTACCCCTCCCCCCCAGAGATCTGGGACCATCTGGCAGCCACATCTGTCACTCTTCCAATATCTGGGTTGATTCAGTTGGCTGGCCAGAGCCATTTTTTTTTTCAGGGATTCTTCTGTGTCCCTTCTGTGGGATCCTTTCTGTCTAAGAATGCGACTTACTCATTCTAGAACAAGGAGAAAAATCCGTTACTGAATAATTAGATCTGAGCTGCGAATTATTTTTTAGAAAACCAATCACACCTCCTAATTACTAACACTAAACTATACATTGGCACCCTAGAAAGGCAGCATATTAAAGCTGGAAGGGGCCTTAGAGGTTGTCTAGTTTCTCATCTTCTTATGTCACAAAGTTAGGAGACAGAGGCCCAGAAAGTTGACTGACTCAACTCAAGGACATCTAGCTGTGTTCAAGGCAGAGCTATTATCCGAATGTCTCTTAACTCTGAGTCTAGTTTTCTCCACGGGGCCCATCTAGCATTCTTGTGGCTTTACAAAGAGGAGACAGACACATTTACCCATGACAAAGCTCAGAAATTAGCGCCGCTGGCTGATCTTTATTCCCATTTCCATTCATATAGTGCTTTCCTTAGAGCCGTGCTTCAGAAGCACGCGCTGTGTGAACTGTGAAACCCTTACATCACAGCACTGAAGTTTTCTCAGACGTGTTGCGTCTTTCCCATTTTTATTACCCTTGCTCAGGTTCTCAGGTTCTATTTCACAGCTACTATTACAACAACCTCCTGTCGGGTCTCTTTGCCTTTCCCTCATCCCTGCACGCCCCATCCAGTCTATCCTATATAGTGCTGCAGAACCACCTTTCCGCTCTGGTTCTGATTATGCCACCCCTTGGCCTAAAGCCCTCAGTCCTCCTCCATGCCTGTAACTCCTAAGCAGAGCACCTAGTTCTTTCACAATCAGACTCAAACCTAGCTTCTGGCCTTAGCTTCTGCTGCTGCTTCTGTGAACCCACGGCAGGTGTGTGAACACTGGCTCCACACTGCACAGCACTGAGACCCTCAGAAGTCATTTAACCACCTTGAGCTCTCCAATGGCTTTCTTCTGGACTCAGTAGATAGTATCTGTAAAACAATTCACGGGGTTCTTTCTACACTGAAAAAGAGACACCAAATATAGTCATAATTTTAATTTACCCTTTGATGCCATGCTTTCATTAGCATGAAAAGTAATACAACCCTCTATTATTTAACCAAATGGAAACTCCCATTAAGACAAAAGGTAGGATTCCTGGAATAAATCCTAAAGCAGTATTCAAAACAAAAGAAAAGCCACATGGATGAAAATGTTTACAATAAATGATAACAGCAAACAAAGGAAGGGAGACAACCTAAATATTCACTAGCTAAAAATAATAAATGATGGAATAGTGTGTATAGTCATTAAAAGGAATAATCATAAAAAAACTAAAAATATAAAAAATATATATGTGAAAATGCAAAATAAGCACAGTATGTGTGCAGATAAGGCCTGGGCAGTAACACAGACATATAAAGGGTGATTTGGTTCCTTATTTTAAAAATTTTTGTTTTGATTCCCTAATTTTGTTGATGCTGACAGAAAATGTGAGGAAAACCCCTGACTAGCAAGCCCCTTGATGCAAGTCCTGTTTGCTCAGACTGCATAGCACGGCCCAGTGGGAAGGATGTGGATGCTGAAATGGACAGCTTTGAATCCTGGCTCTGCCCCTCATCTGTGGTGTGAACATGGGCAAAATATTCACCCTTTCACAGCCGTAGTTACGGCGTCTGTAGAACAGAGCTGAACAGTACCCCTGGGTGGTTTGTGAGGATGAAATAACAGCTGGTGTCAAACTCCTAATACATAGTTTGGCTCCAGAAAAACTAGTTCTCCAGTGTCCTTTAGTTACCTGGGGCGCGAGCTTTCTTGCTTTTTTCCATAACTTGTAATGGGAGTCACTGCTTGGAGAGCTGTCTGATTCAACTTGATGGCGACTGCCTAGAAATCCACAGGCGACATGCTCAGTCCCAGGAGGCGCCTGCTTACCTTTCAGACTGAGCACGGGGCTGAGGCAGGGAAGGCAGCTGTGCATTACCTCTGGGTTGTCGGTCAGGTAGATCTGTCTGGAGATGTTGTTTATCGCACATATCCACTGCAGAGGACATTAAAAAACCTGCTGAATCCCCAAGTCACCCACTCTACTAGGAAAGAAGTGCAACAAACAAAACCTTTACCTCTTCATTTTCCTTCCTGCTTTCTGCCTGGAGGATTATTCCCCTGAAATAAAGTGCATCTAAGTAAGTGCTTCTCAATCTCAGCGACTAAGGATTACTCTACACAAACTGAACTTGGCTGGTGTCCCGAAGGGAAAGGGTCAGGAAGGTGGCATGATGGGAAGGAAAGAAATGGGGGTTCTGGCTCTGCCGCTCATTTACTGTATGATCATGGACAAACACTTCCTTTCCCTGGGGCTCAGCTTTCTCAGCTATCAAATGAGCAGGCTGGACTCAGATCTAGGAGCCCAAGTAGGTGATTCTACAGTGTGGACCATCTTGTTGGCCCTCTTAGATGATCCAAGGCAGCCAGGGCGCCGGCCCAGCCGCTCTCTCAACCACAGCCAAAGAAGGAATTAGCAGCCCTTACACTCCTCCCCGAGAACTCAAAACTCTGCCCATGGAGGGCAGGGAATGGGGTTGGAGACAAATACTACTGCCCGACCTTTGCAAAGGCTTAGCTCTGAAGGGGCTCCACAGCTGCTAGTTCCTTTGCTCCTCGTGTCTGCAGCAGGGGGAACATGGGTCTGACCTGTCTTATATCTGAGGAAACCGAGGCCCAGAGGAGTGACGTAACTGCCTGGGAGCATGACTAGAATCCAGGCATCTTCATTCCCACCTCTTCTCCCATCGCCTGGGAGGAAGGATGACGTCTAAAACTGCTCTGCCAATCTGCCAACACAATACCAACACTGCCGCCACCTCGCCTGAATGTGCTATTGTTCAAATCAAATCTCGACTCAGAACCCCAATGTAGAGAGCAAATGCAAGTAACAGCTCACTGCAGGACTCTCCCCCAGGCAGGTGAACCCTGGAGCACCTCATGGGGCTCTGAACTCCTTGGAGCACAGTTTGAAACCACTGCTCTAAGTGACGGGGGATCCCACTGGGATGGCATCTACTGTGAAAGACCCAAGGCTGCTACTTCAAAAGCATGAGCTCCTCTGGGCCCCTGAGGGTCACGGGATATGTGGGGACAGCATGCTAACCAATGACACTGCTAGCTGAATGCATGGTTCACATCTCCTGCCTCAGCTGGAACGACGGGCTCCTCAGGCAGCTTCCTTACCTACTCCCCCCTCACCCCTGCTCCATCATACTACAAACACAAATGCTTGTTTAGCAACAGGCAAGGAGGAGCCACAGCGTTCTCTCTGAGAATCTGTGTGGACAAACAGCTCCTTCTACTGCCATCTTACACACATAGGTCACCTCGTCTCCGAAGCCCCAGACAAATCCTCCCTGGGACTCCTGAAATAAGGCAGGTTGGATCCCATACAGGTCATGTGTGATTGCTTAAAGAGAACATAAAAACATCCTCCCGAAGGTCAACAGTACTGGATGGAGCCTCTCCCATGGAGGGCTGGCAGGGAGGAATGAGCTACGAGGCCCTTGGCAGGGTGGAGGCACTACACTTGTTCTCCTCCCCAATAAAACCCGGGTGGCATACGATTTCCCATTAGGCGTGGTGATCTGGAAGCAGTAGCGTCGGTCTTCACAATCCACTGCCATCACTGAGCAGTTGTCCAGGTCCTGGATCAAACCTCCGGCCACAGCTCCCCTGGGCTGACACATGAGGTTCCCGCCTTGCGTGAAGAAGTAAAGTCTCTCCCAAGTGGTGGTGACCAGTCCTGTTTTACTGTAAGAAGTGTGTTTTTAAAAAGCCCATTAGTACTAGAAAGCGGCACCTCAACATCTTGCTGCCTCTTTATGGGTATTGGTGGCATTTTCGAAATAATTCCCTTATATTAAAGCAAAACTGCTTTGAAAACAATTCAAGTACAAAGAGTAGCAGAAGAGGTCCAATTTAGCTTAAATGATCTCGGAGATTCTGGGATCTGCTCACACGGGAGACACCAGTCCCACAGCCAACTCCCACGTGTGGGCAGGATGTGCCTACCTCCAGTGAACCAGACTCTGGCTTCTACCTGATATCTGGAAACAGAATTAGTCCATCATCATTACGAATGGAAAACATGGAAGATCATTTCTCTAAGACATGGAGCTGAACTGCTCTAAATCTTATCAGAGGCCCTAGGATCACCGTGGCCACAGCACAGAATCCTGGGGGCGTTTACGAGATTCAGTTTTGCTCAGCTGGATGTTATTCTTGTTTTGTGAGCTGCTTACAAGAGGAAAATCCAGTAACTGGCAAATAACACCAGAACCTGGTGGAGTTTTGTCTCTGTACAGAACGAAAGGAGACATTTGGCTTGTGATCTCAACAAGCTTACAGCCCTTTGAAGAGCTCTACCCTGGGAAGAAAGCAGCTGGCAATTCCTCTTACAGATCCTCTATTTGGGGGATACCAAATACATCTACTTCAGTCAGTATTTACTGAGTACCAACTATGTGCAAGGCACTAGATTTCCCACCTCACTAATTACAATAATTTCCAAAAATAGTAATAGCTACCATTTGAGTGCTTACTACCTGCTAGGAATTACCTCATTCAATCCTTGCAACAGCTTTATGAAGCAGGTGCAATTACCAGCTCTAGTTTATGGCCATGCAATCGAGGCCCAGCCAGGGGATCTGACTGACACTGAAGCCGAGTCTTCACCAGCCCTGAAAGCAGCCTCCCTCTGCTCTTAGATGCAACTGAACCTGATCATCCCTTTAATTCAAAATGGACGTTTAAAGACCTGAATGTTAAATATGTGATTCAGTCTATATGAATCCAGATGACTCTGAAAGCTTCCCGGCCCTCAGACCCTGGCCTTGATGGCTCCCACCTGTCAGGGGCCTGGGGCAAGGGGAGGGGCAAGATGATAACTCTCAATGGTCCAGGAGGATGACAGTTAAGAGCAGTCTGCCTGCAAATGGCCACGGTGACCTGGGACATGGGTGGCCTGCCCCTTGGAGCCCATGCACTAGGTTCTTACTCACGTGATTGTTTCAAGCCCATCTCTCAGTGCTTGGGGACCTGGGCCCAGAGGCTTCCTGTGTCCCAGGCAGAAGGGGTGCTGGGGTGCTGTGGTGGGCGTTCTTCCCGCAGCTCAGCCACCCCTACCCTTTAATGGGGCGCTTCGCTTAGCAGATGCTCTCTAGCCACTCCTGGGGAAAACAAATTTGAGAAAGAGGGCGGCAATGGCATTCTTACTTTCTAAGATTAAGGTAACCAGCCTTCTGGATGAGGTTCCTGTTGATCTGTGGTGTAGACACATCAAAGTCTGGAGTGTAAACAGATTCATCAACAGAAAGTAATTCTTGCTGGGACACACGCATCTTTTCCGCTTCAGCTTCCTGTTCCACCTGAATGCTTAAGACAGAAGGTGACAGGTCAGTCACTCATCACTGGCTGACCCAGCACTGCTGAGCAGCAGATGGCAGCACCGTCTCCCACCGCTTCCTGCCTTAGGAACGGAGCTGCAGCCTGCACTGGAGCCACGACTCTCCACCTTATCTAACTTCCGCCCTGAAAGCTGGGATCATGGGGGCTCAAGTGTGCACTACCAGAAGTGTTTATGTGACTGTTCTTTTAAATAAGAAATACCACTAGACAACGCCTGAACCCAGCCAAACAATTTCTCTGCTGACAAAGTGGTAAACGTGCTCAGAAGTCTTGAAGCAAATTTTAAGAGAAAAACAATGAGGAGCCCATCCTCAGGGGATGCATGTGCAGGTGGCCTGTGAGGAGGCTGGAAAGGAAGGAAGGAGGGAACAGTAGTCATTCCTGCCGCGACCCCGCCCCTTGGTGGAGACGGCCACCGGAGGGAGGAAAGTGACCAGGAGGTGGTACCAAGATGTAACACAAAGCCTAGGACAATGCTTTTCCTTTGACGACAGCCACACAATGGCCCCAAGACTGCAGGGGCTGGCTAGCCAAGGGCTGCCCACGCATGTACGGGGGTAAGTGGGCCAAGATCTGGGCTTTTGTGTGTGCACGCGCTGAGGTGTGGAAAACCCGGAAGCTTCAGCTTGAAATAAGCAGCTGCCCTTTCTCCCTACAAATTGAGGCCTCAATAGCCACCCCCTGCCAGTGGTGACAGTCTCGGTTATAAAGTCCTGAACACACAGCCCATCCATGTGAAAGAGCAAACTTTAGAGGCATTGCTCCACTTCTGCACTGTGTTAAAGGAGAGAAGGCTGAATGACAAATTTAAAATCAGAGGAAACCCTGGGGGCCAGCTAGTCCACAGTTTCACAGAGTGAGCTCCTCAGGATTTTCTCTCAAAAGGCTTCTTTAATTACATAAGTTTGAGCTTGTACATTCCATATTCTCCTCTTGGAGAGTCACAATGCACACTGCTGGTATCTTGTTTAATGCAGCTCCATGCAAGCAGTCAATCTAAGTTAATTTGGCTTTTCTGACATTGGAATGGAATGACTGGGCACTTCACCACTGGCGGCCTTTGGAGAGGCAAGCTGGAGCACAAACCTCACGAGCTTAACCTGCTTGTCACTGCCAAGACTGAGAGAACGGAAAGAGAGAAAAACGTTAAGCAGGACAGGAGGTGGAAGGAGGGAGCCCAAAGTATACCAAACCACTGAAGCTTTCGTGGGGGAGAAACCTCCGAGGACCTGATGAAAGGTAAGGACTGTCTCCCCTAGAAAAAGACTTAGATGCATCTCGCTCACAACTTCAGGGAGCTTTCAGTCACTGCCTCTTCCTCCCCTCCCCAACCGTACAGACTCAGCTTCAAAAACTCCGAGCTAGTCCAAGGCTCCCGAGAACTCAAGGAACAGGGTAGAAAAGTGACTGCTTTCAAATGGTTCTCTTTGAAGATTAAAAAAAAAAAAAGCATGTTTCATGTAATTAAAAAAAGGAATATATATGTATATAAAAAAAGAATATATATATGTGTGTGTATATATATCCCCCCATATACATATATGGGAGCAGCAGCAGGAGCCAAGAAAAAAGGCAGAAGTGTATCACTGTAGGTTTAGGAACTGGAAAAAGAGCCAGTCCCTGGCTCTGTGGGGTGGTGGCAACGGCCTTGCCTGGGTTTAGGCTGCCTCTGAATCCGCTCACATCTTGCTACAGTAGAGCACGGGGCAGGCCCCTCCTAGGGCAGGGAGTGCAGGGCTCTGGAGCCACCAGTGGACACTGTTCCTTGGCCTCTCTGCACTGGCTGGCTGCTGACGCGTGGCAGTGTGGCAGCAAAAGCACCTCGTGGATGGAGAAGAGCGGCAGTCCTTATCTATCACCAATATAAACCTGCAGTGACAGGACAATTAGAATTCTTACACTGAATGCTTTAGTGTTTGAACCAGGAGGTTAAGTGCCCCCAGGCTCCTCTGGGAGCCCCGCCTGCTGTCCGTTGCCCCCGTAATGAAATATGCCTTGTCAAGCAGCAGAGCGACCTCACACACCCGGACCCAGCCCTCGAGAGAAGGCTGTGCAGCCAGGACCTTAACGCCCGGAACTGTTAGAATGGCTGGTGCCCCACTTTGGTTGGCCTAGTAACCACTCACAGAAATGCGACAAGGAAAGAGGAAATAGGCTCTAGGATCTGCAGAAAGAATACACCATAGCATCTCAAAAACAAGCATAAATGACCCACCTCCATTAATAAAAAAATCTAATACATAAAAAAAATTTGAAGCACAGATGGTTCTCCCAGAACCATGGAAAAGCATGGAATTCTGAGTTAAAGCAGGATAAGAAAGAGACAGTGAGAGATCAGGGACAGAGGGCTATGAGAGAAACTGAACAGGCTCCCTTCTTTCACTCTCTCCTAACATTCCCGGGGCTAAGGATCAAATCAAAAGCAGGAAACTGAACTCGGACCCCACAGACGGCTTTCTAGCGTAGTTCCAAATCCAGCCCGCATCCCTCACTGCGGCCGGTGGCCAGAAGGAAATGGCTCAGTGATGCTCAGGAGGGAGTGTATGCTTTCATAAAGTACAGCCCCCCCCCAACTTTGTATGAACGCTCAGCACTGGTTTTCCATGGGATTCATTCTTTATTTTCAGCATTTTAGGTAGACTTCTGCCTAAATAAATTCCATTGGTTTGCCTTCTTAAGGTATTGTGAAATGCACATTCTAAAGAAAATAAGCAACTTTCTCTTCATTTTTCCACACATGATAATATACTCATATTTCCGTTTTGTATATTTACTTATATATACATGCACACATACAGAGAGACATATTTTTCTACTTCAAAAATCCTAACCAGCACTCAAGGAACTGCAGGTCTGTGGTTTAATGAAAAACGCCTGGCACTGGGGGGCCTGGGAACCTCTTCCGGGCTCACCACCATGGAGGCGGACGGCAGGCGGCACAGGGAGTCAGAGCAGCCAAAGCATCAATTACACGGTGGGCAGGACAATCTGAAGAGATGATCTTGTATTTTTTTTAAAAAAGCACTTGCCAGGCTGAACTGCAGTTTGTTAAATTAATTCAAAGAAGGCTTTATGCCTCATTTATCTATTCTAAATGTGATGGTGAGCATTTCCTGAAAAGTTGCAGCACTGCTGGCTGCCAACCCATTAGCTTTCAAAGATAAAGCTCTTCTGAAGCCTCTTCTAAATCCACAGCAAGTCTAAACCGGACTCATAGGCTTCTAACATGTGAAACCTGACTAGACAAAAGGAGACCCAAAAAACACGAACTTGGACATAATGGGAAAGTAGCCCTGTGGACATTTTCACCTTTGATTTATACATAATCTTTTCCCATAGTGGGGAGGACTCTGAGCTCCATACAAGTTGGTAACTGCAGAAATCATTATTTTTCAACCACAGTATTCACAAATACTGACACATTCATTGGCAGCTAAGAGGAGGGTGCTGCTTCTGAGAGTTTATGGAGTGACCAGGGGCTCTGGGGGACCCTCGGCAGTCAGAACCCTCCCCACCGCCCGGAGAGGCTGATTCAGCAGGAAGGGCAAAAGGCACCCAAGATCCAAAGTGGAGGGCAGCATTACCTTTGAACCATGTCTGCAACGGAGGATAAAAAGCTGTCCATACTTTGGTTAAACATCTCTGCTCCCCTCTTAAAAAAGTTAATCTGAAAGATATAATTGTGATATTCTGAAAATCATCTAGGAAAGGAGATCGATGAATGCATTAAATGTGAGACTGACAGCATGGGGGCGGCCAACACTGGCTGGCTGGCCCCTCCTTGCTTGCAGCACTCGCCACATCCCTACTGAGCCCCCTCCACACCCCAAGGCTGAGAGCTACTCCCAAAGCCCCAAGTGCATCTGTGGCAGGTGGATGGCGAGACCCAGCTATCGAGCTGAAAGGCCGTCAATAGCAGGAATAACGTAAGTTAACTGCTTGGTACATACCAGGTGCATCAATAATGACTAGTGATCACTATTTTTTTTTGAGGAAGATCAGCCCTGAGCTAACATCTGCCGCCAATCCTCCTCTTTTTGCTGAGGAAGACTGGCCCTGAGCTAACATCCGTGCCCACCTTCCTCTAGTTTATATGTGGGATGCCAGCCACAGCATGGCTTGCCAAGCGGTGCCATGTCTGCACCCGGGATCCGAACCGGCGAACCCTGGGCCACCAAAGTGGAACATGCGCACTTAACCGCTGCGCCACCGGGCCGGCCACTCACTATTTTTGACATTATCATCATCAGCTTTTTTTCTGTGTGAATTCTATATAGTAAGTTTCTTAAGAGCAAGGATTAGGCCTTATTCATGTTTGCATCTCCAGAGGCTAGATGGGTGTGTGACACATGACACCCACAGCATCAGTAAGACACTGACAAGCTCAAAATGGATCAAAGACCTAAAGGTGAGACCTGAAACCATAAGGCTTCTGGAAGAAAACGTAGGCAGTACACTCTTTGACATCAGTATTAAAAGGATCTTTTCGGACACCATGCCTTCTCAGAGAAGGGAAACAATAGAAAGAATAAACAAATGGGACTTCATCAGATTAAAGAGCTTCTTCAAGGCAAATGAAAACAGGATTGAAACAAAAAAACAACCCACTAACTGGGATAAAATATTTGCAAGTCATATATCTGACAAAGGCTTAATATCCATAATATATAAAGAACTCTCGCAACTCAAACACAAAACATCAAACAACCCAATCAAAAAATGGGCTGGAGACATGAACAGACATTTCTCCAAAGAAGATATACTGATGGCCAATAGGCACATGAAAAGATGCTCATCATCACTGATCATCAGGGAAATGCAAATCAAAACTACACTAAGATATCACCTTACACACGTTAGAATGACAAAAATATCTAAAACTAATAGTAACAAATGTTGGAGAGGTTGCGGAGAAAAAGGAACCCTCATACACTGCTGGTGGGAAGGCAAACTGGTGCAGCCACTATGGAAAACAGTATGGAGATTCCTCAAAAAATTAAAAATAGAAATACCATACGATCCAGCCATCCCACTACTGGGTATTTATCCAAAGAGCCTGAAGTCAGCAATCCCAAAAGTCCTATGCACCCCAATGTTTATTGCAGCATTATTTACAATAGCCAAGACATGGAAGCAACCTAAGTGCCCAGCAACAGACGAATGGATAAAGAAGATGTGGTACATATATATAATGGAATACTACTCAGCTGTAAAACAGAACAAAATCATTCCATTTGCAATAACATGGATGGACCTTGACGGAATTATGTTAAGTGAAATAAGCCAGCAAGAGAAGGATAATCTGTGTATGACTCCACTCATATGAGGAATTTAATACTATGGACCAAGAACAGTTTAGTGGATACCAGGGGAAAGGTGGGGTGGGGGGTGGGCACAAAGGGTGAAGTGGTGCACCTACAACATGACTGACAAACATTAATGTACAACTGAAATTTCACAAGATTGTAACCTATCATTAACTCAATAAAAAAAAAAAAGAAAGAAACTGACAAGCACTTGACGCAGCCCCGCAGGACATTCTCCAAAGTGAAGCCTACACTGAAGGCCACCATCTGACTGACTCCATTCACCGAGCCTTCTGTGGCTCTGAATGCAGCCTGGACAGATGGTGACGTGGCTGAGATATCGCAGAGGGAAATGGGCTAAAGACCCCTACAAAGCTCTTCCAACCCTGCTATCAACTTAAAGGGGATTGTGTATGTGAAGGACACAGCAGGGCCCTGGCATTGCAAAGGTGCTCGACACAGGTGAGGTCCCTTCCTGTTCCCCAGGGTTCTCTGATGGCCACTCTCTGCCCAGGGGAGAGCGGCCCTAGGAGATCTGAGGGCTATACAGTTCAAAAATGAAAACTGCAGTGGCTGGCTTTGTGGGGACCGACAGAAGGAATTCCTTACTTCCATGACTCCCATGTATTCACTTCCCAGAAAGTCTGGGTCCCCTGACAAACCCTGAAGGGCGGGGGCATGGGAAGGAGAGGAAGAAGACCATTTCTGTGCATTACTGACATCTGCAACCACCCCACCCTGGCAAGCTCAAGGTTCCATTTCTTCTATATAAAAACCAGGATTTAAAAACCCTGAGTCTTGGGTAGGAACTGCTCCATTTTACACGCCTGAGTGTAGAGAGGTATCAGTTGCAAGCTTAGGTCATGAACAAAAGAGAGAAAACATTCTGCTGGGTCACGAGTAATCTCTCACGCATTACCCCAGCTCGGCTCTGATCTGGATGCAGCCCTTGCCTTGGGTGGCGGGTGCAGAAGTCCACCTCTCACCCCGAGGAGGCTAGTATGTTATCAACACGGTGCTGACATTACTTCTGTTCCTCAGATACCCTGGGGAAGTACGTACACCAGTGTCCTTAGTTTTCACAACACCAAACAGACGATGATCATGATTATCCTAATGCAAGGTAACACAAGCAGGGAGATATTCTGGCCCCATGATCTTGGAATCACACAGAGCTCAACACTGTCAATGCCATTTTGAATCCCTGAAACGTTAAATATCAAAGTCTGTTAAATGAGGATTCTGTATGTCTTAGGGCACAATATCATGCTGGCTTTTCCTCTCCTTCTCCTCCCTGGACTCCTTGGAATTTATACTCGAAGTATATGTCTTAGCCCTTCTACTATTCTGTAAGCTTCTTGGGCGGGGGCTCATGCAGTCTCTAAAAGACCTGACGAATGAATGAATGGAATGAAGGGATAAGATACTGCCTTCTACAGCCACATTTCATAGAACTTACCCTGTAAATACTACACTAGAGTTCGCTTCTGTGTTCTCATAAACCTGTAAACACATTACAAAACCTCAGTCTGTTTGCAGCACAAGGACTGAATCAGGATTTCATTGAAAACCTGTTTAACGAGGGCTAGGTAAGGCAGAAATGGAGTCAAACCACCTCCACCACGGTGGGTGGTGCTGAGACGCCTGACTCAGTGGAACATCATCCAAAGACCAAAGTTCATGTGCCTCTGGGAAGAGGAGGCAGTACCAGGGCCATATGACCATCAGCCAACAAAGGCGGATGCCCAACGAACATTGATTTAAAGGGGCGGATGAGGCAGAAGGAGAGCAAATGCTTTGGAATCATCCAAAAGACTCACGGGTCAGACACCACATGGTCTAAGAGAAGGGACCACAGTTTTCATCAGGATTTGCAAAGTCTGCAGGGTGAGGGACTATTTGGTCTTGTGTCTTGAAATCTGAATACTTTTCACATGAAAAATGAAACATGCCATCCTCGGTCCTCAAAAATGCTGCTGCTGCCTAACAACGACGGTGTGCTCTGCTCTGCTTTCCCAGGCCTGGGGCTGCATCTGTGCTACTGTGCCCACGGTCTCCTCTTCTCCCGCGGCCAGCATTCACTTACAAAGTCCGTGCTGGGAGAAGTGGGGTAGTCCCTGACCACAAAGGAGTGAAACCAGCCAGGATCAAGCCCGTCCTTTAGGCCTTGTGAGGACCTCCTCTAACCAACAGGGCTCCCTAAGCACTGACCGAGCAGGCCTACAGCTGCTCATCTTTCTGAGACTCTAAGTCTGCAACCCTCCCTGACCCTGGGCTTCTAATGAGCAGAGATTACTGCTCCAAAGGCAAGGACTGTCCATCCAGGCAGCACAGACAGACAGGAGGTATTCTCTAACAAAGCTAGGATATCCGCCAGGTCAGAGGTGTGTTACTTCACGGAAGGAGAGAGGAGGGCAACAGAGAGCAAGCGAGTACACACCTGTGGGCACAAGTGCGCGGAAGCTGGATGGCTCCCAAGGATCTGCTGCGGACTGGAGCCCACAGCTGGAGAGTGCTAGTTTTTGGTTTAACCCAGCTTTACTCAGATGACACAGAAAGATTACACTGCTTTACTTAAACATGACCTCTGACGGCAGAAGCTGACCTTAGCGTCCTCACCATTCAACAACAGAACAGCCATATTAAGAAGACAGCCATATTAAGAACAGCCATATTAAGAGCATGGATGTTTAAAGGGCCTCTCTTGTTCTCCTTTTCCCTGAATCAAACTGATGTTGTGTTTTTTGAAATTTAAGTATTTTTAAAATGTACTATAAAAATAATAGACGCTCACGTTTGTGGTTTTAAAAAAGTCGCCTTTTTTCTTCTCAACATTTTGCTTCCTTCCATCACTTTCTGTTCCTAGACTGCCACTGAGAGAAGGGTCCTGGCTGCGTTTCTCACATGTCAGAGTGAGGTTCTGGAGTCCACAGAAGCGGGGCTAACACAGGGCAGGGACGAGGGTGAGGGGTGGTGACATTCGCCTCACGTGCACACTCATCCTGTCCCTACCAGGCTGCTGCCATGCAGTCAAGGCCCCTTCCTGAAACTGGAGCCTCCCTGCAGATGAATGTTCCGGAGACCACTAAACGGGGCAAGAAGGCAAACACACACTCTGCAGAGACTTCATCAAGCAGTGGAACATCCTCCCGCGCCCCAGATGCCACAGAGCTGGCAATCCCCTCGGCAATGCACCATGTGAGAACCACGCAGCTGAGGGTGACCTTCACCACAGAGAGCAGCGGAGGGCTGTGCGGAGTCCTCGGCCGGAAGCCTAGCTCTACCAACCTGGGCAGTTGGCCGCTTCTCAGAAACTGGGACAGGCCTGGCTTTCATTTGGATCAGAGACAGAGGGCCATGGCGGCTCCTTGCCACAGGAGGCTTGGGACTAAGGCCATCATTTCCCGCACATACAGCCTAACAAGTCCAGCTCACGATGATCCAGCCCACCTGGAAGCTGTCCAAGTGCTGAATCCAGAAAGTTTCCAGGGAGGTGGTGCATCTGTGTTTCTTTCTCTGATGATGTTTCAGTTCCTCCTAAATTACCTCAGCAGAATGCCATGCTGTTCTCCAGAGCTAGCGTTAGGGCTCACCCTCTGGGGAAGGGACTACCCTACCTGTCCGTGGGCAAAGCCTATCATGGGCTCCATCATGGCCACACGCTTTCGGTACTGCAGCGCGTTGAGGGCACAGTAGTACTGAAGGGAAGAAAGGTGCTGTTTCCGCCGTGCAGCTGCCACCTCTTTGACAACTTCAGTCTTCACCTGATGAAGAGGTGAAAGGAAAACTTCATGTTGTCTAATGGACATGGCAATTCTGTAAGAGCATGCAACTTCAGAGCACGTTTGTTTACTCATTAGAACCATTTTTGTGACAAATGTAATAAAACACAGATAAGGTTCCATCTCAGGTTTTAAAAAATCCAAAGTAACAGCATCTCTGCTTGTGAGGCTGCACTGGGGTGAAGCCAACACTTTCTGCTGGTAGCACGACAAAGCGCTACAGTCCTTCAGCAAAACAGGGCGCGTGCACTGAAAGCCACCGACAGTTTAGTTCACTCACAAGACTGTATTCCAAGGAAATAATTTAGCCCAAGGAAACCAGGGAAGAGAAGTAAAAAGTTACATGCATGAAAACTGTCAATATTATCTATGGTAGCAAAAAAGCAAGAGTTAAAGAATCAGAGGCAACACCCAGGGCAGGCAGTTCAAGTGACCAAGTGTGTATGAGTCAGATATGCAGTACCAAGCTCAAGCTGAAATCACTGTGTGATTATAATTTTACAATGGTTCCAAGCTGGCATTTAATAAACCACTTTGAAAAGCTAGAATAGAGAAGCAGAAGTCTACTTACGAGATTTAAAATAAATAATTTAAAAATCCATGTATAGGAAAAAAAAAAGAAAAAATTCATCAAGACACCCTCAATGTCATGAATTCACAACAGGAAGATACAAAAGGAGCTTAAGTAAATGAGATGAAAAACAACATATGAGATAGGTATTCTTACCTTTTCATTCTCCTTTTTTTTAGGAAGTTTGCTATATTTTGCCATTGAGAGGTCATGCTCTAAAAATAAAGAGAGATTTTAGCACCCAGACAGGTTGAAAGCCAGGAACATTCACAGACAGGCTGAAAGGCAAGAACATTCATTCAGCATCTCCACCCACACACATCAATAAATCCACACACCAAGAATGGAGAAGATGCTTACCATTGCTGGCGAGTCCAAAAAGATCCTTTAAAGTGCTTACTTCTGAACAAGAGAAAAGAAACATTTTAGAGCAAAAAAAAACCAAAATATGCCAACCCAGCGCTCTGTGCTTTCCCAAGAAAATAAAAGTCTATGCACAGAAGGGGAAGGTTCTGCCAGCGGCCCCTCAGGTCCTCTGCTCTCGTGGGGTCCCAGCCTGGTGGCTGGGAATCCTGCTCTGAGTTTGTGGCCTCAACTGCACCCCATACTCAGTGACCCTAACTGCCCACAGAGCCATTCCTCTCCAGAGAACGCTTGGGGATGTGGGCTGGAGTGCGTGGTAGCCAAGTACTATTCATGCAGATGGCAGTGTAGACGTAAGGTCTGATTCTTTAGCTCTCCAAAAAAGTTTTAACACATCAGAATCAGAATGCCCCGACTATACCCAGAACCTAGAAATTTCCTGTTGTTGCCATTCTAACATCTGGCAAAGTCACCACTGACAAAGGAATGTGAGGCACTTGGTTTTTTTTTTTTTTTTGAGGAAAATTAGCCCTGAGCTAACTACTGCCAATCCTCCTCTTTTTGCTGAGGAAGGCTGGCCCTGAGCTAACATCCATGCCCATCTTCCTCTACTTTCTATGTGGGACGCCTACCACAGAATGGCTTTTGCCAAGTGGTGCCATGTCTGCACCTGGGATCCGAACCGGCGAACCCTGGGCCACCAAGAAGCGGAATGTGCGAACTTAACCACTGTGCCACAGGCCGGCCCCTGGGGTGCTTGTTTTAATGAAAAAATCGGAAGCCATCTTGTATATCAAACCCGCAACAAGTCAACACCATAACTATCCCCCCATGTGGGTGCTCCACTCATCATGCACAAAGGCAGCTTCACAAAGTCCGAGACCAAAAACCGAAAAAGGTCAATGAGAGCGATGACAGTCCAAGGTTAAAAATTCAAAAACAGATATCTCAAAGAAAGTGATACTTTCAACAATTCTCAAACAATCCATTTTTGATTGTCAAACAAAGCAAAGCACTTTCACATCTTCTACCTTTTTAATTTGCCTCAAAATTGCCTCTAGCTTTTAAATTTCTCTTCACGTTATTCTTACTCTTTTCGATATCAGGCTGCTTTCTGCCTTTGTTGTCTTGCATTTTTCTTTCTTTCTCTCTCACCCTTTACTTCCTATTGGAGCAGAGTTTTAGGGCTTTTTCTATATAAATTTTACATAGCTTCCTTAATATCTTTTGTGTTGTCTTCATTCAGATTATGTACTTGTATTGACGGGTAAATGAAAAAGGCAGAAAATGTAAGATAAAATGCCACTAAGCAGAGGGGATACCAGATTCTAATTTGGCTCTGACGTTGATTCAAGTATGAGCTGGGCCAAACACTTCAAATTTATGTCTTGGCGTCATCAGAAAAAGATACTTTTGATTAATTGTTTTCATAGCTACTAAGAGGCTTCTCTTTTTACTACTACTACACAGTTTTATTCTCTTAAGAAAAATCTCCCCTGGGCAAATACTCCTAACCCGCAGTGGAGGCCTCCCGGATTAAGCAGACCGCCATCACTCACGCCGCCGGGCACGCTGCACCCCAGGCTGCCCCCGCCTGGAAGACACACCTCTGACAATGCGGGTCTTAGGGTGTGCTCCTTTTTTCTCCTGAAAGACCTGGAATCTGTTTTAAAATGATATCCCCACACATTTCTGATGATTTTATTCAGAGACAATCTTTTTTAAAAATGCGCTCCATGAGGCTTTTAGTGAGTACAGGGTAATCAGCACACGACTACATTTGGGTGTGGGATTTACATGCAATTAGAGATGAGCAACAATAAAAAACACTGAAAATCCTCCTCAATCAAGGTCTTCATACAAGCTAACTAACATATATTTGTTATTCTTTCTTTATCACATTTTAGTGCTGTCAGACTGCGCTTGGTACTTTGTGGCCAGCTCTGCCACAGCCCCCTACAGCCTCAGGTGACATGACCACAGGGAATCTCAGAGTGAGGGGAAAACATCGTCTTTAAGATTTAGCCTTTGATTTACTGCATCTTTTCTGCCTGAAAAACTTTTTAATTTTAAGGTGTTATATTTTTAAAGTAGTAGTATTATATTGAACAGATCGATCTTTCAGTACTCAAGTTTAGACTTTTTTAGTCAGCAATTTTTTATATCAGTGTTTTAAAAGTACAATTCTTTAATCTCTAAGCAATGAATATTTTCAATGAAATAAAGAACAAAAGGACTAGAAAATTTGGGTTCTTTTTTGAAACATCAACTAAATTTTTTCAAGATTATTTGTTCTTTTGTATAGTCATTTTTTGATTACCTCGATTTCTAGGAGATATAAAATTATTCTAAAGTTTTATTTTAGTTAAAGAACCAAAATTAGTCCAAAAGGCCAACTAGGTTCTCTGAACTAGTCACAGACACCCGCCTCAGTAAATGTGCGCTCCAGGAGAAGAGGGACCCCGGGTGTGTGGCTTGTTCACAGCTGCCCCTGCAGAGTCCAGCAGGGATAAAGCATGGTCCCCCCATCCCTTTCTCCTCGACCCACCCTCTCTGCATCCCAAAGCATTCGTGGCTCCCAAGAACAGCATGCCTTTACGTATGCTCCCAATCTGTAATATAAGCCTTGACATCTTTGTCCACTTGGTAAACTCTTATTCATCTTTCAAAACCCAGCTCAAGAGCACCTTCTCCAGGAAGCATTCCCTGGCACCCTATCCTCAAAAGAGTAATCATGCCTTTCTGTGTGCTGTTTCTATTCCTTGTACATCTCAGTCTGCTGCCCTCATCACATGATAATATAATTGTCTGCTTCCAAGTCTGTTTCCTTATTAGCCTGTGAGCTTTAGGTGAGCCAAGGACACAGTGGGAATTCAATAACAGCTAGCTAAATCGAATTGCTCAAAAAAAGGGGATATTTCTTAATGATCCACACGTTTAAAGAAATTAATGCAGTAAGAATTATTATTAAAAGAATTAATATCTTGAAGGTAATTGACACTGAACTCAGTTACTTTACCTGTAAGATCCTTTTCTCGAAATTGTATAATAGGTAAGACCATTGTGTCTGCCAACTGTTTAGCCAGCTCTGTATGGAGAACATTAAGCTGAAAGAAAGAGAAATTTTACTGAAGAAGATTATATTCCCGACACTGTCTTATTTCACCAAGGGATCACAGTGAACACTTCCGTGGTTAAGGAGCTTAGGCAGACTTCCTTAGCAAACAAACGCCCTTCATAAGACAGTAAATGATAGAGGCCAAGAGGTATTAAAAACTAAATGCAAGGTGCCTACTGACGAGGCCGTCAGTGAAGTTTGCTAAAGGAGTCTCCAAGCCCATAGCTATTGTTTGTTTACTGTGCAAACTCTGGTTCTGTGCTCTCAATCCGAGCCACACCCGCCTGGAGCAGCAGGCTTTGATGTGCTTGCAGTGAACACAGGTAACCGCGAGAGCTCGGCACAGTCACTCCACCCACCGCCGGGAGCTCTCGCACTCTCTGAGGGGGGCTGAAGTCAACCTGAAAGACAGGCCGCTGGGAACCTACTAACCCTAAACCGCAGCCCGCCGTGGGCCTGGCAATGGCTCTGGAGAAAGAAGGCTCCCTACTGAAAGAACTCAGTCAGATTTCAGGCCTCTGCTCTGCAGAAAAGGATCTTTCTAAGGACAGGAAG
This sequence comes from Equus przewalskii, assembly GCF_037783145.1. Taxonomy (NCBI): domain Eukaryota; kingdom Metazoa; phylum Chordata; class Mammalia; order Perissodactyla; family Equidae; genus Equus; species Equus przewalskii. The sequence goes on from NC_091859.1 coordinate 29,049,149, forward strand.
ACTGTATTCAAATGTGATCTTCCTCACCAGATAATTCCAACAGCTCTGGATTCTTTCTCCCCTTCCACCTTGTCAAGGCCTTTCTAAAGCCTGTCATTGTAAACGGTCTAAGAGAAACAAACATTACCCCCATCAGCACCACCACTTCTGAGTACTTTTTATGTGTCAGCTTTATACACTTTATTCCATTAGTTCTGACCCACTCTGTGAATTATCATTATCCCCATTTGGGCAGATAACTCCAAATCCAGAGAGTAAATTAGGGGCACGGCTGGGATTTTCATCACAGGCTATTGGGATCTAAAATCCATGCTCTTCCCACTACACTGTCCTGGATACAGAGTTTGTCTTTCACGATCACAAAGCTGCCAAAACTTCAAATGTCTGGTAGTCTAGACACCAACAAGGAACACAGCGGAAGGGATTCTTCCTCAGAGCCCCAGGCTTCCAGATGTTATTGAGGATGCTCCGGGATTCCTGCTGGATGAATCAGGGGAAATCAGCCACCAATCATGTTCTCAAGTAAACATTTGGCACAGTTTCTTTCAGCAGTGATGGCAGTCACATACATGAACCCCCCTTCTGCACACAGATCTCCTCCCAACAGATCTGCCTTGTCTAAGGAGGTTGCTTTGATAAGCTTAAACACTTCCCTAAGGTCAACCATTCACCAGGCAAGGGAGCTATCAGCCAAGCAGTTAATGTTCCCCCATCTTTCTTTCTTTTTCTTTCTTTCTTTCTTTTGGTGAGGAAGATTGGCCCTGAGCTGACATCTGTGGCAATCTTTCTCTATTTTGTATGTGGGATGCTGCCAGAGCATGGCTTGATGAGCAGTGTATATGTCTGCACCCAGGATCCAAACCTGCAAACCCCAGGCTGCCAAAGCGGAGCACACGAACTTAACCACTACACCATCAGGCCGGCTCGCTCTTGTTTTTTTAATTGCAGTCACACTGGTTTATAACTATATAAATTTCAGGTTTACATCATTATTATCGTGCACATGTGCCCAGTCACCCCTTTTGTCCTCCTCCCTCCTTGTTTCCCCTCTGGTACCCACCAATCTGATCTCGGTCCCTTGGTGTTTATTTGTTGTTGTTGTAATGTTCCCCCTGTCTTTCAGTCAAGCCAAAGCACGGCTGCTTTATTCTGCTGGGAATACATGAAGACAGCCATGCCAATAAATACCATCAGGACAGAATGTGTTAGCTATTTTTCCTGAATAACTTCAACAAGAAATGTACTGTTTTTTACTAACAGTTAACTGAATGAAAGCCAACAAGTATGCCTACTATGTGCCTGGCTCTGTGCTCAGTGCTCTGATATACATTGTTTAATTTACTCTTTATAACAGCCCAATTAAGTGGCTTTCCTGCTACTGCCATTTACAGATGAAGAAACCAAAACTCAAGGAGATTAAGTGGCTTTCCAATGGCTACGCACTTCACGAATGGCAAATTTCCTAGCTACCATTTTCCTCCTCATTTTTCTTAAGGACCAAAGGATTTGTCTCATTGACTTTTTGCCTTGGGGCTTGAGAGGTAGGGGACAACCACTTCTAAAGACAGTGCCTTTGCTGAGGAGAGTGGAAAGAACATGGACCACTTCTTGGCGCATCACTATCATCACAGAGAAAATGGGATAACACCATCTTCCTTGATGGCTATTGTGAGGATAAAATAGTAACACAGACAGAAAACACTGAGAGCAGAGGGCCTGACAGACACTCAGTAAATGTGATCTGTAATGACGATTCCTGTCTCAGGCACACTCCCAGGAAGTCATCTAGAAACCTTGCTTTTGGGGAAATCACCAGGGACAGAAATCTCTGTATGCCTATGACATGAAAGATCTGGTTCCAAGGCATTCTATTAAATATAAGCCACGCAAATCTCTACTTTTAGTTGGATTTTTCCTTAATTTCTGAATCAAACTACTTGTCTTGAAAAATTTTCAACATGGTTGAGGCCCAGATAGAGAGAACCACCTCAAAAGCTGTCCCCTGAGCTAAGTGCTTTCACCTGCTTAGGGATCTGCATCAGAGGATGGCTGAAACTCCTTACACGCAGAGCCTCTGGGAGGCTGTGAACCTCCCTGTAAGAGCACACTTCCAGGCTGCCATCCTTTGGGAATGATTCACTCCCCACTCAAAGAATCATCATTCCTCTGCCCATGAAAATATGGTTGTGAGTAAACATCTTAAACTGGAAGTCTTGGTTCTGGGGTTTGGACAATTAACCACATTTCCTTAGCAACTCTCTTCTAGTCAAGGAAACACACAACTTCAGTGGGTGCTGTCTACTGCTGTCCCCTGGGTTATCTATTCACTGTTATATAGAAACATTCTTCTCACTTCACCAAAAAAAAAAAACAAAACTTTTTGTTCCTCTCTAAGTACATTTTCCATTCATTCTCCTCCGCTTCTGGAATGGATATCTATCCATTTTAACATACATTTTGAAGAGAGTCACAGTAGAGGGATAGAGAAAGCTCAAAAAGAATGGGATGACTTGTTCTCTGTTATATCCCCAGTGTCTAGAACAGCATCTACTAAATAGTAGGTGGTCAATAAATGTTTGTTGAACAAATGAAGACTTGTTGGGCTGATTTGTTGAATGAATGAAAATGCAACCAGTACAATTTTATATTAATGTTAGTTTTTCATTTTATAAACTAAAAACAGCATCTGCTTCAATGATTGAACACTTAAATGATATTTGCATATTCTCTTTTTTGTTTATTCTTTATCATGATTTTCTATTATAAGTATTGCAAACTCCTTGAAAGACGAAACAGTTTATACCTAATTTTGCAGAGTTCTGCCCAGCACCAGCAGCATTTGAGCTTTTACGTTTTTTACAATTAGGATTTATGCACTTTTCCTATAACAATACTTGTTTTTCATAAATATTCCAAATGTATTATACAATACAGCTACAAAAAGAATTGCATGAAACCCACTGTAGTGGTGTGAATCCTTCCCCCTCAAAAAAGAAATGTCCACCTAGAACATGCAAATATTTGGAAAAAAGGTCTTTGCAGGCATAATGAGGGATCTCGAAATGAGATCATCCTGGATTATCCAGGTGAGCCCTAAATCCAATGACAAGTGTCCTTCTAAGAAGAGAAGACACAGACAAAAAAGGAAAACACGGGGGTGGGATGGAGCAGGGAGAGGAGAGCACATGAAGTCAGAGGTGGAGACTGGAGTGATGCCGCCACAAGCCAAGGAATGCCTGGAGCCACCAGGAGCCAGAGGAGGCAAGGAAGGACTCTCCCTTAGAGCCTTTGGAGGGAGCGTGGCCCTGCCAACAACTTGATTTCACACTTCTGGCCTCCAGAACTGTGAGAAAATACATTTCTATTTTATTTTTTTTATTTATGTTTTAAGCCACCTACTTGTAATTTATTACAAGAGCCCTGAGAAACTAATACACACTCCTCATGAAACTGAATTCTTAGAAATCTTTCTTTTGGTCTATTGTTCACATATATCAAAGCCTTTCCCCTCACACCAGAAACAAACATAATAGTATACACCCTCTCTTATGAAGTGAACCTTGGAAGATCAACAAGTTGAGATACCTTCTCAGATATTTAAGTAAATACATAAAACTGGAAAGAGGGCCAACATAAAGAAGTAAGTTCAAAAAAGAATCAAATAAAATTTTGCCATGTTGCTATCTTACCTCATCCACCACTTTGGAAAAATAGTGGAGTGTAGAAATCACTTCTTCATCGCCTTTGCCAAGAGCAAAATTCTAGACCAAAGAATAAAAGAGCCAGGTGTTAAGTGAATGCTTGGGAATCCAGCACCACAGCATCACCCACAACACACTGCCCTCCACGTCAACTTCCTTTCTTCTCCCAGGAGCACGTCATGTCAGAGTGTCTAAGTGCAGAAAAGCAGAGCTCTCGCCTTGCCCGCCCCAGCGAAACATTCAACCGCCCCTCTCCGACTCTTCCTTCGTTGTTCATCACCCTTCTGTCTGGACATAACGGTATCTTTGAGTTTATTTCCTGGAATTGTTAGTCCCTCGGACACTATGAACGCTCAAGGCAGCTGATTACTTCTGTAGGCTAATTAGAATACATCATGAAGACTTTGGGATAATCACCAGTTAGAATTTATCAGTGGAAAGGAAAAGGCAAGACAAAAGGAAAAATGGAAATGGACTATGGAAAAAGAGAAAGAAAGAAATGAAAGTCTCTCAAAGAGGCCTCAGAGAATTCCTCAAAAGAACTCCACTTCAGAGAGCCCCGAGCACAGCATCACAGGCCACACACACCTCGAGTTACCTGTTTTTCGTACGCCAGCAATTGCTTAGAAAGCTGCTGAGTGGCCAGGCACATTTCATTCTGTAGGGGAAGAGCAAAGCAGGTAAGATCTGTCCAATACATACAATCACCGAAAAATGCCACCTCAGAGAATCCTGTAAAAATACCACTGTGTGTCTGTAAAATAAAAAAATATTTTGTTCAGAAATTATTTGGAAAACAAGACCAAAACAAATTAAAAGGTTAAAGCTTGCTTCCCCCCTCCCCCCAGCATTTACAAATTACTGCTCCTTCTGATCATTCAGTCAGTAAACAAGTGTAGTGAGCAGTTATAATGTGACAAACATCCAACAAAGACGTGGTCCCTGTCCTCAAGGGGTTTAATGGAGAAGCAGACATCAAAAAATAGTTACAAGCATGATGAGAACCACAGAGGAAACACTGAATTGTTAGGAGGCTCTGACAGGAGGACCTAGATGGTCTCTAGGGAAGAGATGTTTCAAGCAGACCCCTGAAGAAAGACTAGGAGTTAGCCATGGGGACGAGCTTGCCAAGAGGAACCTGTTTGAAGACAGGTTCACAGCCTGTTTGAAGAGCTACAAAGCACAGAGTAGCTGCAGCCAGGGCTGCAGGGCGTGGAGGAGAGACAAGGCTGGCGATACAGGCAGAGAGGGGGCAGGCACGACTCCACAGCCGATTTAGACTTTATTCTAAGAGCAATAGGAATCTAAGCAGCACTGTGACACGATCAGATTCTATGAACTCAGCGCCAGGTCGGTAAAGATGGATAGGAACACGGAAGCACAGCTGCGGTGGCCAGGGAGGCCCGTTCTGTGCTGATTTTCACTCGCCAATACTGTCCACTTTCCTCTTCTCTTATTTAATCCCTCTAACCTCCGGTCACACAGCAGTTTTGCCCTCCTATCCGCCCACCATTAACGCACTCAACCCAGAAGACGTGCGTGGCTTTCTGAAGCGCAGTGAAGGCTCTCCTGAGGTTCAGGGCAAACTCCTAAGAGAGGGGCAGAGCCGCGGGTGGGACCTGGAGTGGATGGGGAGGGCAGCGAGCGGCCCTGGCCTCTGCTCTCTTTCTAATTCTCCTGGGTCTGCTGCTCCTTTAGGGGTCAGGCCCGAGCTCTGCAGGAGCTTGTTTTACTTCTCGTGGTCCTCCTTTGCAAGACCCATCAGAGCCTATTCCCACTTTTTTTGGCCCTCTTGGCAGACAATGAGCCAATCTGTTCCCTGACTTCCTTCATCTGCCCCAAGGAAGAGACATCAATAGACTCTGAAACGTGGGTCTTTCCCTTTTCCCCTAGAACAGTCAAGTTTCTGAATATAAGGAAAGTCCTTGGCTTTGGCATCCTACTGGGGTGCTACTCCTTTCAAAACTAACTGGAGCTGGCAGTCATGTAGCCAAGAGGAAGGCAAGCGCACAAATCAATGAGCACTACGTCCTGCACTTAGACAGGGACATGCAACAGTTCCTAGCACAGGGCAGGTTCTTGACAAAGCTTTGATGGATGGATGAATGAACAAGGTCAGAAGAGTCATCTAAATCCCAAGTTTAAAAACAATACCTGGAATCAGGGTGTGAGGGGAAAAATACTCCCTAACTCTAGAAGGCAACATCACAAATGGGGGCAGTAAAATACAAAGACTGGACAGGGATGAAGCCATCGGCCAGGAGGCACCCTGCTGACCATCTTCAGCAGTGCTGTCCTGAAGCCCAGAGGGCCCGGGAACAAGGGTCTCGGCCTACTCACTGGGCCAACGCCCTGCTGTATCAGAAAGCACCCTGCCCCTCCTTCTGAGTTAGCAGCAGTGGGCTTAAGATGGATTTATTCAAGCTACCTTGGCATCTGCCTGGGGGCAGGACCATGTGGACCATGATTTGGAGATGCACAGAATCATCCTCCTAACAATAGCAGCTAAGATTTACAGAGCATTTAATTCATGCCAGACGCCACACTAAGTGCATTCCATGCATTACCTCATTTAATTCTGACAACCCTGTAGGGCAGGTTCTAATTGTTAACTCAGTTTTACAGATGAAGAAACTAAGGCACACAGAGGTTAAGCCACTTGCCCAAGGTCACACAGCTAGTTAGCAGCTGGGCCCGGATGTGCATCCTCTGTGTGATTCTAAAATCCACACTCTTAAACACTACTCTCTAAGATCCCAGGTCCTGCTAAGAGTATGAGCTGAAAAGTCCTATGCTTTAGACTAGAGTTGACAAATTGTTCCTGTAAAGGGCCAGATACTAATTATTTTTGGCTTGTGAGACATATGGTCTCTGTCACAACTACTCAGCTCTGCTGCTGTGGAATGAAAGCAGCCATAAACAATACATAAATGAATGAGTGTGATTCATTCAGTTAAACGTTATTTACAAAAATAAGAGGCCGGCCCAAGGGCTGTAATTGCTGATCCTGCTTAGACAGTAAAAGTCTCCACAGACCCACTCTTCCACCACACCTCCCTCAGAGGGCTCCCGATTAGGCCACAGTATTTCAGATGCAAGGACCATTTTCTACTCTTCTAAGCCATTCTTTTCTCTATTTTAGAGAAGTCTAAAACTTTTCTTCTCCATATCTGTATCCTTTAGAGACTGGTCAACAGGTATGATAACCACCTCCATGCCTTCAAACAAAAAGAACCACAGGCTACTTGAATTCTCTTCTCTAGGGCTTACCGGAAACTGCTCTCAAAGTAATGGAAGAACCTGCCAGGGAGCTGGCCGCGTCAGACTGCACCCAGGAGCCGCTCACACACCTCCACCGCAGCCCAGGACGAGGCGGCACAGCACATAGCAGCTGCTTCCCAAACAGCTTCCCAAACAGCGGACAGCCGGCCTCTGACAGGCCTCCCCCGGAAATACCTTATGAAAATGCTGGGTATTTTCACATGAGTGTGATTTCAGGCTGCAAGACTCTGTTCTACTGGTATGAGGCCACTGGGAACAAACCATACGTACAAAATGGTCTGTCACCTGCCCTGAAAGGAAATGAACCTCTCCTGTACAGAGCATATTACAGGAAAAGGCTTTTGAACTATACCAACTTTAATCTCATACTTAATCTACTGTACACAAAGGTTTTATGAAATGCTTTACCAACATCAGCTAATTAATCCACACCCTGTGAGGTAAGCCCACATAATTATCTCTGCAACAAGACTTGCAAAACTGGAGCATGGGTGAAGAGTAAATACTAGTAATAACAATTACAAAGACCGCTGCTAATATTTATTGTCTGTTCTAGGCACTTGATACATTTTAGTTAACTCTGATATCTGCTGAAGGCTATAATAAAGGTATTTTGGGTTGAGCATAAGAATGTTCTTCCTCCAACAAGTAAACTTCTGAAAATTTACGTTTAGAATTAGTGGAAACTGTTCATTTGGTAACCAAGGTATTTTCTAAGGTGTAAAGCCAGCTAAGAAAATGCCTTAATTTGGAAACATAAATAAAAACGTTAAGTGCTGTTTATCTATTATCACATTTCATCCTTACAATGTACCTATGGGGTAGGTACTATTATCCTCATTTTGCAAATGAGGAGACAAAGGTTCACGAAGGACCCTAACTTTCTAAAATCACACAGCTAGTAACTGGCAGGCAAAGACTCAACTCGGATCTGCCAGACTCACAACCTAAAGCCCAAGTTCTTACCACTATGCTATTCCGATCCAAAGACCAAAACTGTACCCACTTAGTACCCCGCAGGGCCTGCACACAGGAACAGAAATCCCACACTTTTCTAGCTGTAGTCCAGCGGAAGAGGTGGCCTAAAATTCAGATTCTAAATGGAGTTTCGTGAGCAAGATTCCTTTGACACTCTGGAACAGCTCTCTGACTACTATCTACGCTATTTGATGCCTCATAAGAATCCTTAAAAAAGATAACCTGACAAAGGGTTTACTGACAGCATCTCCTATGTTAAACAGAACCTCCAAGGCTGTTGCCAAAACCCGAAAGGAAAACTGAGCTTTTGGCAGAGGAATGTTTATCTTACTGTGGCACAGAGCGCTTACTAACTGCGACTGTCACCTGAAACCATCCCAAGGCCTCTGCGGGCGGCACCATCCATGGTGAAGAGGCCATGGCATGGAGAGGCTGGAAGCAGGGACAGAGGAAATCTGCTAGAGTCAAAGTCACAATGTAGGCATTTGCTTCGATTTATACCAAGTATACAGTCAGAAATGTTGCCTAAAGCCAAGCAGGTGAAAGCCTCGTCCATCACAGGGCTCCCACCAAGCTGGGGTCATGGGTGGCACTAGTTGAGGAGCCCTTGAAATGGGGTGCACATAGACAGCAGTGAGGAGAGCAGAAGGAACGAAGGATAGAAAGCTGTGCTTGGGGCGGGGCACAAGGGGAGGCCTGCTGAGGCCTTTGACATTATTCTGGGGGCAAGGAGGAAGTCCTGAGGCTCTTGGGCAGGAGAATGACAACGTCAGACATTAGGAGAAGAAAAACCATGTGTGGCTGTGGTGGAAGGGAAATACCAAAGCGAGAGAATGGCAGGAGGGTCAGGAAACCATTTGTAGAAGTCAAGAGAGAGATAAAAAAGGGTCTGAGCCTGAAGCAGAAAGTGGAGAAGCTGGCAGAGATCTGTGAGGTATTCCCGAGGTAAAAACAGCAATATGTAATGAGTGAGGGAGGAGGAGGAGCAAGGAAAACCGGCTCTAGCCTGGAGGACCAGACGGAGGACCGTGCCTTAGCTAAGGAACTGAGCAGGGGACACAGACTTGAGAATGACAATGAGGCATACAGCTGGGACGTGCTGATGGTTAGTGGAGATGTCCCGAATCCAGTCCTTCACTTAACACCTACGTATCAAACACTCAACAGGGCCAGGCAGGGTGCTGGGCATTGGAGACAAAGAGAATCTGCTCTCAGAGCTCACAGTCCACAGAGGGACAAGAAACCCCACTCACTACACCTTCAGTGCTCTGACCACGTGTACAGGGCATGTGGGCACGGGTGAAGGGCGCCTTGGTCAGGAAGGGAGAGAGGGGAGAAAGGAAAGATGTCAGAGACACCTTCTCAGACGTGAGTCAGTCTTAAAGCCAGGAAGGCCATTTGGCAGGGCAAGGGGTTGACGGGGATTCCTGGCAGTGGAACAGTACAGCAGTCCTGAGATGTGTAGGGGGCCTGGCACATTCTGGAAGAGACAAAGATGAGGTTAGAGAACCAGGCTGACGCTGGTGTGTGTGCCCTGCTGGGGAGTTTCAACCTCTGCCTTGTGGTTACAAGGAGCCACAGAAGCGTCTGAAGACAGGGAGGCAAGGGGGGTTTGGACGTGCTTGGTTTGGCTACAAGGTGGAGGAGGGACTCAAGGGGGAAGAGACTGCCCTGCAGACAGCAAGATGGATGAGGAAAGGATGCAACAGCTCAGGAAAGAGCTGAGAACTCACTCTCCACAGCGACAACAGGCCAAAGTCATTTGAAATAAAGACCTAGCGACAAGGGCTAGAACAGATTCTGAAATGGCCAGGCTTTGCTGAAGTGATCTTGTCCACGGGACAAACAGAGACTAACCAAAGGAGGATTCCAGCGGAATTTTAGGGAATGCCAAGACTTAAGGAGCCAGCAAAAGAGTGCCAGGAAAGGAGAACCAAGAACGCTGGGCAGAGACTAGGGGGAGACCTGGGAGAGATCTTGGCATGGAACCAAAGGAAGATAGTCAAGGGGGCATTGTGAGAGGAGTCAGGTGTGGTCTAGGGGCAGAGGGTGGAGAGAGGTTGCGACCGAGGCACTAAGCAGCCCCTGCTGCGCAGTGGGGAGGGAGCCTAGACTGGGGTGGCTCGATGAGTGGGTATCAAATACCCAGCCAGGAACTGAAGAAAGCAAGTAAGAAAGTCAGGATCAGAGGCCCAAGCTTTTATTTAATCCAAATAATAGTCCCAGTGTACTGCGCCACCGTAACTGTTATTATCTGTCTCAGAAGATGGTTACGTTAACACCAAGGGCACTTCATGCCAGGGACTGATTTCAGCACTTTACAGGTATTTAACCCTCACAACACCTATGAAATGGTTGCTATTATGGCCTCTGTTTAACTGATAAGGAAACTCAGACAATCAAGTGACTTGCCCAAAGTCTCACAGCAAGTGGCCTAGCCAAGACTGGAACTCAGATCTGATGAGTCCAAGGTCACACACTTAACTCCTAGACCTAAGTGAATGAGCCTAGCCCGGAATAACCTTTCATACCAACTTGAAAGCCTTGAATGCCAGCACAAGGAAAAGCTGTAGATCCCACATGCAAACCAAGCGCAGGAACCCAGGCCTCTGAAGGTGTTTCCAGAAACCACTGAGGCTCTCACTCCTTAAGTTACATACATATTTCTTCCCAGTCCATCATATAAAACTCAATTTGACCAGTTCAGGGCTGTTAAAATGCACTGATTAAAACAATTATGGATAAAAACTAATTAAACAGAGAAGTTACTCTGGGACACAGAAAGGAATTGGCTCCCACCTCTAACATACTATACAAAGCTGCTGGGCTGATAAATGGGGGTTGTTCTATAGTGACAAGAACAACCTGTGAAAGCTCCTACTTCCTTGGCCTCTGCTGCTGTTTCTGGAGACCAGTATGTCAAGACTACAGCACAGTGGTTCAGAGAGAGTGCAGGTTTTGGAGTCAAAAATCTGAGTTCAAATTCTGGTTCTGTCACTCATCAGCTGTGTGACCACAGGCAAGCTGCATAACCTCTCTGAGTCTTAGCTTCCCCATCTGTAAACACACATATACTATAATAATACCTCTCCTTTGTTGTGAAAGCTAAATGAGACCATACACAGGAGATGCTTAGCCTGGTGTGTGATACATTTATGTGCCTAACAAATGGAGGCTGTTTTTATTATTTTTATTATTAAAATATATAGTTCTGCCTCCATCGGCCTCCCATATCCTTCTCCCTCCCCATCACAAGCTCACGCTCCCAGATGCCCATGACTCTCATTTTGTTTCCCAATAGGTACATTAACTCACTTAGTTTGCTATCTATATATATCATTGTTTCTAAAGAAAATATTTTCTTCTTTATAATACCAAATTTATGAATATCTTCCCTTTGAAGTATTTTACTCATATCCCCTCCCACTGTCTCACCCCAATTTGCGAAGATACTATTCCCACCTCCAGTGTGGGCATTTCATGTAGGATTAGTAGTTCTGTACTCCAAAAGGTTTGGGGGAGAAGAGTTGCAGAGATGGGATTACGTTTGAGTATGCCTGCTTTGCTGAAGGACAGAGAAAGAGCCTTAACCATGGTTCTCACTTCAAAGAATTCCACCCAAAATGTACTTAAAAAAATAAGCAACCAAAACAAACAAAAATTCCATCCAGACTGAAGGCACCAACTACAGAGCTTGTCATCTGTTGGAGGACAAAGACAGGTTCCAAGAGTTGGCAGGTTTCACTAACACTCCCGGGAACATCATATGACCTGCCCATTTTCTCAGTACAACACCTGAGAGGAGACGTAAGATTACCTGGTAAGTTTCATTGTAAGATCCTAATAAATCCATTTCTAAAAGATTTAAAAATTTTTAACCTCTCTAGGAAAGAAACAAAGTTATGGCAGATATACAGAATCAAAACAAGTACATCAAATGTATTAAACACAAAATTTGAGAAGATTTAACTGAGTATGTATACATACGCTTCTGTTCAGACACTATGGAAGTTTTTAACGTCAATAGTTTGAAAGATAGCAGATCTAAGTAACTGGTCTCTGCTTTACTAACGCATGAGAAATGCGTACAGCTTCCTTCATTCAAATGACCCACAATGGAGCACTCGGTTCCCACCACGTGCAAAGGCACACCTGAGTTAAGAGACCAGACGTGACTCCACGACTGCTGTAAAATGCTGAAAACAGCTCATGGCCTATAGCTTCATTCTAGCACGTAAGCCAAATAAAATGTACAATTTCCTCAGAACCAGCTACAGTCAGCAAAACTGCTCACAGAACTTTCCTCTAGCCTTTCTCCCTCTTCCTCTTTCTAAAACTAACGTCCAAAAGACATTCACTAAATCAGAATCCAGAAATTTACATGTGGCCTCAGCTAAAATACCGTTTATGAACATTTATCATTTATCAGCAGCATAAACTTGGTTTTTAAAATCTAATAATGAAAATAAACACCTTGCTAAGTGCCTCTGTTTTTAAAAATGAAATTATAAAACTCTATTAATCTAATTCAACATGTCTAGGTATAAAATATTTAAGAAACAATGTAAAATAAAACCAAGAAAACATAACTTAGGGAAAAAAGTTGAATAAAAACATTGAGAAGTATTACTATATATACGTGAGAGTGTGTGTCTATCTATCTATATATATATAGACAGATAGACACACACACATACATAAACATATGCACATATACATACATACACATGTATATATGTGTATACACACACATATAAACAAACTGAGCCAAAAGAGGTCAGAAAAGTTTTCTTTTTTAATTAAAAAGAAACAAAACACCTAAGCCTTCAAATAAACCTGAAAAACCAATTGACCCTGACCCAGCCGATCTGAATGCCACTGACCACGGCTGGAAAGTGTCGCTGAGTCTGGCAGCACTAACCAGACGTTCTCGCTTGCCTCTGCTGCAGCAAACGCCGAGGCAGGAGGAAGGGTTTCTGGCCAGTAGGAGAACCCATGTGATGATCATGTGGTGTGAATTAAAAGCCGTTACAGCCTCTTGGAATGCAAGACCCACTTAATTTTGGCAAAATGTAGTTTTCTGGCTCAAAAGAAAAAACACACAAGAGAGTGTTTGGACATCTCTAAGTAAATGAGTCTGACAGACATAAAAGGCAGAACAGTCTCTTAGGAGTGGCAGAGACACAGTCCCTAAGTCTTGGGACTCTTAAACCTTAAACAAGAGACAAACCATTTAATGACAATATTCAAATTACTGAATAGCAAGCAAGTTCAGCTATGAGCCCAGTAAAAAAAACTTCTATTTTCTTAAATTTTGAATATTTAGGGAAAAATACAAAAACATACAATATGAATAAATAGGGCTTAAAGTTGACAAAGTATGTCCCCTTCTCTGAATGTCTTATCAAAACAAGAAAAACCACAAATGAGCACCTGATTCTTTTGGTTGTTAAAATCAGTTCCAATTAATAAGTTATACTTGTATAACACAGTATATTTTGCAAATCTATATCTACAGCCTGAACTCTGGATCTGAACTTTCAGCAAGATCTCTTTCTCCACTTGGATGTCTCATGAACACCTAAGAATCAGCCTTTCAAGAAAGAATTATGATTGGTGTCCCCACCATTACACATACACACATACAGACACACACCTCCCCACAACGATCCACCCTGATGTTCAACTTAAAAACCTAGGCGTCACTCCTGATTCATCCTTCACCCATCCAAGCCCTTCACATCCAATGAATCACCAATCCGCCTCCTAAATACCTCTGCAATTCATCCACCTCTTTCCATTTGTACTGCCACTTCCCTACTTCAGGCCACCATCCCCATGCTTAGTAGTTAAGAGTTTAGGCTTTGGCTTCAGGCTGACTTGCTCTGCCATGTATTAATGGGTTAGACTGGGACAAGTTACTCATCATCAGAATCCTTAAGTCTCCTGACCTACAAAATGAGAACAATAACAATACCAACCTCAGAGTTCTGGGGGAATTTAAATGAAATGAACCACGTAAAAGCCCCTGAAACTATGCCTGGAACTGTGCCTGGAAGCTATGAAGTATTCAATAAATCTCAACGATCACAATCATCCTCCTGTGGGTGCCCAGCACAATTCCTCTGGGTTAGGTGACCGCCCTCTCCTAGCACCTCTAACACTCTTTGGTAATTGTTTTGTCTGTCTCCCAACCCAACTGTAAGTTCCCTAATGGCAAAGACTGAGTCCTTTTCCCATATGTGGTATGAATGAATGACTAATAAAACAACGATGACAGTAAGTGATTATAAATGAATATTAAGAGCTATATAATAATAAATGACTATATGTGATTATTATTATTTTATACTAAATGTATTTCTTTAGAGATCAATGAAAAAAGAAACATATTAACACGTACAGACTTAAGTCAGCAAGGAATCAATAATGAAAAGTATCAGTTGCCATAATATTTTGACGTGTAATACAACGAATTTTAGTTTTAAGGAACTCAGAAGTCTTAGAAAGTATTACATGGGCACTTCCTGATCTTAAAAAGATTCACTTTTGCTATTCAGCAATTTATTTTCCATGTTTTGCAAGTCAGAGATATTTGTTCCTCAAAACAAAGAAGCCACCCAATAGTTTCAGAACTGTGACTCAAATCTTTTCAGAGGAAGCACTTGAAAAAACACCTCTAGCCGCCTACACTGACATCTTAGACTGTCCATTTATGAGAAAGACAAAGAGCATGTCTCGGACACTGAACCCACTCATTCACAAGTAGGAAGGGGAGACTTGAATGTTTCCCTTTGGGGTGGAATTTTTTTTAAAAATTAAAAACAGTTATGTGGTCCCTCTCTACTGGTTCTACTAGTTACAGGAAAATCATCCTCCTTCTTAAGCAATGAAAACAAACTGTTTTTTAAGGTGAACAGAAGTGAGAAAAACAATTGTGATCTTATTTCAAAATTTTAAATGATGTTGTTTTGACTCAAATCTCTCAACCTCCTGAGAGAAGTTCAAGATGAGGGCCCAGGGCCCCTACTCTGCTCCTCTCCCGGTGAGGGGACAGCGGGATACCTGGGCTCCGTAGACACGCTGCATGGCCTGGAGCAGCTGGTTGGTATAATCTGTGAGGGTGCCGGCATCTTCTTCAAATACGCTCAGTAAAGAGCGAGTCTGCAAAAAAACAAGAAAAGACGTCAATTTTATTTCTGAGTGTAAAAGTTACAAAGGAGGTAGAAAACACACACATGCACAGAAATGGGGAGCGAAGCTGCCTGTTCTCTAGCTTTATTATTTTATTGATAAACTAGTACAAGTTGATTCCAGGAGCTTTAATTTAGAACTCTTTTTCTAATTCTGTAGACTACAGTGCGAGGGCAAACTGAATACAATTTTAGGACTGAGGGCCGGAGAAGCAAAGCCAATTTTTAAAAGATTAACACTCAAGTGCTATCATTTGTCTCAACTTCAGCCTCTACCTAAGAACCAGGAAAGCCCATCCAACAAAAAAAAGCGTTAAAAGGGCAGCTTCTCCCTTCAAGCCCATAAACTGATGTCAGAGTCGGCCTGTATGTGTACCTGAGGTGTGGTCACCCAGCACGGCACCATCTCAGCAGTTAACCATCTGTCTGGTTTTCTGCAATCCTGGACGTCTTATAAGAGTGTATCATTCTTTCCTCTTAAGATACTACAGTCAATTTCCATGTCTTTCGTCATATTTTATTCAACCAATTTTCAAACTCGTGGCCAGGAAATTTCACATACCCTGGGCCCACTGGCAGTAGTTCTGGACACAAAACTAAAAAAGCAACTTAACAAGAATGCGAGCTCAGTTCCTTCGGGAAGACTAACTACTCAGTGCTCTGAGACCAGCTGAGCCATGTCATTAGATGAAGGGTATTTCCTATCACTTTCGTGCATAGTGCCTGACACACGCAGAGCACTAAAGAAATATTTATACATTGGATGGTGTGTGAAGAAGTATCAAGGCATCGCATAAGAAACCAAACCTACTCAAGGGACTTTCGTTAACGTGTCCAGCACAGTGGGAATTAAAAATACTACATTAATGATAATGGGATCTCTATTTCAGGAAATAAACCATTAGGCACAGAAGGAAGAATAAGCTACAGAAACGCCTTTAATAAGGTAATACCAAAGCATTTTACAAAGAACAATCAACTACGGCTCATTATTTTCCTGGAGATGAATTTCAACTCCTTCTTCTTCTTACCTATCTCAGGTAAGAGCAATAACTGACCCCAAAGCACCCCCACAAACTGGCACAGGAACCGAGGCATTTGGATCATTCCACCCCTGACTTTATTCTGCCAACTCTGGTGCACTTCATAGCAATACATGCTTATCCTGGCTTTGCCAGAGGTCTTTAAGGCTAAAATACCTGCTCTTGAGACTAATGTACTCTCTTCAGTACCAATTCTCATCAAGAGAAGGACTAGAATGTAAACAAAACAAAAATCATAGTTGTCATCCACTGGATCTCATAATCCACTAATGGATTAGTGGATGTCAACCAGTAGGTGAAAAACACTGGTTTAGAATTCCTCATTACATCTCCTTAAAATACACTATTTATTTGGGAACAAAAAAAAAAAAGATGATTAAAAGACATTCTCAGAAACTATACTGGGTGATCTATCAGTTTATATTCATTCATTCATGTATGCATCTCTGCCTTCATCCAATAACTGATGAAACACTGTGCTGGGAACTGAGACTGAAAGGTGATGAGAACTGACTCTGTTCACCAGGAGCTTACAGTCCACTGGGCCTCTCAAAGGATCTGGGATCATCTTGGGACCATGTCAGTCCAGGGTTCAAATTCAGGCTCTAACACTAATTTGCAAATAACACTGGAGATAAGGAATGTACATAAAGTTCCTACCAGTGCCTGACATATAGTGATAACAGATGATACTGATAATGAAGATAATGAACTTTGCTTATTATATACCAGCACTAACGGCTTTACATGTATGATTTTATTTCAATACCACAGCAACACTGTTATCTATACAGTTATCTATAAATGTCATCTAATAGTAGAGGACCTTTTTGTATTCATGGTGCCAATGCTGCAGGAGCCCACCAATGTTTATTACGATTCTTCTGCTTTTCTTTGCTATAACTAATATATCCAGGAGAAAGGGCAGGAAAGAGTGATACAACTGGATTGAGGATATTTAATTTTTGTAAATACTACTGATGTCCACTTAGTCAAGTCCTATTTATTGTTCTTAATATTCTTAGGAATAAAATGGAATGGAAAATGAGAAGCTGAAAAGGGCTCATGTAAATGTCCTCTACAAAGAGAATAGAAAGAAAACTAAAACTACCATTTACTCTGTACCTCCTATGTGTCAGATACTATGCTGAGCGCTAAATATTTGTTATTTCATTTAATTCTTCCAACAACTTTATGAGGTGGACACCATGGAGACATTAACCCCATTTTACAGCAGATGAAACTGAGGTTCATCAAGGTTAAAGAAACTTGCTCAATCTCTTATGACTGGGAAGCAGCAGAGCTGGGAGGTAAAGCCAGGTCTGGGTGGCACCAATGGTCATGCCTCCTCCACTGCAGGAGGCTGCACTCGTCACCCAGCAGGGTGAGTTTTATCAGTGGGCACATTTTTGGTCCACAGCCCACAGTCCTGGAGCTGGCTTCTCTTTGGTCATCCTACTGTCATGCTCTCACTTCTGACAACTGCCACAGAATGACATCACCAGTGTTGGTTCATTTTCCTTCTTTACACTCTGGACATGTTTACCATGACACTCATTAGAACTGACTAGAAAACTCCAGTCATCCCCTTCTAATTTAACTAGGCCATGATCACCCCTGAAAAAAATGTACCCTGCTATCTCAGACACTTTTTTGATATCCAAATTTGTCACCTCCACATCTGCTTAAACTTATATTTGGAACAACAGGCATATTCTGAGACATAAAGCAGGAATGAGACCAAGCACCAGGCAAAGGTACACCAGCTGCTCAAAAATTCTACAAAAAAGTCAGAAAGACATTGGTGCACATTACTTACAAAGACAATAACAGCAATCATTTATGGAGTTACTATGACATGCAGGTAAGAAGACACTTCACATGTTATTTACTCTTCATAAAAATTCCATTAAGTAACTACTTCTATTCTAATTTTACACATATGGAAACACAAGCTCAGACAGATTGAGTAACTTGCCTAAGGTAACAGTGGCAGAATCATTGGAATTTGAATTCTATTCTTTTTCTACTACCTGACACCCTCAAGAGTATACCTGGACAGAAAAACAAAACTAAACACCCTACAGATAGAGCCTCAGCTCCACATCGTCTTTCTAGCTTAAAGTAACTGGGTGTTACTTAATAAAATAGTCTGAGACATTTTTTACTCTCAAGAATAGCATCTAATTATATAATGACACAATTTTAATAGCTCTGATTGTAAAATACATATGTGTATTTAAAATGTATATAACATATATGTTTTAGATATATACATGTATATATATGAGATAAATATATCATTTTTAAGGGAAAAACAATTAAAGTTCTTACACCCACAGTTTGGCGGAAGGAGAGAAATGTCTCAGAAGAACCACGTCTGCAGAATGGAAAAACGTATTATACACCAAGAGAACCGCAGGACAAAACCCCTCCACAATGAAAACCACCACCAGGTCAGGTTTTGAGGCATCTTGCTTGAGTAATGAAAGGCCTGCTTTGGTGGAGAGGGCTGTTCCAGCTGGACCACTCATTGCATAATCTCACAACTAAGTCTTCAACTTCTCTGTGCTTTAGTTATGCCAACTGCAAAGGCAACAAACAAACAAAAGACAAAAATCAAAACAAAACAGCAAGCAATAGTGCTTTTGTCTTCACCTTCTCTCAGAAGCATACTACGCACAGACAAGGGAAGAAGGCCCTGAAGTATGAGCTGCAGCAGCTCCAAGTCGCATTTGTGTTCCTACCACAGCAGTATTCCCACAGTACCGAACTGCCGCTCTCCTTATCTGTCTCCGCTCTCCTTATCTGTCTCCGGGAATAGACTGTGACCCAGTGGAGGGCAGGCACTCTTATTTGTCACTACATTCCCAGCACCTAGCAGTGCCTGGCCAGGAGCAGACAGCAATGGAGAGAAGCATCTCAAGCCTCAAAACATTCTGCCTCTCATAGCTCAAAGGTAACCAGAAATAATACATGTACGCACATGGACTAGTCTTACAATACATCGTGCAGTACTAAAACGGAAGAAACGAACGAACAGATGCGTCTAAGGTCAGTCAAGCGCTATTCAGCTCTTCTTGGGTCACTGAGTTCAAACAAAAGCTTTTGTGCTCATTTAATGAATCCTGTGCAACCAGGTTACTGGAGCAACCCTCATAACTACTCTACATAAAACTAGAGGAAACAAACAATAGACGGTTTCTTAGGATCTTTTCCTTTAGTGAAACATTTTAAGTCACCAATGACAGAAAAGCCAGGTGCTAGGTAGCTGGGCTAACTTGAACAACACAGGCAGACCACCTGGGTTCCAATCCTGGCTCTGCCACTTTACAGTGTACAATCCTGGCCAGCTGTTTAACTTCTCTGCTCTTTGTAATTTTAATAGAGGACCTACTTCATAAGATTGTTGGGAGGATTAAGTGAGTTAATGAAGGTAAAACATTTAGAACAGTTCCTGGCACATAAAATGCATGCGTGATATAGGTGTTTGCTATTGTTTTTACTTTTTACTCCTTTAAACTAAGGAGTTGGGTTAGATTCCTTCCAGGTCCAAGGCTGAGTCTCCTTAGGAGTAAAGCCACAGTAGGCACATGCCCCATACAAGAATGTTAAATAAATATGCTCTGACGATATCAAAGACCTTCTTGAAAGTTAGCTTCCATTTAACAAGCTCACCAAGAACCCTTGTTGGGTAACATCCAGGTCTTGAAAGCACTGACAAATTCCTTACATTAAGAGGAACGTTAAATAGGAATGACAATGCTTCTAAACATCCTCTTCCACACACAAGCTCATAAACCATGCAGATATGATAGAATTTTAAGTTTCTAAAGACCCTTGAAGATCATCTGCTCCATGTCCTTCATTCTGCAGAGAAGAAAACTGAGTCAGTCACAGAGTGGGGATAAGCGACTTGTCCAAATCACATGATAAGTTAGAGTTAGAGCCAGAATTAGGACCCAGGTCTCCTGACTTGCTTGCCAGTCCTCCTTCCGCTTCCTCACAGCTGAGAAAATCCTGTAAACCACTCAGAAATAGTGCGTATTCATTTACGGGAGAGCCAAAAATTCAGAATGGGACTTATTGGTGAGGGCAATGTGGAGAATCAGTGCAACCTCTCCAACCTGGCTCAGCCATCGCCACATTCAGTTAAGAAAGCAATACATCTTTGCACCTCAATTTCTCCAACTACAAAGCAAATGGAAATCCTCATTCAAAATGATATCGTTAGCAATTCTACATTATTATCTTCAGATCCCATACAATATACGCGAGGATGGACCAGGATGGGTGAGAAAAATGACTTCTACCAAGGGTTTTGGTCTGTTTAAAATGCCAGTAGTCTAGAGACTTAAAAAAGTCCTTTGAAAAGTCAATCAGACCAGCAGATACCAATTAAAAAAAAAAACCACAGTTTGCTTACTCTTTCTAACTTGCATACGTGTAAGGAAGAACACAAAGAAACCCACTCAAGGCTACTGAGCACACAGCACTTCTGACTACTTATTCTGAACTGGAAAGATGCAGAGTGGGCGTAGGATCATCCTGGGAGGACAATCACTAAGAAGAAAAAGGAAAAGAACCAAAAAGAGAAAAGAAACCCTGAAAGGAAACAGGTTAATCTCATTCTAATTTTTCAAGAGTTGAGACACTGGGGAATAAAGAGATTTATTGAAATTAACCCAGGGATGCAGAACCAGGACAGCAGATAGGAAGCTGAGGAGATGTTAATGAAGGAGAACAAAGGTCCCCCGGGGAAAGGTGCACCGACTTATGAACTAAAGTCACTCTGCACTCATTTGCTATATTTACACACCAGCTTTCATCCACAGAGCTCAAAGGACTCCACTCTCATCTTGAGCGTGCTAATGAAGTTCTCCTGGGCGATAAACGGGGCAGGTATTCTAATTTTCCCTTCACAAATGGGAAAACAGGGCCAAAGGGAGGCCTGGTACCGCTGGGAAAGAGATCCAGGCTCTGCCTCCCATTCTGGCCCTAAACCCACCCGGTCCCATCACATCAGTAGCGGTAGGAATAATAAAAATAAGATTAACACCTTACTCTGTTACCAGACATTGTCCGCTAACAACTTTATTGGCATTTCCTTACTTCATTCTAACAACTCTAAGAGGCAGGTACAGATATTATCCCTATTTTACAGATGACAACACTGAGGCACCAAAAGGTTTAAACTACGTGCCAGAGGCACTGAGCTGGTCAGCGGCAGAGCCCGAGTCGAGGCCGGGGAGCCTCAGCTTCAGCTGCTGGGAAAGAGGTCAGGACACAAAGGCTCCAGCCGCGGGGGCTATCCCGGGTCCCCCGGCTCTGCCTGAGGGATGTCCCCTCGCGGAGGGTCCCGGGCGCAGGACAGGGCCGTGCCCGCCCCCTCCGCGCCCCCTCGGGCTCCGGCGTGCCCCCGGCCTCCCCCCGGGGCTGGAGGGGCCTCCTCGGCCTCACGCCCGCGGGCGAGGGGGAGCGGCGCGGCGGAGATACCTGGGGGCTGTCCTGCAACGCCTCCTCTAGCAGGAGCTTGTCCACGGCAGGCATGGTGCCGCGCAGCGGGGCCGAGGGCCGGGTGGAAGGGCGGAGGGCGGGAGGTGCAGCCGCCGAGGCTGCTCCGGGCTCGAGCGACGAGAGGGACGCTCTGTGCCCCTGGCGGCCCGGCACGCGCTCACGCCTGGCCAGTGGCCGCCGCCGCCCGCCCGTCGGCCCTCCTCTCAGCCCTGCCCTCAGGATCAACAGGAAGTGTGGCGAGCACCCGGGCCGACCACAGGAAGTGTGGCGAGCCCACTTCCGGCGCGCCCACGCCTACGGGCCGCCGCAGACCCTCCCGGCCCACCCCGCGGCTCCT
Source organism: Equus przewalskii (assembly GCF_037783145.1). Classification (NCBI taxonomy): domain Eukaryota; kingdom Metazoa; phylum Chordata; class Mammalia; order Perissodactyla; family Equidae; genus Equus; species Equus przewalskii. The sequence goes on from NC_091859.1 coordinate 29,071,200, forward strand.
TGAGCGCCTGGGGTGTCAGGTTCCATGGTCTGGGAACTCGGATGCTCATGCCCGTCGATTCAAAGAAAACCCAAGAAGGGGACCTCGAGGGCGGGAAGATAATATTTTATCTATTTGTGGCTCCCCAGAAAACTTTTGAACCGAAGGAGATAGGAGCGAACTCTGGCCACAATTTTTATGGAAGGAAAACCCTGTATTTCCCACACTACTTTTTCTAGATAAATCTCAGCGCCCCCAGAACAGCCCAGAGAGCAGAAAGGTCACCTAATGCTGGAAAAAAATATGGATCACTGAGTCATCCGTGATATTCAGAAGTAACCATTTTGGAAACCACAGCTATTTGTTTGAGGCAGTATAATTAGGTCTTATCCCCGTGGTATGTTGTGTTTTGTCATTTCGGAAGATTTCATAATCAGGTTTTTAGATTGCAAGGGATAGATGATCTAGTTCAGTGTTATCATTTAGAGATAAGAAAATGGGACCCAGGGAGTGGAGTGATTTGGTCAGGCTCAGACAGTTAATGAAAGCCAGAAGAGAAGGAAGGGGGAGGGATGGGAATACTGCCTTTTATACCAACGGCAAAGTTACAGAAATTCCTTCTCTAGGAATGACTAAGATTTGTTCAGTAGGGTGTGTCACCAAAATCAACAGGCAGGATATCATAAAATTATACAAATTCTATATGCTATAAAAACACCTAAGTATATTAAGGCACAATCTCAATTGCAAACACGTCTGAAAGTCTGATCGCAGGCTGCCTTATCACTTGAAAACTCCAAGGACATTGTTCCCAGTTGACTCTAGCCAGAACCAACCTTTCCTGAACCATTGTATGACCTTCATGTGGAAATCATCCAGCATCCTTTTCCCCACCATATTCTTTCTTCTTGGATAGAATCCTGCTCACATGTTTCATCCTTTTCCTTTATTTCCTTTTCCTGTATTTTCTTTCAAGTAATATTTCAGTTAATTTCACCTCATACAGTCTCCCAACTCTCTCCTGTCTGAAACCCTTTTCCAGAAGACCAGATGCAAGCCCTTCCTTCCTTCTTCCTGGCCCCAAAGATCACTCCCTCTTCTGAACAGCTGTGGCCTTGTCTGTCACCCAACACGCCTTACCCGGTAGTGCTTTTTCTTTCTATGTGTAGGTCTTACTCCCTCTGTAAATAGTAAGCTTTTCAAGAGCATAGCACATCACCTTCCTTTTATTCTGAAAACTGTGACACAAGATAACAAATACATGTTTGCTGTTTGTGACATGATCATCTGTTGCAACTCTTTTATAATTTCTTAAAAGAAATTTCTCCCACCCTTCCATACAATTGGGAATACGACAGTTATTGATTGCCTACCAGGCAAACAATAGTTCTTGCTGATTATAAGAATAGTATGAGGTTGTACCAAGGGAAAGAAATGCATACATTTTAATTTGAAAATAGATGTAAAAAGGAGACAGTGCCCTCCAGAAGCTTGGAGGGGCTTAGAAGTCCCTTTGGGAATTGCCACACTTTTCATGTGCCACCTCATCTTCTAATTAAAGTTACTTTCTCTCAAATATCAGTGTTCAAAATTGTTTAAACCATGTTCTTACACAATACCATTACTTTTCTGCATTTTACTGCTATATTACAGGCTGAACAGCCTTCGTGGGATTTCTTGGCACTTAAGTATCATTTACAACATTGTTTCTTTTGGAAGATGCATCCCACATTCAAAACAGCTAAGTTACAAAACCAACTCTGAGAATACAACACATTTGCAAATTGTTAATTTATTTCATTCATTAATTCATCCAATCACTCATTCATTTAATAAATATGGACTGCTCAGTGTTAAGCACTGTCTCCCACTTATTTTGCTATCTTTATTATGACTCATTTAAATTCTAAAGCCAAATGTCCTCTTCAACAGACAATCTGTGAGAAACTATGTAAGAGGAATTTTTACGTAAACATGAGAAAACTTTTAAATGTTTCGTTAAAAAGTATCTGCCCCTATTAAAGTATTATGAGGGTGGGTTTTAAACATCCGCTCAACTGTATCTGAAATCCCTGGACAGCTGTGAGGTTGGGCACAAGAAGTAAAAAGATGAACAATTTAGAGTTGCCAGGTCCTCTGGAGAGAGAAAGGATGAACTCTCTGGCTGTAACCTTTTACCCACTGAAGACCGACTGGGAGAAAGACAGTGAAAAACAAACAGGTACCTGGCGGAGTCGGGTCCAAGAAAGCCTGGGGCTCTGGGAGAGAAAAGTAGGAATGAGGAAGGCACCTGTTTTGAGAAGATGCTTAGCAAACCATATAGTAGAGTACCCGCATTGCACCCACATTGTTTGTATTCTTTCCTCTGCTCAGGATGCCCTTTCTCCTGCTTCTCTGTCTGATAAGTTCAACCACAACCTTCCAATCACACTTAATGTGACTTTTTCATGAAGGCTTCATTCGTTCCTGTACTCCCAAGCAAAATAAATCTTCCTTTCCTTCAGTATGCTTAGACAGCCCTCGGATAGATCATTCTAGAATAACATCTATATTTGTTCCCACCCTCGACCTTCCAGTTAGAGTGAGCAGGAACTTTGTCTTATTTATTTCTATAATTATAGTGACTAGTACATTACCTAGAACAAAAGAAGCTGCTTGACAAATGCTGATTAAAATATAATGTATGTCAGTATAGCTTACACATTAGTACTCCAGAATTTAAAAAGTGATTTCACGAATCTCATTTCATGTGATACCATAGTGCTCTGAGCTTTTTCAGGCATTCATGCACTATTTAGCACCTACTACATGCAAGACACTCTTCTAGAAGTTGAGAATATAGCCTGAAGCAGACAGAAGTCCCTGCCCTAGTGGAGTTTATATTCAAATAGGGGAAAGAACAATAAACAAATACAAATTGATAAGAATATGATAAGGTTCAGTAAAGGAAGAGAGGATGCTGGGAAGTGGGAGTAATCAGGAAGGATTCTGGGAGGTAGCCAACATTTGAGCTAAGAATTGAATAAGGTAAGCAAGCAAGTCAAGCCTAAAGGGCAGAGCAAGGGTAAAGGCCCTGAGGCAGGCGTAAGCTCACTAGTTTGAGGAAGAGCAGAAAGGCCAGTGTGGCTGGAGTAGAATGAGGCAGGGAAGGAGGAGACAAGGTTGAAGAGGTGCCAAGCGCCAGATCACAGAGAACCTTGAGTCCATGAGAGGGACTTTGGACGTTGTTCTAGATATAGCAGGAAGCCATTCTAAATATGATCAGCTGAGTGACAGAGTCTGACTTACGTTTTTAAAGACTCTTTCTCCATTCTGAGGAAACTATTGCAATCACTTGAGCAAGAGATTTCGAGGTCTAGGTTAAGGTGTAGAGTAGTGGTAGAAATGGCGAGAAGTAGTTGAAATCTGGACATATTTTTTACATAGACTTGACAGAATATGCTGAATGTAGGGTGTGAGAGAAAGAGAAAAAGCATGTGGGTAAATGGGCCTGTGATTTATTGAGTTGGGAAACACTGGGGGAGGAGCAAGTTGTTGGTGGTGGCATCAACCATTCCGTTTGGGCCATTGTGTTTGAGATGCTTTTTAGACATCCAAGTGTAGAGGTGTCATCTGAGTACTTAAATACACCCCTCTGGAGTTCAGGGGAGAGACAGAGGCTGGAAGTTCACCAGCAAGTGAATGATACTTAAACCATAAGGGTGGATGCAGTTTCTTAGGGGTTGAGTACAGATAGGAAAGAGGAGAGGTTGGAGGACTGATCCCCAAGAAAGTTCCAGCAGCTAATGAGGTCTGAGCAAAATCAGGAGACTATTAAACCATCCTAGAAGCCCAAGGAGTAGGAAAATCAGAGGCAATACCATCCTAAAACCAAGACAAATAAACTGTTTTGAAAAGGATTGATCCACTATGTCAAATGCAGCTGAGGGTTCGAGTAAGACTGGGGATCGACCTTCCAACTAGTAGGTTGGAGAAAGCAACAGGGACATGTTTCCACCAGAAATGAAACATACCACTTCTGCTTACATCCCATCCTATAAGCCAGAACTTAGCCATATGGCTGCAATAGCTACAAGGGAAGCTGGAAAGTTGACCTTTTTCCAGGCTCAGTATGCCCAGCCAAAAACCAAGGGTTCTCCTCGTACACTGCTGGTGGGAATGTAAAGTGGTACAGCTACTGTGGAAAATAGTTTGGCAGTTCTCAAAATGTTAAACATCAAGTTATCATATGACCCAGCAAGTCCCTCCTAGTGCATACCCAAGAGAATTGAAAACATCTGTCCACATAAAAACTTGTACATGAATGTTCATTGCAGCAAAATAGCCAAAAAGTGGGAAACAACCCAAAGATCCCTCAACTATAGATGGATAAACAAAATTTGGTGTAATGGTATACCTATGCAATGGAATATTATTATTTTTTGGCAATAAAAAGGAACGAAGTACTTAAACGTGCTACAATGTGGATGAACCTTGAAAACGATATGCTGAATAAAAGAAGCCAGACACAAAAGGCCACACAGTATATGACTCCAACTATATGAAATGTCCAGAACAGGAAAATTCATAGTGATAGGAAGTACATTAATGGTTGCCAGAGAGGCTGGAGGGAGGAGAGAATGGGGAGCAACTGGTAATGGGGATGGGGTTTATTTTGGGGATGATGAAATGAACTGGAATTAGTGATGATGGTTGCACAACCTTGTGAATCTACTAAAAGAACCATTGAATTGTACACTTTTAAATGGTGAATTTTATGATATGTGAATTATATCTCCATTAAAAATAATAAATATATATTTTTTTAAATCAGAGTTTCTATTATTGAAAGAAAAGAGGACAGAATAACAATTTGGAGACAATGGGCTCTGCCACAATGCCCTAGAATGAGTTCGTTAGAAAAGATTGTCTTTGGTTACATTTGGGTTAATGGAACAGAAGGAAAAGAAGGTTCTGTAAAGAAGAGTATGCAGTGATAAATAGATGCGCGGGCTTGAGAAAAGCTCACAGAGAGATGTTGTCAGGTTCTGAAGCTTTGGGATCAGTTCATTATCACCTCCTTGTGACTCTTGCTTGGAATTAAGACTTGAATTTCCTTTTGAACTTATAAAACAAGATAAAGTTTAGGAAAATAACGTTTTGGTCATAAGGTCACTGACTTTAAACTTCTGCAGAATTAGCAACCGGGCCCTCTGCTACCAGTGACTTTTAAAGTGGGAATAGTCAGAGCCTGGGAAATGCTCCAGAGACCTCACTGTCTGGCCCTCATAGCTTTTGGTCATTAAGCAGGAAACTTGGAAGTTCAATAGCACAAATATCCCTAAATTTGAAGCCCCATATTTATAGAAAAGAATGCCAAGCATAATGAACAGATTAGGAAGAAAATGTGGCATGATGGAAAGATCACTGACTTTGGAGTTAGACGGACCTGCATTCGAGTCCTGGCATCGCAGTCTGCTAGGCATGAGTCTTCAGGCAAGTGATCTAAACTTTCTGAGCCTCAGCTCACTCCTCTAGGATATAGGGATGATAATATCTATCTCAAGCTGTTTCCATGGGCACCTGGCTACGTGTCCTGTCTTAATCAGGACTCTTTCAGTCGCAAATGACAGAACCCCAACTCCAGTTAGCTCATGGAAAACATAAAGGGCTGGGAGAGAGTGGAGGGGAGCAAGGGAAGACTGTGTAGCCAGGAAGGGCAAAATTGCTGGAACTAGGGACTCAAGGCCCTCAGAGCTCTCTCTCCTCTGTGCATCCTCTCTACCTTGGCTTCACTCTCTCAGACCTGAGTCTCAGGGTTGCTAGAACCATGTCTACTGGCAGTTGCAGACTCACCTCTGGCACTAAAGAGGAAAGGGATATCGCCCCAGCTTTAGTTTGAAAAATCCTAGTTCAGGACTCTGATTATCCTGGTTTAGGACACCTATCCACCTGCTCCTTGGACCACTAGCTGTGGTTGTGTGTGTGCATGTGCACACGCTACCAGCTACCATGCTGGGCCCAACTTCAGTCAAGACCACACTTCTGAAGCCAGAGGAGGTGGGGTCTGTTACCATAAGAAGATGGGAGAAGTACAGCACAGACCCAGGCACGAGAAGACTACCCCATGTCCCAGAGCAACCTTCGCCTTCAACACATCCCTCCTCCCTCTCGCATCCCATACTCTTTGTTCCTCCTCCTCCACATCTCAGGGGATGGCATCCCCCAATGGATGAAGCCAGAAGTCTGGGAGTCAAGCTACAATCCTTCCTCTTGCTTACCTCCCCTATGGAATGAATTACCCAGCCCCAGCACTCTGCCCATCAGCTCCTTTTACATCTATCCCTTTCTCTCCATCCCCCTGCCCCCTGCTGTAGCATAGACCTCACCAACGTTTGTCTGTCCTATTGTAACAATGGGTCCTCTTTCTCCTTGTTGTGCCTCCCTCTATTCTAACTTCCACACTCTAGTGAAGAGTTATTTTTCCAAAATGGTAGTCATGTTGTGTCTCTTCCCTGCTCAAGCTTTTTTTTAATGGCTTCCCATCAAGGCTAGCTACATAATTTGTGGGTCCTGGTGCAAAATGTTCAGAAAGCAAGAGAAAAGTGCCATTAAACATACTCAAATCTAAAGCTTTTCCCCTCTTCTTGGTAGTCTCTCTCTCTCAACGTGTCATGACATTTTTATTTGACATTTAATGTTGTTCTAAGTAAAGAAAAATTCAAATTATAAATCAGTAGTGTGAACTTTGCTGTGCATCTTTCTATTGTGAAATGCCAGTTTTAAATACAAATATAAGAGCATTTAACTCAAATGTGGAATCACTGAAATGATGCAATTTGTGTTTTGTAGCCCATTGCACAAAACAAATCCAACGATTAAGTCTCACTTCTTAATATGCACACATCCTATCAATGCTCTGTGGGAGATGGTGGCTTCCATAATATGCTTACCTTGTACTTATGGCTAAACTCCCACACATAGTAGGCCCACTGGAATTCTGTGCTCATGGGGTATCATGAACACTGCATGCACATGAAGCAGTAAGATAATACAGACATGCATATCGCATATATCTTCTCTGCTCATGCGCTTGTTCCATTGTGCCATTGGATTTCACTTACAAAACGCAAGTTCAAAGATAAAATTATGAAGAATTTCAAGACAGCCAACACCAGAGCATTAGACCAAGCATGAAGCCCATCTGAGCATGGCGTCCCATGGGACTGCCCAGGTCACACGCCCATGAAACAGGTCCTGCTTCCTATTTTCTGTAGGGTGAGTTCAAGCTGCTTCAAATGAAAGCTGCTTTACCATTAGGCCTGAGTCTCATCTCTTTCCTTTCTCCGTTCACTCTCCCACTTTCTTTGTCTGATAGAATTTTTTCTCCTGAAAGGATGAACTTGAAATTTTCTCACACCCTATTCTCATTGCCTGAAATGTCTGAAAACCTCTGCGCATCTTAAGTCTCAGTTCAAAGGCTGCCTCCTCTGTAAATACAGCCTCGACTCTCCCAGGAAGACTGAGACCTGCTTCTTCTATCTTTTTCTGCCCTCTGATACAGCCTGTGGTCATTTTATATTGCATCATCATTGCTTGTGGCTCTATCTCCCAAGACTGCAAGCTCTTCGAGGGCAGAAGCTGTCTCTTTTCTGTTTCGAGTTCTCAGTGTCCAGCAGAGTGTCTGGTAGGAGCTCGCTCAATAAAATATTTATAAATCGAATAAAAGAATGAAATGATTCCTGGCATACAGTAGGTATTCATTAATTAATTGATTCTTTCAAAAGTATTTACTGGCTGCCCACTCTACAGTGAGCTCTGTGCCATGTCTGTCCTTCCTTCAACAAACATTAGTGAGTGTCTACTGCATATCACGGCCTATTTTAGGAGCTGGCAACACGTTGGTGAACAAGGGCCCCATCCTTCTAAGACCTTACGTTCTAGTTGGCTCTCAATAAATGTCGTTTCACTTCCTCCCCCTTTCCCTGAGCCTCCCAAGAGGTAACCAAATCAGTCATACATATTTTAAGACAGTCTCTGCTGCTACTTTCTGCTCAGGATTCTCTTTCTCTGATCCATTCTCAGGTACCAAGAGATGGATGCTTCATCTTGCCAGAGTTGTCTTGTTTTCTTTTCCAAGCACTGCAGGGATCAACACAGAATGAACATGAAACCACCCCTTTGTCCCCTGCACCAGCTTGAGCCTTCTCTTAATTCTTCCAGAGGTTGTTCTCCTGACGCTCAAGAAAGTCACTAAATGCTGATTATTGTTTTCAGTCTCTTCCTATGGCCTAATTGTCTCTCTCACAAATTTGAGGCTTATTGCCTTGTAACACATACCTTATCTGGTAATCAAAACTGCACAAGTCTCATTTGGAGTGTACTTGGCTCCAGAGCTCAGCTCAGGCTACCCAGGGTGAGAACAGAACTTCTGTTTGGATGCTTGAGCTCTTGGTGACACAGGCCTATCTTCTATCCTCCCCTCTCTTCTCCCCGACCCTCCCTCGACCTTCTGCCCTCATGTAATTTCTAAGTGTTCTTCAGTGGAGAAGAATGTCATGAAGGCGTCCTTTATAAAAGGACCCTACTCTTACAGAGCTTATTTTCCTTGATGTTTTCCCAGCTGAGATGAAATTTTTCATGCTGAATCATGGCTAAAAGGAGAACTATCTTGGAAAGTCTGAGCAAATTCACTTCAGAAGCGATTTATGATGTAGGTAATTGAATTTGAGAAATGTTGAAGGTGAAGAAGTTGCAGAAGGATCATACTAGGGACTGGATTATGAAACCCTCCCCCCCCAAATTCCTATGTTGAAGCCTTAATCCCCAGTGATGTGGTATTTAGATATGAGGCCTTTGGGAGGTGAGTAGGGTTAGATGAGGTCTTGAGGATGGGGCCCTCATGATGGGATTAGTGACTTTTTAAGAAGGGGAAGAGAGAGAGATCACTCCCTCTCCACCAGGTGAGGACACAGTGGGAAGGCGGCCATCTGGAAGCCAGGAAGATGCTCTTGCAGGAACTGAACTGGCCAACACTTCGATCTTGGACTTCCCAGCCTCGGGAGGTCATAATTAATTTCCGCATGCCTCTGTTAACTGCTGATCACTGTTGAATAGTTTGGGTCCTTCCAGGGCACGTTAGAGGCTAGACTGATCAGACCAACTGCCTCAGCCACTCATTGTACTTTATTAATTTAAATAATGTCCCCAGCTGAGCTCTGATACTTGGAAGTGGCAGTGGGTTGCTGAATCCAATGACAGCTTGAAATCATTCCCAATCCATGAATAGGCTTTCATGGAATTCTTGTTCCTGAATAAAGTACTGTTAAATCATGATTTTTGACAGACTATTGAGGACTCAGCTCTGAGTCACAGCATTTGGCCCACTCTGCTCCCCTGAAAGGTCACTGAAGATTTAAAGGAGGCAGATGGAGTTGTCCACCTCCAGCTGGAAAGTGTTCTATAGGAACTTTGCCTGTAAAATACAGTATGTCAGAATGCTTGCGATAGAATGATAATAATAATTATAACAACAATGATAGATAGTGATAGCTTCCATAAGTGGAGGATATGTACATATATATACCATATATGTGTAATTAAGGTCTTACAACAACCATGTAAGATCTGTATCATTATTCCTGTCTTATGTATTAGGAAACAGAGGCCCACACAGCTAGTTTGGAGGTGGAGGTGGGATTTGGACTCAGGTCTATCTGACTCCACTGCTTATGCTTTGCTCACCACACTGCCCTGCCCCCAGCACCAAAAATGTGATTCTGTATCTGGATCTTGCTTTCTAAGATACTATGTATTTGAATCTATGTTTGATGTTAGAAAAGTCCAATCCTGCTGGACCAGGGAACAACGAAGATCTGTTGTAAAGTAGGACTCTTCTTGCAAAGATTCCTCTAATCTAGCATTTTAAGAACAGAGTGTGTTTTTCATATCATTGCACTGTCAATTTGTTATTAAAAGAAAACTTTCTCGAGGAGGCTCAGAAAATCTTGGAAAAAAAAAGAGACTTTGTTCTTCTTTGCTTTATTAAAGAGAATAGCCTGTACATAGCTAATTCTATTCTTGTGTCAAGACCATTGTTTATAAGCACGAATTGTGAGAGTCTAACATAAATAGTCATCCCTAGGGCTTTTGCAGGTGGCTTATGGGAGTTTTTTCCTCTATATTAACTGGTACAAGTTGCATTTTTTTGTTTCTGTCTTTATCCTTCCTCTTAGGACCAGTCAGCCATCACTTCTCCTGATGTCTAAGGAATTTCTTCTGGTGGTACCTCCCCACTCCTCCAATTTCCAGTTTACTATATAAAATCTGCTTTTCTTTGAAAACTGTCTTGAGTTTATTGAATTAGGAACTTTATTTTTCAAAACATTTCCATTGACTCTGGGTAAGGGTGTGTGATTGCCTCTAGACTCTCCCTGCAGGCAATCTGTGTGGGCTCATGATGGCACTTACTCCTCCCGTTATCTCCTTTGTTTTATTCTGGGTTGTGACTATGTTTTAGGTATCTTCCTCAGCCTTTGAACAAGGTGGCATTACTTATATAGCATTGATGTGTGCTTTTACTTCCCAGTAAGAGACAGCCTTGCTCAAACTGGCTTAAACAATAAGGAAACGTATTATCTCACACCACACTAGGTGCAGAGATGTGACAGGCTTCAGGGTTGCTTGATTTGATGGTTCAACAGTGTTATCAAGGACCCAGATCTTTCCATCTCATGGTTCTGGCATGTCTAGAACAGTTCACGGTTCTAAGATGGCTGTTAGCAGCACCTGAGGCATCTTCTGCCAGAAGTGAGAGAATCATTGCTCCAAACTTGAAATATAAGTTCTTTTCTTTAATCTGATCAGCCAATTTAAGCAACTAGCCCATCTCTGGACCAATAGCATCTGCCGAGAGAATTCAGTGCTCTGACTGGCCTAGACTAGGGGTCAGTAAACTTCTGAAGAGGGCCAGGCAGTAAGCAGTTTAGATTTTGGGAGCCATTCAGTCTGTGTTACAACTACTCAACTTTGTTGTTGTATCACAAAAGCAGCCATAGGAAATAACGGGTGTGGTTGTTTTCAAGTTAACATTATTTACAAAAGCAGATCGTAGACCCATGGGCCATAGTTCGCCGACCTCTGGCCTAGACTAACAAGGATCCACCCTTGAGCCTGGAGATGAATCAGCATCTCCAGAGTCATGTGGGGCAGGAGTGGACAAGTGTGAAGAGCTGGGAAGTGAGTTCTGTTAGGAAGGAAGGGCGATGGATGTTAGTATGAGCCAACAATGCACTCAGCGTTTTTTGGAGGAGTAGAGTTTGAAACTACTACCTTTTCAACTACCATGAAAAGCAAAGAGAAAGACTGTGAATGATGGCTGACCATATACATATGAATTTAATATAGCTTATCATTAAATTCATCACTTTTAGGACCACTCTCTTCTTTGCCTCTTCTTTCCTTATACCTGGGCTCCAGCCTTACTAAGAAAGCACAAGTCCTGGAAGGTGATAGGCTCTCTTGAGCCTTCTCACTTGCTCCTCTGTTCCTTAGGAACATACTTTCCCTTCCTCACCACCCCTTCTCTTGATTACATACTAGCCATCCCTCAAAACCTTGCTCCATCGTCTTGGAGACCTTCACTGACCCTCAGGTGGGAGGCTCCTCACATAAGGTCCACACAGCCCAGTGCATTCCTCCATGAAGGTGTGCGGCACTCTGCGCTGTAAACATCTGTTTACAGCTGGGTCTCCCGGACCTGACTACGCCATCCTGGAGAACCCTCATTCCGCTGCGTCCCCTAGTCCCTGCTAAGCAGAGACCTTGCACATGGCAGTCCCTCAATACATATTTCACAAATGAATGAGCATTTATGCCTTGGCTAATGAGAAGGAATTAATTACTTTTCCAGTATTTTGGGGGTGTTAGCATTGAGCTCAGAGGAGCAAAATGCACAAATCATTTTTTTCTGAATGCACTTCTTGTTAAATATGAATTTCAAGTGTTTGACCCTCTGGTCTTTAAATATGAATCTGATTTGATGGGTTTTTTTTTTTTTTTTTTTTGAGTAAGATCAACCCTGAGCTAGCATCTGCTGCCAATCTTCCTCTTTTTGCTGAGGAAGACTGGCCCTGAGCTAACATCCATGCCCATCCTCCTCTATTTTACATGTGGGATGCCTACCACAGCATGGCTTGCCAAAGTGGTGCCATGTTCGCACTGGGGATCTGAACCAGTGAACCCCAGAGCGCTGAAGCGGAATGTGCGAACTTAACTGCTGCACCACCGGGCCGGCCTCTGATTTGATGGTTTCCACACTCGATCTCATAGTCACACCCCCTCCCACCAACTTACTCATGAAAAGGTGAATTTCTCTGGCTTCTGGCTGTCCATGGAGGGGTCAGCAGAGGAGTTTCTTACTCTTCAGTTCTCTCTGGATCTCTCCCTGGGGTGTATGCACTGGTCACCTTGCTGATAGCAGAATTCCATTCCTGGAATTCTTGGCATTTACAGCACTGGTGCTCAATGGATTTGCAAAGAAGGCTCTCTGGAGGGCAGAGGGAGGGTCTCTCCTCAGCCCCTCCTGCAGCGAGTATCCAAGAGCCGATAATGCATGAACTTAGAGGGGAGACTGCCCTTCCTTGGTTACTGGCCAGCTGTTTACTTAGCTTCTCTAATCTACAGCTTCCTCACTGATAAGGTGAAGTCATAAAAGTCTCTGCATCATCAAGCGTTTATGATGATTAAATGGAAGGTATAGCATAGCATCTGGCCCACAGTAAGCATTCAATAACAAAAGCTACTAATTGATGCCCAAAATGCAGGGGGGTGTGTGTGATTAATGATATTAATAAATTTAATTTTATAGTCTAGAGATTCCAGCTATGACTCATCTAAGCCTCTGGGGGAAGGTTTTTTTGATATGAGATATTACAAAACATGCCAACCAGGAAGCAGCAAAATGCAATTCAATATCAGGATCAGGTTCAGTGATGAGTAACAGAGACCTCAAATAACCAGGGCTTAAACAACATAGATGTTTCTCTTTTACAGAAAAGTCCAGAATTAGTAGTCAAGGGCTGGTATGGTGGCTTTACTCTATCAGGTCCTCAGATATCTAGGCTTTGTCTAATTTCCCCCCCAGCTTTATTGAAGTATAATTCATAAATGAAATTTTATGTATTTAAAGTGTACAACTTGATGATTTGATATATGTATACATTGTGGAATGATTACTACAGTTTAATTAACACATCCGTCATCTTACACAGTTACCCTTTTTTGGTGTGAGAACATTTCAGAACTAATCTGTTAGCATATTTGAAGTATACAATACATTATTATTAACTATAGTCACCACGATGTGCATTAGATCCTCAGAACTTATTCATCTTATAACTTTAAGTTTGTACCTTGGACCAACATCTCCCCATTTTCCCACCCACCATCCCCCACCCGAGCCCCTGGCAACCACCATTATACTGTTTCTGTAAGCTTGACTTTTCTTTATAGATTCCACTTATGAGTGGAATATACTGTATTTGCCTTTGTGTGACTTATTTCATTTAGCATAACGCCCTCCAGTTTCATCCATATTGTCACAAATGGCAGGATTTCATTCTTTATTATGTGACTAATATGTCTATATCTATATCACATTTTATTTATGCATTCATCCATTGACAGACACTTAGATTTTTTTCTCTCTCTATCTTGATGCTTGACGGAACATAGACTCTATAGGTCACTTCATAGCCCAAGAGGGCTGCTCAGCTCCACCCACCAAATCTAAATTCCAGGCAGTAGGAAGTAAAAAGGGGCAAAGTAGAAAGAGTTAATGGTACATGCCAACTCTCTTTTAAGAAAGATTCTTGGAATCTGGCACGTGATACTTCCACTTAGATTCTGTTGGCCAGAACTGAGTCACCTGGCTTTACCTAGCTGCAAAGGAGGCTGAGAAATCCACCCTTTGTTTTGCATTGCCCTGTGCCCAGCCAAAAATCAGGGGTTCTATTACAAGGAGGAATGGGAAAATGAGTACTGAAAACAGCCTCTGCCATAAAAACCCGAACGTTTCTCCTCATGATAGTCATTATAATTAGGGGTGTTAAGGGAGGTCCCTAAAACTTCACTGCATTCTTATTAGTAAATTCAGGAAATATGGCTCTGCATTCTGCTTGGCGCTGATACACATGCCATAAATCTAGGCACTGGGGATACGAAGATCAGAAACCGTTCCTCCCCAAGTAAAAATAGTACAATGCTTTACGTGCTGCACCAGTGCTGGTTACAAAGTGTTATTGGACATGGAGTGAAGAACAATTAAACCTTCTGGAGGAGAGTCACAGGGGATGGTCTGAGGAGTCCTTATAGAGAACAACTTTTGTTTGAGACCTTGGTAGACAAGGAGAATCTTCTTAAAAATGAGCAGATACAAGCCAAAAACCAGCTGCTGGGAGTATTCTCAGCTGTAGGCAAAAGATTCTTGGCTCAAATAAGTGGATTCAAGCAAAGAATTAGAGAGAAAAGGGGAAGAAGGATCCTCTCCTTCCCCTTGATGTGCACCCTAAGGAACCAGAAGGAAAGAATGGAATATGGGGGCCAGCCCCGTGGTACAGCAGTTAAGTTTGGTGGGCTCCACTTCAGTGGCCCAGGTTCATGGGTTCAGATCTCAGGCGTGGACCTACACCACTTGTCAGCCATGCTGTGGCAGTGACCCACATAGAAAATGGAGGAAGATTAGCACAAATGTTAGCTCAGGACTAATGTTCCTCAAGCAAAAAAAAAAGAGAAGGATTGGCAATGGATGTTAGCTCAGGGCTAATCTTCCTCAGATTAAAAAAAAAAAGAATGCAATACAATGAGTCTTCCTTGCTTTCAATGATGAAATTTGGCTAGACCACTTATTGCCTTAATCCAATTTTTCCCCCCAGAAATACTGGATGGTTTTCAAGCTGAAGAAAAAATCTAGCATCAAATGAATTGGCAAAGAGCTCCTTTTTAGAGACAGATTAAAAGTATTGTATTGCAGGATCAAACTGATGTATATGCATGATATGAAATTTCTGCTAAAATAATAGAAAATAATCTCATTGAGACAGGAATCAGAGCTCTGGGGAAAAAGCTTTAATGATGGCAATAAAAGCAATCTCATCTAGCTTATTATTACCACTGGGGAAATGGAATGATCAATTTAACTGGCTTTCTCAAATCATGGGGCATCGTTGTGGAAGGAATTCAGATTTTCTCGTTCCTGGCAGTTCCATCAGTTACTAAGCCTCTTCTAAAGGTGGACATAGAGTTGTTTTCTACACTGCATACATGTAACATTTCAAATTAGAGTTTGTGTTCTATTTTGCTCCAGCGTGCATACATTCTAACATAAGCTCACACGTATAACCTGAGAACACTTATAGTTGACTGTGAAAAATGTCTTCGTAAGGCTTTCATTGTGCATCTAGACAGCAATTTAAACAGCACAGGTACTGATGCTACAAAACCATCATAAATGTAGACGCCATCACACGTCAAAACTGGATTCAAAGTAATTTGAAGATGCTTCTTTCTGTATGAACACAGAATCTCATTTCATCAGAATCAAGGGAAGAGGAGAAGACATATCCAGCCATCTGAAGCACTGCTGAGTGTGACATAGATCTTCCTGGGGTTGCGTGGGGAGCCTTTGAGAATCTTGGAGTACATCCAAGAGAAAGACACAAGGTCCATGTGCAAAATATGCAGCTCTCAGCAGGAAAAAAAAGGACAAAATAAAATAAAAGTAGCTATTGCTTTAGGCTGTTTTGTCCCACGTTAGGGAGAGTTTTTTAATGCTAGTAAACTTGAATGGCTCATTTTGAAATAATTTCACTACGTAATTGTCAAGGAAATACAATATAAGTTTCCCAGATAATAAATATCATATTTAACTTGTAAAATTTGTTTTTTTTTTCAAGTTTAGACTCAGACTGTTGGTCTCTTTTTTTTTTTAAGATTGGCCCTGAGCTAACATCTGTTGCCAATCTTTTTTTTGCTTCTTCTTCTCTCCAAAGCCCTCTAGTACATAGTTGTATACTCTAGTTGTGAGTGCCTCTGATTGTGCTATGTGGGACGCCACCTCAGCATGTCTTGATGAGCAGTGCCATGTCCATGCCCAGGATCCAAACCAGGGAACCAGCGAAACCAGGGCCACCAAAGCAGAGCGCGTGAACTTAATCTCTCAGCCATGGGGCGGCCCCTGTAAAACTTCTTATTTCCCAGTGGTTTTGAGTTTTAGATGGGTTAATTCTTTTTCTCTATTTTCTGACTTTTATTTTTAATTTTCTTCTGCTTTTGTATTTTGGAGAGGTTGTCATTTCATAGTTCAGATACAATTTTGCTCTCTCTTTTATTTTTTTAAAAATTGGCACCCGCGCTAACATCTATTGCCGATTCTCTTTTTTCTTCTTCTTCTTCTCCCCAAAGCCCCTCAGTACATAGTTGTATGTTCTAGTTGTGAGTGCCTCTGGTTGTGCTATGTGGGACGCCGCCTCAACATGACCTGATGAGTGAGTGGTGCCATGTCTGCACCCAGAATCTGAACCAGCGAAACAATGGGCTGCCAAAGCAGAGCGCATGAACTTAACCACCGGGCCATGGGGCCAGCCCTGCTCTCATCTTTTTGGACTTTAATGTCCTGGGAAATTTAGCTTTTGATTCCTAAGAACCCATCAACCTCCTGGCCATGGCCTTCCTCTACATGAGTCATGGCTAGGTTTCCAGTATAAGTGGATGCGAGTTCACAGTTAGCCTAAGGGTCTGCGTGGTATTAAGCATGCAGATCCTGAGTTTGAATACTGCTACTGCCACTTTCCAACTTTGTGACTTCGGGCAGATTAATTAACCTCTCTGTGTCTCAGTTGCCTCACTGTAAAATTGGAGTAATGAGAGGACATACCTCATAAGGTTGCTGAGAGGATTAAATAGCTAGTATTAAAAAAAAATTCAACTGAGTAAATTTTAAAGACTTTATTGGCTTTATTTAGCAATTCATGAATGAGGTAGCATCCACTCTAGCAGATAGAAAGGAGCTCCGAAGAGCTCTACAAGGCACAAGATTTTACGAGGAGAAGCGAGTAGGAACAAGGAAGTCGTACTGGGCAGAAAAGTGGATTGCTTATTGTGAGGTTGCTTCCTTACAGGGGATGGCAGAAGTTTATCAGGCAGGTTACCTAACTAATGCTAACTAGGCAATTCCTAAATGACTGGTTTAAGATTCCATGTCTGGGAGAGCTGAAACTATCATGGCGTCATGTCAATTTGGTGACGTGGGGTTTAGCAAAAACCCCTCCGTTTGGGGCCTATTGTCTTGTCTTTAACATTAGCACATAATGAGTGTTTAAAGAAACCTTAGCTATTATCGTTACTGTGTTCTAATATCCCAACAAGATATTGATGTTTGTTGAAAATGCTTCTTTAATATTTTCTGTATATAATGTGTAGTGAAGTGGAAAGTCCAGTTATTGAAGTCAAGAGATCTTGGTTTGGGGGCTGGCTGGAGCAATGGAGCAGCGGTTAAGTTTGCACGCTCTGCTTCTGTGGCCTGGGGTTCGCCAGTTTGGACCCCGGGTGCAGACCTATGCACTGCTGATCAAGCCATGCTGTGGCAGGCGTCCCACATATAAAGTAGAGGAAGATGGGCACAGATGTTAGCTCAGGGCCAGCCTAATCTTCCTAAAAAAAAAAAAAAAAAAATCTTAGTTTGAAGCACAGCATTACCACGTTCTGAACGTGTGACCTTGGGCAAAACACATTACCCTCCTGGGCCTCAGTTTTCTCATGGTAATATGTGCAGGGCATGGAAAACTAGCTAATTTTGTATTCATTCACTTAACAAATATTTGTTGAGCACTGAATATTCATCTCCAAAATCTATGTGATTGCTGTAAGCATGTGACATGTTCCTAATATTATCCCAGGTATTGCTTTTTCAAGTGGAGTTTGTCGGGGGTTACCCCAGACCACATTTTCTTCACGCCAAGGAGCAGTGAATTGAACGTTCCCATGGCTTAGGGATCTCTTTGGGAAGCCGCGGGTGCTGAAGAGTCTCTCTACACAGTGATGCACATACAGGCCAAACAGAGTTTGAGCACGACCTCAGGGGCCAGCTGACAATTTTGTAGCCCATTCACTGGCCCTCTGGGGCCCTAAGAGCAAGTCACAGATTGGGGAGTTGCATCACTAAGATTGGGAATTCCAGGATAGGAACATGGTGTCAGCTACCTGTTTGAGGGTCAACTGGGTAAATGCCAACACTGACAGAAAGGTCTCTATCAACCATCTGGGGACTCCTGATACAAGCAGTGAAATTGGGGAATGAAGAGCTTTAAAAAATGTGAAATAGATTGTCTTACTCCTCTGTTCAAACTCTCCAATGATTCCCCTTCACACTTACTGTCAGATCCAGTCTTTTCCTTGGCCTGCAGGGTTCTACTTTACTTGACCCTGTCTACGTACACCTGCGCCCCACTCACTTCACTCGCTTCACTCCAACAATGACTCCCTTTTGTCTGTTTTCAAGCACATCAAGCTGGTTCCTTTTCTCCCTGCTTGGGGCTCTCTTACCCAGATCTCATGGAGCCTCCTCTAGTCACTCAGGTCTCAGCCCAGTTGTCACTGTCCACTAAATCTCTCTGTCGTTTATGTTTATGATAATCCTGACACTTATTGCTGTCCCAATTTTCTTGTTTGTTTATATGCTTACTGTCAATTTCTAACCCAAAGGATATAATTTGTATGAGAGTGGGAGGGATCTTGTCTGCTTTGTTCCCTGCTCTATTCTCAAGTTCGAGCACAATTCCAAGCACATCATTGGTGCTCTATAGAAAGTTGTCAATTAAATGAATGAATGAATATATGGATGAGTGAGGATGGAAGTAGAGAAAGCTGACTTCCTTTCCATTCTCTTTTCATGCTATCAACGAAAGAGGTGGTTTCGGAAACAAGAGAATTATACTGAGAAACTCTGAGATTAGTGTCGACATCAAAGTGATGCAGTGGAGTGAGGACCACAGAATCTGGAGTCAGATTTGCCAAGTTCAGTTCCCAGCTCTGCTGCTGTGTAGCCTCTGGTAAGTTCTTTAAACTCTCTGCAAGTTGGGTGTGATAGTAAAAGTATCTGTTGTTTTTTGAGTATTAAATGAGATAATATATGCAAAGCTCTTAGAATAGTGACTGGCCCATAATAAATTATTATTACTGAGCGGTTGTTTGGTAAAACCTCCAATCTCTGCTTCCATGCCCCCCTCCTGCCCCCACCTCATGTCAGCTTTCCCAAATGCCAGCCTAGGAAGACTGGAGCCTGCCCCAGGAGTTCTCAGCTCTCCCCATGACACTCCCATGTGCTAAGGAAATTTCTAGACCCCTTGGATTTAGCTTTACTTCCATTCCTTTCTTTCACTGAAGAAGGCACTTTGGAAAACAAGTAAAAGTGTAGTTATTAGAAGGATAACCTTGAATCTTTTCAAACTTAAAAGTGTAAATCATTAGGTAACTTGGTCATCTCTCAAATAACCAAGAGAAATGAGATTGAGAACCACTGTTCTTCATGGTATAATGAAGATAAAATGGAGAAGAAAGCTCTGAGCAGTAACTCTGGTGGTCCCAGGCTATAGTCGATGGTATTACTTGGAAGTGTCCTGGAAACAGGTTCAGAGAGGGATCTTTCCTGAATCCCACCCAGGAAGTTACACTATCCACCAAAAGTGATGGAAATGGATCCCTTTCCCACCACAAGAGATGTACCAAGGCTGTATCTTTAAGCAAACAGAAAGAGAAGCCATTATTTTAGTAATGAATAATAAATAATTGACATTTTATAGAGCCAAACCTCCTCAGCAATATAATTGATTAAAACCTGTATCTAAGTTAAAGCTTGAAAAAGCCCATTAGCAGAGATGAAGAATAAGTAGCCTGTAAGCCCAAAACTAGTAGAAGGAAGGAAACAATAATGATTAGTGCAGAGATGAAAAAAATAGAGAATAAAAAAAGAGAAAATCAACAAAACCAAGAGTTGGTTCTTTGGAAAGATCAACAAAATTGACAAATCGTTAGCTAGATTGGCTAAGAAAAAATGAAAGAAGACTCAAATAACTAAATTAGAAAGGAAAAAGTGGACATTACTACAGATCTTACAGAAACAGAAGGATTATAAGAGAGTACTATGAACAATTGTACACTAACAAATCGTATAACCTAAATGAAATAAACAAAGGCCTAGAAACACAAGACCTACAAAAACCAACTCATGAAGAAACACAGAATCTGAACAGACTAAAATCAGTAAGGAGATTGAATCAATAGTCAAAAACCTCACAACAAAGAAAAGCCCAGGACCAAATGGCTTCACTGGTGAATTCTATGAAACATTTAAAGAATTAATACTAATCCTCCTCAAACTCTTCCAAAAAATTGAAGAGAAGTGAATACTTCCAAACTCATTCTATAAGGTAAGCATTGACTTAGTATCAAAGGCAAACAAAGACATTACAAGAAAAGAAAACCACAGATAAATATCTTCTATGAATATTGATAAAAAATCCTCAACAGAATACCAGGAAATAGAATTCAACATGACATTAAAAGGATTATATGCCATGACCAAGTGGGATTTATTCCCGCAATGCAAGGATGGTTCAGCAAATGAATATTCAGAATGAAGGGGGAAAAATACTTGAAAAATTTAACATACTTTCATGATAAAAATACTCAAGAAACTAAAAATGGAAGGAAACTACCTCAACATAACAAAAGCTGTATATGAAAAGCCCACAGTTAACATCATACTCAACAGTAAAGGAATTAAAACTTTTCTTTCAAGATCAGGAACAAGATAAGGATGCCCACTCTGACCACATCTATTCAACATATTAGATGTCCTAGCCAGAGCAATTAGGCAAGAAACAGAAATAAAAGGCACCCAAATTTAAAAGGAAGAAGTAAAGTTATCTCTGTTTGCACACGACATCATCTTATGTGCAGAAAACAAAATATTCCACATACACACACACAAAATGTTAGCATGAATAAACAAATTCAGCAAGGTGGTAGGATACAAAATCAACGCACAAAAATCAGTTGCATTTCTTTGCACTAACAATGAACAACCCGAAAAAGAAATAAAGAAAAAAAATTCCATTTACAATAACATCAAAAAGAATAAAATACTTAGGAATAAACTTAACCAAGGAGATGAAAGACTTGTACAATGACAACTACAAAACATTGGTGAAAAAAATTAGAGGGGACTTCCATCAAGGGAAAAGCATCCTATGTTCATGGATTGGCAGGTTTAATATTATTAAGATGCCCATATTACTCAAAGTGATCTATGGAGTCAATGCAATCCCTATCAAAATCACAATGATGTTTTTTGGAGAAGTAGAAAATTCCATCCTATAATTCATATGGAATCTCAAGGGACCCCAAATAACAAAAACAATCTTGAAAAAGAACAAAGTTGGAGATCTCACACTTCCTGATTTCAAAACTTACTACAAAGCTACAACAATCCAAACAATATTGTACTGGCATAAAGACACACATATAGACCCATAGAATAGTATAGAGAGCTCAGAAATAAAATCTTACGTGTATGGTCAAATGACTTTCAACAAGGATGTCAAAACCATTCAATGGGAAGAGAACAATCTTTTCAACCGGTGGTGCTGGGAAAACTGAATATTCACATTCAAATGAATGAAGCTGGAAGTATGTAGTTCTCCTTGTACGTTGTGTTTGATCACACTCTTCATTTTGTGGTCTCTGTACAGTCCTGAAAGGAAGTACCCGTGGAGACTAATTATGGCTCTGGAGACTAGTTATATTTCTGAACTGGGTTACATCACTGTCTTAGTTTGGGTTCTCCCCAAACCAGACCCCTAGACAAGGTTTGAAAGTAAGTTATTTATCTGGCAAGTGCAAGGAGCAGAGTTAGAGAAGTGGGCAAGTGCTACAGGGAAGGGAAAGAAGCCACTAAAGAGCGCGTTATGAAACCAGCTACCTCAATGCGCAATTGAAATTTAATCCCACAGGGAAATTCTGGGAAGTCGTGTAAAACACACATCTCAGAATAATCCTACCCAAGGGACAAGGGGCTTGAGATAGATAGAGCTGGAAAGCTGTTGGAGTGGGGAGAGGCTGCAGTAATTTCCTGGCCGGCTGCAAGCACATGCCAGTTAAAGCACATTACACAGTTCCAAAAAGAGCCTTCAGGCCTCAAGATGCCCATGTTGGGAGCTCTGTCACTTGGAGCATACCGAGTTGGTGAGGGCTGTAAAGTGGGACCTTGTAGAGCTGCTACGTTAACCCCTGCCATCAATGCGGTCAGTGCAGGCTAATCTGGGTCATGTCCCAGCCCGACCACTACTAGCTGGAAGGTCTTTGGCAAATGTTTAACCTTTCTTAAGCCTTGGGATTTAATCCTAAAAATCAATACCAGGCTTATGTGAGGTTGCTGTGAGCACTCATTAAGAAAATGCATGTCACGTAAACCCTGGAACACAGCGAATCCTCAATACATTTTATATATATGTATTTGGAGTTCTTGGGGTAGCAAGGCCAGGCAAACTGCCCTCTTATTGATCGTAGCTTTAAGAGGGCTTACTTTGATCTGTGCTATGTATTACCAACCACATTGGGAGAGGAGAGACCCACTTGTACGTCAGATCATCACCCCATGATCGAGTATACACAGTACAAACAGGATCTAGATTGTAACTTGCAGACCATCAAGCAACTTTGGAGAAAGTAACGTGAGAGAATTTTGTGGCCTGGCAGATGGCTTCGTGGCTCTGCCCTTAGTCTGCGGTTTAGTCCCATATGCAAGCCCCAATTCAAGCCTTTCAGCTGCTGGGGGTGTGACTCTCCTCCCCTAGCAGTAGACACAAGGATACAGGGAGTGCGGCAGGTTTCTAAGGGAAGCGTTTCTCTCAAGAGGCCCGAAGGACCTCCATGTTCTCTTCTGAGTTTGTGGCCATGGGTCGCTCCATTCCTCAATGATGAAACCTCCCACGGCCAACAGCTCTTTAATGGAAAGGAGAATGCTGTCAAAAGAGAAAATCCGCACTGTTTTGCAAAACCTCTAAAAGGAACCAAATATAAACTGTTGACTTACCTCTGTACTTACTTTTTAAAATGGGAAAAGAAATGTCTTTTTTTTAATTACGCTTCATACAAAAGATAGAGATGTTTTGCAGGTTTTTCTTTTTTTACTGTAAAATATTATTGACGTGCTGAGAAAAGCCTCGTTGCATTTAAAATTCTTTTTGCATTAAAAAATGGACAGTAAATAGCTGCATTTGGATGGTTCTTGAGTGTCAGGGTGAGAATTTGATTTGGATTTTAAAGCCGATCAATCTCCCAATCCACAGTATCGAAGACCCACCTTGCAAGAGTACAAATTGAAAGAAGGCAAAATATTCAATAAAAATAGATGGTAATTGAGTTTTCCAAGGAATGTCACTTTCTAGCAATTGTTCTTGAGAAAAGATTTGCAGTATCTTCTTGGTATTTTGAAAGAATGGACCAAGATTTGCTTTATGGTTTGATGTAAGAGGAGTTTGAGCCAGAACCAGAGAAGGTAACTGGTTCTCTTTTCACAGCCTCTTCTTATCTTGTGCTTCTCGGGCCCGACTGCAGCGAAGAACATCTGGGAAAGTTTCCAGTTCAATGGGTCTCCTTTTGGCATCCGTTAGTGTCATCATTTTGTTCATAGACTGATTTTTTTCAAGCCTGGAACCGGAGCTGATGCTGTTTACATGCTAATTTCTCCTAACTTAGATTTCATCTTCTGTTTCTCATAATAAATTTTAACCTTTCTTAATTTTAGCCATTTTACTTAGCCACCCAATTACTCAAACTATCTATTAGGAGGGATACCCAGAGTCTCACACACTATTCTGTTCAGAGGAATGACCAGAAAACCCCAAATTTAATGCTTTCCACTTCCAAACTCATTTAAGCCCTTAAGCAGGAACTAGATTTCTTAATGGTTTCTCTATTTGGCAGGGTTTTGATTTTTAATCCCTGTCTGGTTGGTTCCAAAGATGATGCATTTTCTTTTATATCACACACCTTTCTAGTTGGGTGCACAACTAAAGGGGAAAAAAAAGGAAAAAAACCCCTTTGTCTTTTTCGATGAGCATATGATTAGTGCTCCTGATGCATCAGGACCAAGGGAGAGGAAATTCATAACAAATGGCCAGCAGTAATCATTTCTAAAGGCCTGAAATTGGTTGGGAGGAATTTTCATAATCTCAACAAAAATTTTCATTTACTTCCTTTACCTTTTCTAGTCATTTGAGTTCCCCAACATAGATATTTAAGACTTAAAAACATCCCTTATTCATTGTACTTGCTTTTATATTCACTTTCATTATCATCACTGAAACATCTTGTTCCTGCAATTTTTTTCTGCAAATAGGTAGAATTTGAAGAGCATCAAGGCATAAAAAGGCCTCTGTGGGTTGACCTGGGAGCACTACCGTTTAGAAATCATTTCTATGAGAAAACATGTTCCAATTCTAAACAAACAAATCAGAACATAATCTTTTTGTACATTGGACATAGCTGATTTGTACGAGGTTAAGAGTGTGGATTGGAAGTAAGATTGATTGAATTCGCATCCCAGCTCCTCTTCCAGCTCACTGTGTCATCTTGACTCAGTTTCTTACCCACTCCAAACCTCTTTTTCTAACGTGGGAGAAATAATAGTACCTACTGCAGAGGGTCGCTGTGAGGTATGAATGAGATAATGTACGTAAAGCGTATAGTAAAAGTGCATCAAATATTAACTATTATGACCATGCTTTTAAGGCCTCCTTTAGACTCCGGACTACACAAGTTGTGAACTAGAAAGGTCAGAGCTCAGGCCAAAAGTCCTTTCTAGCATGAAACCCAGTGGTTTATTACAGAGAAATTTGCACTAGTAAGGATGCCTTATATGACGCTGGAAACTTTCACAATCTTCTGCGTCTCTGTTTTTTTTCTTTAGGATAGGTGTAAGTAATGATAAAACCTGCCTCTCCTTTTGTTTTTCTTCAGTTTTTTTTTGAGATATAATTAATATATAACATTGTGTAAGTTGATGGTATACAACACGATTATTTGATACACGTATACCTTGTGAAATGCTTACCCCAATAAGGTTAGCTAACATCTCCATCATCTCACATAATTATTATTTTTTTGGTGTGTGGTGATAACATTTAAGATTTACTTTCTCAGCAACATTTGAGTATATAATAGGATATTGTTAGCTATAGTCACCATGCTGTGCAGTAAATCCCCAGGACTTATTCATCTTCTAACTGGATGTTTGTCCCTTTGACCAACATTTCCCCATTCCCCCACCTCCCAGCCCTTGGCAACCACCATTCTACCCTCTATTTCTATGAGTTTGAAAACCTGCCTCTCCTTAACTCACAGAACTACTGAAAAAACAAATGAGGGAATCTCTGCTCAAGGTCTTTGAACTAAACAATGCCACATAAGGAGTCATGGATCTCAGACTTGCGCAACTTTACACACACAGTCATTCTCCTTTGGTGAGTAAGAGGATGTGAGACCAAATTACAGGGAGCGCTGAAGCCGCTGACTGTGGATCTGTGTTGGGATATCAGGTTCCTCACATTCTGGTGCTTACTCACAAGATTCAGTTGCCTTGAAGAACTTTGGAGACAGATTGACTTGAGGGCTGGACTCAGCTCTGCCACTTACCAGCTATATGACCTTGAGCAACTCACTTAATCTCTCAGGGATAATATTAGTATTTCCCTCAGAGGGCAGTGGTGAAGATGAAATGAAATATTGTATATGGCACACTTAACACAGTGTCTGACACAGGCTTAGTGCTCAAAACATTAGAGATGATAATGATGATGGTGACAATGATAATAGTGATGATGATGATGATGGTAATGATGGTAATAGTGATGATGATGATGATGGTGATAATGGTAATAGTGATGATGATGATGATGGTCATGATGGTAATAGTGACGATGATGGTGATGGTCATGATGGTAGCAGCGATGATGACGGTGATGGTGGTGATGGTAATAGTGATGATGACGATGATGGTGATGATGGCAATAGTGATGATGATGATGATGGTGATAATGGTAATAGTGATGATGATGATGATGGTGATGATGGTAATAGTGATGATGACGGTGATGGTGGTGATGGTAATAGTGATGATGATGATGGTGGTGGTGATGGTAATAGTGATGATGATGGTGATGGTGATGATGGTAATAGTGATGATGATGACAATGGTCATGATGGTAATAGTGATGATGATGGTGATGGTGGTGATGGTAATAGTGATGATGGTGATGGTAGTGGTGGTGATAGTGATGATGATGATGATGATAATGATGATGGTGGTGGTGGTAATGATGATGATGATGGTGATGATTTCATTGATTAACTGCTTAAAATGGTCTACCCTTATAAATCACAGCTGTTTGTTTTACTTTTCTGAGTTGCTACTGCTGCTGCTGCAGCCAGAGGGGCTTAAAATACAGACCTGAGCTCTCCAAAGATATTCCCTTCTCTATTTTCTAATATTTGATTTTTGAAACGGTTACCCTAGTTAAACTACAGTGTTGGTTCCATATCTACCTTCTGTTTTATAAGCCACATAATTGTTAAAACAGAGAGAATGAGAAAGAGAGAGATGATGTTAGACACATCTTTCTACATTTTCTTTTTTCATTTACTGCAATGAATTTTCTGCTTGTTTTAAAGAAATGATGATGCTGGCAGAGTGTGCAGGTTGTCATTTTGATGGCTCTTCATAGCATATGAGAAGATTTGACAAAGAGTTTTCAAAAATTGTTAGGTTTGTCAAAATTTTATTCAGTGTTTTGTCAAGATCCACCATCACATACTGCAAATTTGAGGATTTGTCAGATAAAAGTGCTGTCATAGCAGAGGTTGTCAGTCTAACTCCTCAGGCCCCCTGCATCACCTTCAACCTGAATAGCTGTAATTTTATATTCCGGGATTCCAGATAAGATTTCTTATGAAAAGAGTTTCCACAGCTAAAATGTTTGTGCTTTTGTATACACATTTCTTCCTCTAGACTTAGACAGGAAATACATTTCCAGATGGGAAAAAATGTTTAATTAGTCATTTGTAGTGGGTCAGAAAGGTAACGAAGGAATCATGAGAAGTATAAGGGAAAAAGGAGGTAAATAAAGACAGACAGACAAGGCACATTTGAGTAAGGAAGCACATTTTTAAACATTTTTTGTTTGGTAGAACTTAAACATATCCATTCAACCAGTAAAACCACAAGTACAAACGTATGCAGTTCAACCACCAGCTCCTTGAGGATTAAACTGGGTTTTGTATGTCATTAGGAACTACTCTTGCAGAGTAGTGGATCCATGGCTGGATCCAGAAGCTCAGAAACTGCTTAGTTACTGGTCTCTTTCCATCTCTAGGTTCCGCTTTGCTGTGTTGAGTTCATGTTCAGACAGGACTTCATCAACAGCAATGATGACTTCACCACAGTCCTAGGCTTGACCTTCATCAGCCTGACTTGAGTCATATGTCCGTCTCTTAGCCAATCACTGTGGTTAGCGGGATGAAGAACTCTCATTGGCCATTTTTGGTTTGCATGTTCACTGCTGGAGCTAGGTGGGGAGGTAATTCCTATTGCTGTATTGTGGACTTGAGAGCACAGAGGGGTTTTATTCCAGAGGAAAATCAGGATGCTATTCCCAAGAGGCAAAACAATTGATGTATATTATACCCCTGAGCCTACCTCTCTTCTCTCCTCCAGTTCACTTCCAAAATCCTCAAAAGGGAATATTATACAGAAGGAACTAAAAACACTAACTTTGGAATAAGACATTCTGTATTTAAATGCTATTACTGCCACTTACTAGCTTGGTGTGACCTTGGACAAATGACTTAACCAGTTTGAGCTTTAATTTTCTCGTTTCTAAAATGAATATAATAATAGCATTTACTTCATTGGTTTCTGAGAAGATTAGATGAGATAAGTCTAAAACAACACTTGAATGCTTGGATCTAGCAAGAATACAATGAATTTTATATTTCATAGATGCTCTGTTGACTATGGTCTACTTACCCGATTCGTGTGATTAAACTCCACTCGCCACTCCCTCTTCAAACATACAGGTGGACACCCATGACATGCCTACCGCCTCCCAGATCCCAGACTTATACTCACATACTCTGTCACTGTTCCTATAGCATGATCACCAGGCCATGGGGCTCTGGAGCAGAGGGACAGCTTCAGCCACATGCCGTGACCAGCCCCCGAGACTCTGGTGTTGAGCCTGGGTCTCTTATTTCCTCTGGAGAGTTCCTCCTTGCCTCCTTGCTGCCTTTCTCTCTCAGTAGGGTTCGATTACGACAATCCCAGTGTCCCAGAGAGATTTGTAGGGAAAATTGTCAAAGACTTTAAAATGGACCAAAAGATTAC
This sequence comes from Equus przewalskii, assembly GCF_037783145.1. Lineage (NCBI taxonomy): Eukaryota > Metazoa > Chordata > Mammalia > Perissodactyla > Equidae > Equus > Equus przewalskii. The sequence goes on from NC_091859.1 coordinate 29,099,656, forward strand.
TGGGTGCCTTCAATGAAAAACAAGGAGTTATCTGGCACATCTTTCTGGATTTTCTGATTCTGTGGGGTCTCTGTGCCTTTCGTTGTCTTTGAGTGATTTTATAACTGTACAACTGTACAACTATCAGTTGTCTACAACTGATAGGAATGTAAACTACACTCTTCCATAGATATGCAAATGCTGCCTGTTGTAAGGACAACTGATCCCCCCTCTTCACCAAAAGAAGCCAGTTTTGCATCTATTTGTAAATTCATTTTAGCATTCATGATTGACCTGTGCAAGGGTGGTACTTTGAATTCTCCTTTAAGCTGATTGAAACGTCTTACGGTTCCTTCATTTATGCATTAAATAAATGCATTAAATAAAATTCTTTGACAAATGTTCATTTTACATTTGTATGAGTCATGATTCTACTCTCTTTTAAAACTTCTTCTTTGACAGCTTATAATACTCTTGATCCTCCAAAGGGTAGCCTTAGTCAGACCAAAGTCCTGTTACTCTCTCCCCCGGGACCATAGGTACCAACTTCCCTTCCGTTTACACCACCAAGAGAAGCCACATACAAAGTTCTTCCCGGAACAAAGAAAGTCTGCATCAACAGAATTTGCTGTTCCCATTTAGAGAAGCAGCTGGCAACTCTTAAATGGCAGCTTCTTTCCCTCAAGTCCCTTCTAACCAGGCACCTTCCTACAGAAGTTCACAAGCTCATTTTTTACATTTTACATGAACCTGTTCATCTGTGTCCTTGTGTCACCCTCCCCATTCGCCCACTCTCTAGCTCTTTTAGAGCGAGGATGTGTCTTATTCATCTTTGTAGTCCTACAGGATGTGCCTTGCATACAGTAGGTGTTCAGAAAATGTCGGCTGAATTTATTTCACATGGTAGGGCAAAGAAAAATAGAATGGCAGCCAGTTAGAGCAAGGGTCTTAAAGTAAAATATTAGGCTGCTGGAATTTTAGAATTAAAAGGAACCTTAACCATCATCTACTGGATATGTTGAGAGAAAAAATTAAGTGGGGATGGTAGCAATCTCTCAACAGTTGTTTCAGACGTCCCTTCGCATTGCCAAGGTCACTGACTCCCTCCCTGCTCCAAGGGACCAACATGTCCCTCCAGTCCCATGAGGCTTTCGCTGTACTTGGATCAGGAATGGGCCTTTGCACAAACAAGGCTAAAACTTTGTAACATTTCAAATCTGGGGCATACTGAACTCACAAGGGCCAAGTGATTATGAGACAAATAATAACCTGGCAATTGCTGCACAGGGAATTCTAGATAAAGAGAAAAGTATTCTCTAATACCTTGAGATTCCTTTTTAGCCAGAACTCAGTGATCCCAGAAGAGATTAAAAATACCACCAAGGTTTTTTCTTTTCATGAAACTAACTGACAATGTCATCAGTTTAATGTGGAACACATGGCTTTGGCCATTCTCCTGAAATTTATTTTTTTGACAGGAAAAATCTGAAAACAGTGACTGTACATGGGCTACTGAGATGTTTGTTGTTTGTCTAATTGTAAATGAAATGATATAGAATAAATTAATGAGTTCCATTCGTCTTCGGGAGTGTCAAATTTAGAATCATAGACTCGTAGAATGATAGAGGTGGGATTATCTTGGATTTTCCAATTTAACACTAATGAGAAGTACAATGTTTACATTTTGTGATCATATTCCAACATCAGAAGAGGAAGAGAAACTAACACCCAAAATAATAACTATCATTAATTGAGCACTATTAATGTCCTTCAGCCCAAGTTGCTTGTTCAGACCATTAGGAACACACCTCTGGTTGAACAAGTTGGGCTTATTACTTATTGCAGCCAGGGAGAACACACACTAGAGGGTGTTAGAAAGAACCTATTATAGGATTTGGGTGTTAGTTGGGTAATCCTGGGGAGGGTCTAATGAAGCAAGAGCCCACTCTAAATTGGGTGGAAGGAAGCAGAGGCAATTCCATGACCGGGCATCTCAATAAATCTTCTCTCTAGGGAGGGCAGATTGGAGTGGGAGATAAAGCTGGAATTGCTTAAGAAGCAGCAGTCACTCGTTTTAGCAGAGAGTGGAGGATGTTTGGTATTTTGTGGGCTGCACAGCGACCTTGTTGTGTCTCACTCTATCATGGTCTCTGAGTGGCCTTGTCTGACGTCAGTGTCCTGTGAGAGTTTATATGGTCAATAGGAGAACAACATGGTCTGGCTGAGAGCATCAGACCAGTGCCTGGATGTTGAAGGCTGCACTAACTATGCACTGAGTGCTTCACACACATTATTTCACTTAATCCCTACAATTTTGCTAGGTAGATATTATGAGCCCAATTTTACAAGTGAGAAAATAGGGAATTGAAGCAATCAATGTTAGCAGAGAGTAAATGGGAGGCAGGGTCAGGACTGGTATAAGCCTGACTCCAAAGCCTGCACGCTATTAACATATCACACGCGCTATCGTGGGGTGCCCTAGAAATGGAGGAAGGACAGAGGGCTCATGTGTGTGGGAAAAGCAAGGTGGACTACAGAAGCTTGGCTTTCTGTTTTCCTGCCTTTACTGTCTCTGAGACCTTCAACATCCCTTGGATCAGCCACTGGAACATCCCTGTCCTTCCAGGTGCTCCATCCCCAGCTCTTCTGCTCCAACATTCATCTCCCATCCATTTGGCCACCTCTACTTGCCTGATCACATCTTGGAACCTGCCATTTCTCCAAAAGGACCAATTCTAGAAATTAAAATTCCTAAATTCCCCTCTTATCAAAGGATCATATCGGTCTACCTCTTCCATTATCTCACGTTCACCAAACTCATTCTTTCTCTTTTGACTCCTCCCTATCCTCCAAGCCTATCTCCCCTTCCTGGCTTTGTTTTATTTTCTTCCCTTTCTACCTTGAGCCACATGGTCTATCAATTAATTGACCAGATCCCTAAATACTCTCATCTCCTTGACCTTCTGGTGGCTCTCATCCCTGACTTAATGATGATTTTGAACTTTTTCTGTGTCAGACATTGCTCTCAGTTCTTTTCAAAGATGAACCCATTTAATCATCACAACAATCCTATGACCTAAGTACTATTACAGTCTCATTTTACAAATGAGGAAACTGAGGCACAGAAACTCTTCTAAGATCAAACAGCCAGTAGGTCGCAGAGCCAGGCTTTGAACCCAGGTGATCTTGCTCCAGAGTTCATGCGGTAATCATCACACTATGCTACCTTAATTATTGCACTCTACTGACAGTCAACTCTTCTTCACTGCTGCCTATGGTTATTGAATAATTTTATAAGCCTGCATGGTTCAGTGCCTGTGGGAAGTCTTCACTTCATTCACAAAGCTGAGCTCATCAACTCTTATCCCTTCCATCCCAAATTTCTGTATACGCGCTCACCTGGTCTCTTCCCTTCTTTTATCAAGGAGATATAGTAGTCATTATCTGTAACTGAGTTCTTTGATTTTCTGTGCATCTCTCCATATGACAAGCTAACCATCACTAAAAATCCATGAATGCCCAGGGTATGCCTTACCTAAGATTTCCAACCCTTAGGCTCAACTCCTAAGTCAGTGATTACCAAGACTGATAGCATGTAAAATGTGCCATTTGCACAGCAAGTAGAACTGGAAATTTCTGTCATTCCCTAAGATGGGCATTTATTGAAACTGATGCCACTGGAGCCACCACCCCTAGCCCTCTACTCTTACCCACACTGTGTGTCTGCTCAGACTGGCAGAGCAAAATGAGTTGCATGCCTAGAACTCTTGCCAGCCTTCTTCCTCTGGGGGCTGAGCCATGTTCTCATCTCTGTCCACTGGCTGGAATTTTCCTTCATCCCTGGTGAAGTTCCTCTTGGAACCAAAATAATGCCACTCACCTTGTAATACATCTTATTGCTGCCTAAGGACCACTGTGGCTACACCCCATCTATGGGCACAGGCCACTCTGAGCAGTGATCCAACTTTTTGCGTGCCATGGACAAACACTTGATAGACCTGAGAATCTGGTGAAGGTTAAAAAGACCTCCTAACAAATACATGTATCATTTAAGTACATATCTTGAAATTTTAGAAGAGATTTTAAGGGTTTAACAGATTTCCCTGAAGTTTTTTAATGGAACTACTCATTTTTGTACCCAGTATAATGTCTCATATGTGGCACTTAATAAATGTTTGTTGAAATGAGTTACATGGGCTACATCTCAACTTAACTTTAAATGTAGAAACCGTTAGATTTACATATTTTCAAATTTTTTTATCTTGTCCCCAAAAGTGGTGACTGTTCACTCATTTGTTTTTTTAAAGTGTCTTCCTCAGTACCTTGACCTCAGGAGAGACAAATCCCTTTGCCACTTAATTCAACAGGGATTTAGAATGTTTTAAGAAATATTATTGGGATACAAAGTGAAAAACAAAAGCAAATCCCTCAAAATCAATTAAAAGTCATAAAACTGAATGTGTGTATGATTTACATATTCCTTATCACAGTGGTTCTTAATCTTTTCCTCCTAATTGAACAAAGCTATTGATAACAGTGGCTCATGAACACACTGGTTCCAATAGGGGTTGATCGTGGGCCACATGTGTACTTGGAGGTCACAGCAGAATGTCTGGGGAGAGCTATAGTTCAGGACAGTCCCCCAGGGGATTCTGATATCTCCACCGCTCTGTATTCCCATTTCCATTCATACCCTAAGATAACAAGGGATACTCAATCATTAATTCCATTTAGCTTATTGGGCACCAGACCTCTTGTCCCTCTGTTTATCTGGTTAGAAGAGAAGGCTTCAGAGCTAGACTGCCTGGATGAGAACCTTGGCTCTGCCACTTAACCTCTCTATGCCTCAGTTCCACCCATACCATTGGCTGCCAAAAGCCATTTCTTCCTTCCCCCTGCTAATGGAGCATGGATCTGTTCAGATACTGGTATGATATCCCTTGACTGCAGGTGGTCTATCCCAGCCCCAGGGTATGAATCACGATTGGTCAAAAACAGTCATAAAAATCTCTTCCCTTTCAGCCACGGATTAGTCTAAAGGTGGGCTCGCAACTCAGTTATAGCTAGAGAGACGTAAGGACAAATCAGCTGATGGGTGAGGTAGGGGCAGAATCCATCGCAAATTTAAGGCAAATCTTTGAGAAGAGAAAACTCTTCCTGGTTCTTCCTGGCTGGATGTGGACATGATCATGGAGGTGCAGTAACTGTCTTGTGGCTTGCTTGGAAAGGAAAGCCAACGTGCTAAAAAGGAAGGAGTGAAAACAGAAAGAGCTTAGCAGTTCAGCTGTGTCTTGGAGCCTCTGTACCAGCTCTGGACTTTAGGCTTCTTATTCAGTGAGAAAAATAAACAATTGCCAAGCCCCAGTAAATTTTGTTACTTTCAGCTGAATGCATTCTTATCTGATATGCTCAGTTTCTAACTTATAATGCAAGGATAAAAATAGTGCCAACTGAAAAGGAAGAAGTAAAACTATCTCTGTTTGCACATAACATGGTCTTATATGTAGAAAACTCTAAAGATTCCACAAAAAAAACCTGTTAGAACTAATAAACAATCTCAGCAAAGTTGCAGGATACAAAGTCAATGCACAAAAATTAGTTGTGTTAATTTACGCTAACAATGAACAATCTGAAAAAGAAATTAAGAAAACAATTCCATTTACAACAGCATCAAAAAGAATAAAATATTTAGGACTAAGTTTAACCAAGGAGGAGAAAGACTTGTACACTGCCAACTAGAAAGCATTGCCTAAAGAAATTAAAGAAGACCTAAGTAAGCGGAAAAACATCCTATGTTTAAGGATTAAAATACTTAATACAGTAGTGCCCCCTTATCTTTGGGGGAGAAGTTCCAAGACATCCAGTGGATGCTTGAAACCACAGATGGTACTGAACCCTATATATGCTATGTTTTTTCCCTATACATACGTACCTATGGTAAAGTTTAATTTGTCAATTAGGAACAGTAAGAGATTAACAATTTCTCTTTGGCATATCCAAATTGCCAGCATCACTACTCTTGTGTTTTGGGGTCAATATAAAACAAAATGAGGGTTCCTTAAACACAAGCACTGCGATACCGTGGCAATCCATCTGATAACCAAGCCGCTACTAAGTCACTAAGGGGTGGGTAGCGCATACAGCATGGATCCACTGGACAAAGGGATGATTCACATCCCAGGTAGGGCAGAGTGGGCAGCGCAAGATTTCACACACTGCTCAGAATGGCAAATGGCATGAAATTGAAAACTTATGAATAGTTTATTTCTGGAATTTTCCAGTTCATATTTTTTTTTTTTAAAGATTTTATTTTTTCCTTTTTCTCCCCAAAGCCCCCCGGTACATAGTTGTATATTCTTCGTTGTGGGTCCTTCTAGTTGTGGCATGTGAGACGCTGCCTCAGCGTGGTCTGATGAGCAGTGCCATGTCCGCGCCCAGGATTCGAACCAACGAAACACTGGGCCGCCTGCAGCGGAGCGCGCGAACTTAACCACTCAGCCATGGGGCCAGCCCCTCCAGTTCATATTTTTGCACTGTGGTTGACCATGGGTAACTAAGACTGCAGTATGTGAAACCTCGGCTAAGGGAGGACTACTGTATTATTAAGATTCAAAACTACCGGAAGTAATCTATAGATTCAACTCAATGCCTACCAAAATTCCAATGACATTTTTTGCAGAAATAGAAAATTTCATCCTAAAATTCATATGGAATCTCAAGGAACTCCAAATAGCCAAAACAATCTTGAAAAAGAAGGGCAAAGTTGGTGGTCTCATACTTCCTGATTTCAAAACTTACTACAAAGCTACACTAATCAAAACAGTGTGGTACTAATGTACAGACAGACATATAGAACCATAGAAAAGAATAAAGAGCCCAGAAATAAACGTTTACATGTATGGTCAAATGATTTTTGACAAGGGTGCCAAGACCATTCAATGGGGAAAGGACAGTCTTTTCAACAAATGGTGCTGGGAAAACTGGATTTCAAAATGCAAAAGAGTGGAGCTGGACCCTTAACTTACACAATATGCAAAAATTAACTCAAAATGGATTAAAGATCAGGGCTGTCCCCATGGCTGAGTGGTTAAGTTCTCGAGCTCCGCTGCAGGTGGCCCAGTGTTTCATTGGGTTCGAATCCTGGGTGTGGACATGGCACTGTTCATCAAACCACGCTGAGGCAGCGTCCCACATGCCACAACTAGAAGGACCCACAACGAAGAATACACAACTATGTACTGGGGGGCTTTGGGGAGAAAAAAGGAAGACAATAAAATCTTTAAAAAAAAATGGGTTAAAGTCTAAACATAAGAGCTAAAACTTAAAAAACCTCCTAGAAGAAAACATAGTGGAAAGGCTTTATGATATTGGATTTGGCAGTGATTTCGTGGATACGACACCAAAAGCATAGGCAACAAAAGAAGAAATAGATAAACTTCAGCAAAAGAGGACTTCATCAAACTTAAAAACTTTTGTGCCTCAAAGAACACCATCACCAGAGTGAAAAGACAACCCATGAAATGGGAGAAAATATTTGCAAATCTTGTATGATAAGGGATTAATATTCAGAATACATAAAGAACTCTTACAACTCAATGCCAAAAAACAAACAACCCAATTAAGTGGACTTAGGACTTGAATAAACATTTCTCCAAAGAAGATATATAGATGGCCAATAAGCACACGAAAAGATGGTCGATATCACTAATCACTAGGGAGATACAAATCAAAACCACAATGAGTTCACACCCATTAGGATGGCTATTATTAAAAAAAAAAAAGGAAAATAACAAGCCTTGGCAAGGATGTGTGCAACCCCTGCGCACTGTTGGTGGGAATGCAAAATTGTGTAGCCACTGTGAAAGTCAATATAACAGTTCCTCAAAAGACTAAACATAATTACCATATGAGCCGGCAACTCAACTTTTGTGTATACACCCAAAAGAATTGAAAGCAGAAACTCAAAAAGATATTTGTACACCCATGTTCATAGTGGCATTATTCATAATAACCGAAAGGTGGAAATAACCCAAGTGTCCATTGACAGGTGAATGGATAAACAAAATGTGCTATATACATGCAATGGAGTATTACTCATCCTTAAAATGGAAGGAAATTCTGATGTATGCTATAATGTGGATGAACCTTGAAAACATGCTCAGCGAAATAAGCCAGACATAAAAGGACAATATGATTCCACTTATATGAGATACCTAGAACAGTCAAATTTGTAGAGACTGAAAGTAGAATAGTGGTCGCCAGGGACTAAGAGAAGGGAAGAAATGAATAGTTACTGTTTAATGGACTGAGTTTCAGTCTGGGAAGATGAAGAAGTTCTGGAGATGGATGGTGGTGATGGATGCACAACAAGGCAAACACACTTAATGACACCAAACTCTACACTTAAAAATGGTTAACATGGTAGATTTTATGTTGTGTATATTTTACCACAATTTAAAAAAATAGTACCAACTCCTCAGGTAAGTTGTGAGCATTCAACGAGGGAACTCCTATGAAGTGCTAGGCACAGTGCTTAGCATGTAGATCACACTCAATACATGTTGTTGTTGTTTTTAATATTATCATTATAGTCCTTATAGCTTGTTCCTGAATGTCCTGCCCTTTCCAGCTTTGACGACAGAAGTCCCGGCATTCACAGGTTAAGCCCCTTCTTGTCCCTCAATCAATAGTAACAAGCTTGGCTGGAAAGAGTCCCCCATTCCCAGAGAAGTTATCTTCCTAGGCATCATGGAAGCCCCAGACCACAGCAGCCTTTGGTCCAGAGCCATGCTTCCAGATTCCTCTCCATGACCTGAGGAGGACTGATTCTGACCTTGAGTCAGTCAAGTGGCACATTGTTTGACCGTCTTCCATGTGAGGATACAGCAGAAAATAAGACAGAGTCTCTGCCCTCTAAGGACATAGTTTCTAAGTGAGAAAGACAGACATTAATCATGATGAAAAATAAGACGGTTTAAGGTAATGGAAAAAAATAGTGCAGTATAACAGAGAGTGAGTAGAAAGGCTGCTTGTAAGTCGAGTGGACTGGGAAGATCTCTCTAAGGGAGTGATACCTGAGCTAAGATTTGAATGATGAGGAGGAGCCATGTGAAGACGTGTTGAATGATTTTTCCAGGCAGAGGGACCAGCAAGCACAAAGCCCTGGGGTGGAAAAGAGCTTGGCCTGTTTGAGGGACAAGGGATGGCAGGAAGGAGAATGCAGGGAGTGAGGGTGGAATTGGCCAGAGGCGAGGTCGGAGATCTTGTAGGGCCCTGTATATCATGGTAAGGATTTTGGATTTTGATCTAAGGGTAATGTTAAACCATTAGAAGTTTGTAGGAAGAGGAGTTAAGGAGTCTGACCTTTGCTCTGGCTGCTGTGTAGGAGATAAATTGTGAAAGGGTAGCTGTGGAGGTAGGGGAGCTAATTGGGAGTCTGCCGCAAAAATCAGGCCAGATATCATGGCTTCCACCTAGGTGGTGCAAGTGGAGGTGGTAAGGCACAAGGTTGTGTTTATATTTTGCAGGTAGTGTTGACAAAATCCACTCCTAGCCTGAATGCAAGATTTTAGGGAGAGGGAAAAATCAGAATAAGGCCTGTATTTTTGGCTTGAGCAATGGAGAGTATGATGGTACTATTTACTGAAAGTGAAGAAGTAGGTGGGAGGCTGGTGGGGGAGAAAGAGTGGTGGAGAAGTAAATAGCTTTGTCTTGGCTCCATAAAATTTGGGATGCCTATGGGGCTTCTAAGTTGGTATCTGATTCTGGGATTTAGGGAGTGGAGTGGAATTGAGAATCATAAACATAGCAGTGGTATTTGAAGTCAAGGGATTAGAGCGAAAGCAGAGAAGAGAGAAGATCAAGCATCGAGCCTTGGGCTACCTAAAATACAGTGGATTTCTAGAGGGGAGAAGCAAAATGAAAAGACTGACCCTTGAGTTAGGAGAAAATCCAGGTGACTCTGATCTTACAAAGGTTCAGAGAAGACTTTCAAGAATGAGGGAGTGGTCAACTGTTGTAAATGTTGCTGAGAGGTTTAGTAAGAGGGAAATGTAAAAGGGACCACTGGCTTTGGCTAGATGCACAGCATTGGTGACCTTGATAATGGAGAAGTGGTAGAGATGATAACCCAACTGGACTGAATCGAATAAAGAAAAAGAGATGAGAAAGTGAGGGCATCAAATACAGACAACTCTGCATAGGAACTTTGCTGAGAAGGGTTTTGTGGTTGATGTGGCTATGGAGTGTGAAGAGAAGAGAGATACCAAATCTCTCCATGGTTATGGCTTGTGCAACTGCGTGGACGGAGGTGCCAGTCACAGAATTTGAGTTGTGGGAGTTTGGGAGAAAGGGGATTGTAAGGGATGGGTGCTGTTCATCAGCTCCACATCTGCCAAGGGCTCTTTGGAATCTGTGTAAACTGGAGAAAATCCTTTCTTGTGGGTGGGCTAAGGCACTTGATCATTAATTAACAAAGGTTAACTTCACAAGAAACACATGTAAGTGCCCAATAATTTACATACAGGTTTTGTTTATTTATTTGTTTGTTTATTTACTTTTTTACTGAGGAAGATTAGCCCTGAGCTAACATCTGTTCCAATCTTCCTCCATTTTATATGTGGGTCACTGCCACAGCATGGCTAATGAATGTTGTAGGTCTGTGCCCAGGATCTGAACCCATGAACCTGGGCTGCTGAAGTGGAGCACCTTGAACTTAACCACTAGGCCCTACAAGCACCATTTTGAAGGGAGACTCCTGTGGCAATTTTTAATTTGAAAAATACTTACATATAATTCTTGAGATTACTCTGCCAATTTCAAAAGTATCTCCTGCTTCTAAACACTAAGGAATTCTTGCTTTTGTAACACATCAAGCCACATGGAGATGAATATGAATCTACTAAGTTTAAAAGCTTAGAATTGTTTAAATTTAAAATTAAAGTTAAAAGCTTAAAATTGTTTAAAACAATTTCAAAATAATCATCAATGCTTTTCCTGCAATAATGTGACAAAATCTAAAGAAAATGTTTAAAAATTACCAGTATCCCTGGAAAAGAGAACAATTTATTTTTAGATCTTGCTGATGATTGACTGCAAATCTCTCTAACATTTTTTTCTGGTTCTAGACACTCTTTCTTTTTCCTAAATTGTTATAAAAATGCTCATTTTGGCAAATAGATTTTAAAGAAAGAGCAAAGCAAATGCTGGAGAAGGTAGGCGTTTGTTTTCTGAAGATGAAAGAACGCTATTCTCATTGCTAGTGATCACATTCTGAGAAACCCAAGGCTGAAACCTAATGTTCATTTGTGATTTCTACTTCTCTTCCTTCACTTTCATCATGTACCTTCACGGCTCAAAAGCTTCTTTGAAAAGCTGTATTTTTTAAAATAAGATTTTAAATTCATAAAGAACAAAAGGATGTACAGAGAAATATCCTCCCCTAGTTTGCCAGCCACTTAATTCCCCTTCCCAGACTCAATCCATGTTTTCAGTTGGTCGTGTATCCCTCCCTCCAGATATTTTTTGCATTCACACGTAAATACATATATACGTGTGTACATACATCAATTCCTTTTTAAAAAGAGTTTTATCTTTTGAACTAGTTTATGAATCACAACAAGCTGCAAAAACAGTACAGAGAGTTCCTGTGTACACTTTACCAGCTTCCCACAATGATAACATCTTACATAAGCATAGCACATGCTCAAAACCAAGGAAAACGACATTGGTATCATTGTTATAATACCACCAACTCAGATACAGACCTTGTTCCATCCATTTGTTTTTATCCACCCTGTTTTCATATAATAGCATGTTATAAGAATATAACACATTGTATTAGCAAAGGATACGTTCTGTTCTGCAACTTGCTTTTCTACATTTGACAACATAACTTGGAAATTGTCTCCTAGCAATACATAAAGCTCTCATTCATTCTTTTTAAAGACTGTGTAGGGTACTACTGCCTGGAAAATTAATTCAACCAGATTTCTATTGATTGGTTTTCAGGTTGCTCTCAATCTGTTGCAATTACTAACAATTCTATAATGAATAATTCTCCACATGTTAATTTGCACATGTGTGAGTATATCTATAGCAAGAATCTTTAGAAGTAAGATGACTGGATCAAAGGCTGTGTGTTCATATAATTTTGATATTGCTAGATTAGCCTCCAGAAAGACCTATCAATTTACATTCTCCCCAGTTTTGTGTGAGAAAATTCCTCAAACCTTCATTAACATAGTTTACTAATCTGATAGAGGGAAAAGAATATGTCAGTGTGGATGTAAGTTTACATTTTTTCTTGTTATATATAAGTTTGAGTATATTTTCATATGTTTAAGAGCTATTTGTATTTTCTTTTCTGGCAGTATCTTCTGTGTTCTATTGAGTCATGAGATTGTTCTTCTTGATTTGAGGAAATCTTTATATTTTAGGGAAATTAGCCTTCATTCTACATTAGTTTCAAATATTTCCCGCTAACTTGTTGCTTGTCATTTAAAAATTGGAATTTATTAATCTTCTCTTGCTTCTGGGGATTGTTTCATACTTAGAAAGACTTTCATACTCAATGTTTATAAAAATCATCATCTTAAATTTTTATCTAGTACTTGTAAAGGCTTTTTTCCATTTAAATCTTTAATTTATCTGGAATTTATTCTGATGTAAGGTGTGAGGTATGACTTCAACTTTATTTTTTCCCAAATGGCTACCCAGTTGTCCCAACCAGAAGACTTATATTAATGGAACACAAGAGAAAGTCCATAAATCAGCCTAAAATTATGAGAATTTAGTATATGATGAAGGTAGTATTTCAGATCAGTAAGGAAAAGATGGATTATTTATCTGTCTCATGCACCAACACCAGAGCTTTTTAATATTGTAGCTTTATAATATGTTTTAATCTTTCTCAGAAAGTTGTAATGGTTTCTGATCACCTACTGCTATAGTCTCTGTATGGCTGTCTCCATGAGGCCTCCCCAGTCTAACTAATTTTATTATCCATTGCCCCATTGATGAGTCTTTTCTCATTTTTTTTCCTTTTATTTGAAAGACCTTCTCCATTTTTCTTCCCCATATTCCACTGTCAGCTTGGATTGTGGTCATTATTGATTTGGAGATCTGTAGGTGGGAGCTGGTGAGGTAGATATACAGACAGGTAGGGTTGATCAAGGCAATAGTTTTTGGTTAAAGAGATTTTAGGAACAGTGATGATAAGGAATTCAGATTTACATTAGATCTTGAAGAGTAAGCAAATATTACTAATCAGTACCAAACCAAATGTTCATAGAGTTGAGAGCTGGCATGTCTGAGACCCAGGAAAGAAAGGTCATGTATCCATATAGGTGGGTTGGTTAGACCATGACACCGGCAAGCAGAATAGAAAGCCCTAAATCAGATATTGCAGCAAAGGGTTCTGAGCGAGTTGCTCCTGGTACATTGCAGATCTCTAGTTACAAGGGCTCAAGCATCATTGAAATGATTTTCAGCAGCTAATAGACATTCTAAGACAGAAGGAGAGAGAGAAATGAGAGTTAAACGTATTCAAGAGGGGATGATTATAATAGTGGAATTTGGCATCCAAGCCAAGTAAATAGTTAAGTAAAGACATGGGAGGTGAGGTGAGGGAGTGAAGAGATGATAGGATCAATGGATTGGAGGTGCTGAGGGAGACAAGCGTTGCTGTACTTGCGTACTTAAGGAAATGAGTTGGAAACATAGGAATTGATCATCAGGGAGAGTGTGGAGTGCTTAAAACTGAGACTATGGAGGTAGTGGCAGAGACTGCTATGTTTTCACAAAACCCATTTCCTTTACCTCCTGGGATGCAGCAGTACTGAATTTCCCACTCTCCCTGGCCTTGTGATTGAGTTCTTGCCAATGGAACGTGGGCAGGAGAGATGCATACGCCTTCCAGATCTGGTCCATAAAAACTCCTGCACCATCTGTCACATCTTTTCCTGTGTCTGCTAATTGAACATAGAAGCCTACAGAGCATCCTCCATGGAGGATTTTGGGGACCTAACAGAGGACAAGGCCACAGATGGCAGGGGTCTGGCTCCTGAATGAGCACATGGAAGGTCTCCTACCAACCAAGAGATCCTCATTAGGCTTTGTGTATCAAGCTACTGAGATCTGAGAGTTTATTTGTTACAGCAGCTAATGTTATATTAATCAGTCCTGAAATGATGCACATGTTGGTAACAATAAGCATGCGGGTGATGACCAGGTGTTTATATGGGTGTCTGATCCAATTGGAGGCTTGGAAGAACACTGAAACATATTTATAACTCACAAAGTTGGGGAAACCTGAATGGGAAGCCCCCAGGAACCATCCTACTGGAGCCCCTGGAGTGTTATTTCAGACTAAATAACTTAGACCAGGGCATGTACTGCTGGAGTGGGTGAGGCAACTTGAGTGAGAACAGCCTTGCTAGTAGGGGATGTGATTTCCAGAGAGGTGGAAAGATAGTCTCTTGAAGGAGGCTAGAAAAAGAATGCGTCTTAGAAATGATGGAGGACTTATGACTGAGGGAATTAGATTGCGAGCAGGGTGAACCCATGGAGGAGGCCCTGTGAAGAGTTTGCATGGGCTGCTTTTTGTTTGGTTGCTGGGAAAAGTAATATTTAGTCGACTGTTAATTTTAAATAAACTATTTTATTTATTATCAAATATTTAAAATCTTTTATGCTTCCATTTAGTAAAGATTGCTACTTTTTCTGAGTTAGTACTGAGAAGGGAAGTAAATGATAAGGTCCTAAATTGAACTTCCATGTTTATAAGCACTTTCTGGTCCCTTCAAGGGGAATGGACCATAGACGTGGCAATTACCCATGGTTGGGGGCGGGGGGGTTGGAGACTGTAAATTACAATCTGTGAACAGTGCAAAATGAGCATGGTGAGGGAAGATCAGCAAGAGGACCCTGAAATTTGGAGGCACAGTGATCAGGGGACTCTAAGGAGGGGATGTGGTTCAAGCCCCCAACTCCATCCTTTCCTAAATAGATGCATAGAAAAAAAATACAGCTTCATCTACACAGAGCTATTAATAATCATTATCTCAGGGCTATGGGATTAGGAATGGAAAGAATTTAATTTCTGCTTTTGTACATTTCCAAATTGTCTGAATGTTTTGCTAAAAACGTAATGCTTTGATATTAATGAGGTAAAATGTGGTTTAAAAGGTAAAGTAGGGGCCAGCCCCATGGCTGAGTGGTTAAGTTCGTGTGCTCCACTTTGGTGGTCCAGGGTTTGCTAGTTTGGATCCTGGGCACGGACTTATGCACTGCTCATCAAGCCATGCTGTGGCAGCATCCCATGTAGAAGAGCTAGAACGACCTACAACTAGGATATACAACTATGTACTGGGGTTTTGGGAAGAGAAACAAAAAAGGAAGTTTGGCAACAGATGTTAGCTCAGGGCCAATCTTCCTCACCAAAAAGCACACACACAAAAAAAGTAAAGGAAGTCAAACTCATAGAGACAGAAAGTAGAATGGTGGTTGCCTGGGGATAGAAGAAGGGGGAAATGGAGAGTTGTTTAACGGGTATAGAGTTTTGTAGGATGAAAACGTTCTGGAGACTGATTGAACAACAACTCAAGACTACTGAACTGTACACTTAAAATGGTTAAGATAGTGAATTTTATGTTCTATGTATTTCACCACAACTGGAAAAAAGGTAAAGGGATTTCTCAATTCTCAAGAGGCAAAATTTGATTCACCATTGGAATGTAGCCGAGATCCAGATGAAAAGCTTTCTGAAATATTTAATCATCATGTATGGTCAGGTCCTGAGAATTCATGATCATCTGAAAATTTCAGACCTTTTATTTCTCAGTGAAAGAAAATGAGAGCCAATGAAAATATCCATGATCGCTTTTCATGAAAGTGCCTTTTGATATTGACCACAGTTTTTGGATATGGCAGGAAAAAAATCTAGAATTTGTTCTTTCACATTATTTTCCAACAAAAAGTCTTTGTTATGGATATCCTACCAAGTAGATTTCTGAGCAAAGATTATACTACCAGGGATAAAGAAGGCTAAAGTTCATTTCATAATAAGAAATAGGTCAATTAATCAAGAGGACATAATAATCTTAGATGTTTTTATGGGTCATGAGCCTAATCTTGATATTCTAATTGGGAGCCACTAACAAAGCCACCTGGTTTGAGGGGCTTGGGGGTGGGGGTGGGGGGGTGGGGTAAGATGAGTTCCTGAAAAGCAGGAGACCTAAGTAGAAAAAAACAGATGCCCATTACAAAGATGCTTGGTTTGACCAATCCGCAGATCTGTCCAGAGACACGGTACAGAATATTTGACATTAGGATGTTCTGCAAAGTCCAGGGGATACCTTAAACAAATCTATGCAACATCCTTTCCTTCCTGCTCTCAAAAATATTTGTTATTTATTATTGAGTAGAAGTTGTCAATTACAATTCTAAAATTGACATTTTTATTTATTTTTTTTTTCAGGGACAAGCCAAGTTATTTTATGATAGGAGAAGCATGGCTGATAAATGACGCTGTAATTCGATAAGCTAGTGGGTTTTAAAAATGTATATCTGTTTATTTATTTTAACAAAAGACAATACGCTTTCTACTACCCTAGGAAAGTGACCTTTTGCAAAGTAGAGTTCTTTGATACTTAATTCATATTTCTCTTTCTTTAAATCGATAGCTTCTAGGTTTGGTTTGCAGGACATATTGAAGGGAATACATGAGGATATAGTGAAACAGAATGGGAAAAAAATTTATTGGGTTCTATTTCCATATTTATTGGACAATTGCACAGCCTTATTTCTATATAATTTTTCTGCCTTTCATGTACATTATCACTTTATAATTTAATTCAAAAGGTTTTCTCTTGCCCCAGATTTGAGGAGGCTCTGTGCTCACACTGTGAGGACTTAGAAGCACCCAGTGTTTGCATTCATTGTAATTATGGTCTCGTGGGCGAGGGTACCAAGCACACACACAAACACGGTATGTAAGGAAATCATTTACCTCACCATTTTGGAATTCCAGTCTACAGGAATGATTTGGAATCCAGCTTCAAATTTACTTGAGGGTTGAACGGATCCCTTGGGAAAAATAATAAGGAGACGTTTGGAATGGAGGGCTGGATATGGAAACATTTACTTTCTTCTACAAATACCTTCTCACTCTCTTTCTCTTTTTCGTAAATAACCCCCTTTTTCCAAGATAGACTTACTATTTGCCCTTGAAAAAACTTTTTCCAAAAAGCTTGATTTACTGAAGCAAACATTTTATTTAGAAAGACAATTGTTCTAAACAATTGTTCCAGTCAGTGTAATTTCCATCCTCTTTAAATGCTAATATATTTTTTGGCAAAACCTCTTTTTTTCACCACTTGATCACCTTTGTCTACGCATTATTATATATTTCTTTCAGTCTTGTGTATCTTTTATCCCCTAACTCCAGGGGAGAAAGTAGATTTTATTCTCTTTGATTATCCTTCAGTGCTTAGCTCATTACTCTGCAGGTAATACACACATGCAGCAAGCATTTGCTAAATGAAAGAATAAATTGATGAATCTATGACTGCTAAAAGCTTGACAAATTTTGAGGCTTTCTGTAAGCTTTTCAATTTATTGTGGATTGTATTATAATTTGTTTCGTAATGAAGCAATCTGTGAGTAGGTATCTCACATTTAGGCGTATTTGTATTTTGAAAATATTAATTACAGGAAAAGAGAGGACAAACTTTTTGGACTAAAGAGAGGTGGTTTCCAAAGTTAAAAGTGTGAAGATGCAAAGAGTCTTTGGAAATAAGGGTGGAAAAGTAGAAAAGCAAGCTTAGAGAAACTGGTGATCAGCCGGCATGGTACTTAAATGAGGGGAAGGGGGCCACATTGGCCTGCCAAGATGTGCGTTTCATGGGATTCCACAAATGACGGAAAACCTCATTTGGTAACAAGCACGTAAGTTTATTTAACTCTTGTCTAGGGGGAGGCAGTGCAGGACTGGTACGGTGGCTCCAACTGCCCTGCAAAATCACTTGGGGCACTGGCTAACATTCAGATTCCTGGGCCCAGTACCCGACTTTTTTGTGGTTAATGCCATTAAGTTGATTCTGACTCCTAGTGCCCCTATGTAAGCAGAGTAGAACCCTGCCCTCTTGTTTTGCGCCATCCTCTCACCTTCCAGCGCTGTGTGAGACAATGCTCTGCTGCTATTCATGGGGTTTTCGTGGCCAATTTTTTCAAAAGTGAGCAGCCAGACCTTCTTCCTACTCTGTCTATTCTCTAAGCTCCACTGAAACCTGTCCACCGTGGTCGACCCTGCTGGTATTTGAAATACCAACGGCATAGCTTTCAGCATCACAGCAACACGCAGCTGCCACAGTGTGACAACCAACAAATAGGTGGTGTGGTTCCCTGACCATCAAACCAACCCAGGCCACAGTGGTGAGAGTGACGAATCTTAATGACTAGAACACCAGGGCTGACAGTACCCGACTTACTGAATTAAAATTTCCATGGCCACAGGGAATCTGAAGGTTGAACTGGTACCACATGTTCTAAAGGAGGGCCTGAGCTGAGAAACATTTGTATTCTCCTAAATTCCTACCTGTAGGCATTTCTGTCCTGAGATTTCTTCCACACGCTTCTAAAGTTGCTTTGATATCTAAATGGCTAATGGCAGAATGCTGGACCAGTATTCCAGCACGGAGGAGTATAAAAGAAAGCAAAAATGTGTAAAAGCTACTTTCTCAAAGCTGTAATCTAAAGAGTAGAAGATTCTTGTTCTTTGGCTAGTGGCAGTGGAATTTTACCACTGAAGAATACTAAAGAATATTCCATTTGGGGTTGACTCAGCCTATTTCATTAAGACCTACGTCAAAATGATAAACGATTACAGTTCTTATAATAACAACGAATATGCTGCCCGCTGACAATCAAAGTTTTCAAGAGGGAACGAAAGCAGTAAAATTTTAGCTTGATTTATGGATCTTTTCATTAAAGGAAGTGAAAGTACTTTACGTTATCGAGTATAAGATGGTGGATAAGAATTTAGTTTCCCAGTCTTCATCCCTATGAAAGTAATTTTAAGGCTTTTTTCTCCTCGGGCTGTAATGTTTTCATCTTCAAATTTTAATACAAGTTCTTCCTTCCTCCATCATATATTCTCCTCTGTTACTTTCCATGTGGATAAATGCTGGCAGGTGTCAACTTTGCTCTGAGGCCTGGTATGACAGCTTATTTAGAAAAACTTGCATCTTGAGAGAAAGTGCAATTCCTTTAATTGAGAAATTAAATGAATGGACTTCTATCTCATTTGCCTGGTACAATGGTCCCTGAAACTGGCTGATGAGCAGAATGCCCTGGGAAGCTTTTAATGTATTTTTCACTGTTGATTAATTAATTTCAGTTACAAAAGTAATATGGGCTTTTGGTGAAAATAATTCAAAAAGTGCAGAAAGGTAAAAATTAGAAAGTAAATCCTCGAGACTCTGCTTTGCACTTCCTAGAATAACCCACTGTTATTATTGGATAATGTCTTTGAAAACTTTTGTACATAATACAATCATATGCATATTTAATCTTTTTTTAATAAATGTGATTATTCTATGTCTACTGTCCTGTTACTTGCTTTTCGTGGCCACCATCTCTTAGACACCTTTTTATGTAGCAGATGTAGCTCCATTTCAGTCTTTCAAATAGATATATTTTCCATTAAAATGGTTCTGATTCATTTGATCAGGTGAGGCCCAGGGATTGTGCTTTTTAAGAAAGCTCCTCCATTATATCTGATGTAAGCTAGTCCATGAACTAGCATTTAGAAACTAATTTTAGCTTATGAGGCAAACATGTTCTAAGATGTATCAGTTCCATGTTTGGCTGAAACTTTTTCTCATTAGGATTAGAAACTATGTTTCCCTTCCCATTGTCTGAGAAGAATGAGAAATGCAATATACCGCTGCCCCCAAAGTGTTTTTTTTTTTTTTTTTTTTTATTAATGTTATGATAGATTACAACCTTGTGAGATTTCAGTTGTACATTTTTGTTAGTCATGTTGTGGGTACACCACTTCCCCCTCCGTACCCTCCCCCCACCCCCCCTTTTCCCTGGTAACCACCGATCAGATCTCCTTATCAATATGCTAATTTCCACCTATGAGTGGAGTCATATAGAGTTCGTCTTTCTCTGACTGACTTATTTCGCTTAACATAATGCCCTCGAGGTCCATCCACATTGTTGTGAATGGGCCAATTTCGTCTTTTTTTATGGCTGAGTAGTATTCCATTGTGTATATATACCACATCTTCTTTATCCAATCATCAGTTTCTGGGCATGTAGGCTGGTTCCACGTCTTGGCTATTGTAAATAATGCTGCGATGAACATAGGGGTGCAACGGACTCTTGAGATATCTGATATCAGGTTCTTAGGATAGATACCCAGTAATGGGATGGCTGGGTCATAGGGTATTTCTATTTTTAACTTTTTGAGAAATCTCCATACTGTTTTCCATAGTGGCTGTACCAGTTTGCATTCCCACCAACAGTGTATGAGGGTTCCTCTTTCTCCACAACCTCTCCAACATTTGTTGTTCTTGGTTTTGGATGTTTTTGCCAATCTAACGGGGGTAAGGTGATATCTTAGTGTAGTTTTGATTTGCATTTCCCTGATGATTAGCGATGATGAACATCTTTTCATGTGTCTATTGGCCATATTCATATCTTCTTTTGAGAAATGTCTGTTCATGTCCTCTGCCCATTTTTTGATCGGGTTGTTTGTTTTTTTGTTGTTAAGCAGTGTGAGTTCTTTGTATATTATGGAGATTAACCCTTTGTCGGATAAGTGGCTTGTAAATATTTTTTCCCAATTAGTGAGCTGTTTTTTTGTTTCAATCCTGTTTTCCCTTGCCTTGAAGAAGCTCTTTAGTCTGATGAAGTCCCATTTGTTTATTCTTTCTATTGTTTCCCTCAACTGAGGAGTTACAGTGTCCGAAAAGATTCTTTTGAAACTGATGTCAAAGAGTGTACTGCCTATATTCTCTTCCAAAAGACTTATTGTCTCAGGCCTAATCTTTAGGTCTTTGATCCATTTTGAGTTTATTTTGGTGTGTGGTGAAAAAGAATGGTCAATTTTCAATCTTTTGCATGTGGCTGTCCAGTTTTCCCAGCACCATTTGTTGAAGAGACTTTCTTTTCTCCATTGTAGGCCCTCTGCTCCTTTGTCGAAGATTAGCTGTCCATAGATGTGTGGTTTTATCTCTGGGCTTTCAATTCTGTTCCATTGATCTGTGGACCTGTTTTTGTACCAGTACCATGCTGTTTTGATCACTGTAGCTTTGTAGTATGTTTTGAAATCGGGGATTGTGATTCCGCCGGCTTTGTTTTTCTTGCTCAGGATTGCTTTAGCAATTCGCGGTCTTTTGTTGCCCCATATGAATTTTAGGATTGTTTGTTCAATTTCTGTGAAGAATGTTCTTGGGATTCTGATTGGGATAGCATTGAATCTGTATATTGCTTTAGGTAGTATGGACATTTTAACTATGTTTATTCTTCCAATCCATGTGCAAGGGATGTCTTTCCATCTCTTTATGTCATCGCCTATTTCTTTCAAGAGAGTCTTGTAGTTTTCATTGTATAGATCCTTCACTTCCTTGGTTAAGTTTATCCCAAGGTATTTTATTCTTTTCGTTGCGATTGTGAATGGGATAGAGTTCTTGAGTTCTTTTTCTGTTAGTTTATTGTTAGTGTATAGAAATGCTACTGATTTATGCACGTTAATTTTATACCCTGCTACTTTGCTGTAGTTGTTGATTATTTCTAATAGTTTTTCTGTGGATTCTTTGGGGTTTTCTATGTATAAGATCATGTCGTCTGCAAACAACGAGAGTTTTACTTCTTCGTTACCTATTTGGATTCCTTTTATTTCTTTTTCCTGCCGAATTGCTCTGGCCAGCACCTCCAGAACTATGTTGAATAGGAGTGGTGAAAGTGGGCACCCTTGTCTTGTTCCTGTCCTCAGAGGGATGGCTTTCAGCTTTTGTCCATTGAGTATGATGTTGGCTGTGGGTCTATCATATATGGCCTTTATTATGTTGAGGTACTTTCCTTCTATACCCATTTTACTGAGGGTTTTTATCATAAATGGGTGTTGGATCTTGTCGAATGCTTTCTCTGCATCTATTGAGATGATCATGTGGTTTTTGGTTTTCATTTTGTTGATGTAGTGTATCACGTTGATTGACTTGCGGATGTTGAACCATCCCTGTGTCCCTGGTATAAATCCCACTTGATCATGGTGTATAATCTTTTTGATGTATTGCTGTAATCGGTTAGCCAAAATTTTGTTGAGGATTTTTGCATCTATGTTCATCAGTGATATCGGCCTGTAGTTCTCCTTCTTTGTGTTGTCCTTGTCAGGTTTGGGGATCAGAGTGATGTTGGCTTCATAGAATGTGTTAGGGAGTTCTCCATCTTTCTCAATTTTCTGGAACAGTTTGAGGAGAATAGGTATTAAGTCTTCTTTGAATGTTTGGTAGAATTCTCCAGAGAAGCCGTCTGGTCCTGGACTCTTATTTTTGGGGAGGTTTTTGATTACCGTTTCTATTTCCTTACTTGTGATTGGTCTATTCAGATTCTCCATTTCTTCCTGATTCAGTTTGGGGAGATTGTAGGAGTCTAGGAATTTGTCCATTTCTTCCAGGTTGTTCAATTTGTTGGCATATAGTTTTTCATAGTATTCTCTTATGATCTCTTGTATTTCATTGGTATCTGTTGTGATTTCTCCTCTGTCATTCCTGATTTTATTAATTTGCGATTTCTCTCTTCTTTTCTTGGTGAGTCTGGCTAGGGGTTTGTCAATTTTGTTAATTCTTTCGAAGAACCAACTCTTTGTTTCATTGATCCTTTCTATTGTCTTTTTTGTTTCAATATCGTTTATTTCTGCTCTTATTTTTATTATTTCCCTCCTTCTACTGACTCTGGGCCTTGTTTGTTCTTCTTTTTCTAGTTCTGTTAGGTGTCGTTTGAGGTTGCTTACGTGAGCTTTTTCTTGTTTAGTGAGGTGAGCCTGTATTGCGATGAATTTCCCTCTTAGGACTGCTTTTGCTGCATCCCAAATGATTTGGTATGTCGTGTTCTCATTTTCATTTGTCTCCAGATAATATTTGATTTCTTCTTTAATTTCTTCAATGATCCATTGTTTGTTGAGAAGCGTGTTGTTTAGTCTCCACATTTTTGCACCTTTCTCTGCTTTTTTCTTGTAGTTGATTTCTAGTTTAATAGCGTTATGATCAGAAAAGATGCTTGATATTATTTCAACTCTCTTGTATTTATTGATGTTTGCTTTGGTTCCCAAAATATGGTCAATCCTTGAGAATGTTCCATGTGCACTTGAGAAGAATGTGTAACCTGCTGTTTTTGGATGAAGTGTTCTATATATATCTATTAAGTCCATCTGGTCTAATTTTTCATTTAATTCTATTATTTCCTTGTTGATTTTCTGTCTGGATGTTCTGTCCATTGGTGTTAATGGTGTGTTGAGGTCCCCTACTATTATTGTATTGTTGTTGATGTCTTCTTTTAGTTCTATTAAGAGTTGCTTTACAAATTTTGGTGCTCCTGTGTTGGGTGCGTATATATTTATAAGTGTTATGTCTTCTTGGTGGAGAGTCCCTTTTATCATTATATACTGTCCCTCTTTGTCTTTCTTTATCTGTTTTGCTTTGAAATCTACCTTGTCTGATATTAGTATAGCGACACCTGCTTTCTTTTGTTCATTATTAGCTTGGAGTATTGTTCTCCATCCCTTCACTCTGAGTCTGTGTTTGTCTTTGGGGCTGAGGTGTGTTTCCTGGAGGCAGCATATTGTTGGATCTTGTTCTTTGATCCATCCTGCCACTCTGTGTCTTTTGATTGGGGAGTTCAATCCATTTACATTTAGAGTGATTATTGAGACGTGGGGACCTACCACTACCATTTTGTGTCTTGTTTTCCGGTTTTCTTCAGTTTCCTTTGTTTCTCGTCCCATGGTTTAATCTGTTCTGATGTAGAGCTGCTACTCTCTGTTGTTGTCCTTCTACTTATCTCCTCTGCTCTTGGTTTTGTAGCCCCTTTCCTTTTTTGGATTTTTCAGGAATGAGGGTTTTCCTGAGGATTTCCTGAAGAGGAGGTTTTGTGGCAATGAACTCCCTTAATTTTTGTTTATCTGGGAAAGTTTTTATTTCTCCATCGTATTTGAAGGATATTTTCGCTGGGTAGAGAATTCTCGGCTGTAGGTTTTTGTCCTTCAGATTTTTGAATATATCATTCCACTCTCTTCTAGCCTGTAAAGTTTCTGCTGAGAAATCTGCTGATAGCCTGATGGGGGTTCCTTTGTAGGTTAGTTTCTTTTGCCTGGCTGTCCTTAATATTTTCTCCTTGTCGTTGACTTTTGCTAGCTTCACTACTATATGCCGTGGAGTTGGTCTTCTTGCATTGATAAAGTTTGGAGATCTATTGGCTTCTGTCACCTGAAGATCCATCTCCCTCACCAGATTTGGGAAGTTCTCAGCCATTATTTCTTTGAATAGGTTTTCTGCCCCTTTCTCCTTCTCTTCTCCCTCTGGTATACCTATAATCCTTACGTTGCATCTCCTAATTGTGTCTGATAATTCTCGGAGAGTTTCTTCATTTCTTTTAAGTCTTGCTTCTCTCTCCTCCTCTGCCTGCAACAATTCTATATTGCCATCTTCCAAATTGCTAATTCTTTCCTCCATATTATCGGCCCTACTGTTCAGAGCATCTAGATTTTTCTTAATCTCCTCTATTGTGTTCTTCATTTCCAATATTTCTGTTTGGTTCTTCTTTATCGTATCAAACTCTTTTGTGACATAGCTCCTGAACTCGTTGAGTTGTCGGTCAGAATTCTCTCTTAACTCAGTGAGTATTTTAATGATGGCTGTTTTGAAGTCATCATCATTTAGGTTATATATCTCATTTTCTTTGGGATTGTTTTCTGTGTATTTGTTACTTTCTTTCTGTTCTGGAGATTTAATGTATTTTTTCATATTGCTTGATGATGTTGATTTGTGCCTCCGCATGGAGATAGAGTTTAGTTGCTCCTTTCACTTGTTTCAGCTGCTGCGGTGGGGGGAGCAGTTGTTTATACTTCACCAACCAGGAACCCTGTCCGTAGTTGCTAACTGGGCCTGGGCCCCTCTTCGTAGCCACAGTGGCCCTTTGGATTCCCTCCTCTGCCGTGGGGGCCGTCACGGGGGGCTTCAGGCTGCAGGGGCCTACTGTTGTTGCCCACCTAGATGCGCTCTCTCCTTGGGGTCTGCAACGGTGTTATGGGCTTTTCCAACGGCCAGGGGTGGGATCACTTATATTTGTCGCTCCGTTGCTGTCGGCACCCACCAAATCTCACTTGTCCTCTATGGGTCGCAGGAGAGCTATTGGCATCTTCTACAGTCTGTGGTTAGTACACCTAGCTATGCTGCTTTTGCCCTGGGGTCTTCCAGCCTTGTGGCTGGCGGCTGGGTGCCTTCTACTGGTGCTGTGCAGAGGCTTTCCCTAAGGCTTCTGTGAGCCTGTAGGGTTTCCCCCTAGGCTACTAAGCTGGGTCTCTGGAACTCTCTCCAGCCCCAGTCCTCTCCGAGATCTCCGGCAATCCCTAGCCTCACCGGGTGGGCAACGGCAGCTGGGAGTCGCCCCGTCCTCTGGGCTTCTCTCCGGGCCTCTGCCGGGAGCTCTGAATGCTCAGCGTGGCCCCTCTGCTACCGGCAGACAGAGAGTTTTGTCTGCTGCCTGGCGGAGCTCCGGCGCTTCCC